>NC_068434.1:70244265-70880897 GCF_023373465.1 Oncorhynchus keta | reverse complement strand
TCTTATACAGTAATAACTCACACGTAATGGGATTATACATTCCTTTAACAGTTGATACCATTATACAAATGCCAAACTCAGATGTCTAAACTTGGCAAAAGTTCTCTACTCACTGAGCCCCGCCGCCAGAGCCTGTTCATTGGCCCACATAGCCCATTCTATTTTCCCCATTCTGTCTCCGTTCGGACCAACAGAACCCCCTCCGCAGTTATCCAACTGATCGCGATAGTCACGTTCGATTATTATGGGAAGTGAAAATGTATATATGTTGGAGGAAGAAAGGTGAGTGGTAGCAGCCGCCTTGTCCGGCCCTCGGTCTCGTAACTTCTGAGCGATAGGTAAAAGGGTTGGGGATGTGACCTGGGTGGAGTAAACCTTAAGCAGAGAGGAAGAGGCGAAGCGAAGCGAGAGCGAGAGCGCCTACTCGGCCAAAAATCTGTATGATACAAGCAGGTGACGTTGTTTCGTTTCTATCGCTTATTTCACCTCTATGGCCTATTTATTGCCTTACCTCATTTGCACACACTGTATATAGACTTGTTTTTATATTGTGTTATTGACTGTATGTTTGTTTATTCCATGTGTAACTCTGTGTTGTTGTTTGTGTTGCACTGCTTTGCTTTATCTTGGCCATGTCACAGTTGTAAATGAGAACTTGTTCTCAACTAGCCTACCTGGTTAAATAAAGGTGAAATACATGTTTTTTCTCTCGAGGTGGCTATGCATGAAGCTAGCAGCATCTCTCTTTCCATTGAATAAAGGCGGTTGACATCAACAACACTCAACGAATATTCAAAAATAGTAAAACATCATGAGATGTATCCACCAAATCCAAAAAGAGGATAGGCAGAAGCTAGACAACCAGCTATACTTATTAACCTGTTCCGTTTGGTGGACAACGACTCCATTGTTAGGGTAGAGAGACAAGTAATTGCGCCCCGAACACTTAAAAGACACACCCTATACCCTCAAATTAAGTGGACACTTCTGATGACGTGTTTTATTTCTACAATTTCCAAAAGATAACCAAACAAAAACTTATTTACTTTTGATTTGACTTGTTTGTGCATTAGTAGCACAATTTCTAACTTATTTGCATTTGTTTTTACTTACACGTTTATGTTGACCCCTCCATTGATGTTGTTTTTGAGTTCTCTGACTTTTCTTAGCGGACGTACAATCGTCGTGAATTGAATTGGGGAGTTTCAGGCCCCAGAGTGAACATAATTATACACTCGCAAAGCCGACTAAAAACGAGGGCTAAGGTGCTTACGTTGCAAATCCTCCCTTTCTTTGGACCGCCACACTAAGGCAACTGGGATTCCCCCAAGGGCATAAGGCGAGGGTAAGTAGACGAGGGTGCGTCTTTTAAGTGTTTGGACCGTAACCCTTGTCATTCTATACATAATCTTTGCCTTAACTAACTTTGCTGCCTGACATGATTTGGTCATAGGGGGAAACGTTTACCTGTTGTAATATAGAGCAGGCTCAACTTGCCCAGCAGACATAAATTGTCCAACTTGCACTTAAACCAGGGTTTCCCAAACTTAGTCCTGGGCCCCCCACTGGGTGCACATTTTGTTTTTTGCCCTAGAAGTCAACAAAGCTTGATGATGAGTTAGTTATTTTAATCATCTGTGCAGTGCTGAGGGAGAGGGGCACAGGACCATGTTTGGGAACCCTGTGTCACGTTCTGACCATAGTTTTTGTGTGTTTTCCTTGTTTTAGTGTTGGTACCTGGGTAGGCATTCTATGTTGTGTGTCTAGTTTGTCTATTTCTATGTTTGGCCTGATATGGTTCTCAATCAGAGGCAGTTAGTTGTTAGTCATAGTCTCTGATTGGGAACCATATTTAGGTAGCCTGTTTTGTGTTGGGATTTGTGGGTGATTGTTTCGTGTCAGTGTTTGTGCCACATGGGACTGTTTCGGGTTTTCACTTTGTTATTTTGTTTTTGTGTTCATGTTCAGTTTTTCTCATTAAAAACCATGGACACTTACCACGCTGCATTTTGGTCCGATCCTTGCTACACCTCTTCAGAGGAAAAGGAGGAAATCTGCCGTGACAGAATCACCCACCACAACAGGACCAAGCGGCGTGGTGACAGGCAGCGGCAGCAGGAGCAGCGCAAGCAGGAATGGACATGGCAGCACGTTTTGGACGGCAAGGGTTGCTACACATGGGAGGAGATCCTGGCGGGTAAGGATCGCCTTCCATGGGAACAGGTGGAGGCAGCTAGGAGAGCAGAGGCAGCCGGAGAGAGGAGCTGGCGATACGAGGGAACACGGCTGGCAAGGAAGCCTGAGAGTCAGCCCCAAAAATGTCTTGGGGGAACACAGGAAGTATGGCGACGCCAGGTAGGAGACCTGCGCCAACTTCCTGTGCTTACCGGAGAGCGAGAGAGACTGGGCAGGCACCGTGTTATGCTGTGGAGCGCACAGTGTCCCCTGTGCGGGTGCATAGCCTGGTGCGGTACATACCAGCTCCTCGTATCGGCCGGGCTAGAGTGGGCATCGAGCCAAGTGCCATGAAGCCGGCTCTACGTATCTGGTCTCCAGTGCGTCTCCTTGGGCCGGCTTACATGGCACCAGCCTTGCGCACGGTGTCCCCGGTTCGCCTGCATAGCCCAGTGCGGGCTATTCCACCTCGCCGCACTGGCAGGGCGACCGGGAGCATTCAACCGACCGGGAGCATTGGGCAGGCTCGGTGCTCAAGAGCTCCAGTGTGCCTTCACGGTACGGTCTATCCAGTGCCACCTCCACGCACCAGCCCTCCGGTGACAGCTCCCCGTACCAGGCTTCCTGTGCGTGTCCAGAGCCCAGTACTCCCTGTTCCTCCTCCCTGCACTCGCCTTGAGGTGCGTGTTCTCGGCCCAGTACCACCAGCACCACGCACCAGGCCTAGAGCCTCACCTGTCCAGAGCTGCTAGTCTCCCGCCTGTCCAGAGCTGCTAGAGTCTCCCGCCTGTCCAGAGCTGCTAGAGTCTCCCGCCTGTCCAGAGCTGCTAGTCTCCCGCCTGTCCAGAGCTGCTAGAGTCTCCCGCCTGTCCAGAGCTGCTAGAGTCTCCCGCCTGTCCAGAGCTGCTAGAGTCTCCCGCCTGTCCAGAGCTGCTAGAGTCTCCCGCCTGTCCAGAGCTGCTAGAGTCTCCCGCCTGTCCAGAGCTGCTAGAGTCTCCCGCCTGTCCAGAGCTGCTGAGTCTCCCGCCTGTCCAGAGCTGCTAGAGTCTCCCGCCTGTCCAGAGCTGCTAGAGTCTCCCGCCTGTCCAGAGCTGCTAGAGTCTCCCGCCTGTCCAGAGCTGCTAGAGTCGTCAACCAGCCTGAGCTACCTCTCAGTCCTAGGGTACCCCTCAGTCCTAGGGCACCCCTCAGGCCTGAGCAACCCCTCGGTCATGAGCTACCCCTCGGTAATGAGCTGCCCCTCGGTCCAGAGGGGGGGGCGGGGGGCGTATTGTCACATTCTGACCAGTTTTTGTGTGTTTTCCTTGTTTTAGTGTTGGTCAGGACATGAGCTGGGTGGGCATTCTGTGTGTCTAGTTTGTCTATTTCTATGTTTGGCCTGATATATGGTTCTCAATCAGAGGCAGGTGTTAGTCATAGTCTCTGATTGGGAACCATATTTAGGTAGCCTGTTTTGTGTTGGGATTTGTGGGTGATTGTTTCCTGTGTCAGTGCCACATGGGACTGTTTCGGGTTTTCACTTTGTTATTTTGTTTTTCTCATTAAAAACCATGGACACTTACCACGCTGCATTTTGGTCCGATCCTTGCTACACCTCTTCAGAGGAAGAGAAGGAAATCTGCCGTGACACCCTGACTTAAACAATGGGGGATGAAGCAGAAAGAACAGTTTTAGGCTATGCCTATTGGAATTCCTTACGGTTTTGTTGTTTTCAGTAAAACATTTTTAGCTGGGGCAACATTAAAGCAGACTCAACTTGCCTGAAAGCTCAGTTCACTTGCTCCAAGCAATAGAGCAACCGTTAAGGTCCCTGCTTCAACTAGGTTGTAGAGTTTTTGTAGTTTTACCTGGTTACCATCAGGAGAGAAAAAAATGCCCCCACCCCTCTGGGACCTGTGGTGCCATCTCTGAAGATGACATGTAGGCTATATATCCAGCTCTTATACTAAAGCACTGACATTGTTCTCAATACTGTAATTTATAATCCTTTTGAATGGTTAACAATTTCAATTAGATTCTTATTCACTCACTCTAAAGGTGACTGTTAACCATTATATTTTAATAACATGGACATAATAATGTACATAATCTACATAAATCAAATCAACAGTTTACAGTTATCAAAGTACTAAAACATTTCTGATCATTCTCACAAGGCATCCCTACATCTTTAACATTACAAAACATTTAATCCAAACTCGCAATAGGAAAAGTGTCCGAATGAAGCACTAGTCAACAGTGTTAGAGGTATTCAGCTGTGTGTGGTTGTTTCGCTCCAGTTAAAAGGGGCAATCCTTAGTTTTGGTAAAAAGCTGAGGGATGGGGCTGGAGAAATGTAACCACTCTCAAAATTATAGACAGCGCTATGGATGCAAGGACTGACCATGCATGATATCAAAATTATAGTTATAACTGTTTTAAATGTTTGTTTACATTTACTTTGTTTACAAACATTGTAGTAAAACAAGCTTATATTTGGAGTTCTGATGGGGTACGACAAACTCAGGCAGCATTTATAAGTTATCTTCTTCAATGGTTACATAAAATACATTTATAAGTCCAAAAATGGATATAGCAACTGCAGATTGCCCCTTTTATGACTACATCTTTGCATATGTATCCAATTGATTGAATTGGAATTGTTGATTGTTAATGTCTGGTCTTTCTTTTCATCAAAGAGTTCTGTCTCTGCCCAGCTGGGAGGCTGGCTTGCATCATGCACTCTCCTTGGGCAGCCCGTCGGATCCAAGCAGATGCTCACTAGGGTCCTCTACCACGCGAGGTCCAGGTCCAGCCTTATACACAAAACAGAAATAATCCCTCAGACAAACCAACTTAATATCACATCAAAATGTAGCAGATCCAAACATAATGTGTGTGTTTATGGGATCTGCATTCCTGGCGATTTCCCGTAAGCTGGTTGGAGAGAGCATCAAGCTCGCTCCCCAAAACCCTCTACTACGCCAACCCGCAGAGATGCACAGGAAACGGGCAAAGGACCCGGAGGGTGCTGCCTATGTGTGTGTGTACCTTAGTGCTGATTATATAGCAGATTCCCTTCACCATGGGCTCCATACCAATGTCCTGCATCAGCTCCTCAGATAGTGTTGTTGGGGCAACCGGAAGACCCTGTAGAAACCTGACGTGGGACAGGTAAAGTCACAGGAGGGAGTGTTGTCTGACTGTCTGAGTGTGTGTTTGTGAGAAACTCACTGTCCTCCATTGGTCTCTGGTGGGAAGAAGTGTTTGACCACCTGGACAAACTCTTCCACATTCTGCTGAAGAGTGTAGATCACTGCATTGGGACCTGCATCAAATGTGTATGCCACCTGGTGGAGAAGAGAAAACATTGGTCACTGCTTAAACTCAGGAAAAGAACTCTGGACCAAAGTTATAGCTTTGTTACAGCAGTGTTATAACAGTGTCAGAAGAAGGAGGGATGTGATGCTGCACTAGTCCTCTGAGACTCATGAAGAAGTACTAGGTCATAGACACGGTAAAGAGGTCAATAGGACGCAGAAGGATGGCGGATTGGTGCACATTCAACAAATCTGATCTAACAAAAGTGGATATTCGTCAAATCCGTCATGATCAATGTAACAGGCCCACAATGTGTTTACAAAGTCCGATTTGGATATACTTGGCTGTTTTCAATGCATAACATTTAGAAGTAGTCTCTTTTCAGGTTCAGAAGAAGTGACTTCTAAATGCTAACTCCCGTTCGTATAAGCTGGTAGCATAGAGAAATCAGTGGTGGTAGTCAGTCTTTTTCTAACTGTAATGCAGTTGATTGGTGACGATGACATGAACATGTATTGTTGACATCAATACAATCATTATTATCCGATTTTTACCACAATATAGTGTGAAATACACATAAACAATAGCCTAAATGTAGGCTAATTCCACTTAGGGGAAATAAGGAGGATTCTGGATCTTTCCATGGCATTTCCATTGTTTTGGTCAAGTTCCATTGACTTCTTTACCACATCTATACTTGGGCTTGTTAACATATTTTCTGTTCTTCTTGAACTGTAGAAATACTACCAGTTTCACATCTCTATTTCATAATATCTGAATATCAACAATTACTGCACCTTGTTCTGCTTCTTAGCTTAGACCCCTTGTAGAACCGTCAATGGTCCATATGACTAGCACATTTCCATGACTAAAAGAAAGAACTAACTCCCTGATGGTGCTCACCTTTGTTTCCCTGTAGTGACGGTTATAGCGGTGCACAAGGTTGATAACACGGCGCGACACGTCGTTGAGGTAGAAGATGGGTGGGTAGGTGTCCAGGCAAGTGGCATGGAACTGATTGCTGTCCTTCATGGTCAGTTCAGCGAATGCAATAAAGTCCCTCTTATGTACAGCCTCAATCATCTCCTTCATCCTGGCTGGGACCACAGAGTCTGCCCGGTGCTGAGGGGGAGAGCGCAAAGGTTAAGGGTAAGGGTTAATAACATATAACTGTGTGTGTGTGTGTGTGTGTGTGTGTGTGTGTGTGTGTGTGTGTGTGTGTGTGTGTGTGTGTGTGTGTGTGTGTGTGTGTGTATATACCTTCAGGAGAATGCTCGTCTCTACACTAGTTTGCATGCCAGAAGTGCTGCCAACTGGTTTCCTCTCGGCACTGACCTAAAAAGAGAGAGGGAGACAGAGATGGGGGTGTTGAGATTATTAAAGACATGGGAGAAATGTATATGCCAACATTTGCTACAGACAAAGCCAACTTCAGTAATGATCAGAGAGACCTACCACCAGTACAAGGACCCTGAGCTCAGGCCAGTGAGTCTCTGGCTCCACCTGCTGGGCCAGACTGTCCTTGCCATCTCCTTGCTGGCCCATAATCCATTGGACGAAGCCCCCATACATACTCCTACAGGCACTGCCTGAACCCTGCCTAGAAACCACAGACAACTCCCCCTCCACTCCCATCACCCGGGACAGGGTGTACACTGGAACAGGAGAGTGGAGTGAGGAGACAAGATGGAGAGACAAAAGGAAAAGAAGGAGTAAGCATAAAACTAGTTTCACACGATCCATTTAATACTGTGTTGGGTACAAACCATTATGATAGGACAGTCTCTTACCCAGACAGGCATAGCCGGCAGCAGAGGAGGCCAGTCCGGCTGCAGTTGGGAAGTTGTTGACAGAGCAGATGTGGACTTTATGGGACAAACCGGCCGTGTCTACATCAGCCTCCCCATCACTACGTCGCTTACGGGCCAGGCGCCGAACTGAGGAAGGAAACCACCAAAAACAACACATCATTGCTTGTCCTTTGCCCTCTTACTCTTCCCCCTCTACCTCTATCATATCATTGCATATAGTGACTCACTCTCCCGAAGGCAGGACTGTAGTCTGGGCTGGGTTATGTCCTCCTCTTTGCCGTTGAGCCAGATACGATCCTCCTGGAACAACCTGCTGCACGCCACTGTTGTGGTCGTCTTGAGCTGGGAGGAATAAGGAAACAAGGCAGTAATCGTTAGTTTTTGTTGTTTTAACAAAACAGTAATATTTAGCCACTTGTCGAGTGTCTGGTGTACAGTCTTACCTGGTCTTGATGTAATGTGACACTCAAAGATGAATTTATAGGTAGAATCAACTCCTCATCCCTCTTCCCCCCTTTGAAACAGCAAGAACAACAAAGCATTTACAATTCAATACATAGTTATTTTCAAAGATTGTACAGAGAACATTCTTTTCACATCATTGTGGCAATACATTTGTCATGTACCAATGCACACACACCAAAGCCTGGCTACAGTGTAGCGAGCAAGCACTTTAAAGATTCAGTCAATGTTACAATTTACGTTAGATGAAGCTAGATGTGGCCATCTAAGGACAGGCTACACTTGGTTGACAGTGTTCTTTGGTTGACAGTGTTCTTTGGTTAACTGAGTCAGACGATCAGATAGATGTCGTTAGTGGATTATACGAACATACGATACTCACAGTATTTGATAACAGCAATATTCACAGGCGCACTGCATGTTACCATGGTGAGCTCTTTGCCGCTGTCCTCGGGCATTTTGATAAAAAGTAAAACCCGTATCAATAAAATAACAAAAATTACTAGAAACGCGAGACTGTCAACTATTTTGAGATCCACTGATAAAGTAATGTCTGCACAACTTTAGCGCTTTACAAAACGTTTCTGTTGATTGGCGGGGTAGCGCACATGACTAAACCTCCCACCAATTAGAGCCACTCATGTTCCGTAACTGAAACGAGGCAGCCAATCCTTTCGATCAGACCACGATCACCTGAAAATGAGGCCAGAGACACATTTAGAGGGCGTATCATGATCACATCCATAAATGCAGTACAGTCGTGGCCAAAAGTTTTGAGAATGACACAAATATTAATTTCCACAAAGTTTGCAGCTTCAGTGTCTTTAGATATATTTGTCAGATGTTACTATGGAATACTGAAGTATAATTACGAGCATTTCATAAGTGTCAAAGGCTTTTATTGACAATTACATGAAGTTGATGCAAAGAGTCAATATTTACAGTGTTGACCATTCTTTTTCAAGACCTCTGCAATCCGCCCTGGCATGCTGTCAGTTAACTTCTGGGCCACATCCTGACTGATGGTAGCCCATTCTTGCATAATCAATGCTTGGAGTTTGTCAGAATTTGTGGGTTTTGTTTGTCCACCCGCCTCTTGAGGATTGACCACAAGTTCTCAATGGGATTAAGGTCTGGGGAGTTTCCTGGCCATGGACCAAAAATATCAATGTTTTGTTCCCCGAGCCACTTAGTTATCACTTTTGCCTTATGGCAAGGTGCTCCATCATGATTGAAAAGGCATTGTTATTCACCAAACTGTTCCTGGATGGTTGGGAGAAGTTGCTCTCAGAGGATGTGTTGGTACCATTCTTTATTCATGGCTGTGTTCTAAGACAAACTTGTGAGTGAGCCTACTCCCTTGGCTGAGAAGCAACCCCACACATGAATGGTCTCAGGATACTTTACTGTTGGCATGACACAGGACTGATGGTAGTGCTCACCTTGTCTTCTCAGGACAAGCTTTTTTTCCAGATGCCCCAAACAATCAGAAAGGGGATTCATCAGAGAAAATGACTTTACCCCAGTCCAGTCTTCGCCTCACTGTGCGTTTTATTTGATTGTATTTCACCTTTATTTAACCAGGTAGGCTAGTTGAGAACAAGTTCTCATTTACAACTGCGACCTGGCCAAGATAAAGCATAGCAGTGTGAACAGATAACAACACAGAGTTACACATGGAGTAAACAATAAACAAGTCAATAACACAGTAGAAAAGAAAGAAAGTCTATATACATTGTGTGCAAAAGGCATGAGGAGGTAGGCGAAAAATTACAATTTAGCAGATTAACACTGGAGTGATAAATGATCAGATGGTCATGTGCAGGTAGAGATACTGGTGTGCAAAAGAGCAGAAAAGTAAATAAATAAAAACAGTATGGGGATGAGGTACAGTGGGGCAAAAAAGTATTTAGTCAGCCACCAATTGTGCAAGTTCTCCCACTTAAAAGATGAGCGAGGCCTGTAATTTTCATCATAGGTACACTTCAACTATGACAAACAAAATGGAAAAAAAATCCAGAAAATCACATTGTAGGATTTGTAATGATTTTTTTTGCAAATTATGGTGGAAAATAAGTATTTGGTGAATAACAAAAGTTTATCTCAATACTTTGTTATATACCCTTTGTTGGCAATGACAGAGGTCAAACGTTTTCTGTAAGTCTTCACAAGGTTTTCACACACTGTTGCTGGTATTTTGGCCCATTCCTCCATGCAGATCTCCTCTAGAGCAGTGATGTTTTGGGGCTGTTGCTGGGCAACACAGACTTTCAACTCCCTCCAAAGATTTTCTATGGGGTTGAAATCTGGAGACTGGATAGGCCACTCCAGGACCTTGAAATGCTTCTTACGAAGCCACTCCTTCTCTGCCCCGGTGGTGTGTTTTGGATCATTGTCATGCTGAAAAACCCAGCCATGTTTCATCTTCATTGCCCTTGCTGATGGAAGGAGGTTTTCACTCAAAATCTCACGATACATGGCCCCATTCATTCGTTCCTTTACACGGATCAGTCGTCCTGGTCCCTTTGCCGAAAAACAGCCCCAAAGCATGATGTTTCCACCCCCATGCTTCACAGTAGGTATGGTGTTCTTTGGATGCAACTCAGCATTCTTTGTCCTCCAAATACAACGAGTTGAGTTTTTACCAAAAAGTTATATTTTGGTTTCATCTGACATTCTCCCAATCTTCTTCTGGATCATCCAAATGCTCTCTAGCAAACTTCAGACGGGCCTGGACATGTACTGGCTTAAGCAGGGGGACACGTCTGGCACTGCAGGATTTGAGTCCCTGGCAGCGTAGTGTGTTACTGATGGTAGGCTTTGTTACTTTGGTCCCAGCTCTCTGCAGGTCATTCACTAGGTCCCCCCGTGTGGTTCTGGGATTTTTGCTCACCGTTCTTGTGATCGTTTTGACCCCACGGGGTGAGATCTTGCGTGGAGCCCCAGATCGAGGGAGATCAATGGTCTTGTATGTCTTCCATTTCCTAATAATTGCTCCCACAGTTGATTTCTTCAAACCAAGCTGCTTACCTATTGCAGATTCCATCTTCCCAGCCCGGTGCAGGTCTACAATTTTGTTCCTGGTGTCCTTTGACAGCTCTTTGGTCTTGGCCATAGTGGAGTTTGTTGGAGTGTGACTGATTGAGGTTGTGGACAGGTGTCTTTTATGCTGATAACAAGTTCAAACACGTGCCATTAATACAGGTAACGAGTGGAGGACAGAGGAGCCTCTTAAAGAAGAAGTTACAGGTCTGTGAGAGCCAGAAATCTTGCTTGTTTGTAGGTGACCAAATACTTATTTTCCACCATAATTTGCAAATAAATTCATTAAATATCCTACAATGTGATTTTCTGGATTTTCTTTCCCTCATTTTGCCTGTCATAGTTGAAGTGTACCTATGATGAAAATTACAGGCCTCATCTTTTTAAGTGGGAGAACTTGCACAATTGGTGGCTGACTAAATACTTTTTTTGCCCCACTGTAGGTAAATTGGGTGAGCTATTTACCGATGGACTATGTACAGCTGCAGCGATGCACTCACACCTGCCTGCTGCCATTCCTGAGCAAGCTTTGTACTGGTGGTGCTCCGATCCAGCAGCTGAATCATCATTAGGAGACTTGCTGGACTTTCTTGGGCGCCCTGAAGCCTTCTTCACAAGAACTGAACCACTCTCCTTGAAGGTGCAATCTTACTGGCAGCAATATCCTTGCCTGTGAAGCTCTTTTTGTGTAAAGCAATGATGACGGCACGTGTTTCCTTGCAGGTAACCATGATTGACAGAGGAAGAACAATGATTCCAAGCACCACCATCCTTTTGAAGCTTCCAGTCTGTTATTCAAACTCAATCAGCATGACAGAGTGATCTCCAGCATCGTCCTCATCAACACTCACACCTGTGTTAAGGAGAGAATCACTGACATGATGTCAGCTGGTCCTTTTGTGGCAGGGCTGAAATGCAGTGGAAATATTTTGGGGGGATTCAGTTAATTTGCATGGCAAAGAGGGACTTTGCAATTCATCTGATCACTCTTCATAACATTCTGGAGTATATGCAAATTGCCATCATACAAACTGATGCAGCAGACTTTGTGAAAATTTATGTGTCATGCATAAAACTTTTGGCCACGACTGTACAGTGACTGGATATGAATAGTAGTGTGGGGTATTTTTACCATATGCTGTATATTAACAGCTCTCGTGTTGTGTTCTTCTTGTACCGTCTGTGAAATTATCTTATATGAAATTATGGTTACAAGGGAAGGAAAAACATAGCCTGTGTAGTATAGTAATCTAGTGTATCATTAGAACAGGAACACTTATTTTATGATCAAGAAGAATGACTCCTTGTCTGCTTTATCAATGCTGGCATTGATTTATTGGAGTGAACACTGAACATGAAACCAAATCTCCCATTAACCTCCCCATTAATCTCCAAATATTCAGTTACATCTTGCTTGTAAGAACATTAATGTACTCAGCTATTGAGTATTACCTGTGGCAGGTGTACAATAGAAGCAACCATTCATATATCTGTGGTCTCACCATACACCTGTTCAATGTGAGTGAAGCAGGACGTTCTTTAAGTGCTGTCTTAGACTAACAACTGAGATCATTTAACAAATCCTGCTACAAATACATCTCAGCCTCTTAAAGCACATATCGCATACATTTCAGAAAAGAGCCTTTGAACCTAATGAGTCAAACCAACTATGTCAAGCCTATACATTTCAATGTAATGCAACGTATAGCCTAATACACGACCTAGGAGGCCTTGTAAAGAATATCGACTACATTTTAATACAAACTATATTTTTTTCTTTTTTTCTTTACAACATTGCTCTTATGTGATTATACTTGCATTTTTTGGAATGAAAGCAAATATAGTGCAAACCCATATGACCAATCAATGAGTCTTCAAGCACTCAGCTCAAAGACAAAATATCATCATGATAAAACTGTGTTGATTATTTGTGGAATAATCATTCAAATGTAAGGCTTTTTTATTTTTTTAAATGTAAAACTGTTGAAGATACAGGTCAGCAAAAATGAATTAAAAACAATGACTATACCCATGTGCTCTGTCCAGTTTGATAGTTTCACTATTGCTGAGTAGCAGCACACAGACAGTATTCACAAAGCAGTCTTTAAAAATGCAACAGCAGGAATATACCCTAAGTTGCATTTTGTTCTGCTTCTTGTGGTGGAGAAAAAGTAAAACGTGGTGAAAATTAATATAAGAGAGAATATAGTAATGAGTTCCAGATGCACACAGGGGCTGATGTGGTATCCCAGGGTGCATCACTAATGCAGGGCCTTTGGCAAGTCAAAGATGGCCGCCAACAAACAGAGCCCTGCTCTAACCTATGTCCTGAATCCCGCACTAAGCCAGACGTCTAACTGGCTCCTGGGCTTCTTTCAACGCATCAATCATCCTCCTCATCATCATCTGAGTCCATCACCTTTCGTCGGTTGAACTGTGGGTAGGAGGGGACACAGTCAGTTAAAAAGCCTGTCGGAAATTGTGAAATTGTATTTGATCCGTGGACTCACCTTGACAGTTGTCTTTTTTTCTGTTTGCTGACTAACTTTTTCTAAGATGTCGATCAAACCAGTCTCTGAAATCTGAAAGAGACAATCCAAATGTAAGGAAGAGCCAATAGCAGATGGGTCAAGTCAGTGCTTTTCATAGGGAATTTTTCTTAACGTTTAAAACTTTCCGTTAAACGATAAGAAATAAAATCTGAAAATACTATGTGAATTCACGAGGAAAAATATGGTCCTGCGTATGACTGCTAGGGGGCCAATGCAGTCACTAGTGAAGAGGAAGAACCGGCAGGCCTTTTTCTTGTCCAAACAGTTTAAAAAATAAATAAAGTGTTTACAAAACATTAGGAATACCTGCTCTTTCCATGACAGTCTGACTAGGTGAATGCTATGATCCCTTATTGATGTTACTTAAATCCACGTCAATCAGTGTAGATGAAGGGGTGTAGACAGGTTAAAGAAGGATTTTTAAGCCAAGAGACAATTGAGGCATGGATTGTGTATGTGTGCCATTCATAGGATCAATGGACAACACAAAACATGTAAGTGCCAATGAACAGGGCTTGGTAGTAGGTGCCAGATTTTTGCAACACTGCTGGGTTTTTCACACTCAACAGTTTCCTGTGTGTATCAAGAATGGTCCACCACCCAAAGGACATCCAGCCAATTTGACAACTGTGGGAAGCATTGTAATCAACATCAGCATTCCTGTGAAACACTTGACACCTTGTAGAGTCCATGACCCAATGAATGGAGGTTGTTCTGAGGGCAATCACAATAATAAGAAGGTGTTCCTAATGTTTTGTACATTGCTTTAGGTCCAGTTCTCTCACCTTTCCTCCCAGCTGGCCCATGCGGGCCATCTGTATGAGGTAATTCTCCACTGCTTTGGCCTTCTCTGGCTTCACCAGAGCCAAGTTACTCACTGCAAAACAACAACACATAGCAGACGTTTAGGCAATGGCGCCACCTATTGCTAACCATGTGTAGGTACTGAATCTTCTAATATCAGATCAATGATTCATTCAAACCGGGGGGATATGAAAGACCTACATCTGGCGCGGGCAGACTGGTCTAGAACCTGAGCCAGCATGGAGTTCCTCATCTCTGTTTCCCTGTGAAAAGACCGAACAGAAGATTAGATAGGCCACAATGGCTGCATTTACACATGCAGCCTGTGTTAACAAAGCCAATTGTTTTATCACATTTACTAGCTTTATAAATAGTCTGTCACATAGTTCTTCATAAACCAGAGCTGCAAACTGCAGGTCAAGACATGCAACATTAGCAAACTACTGTGAAATAAACCAACATCAAGGGAGACATCTGTGTCTCTGAAATGTAGCTATACTCAGCGCTGAGTTGTGAATGAATGACAGGAATAAAAGATAGATCATGAAAACTAACCTCTGTTTGGCCTCCTGCTGCCCTTGCTGGTCATTTGAAGAGTCCTGGGAAGCGAGGGGAGAAAGAGACAGTCAGAAAGTCCACACATTACTCTGCCTTTTTCTTAATTGCATAAAATAAATATTTATTTTTTAAACAACAACAAGAGAACAGACCAGCCACTGGATATGGGCTATTTGAGAGAATGTGTCTTTTATTTGCATTAGCCAATAGGCTACTGTATCACACAGCCATGCTGAGAGCGCAAATCAGCTCTCTCTTGAAGAGTAGCCTATCCTAATATTGATATTCATGTTTCACACCCATGGCAAAGCGTTATAAAACAATGGGATTAGATCCTTGAACAACACAGTTTAACCTGTACCAAAACGTAGTTCAGAAAACAAGCCTTTGCCCCCTCCCCTATCCCTACTCCTTTGGAGCTTGCAGATCTGAAGGAACCTTGGTAGACTGGGTGGAGCCATCCCTGTATTGATTACACCTACCCGGTTCCTTCAAATCTAGCCTAACTCGAGGACAGGGATAGGGAGTTGGACTGTATTACAGTAGAATAGAAAGTTAATATTTACAGGTTTCTGGAAAATATTTTTACACAAAAGCTTTCAAAATAATACAAGCTTGATAACCATGTCCCAAACCATTCACAATACTCCACGGTCTGGCATTCAAACATTTTATTGCAAACATACTTGGGTCACATTTCTCATGGATCACAAGCAGAACTCCCAGACATGCTGCATTGCTCAGTCCAGGTCATTAATTATACAGCCTTTTGCCATGTCACCGTCATCACACAATGTGCAGTACAGCAGCTTACCCCCGGAGTCATTTGGTTCCAAGACAGACTCTGAAAAATGAGCAACTCAAATTCAATGACAACATCTCTGTTGGATGAAAGGATTCCTAGTGTGACTATGTCCATCCCATTCCCAATCTTTTGATTGATAATCTCTGTCATCATGTCACTCATATTTAGGTATAACCCATTCATAGACGCTAACAACCTTTAGCGCCTATTGAGGATAGTAGGGGTGCATGATATATCGGTGAACATATCGGATGATATTAGCTAAAAAATGCCAACATCGGTATCGGCCGATGTCTAGTTTAACACTGATGTTAAAAACCGATGTCAAAGATACTATGCATACCTATATAACGGCACGTAAAATTTTGCGCTACACGTGCAACACAGCATTCCTAACCTAGCCTACACAATGTCTGCGGCGTGGATCGAGCAGTCAAAAAAGTTGAGCAGTCATTCGAAAGACTAAGAACATTTCAGCGAGACAACTCAAAAGGCGAAATCCATTAAAGCCAAGATAATGGAATTCATTGCCCTTGACAATCAACCATTCTCTGTCGTGGGTGATGTTGGCTTTCGCCGACTGGTCGAGCACCGGTACACACTACCAAGTGCGCTATTTGTCAGATGCTGCCCTACCAGAGTTACACATTGATAGCGTCACTGCTATTAGCTTCACAACATACATACTATGGAACCCCTTTTGGGTCTTTGCGTGTCAAAGAATATACAGTAGCACTGTCAAATATGTACAAAAAAGTCTGCAAACAAGCAAACCCTGGCCACAAACGATGTGTTTACAATACCACGTTGGTAATAAAGCATCATTTCTTCGATCGCAACTTCTGGGGTAGTTAACTTTAGCTTGGTACCTAGCTAGAACTAATACAACCAGCCTGAAAACAATGACCAGTAGAAACAAACTGCAGTCCTTTTCATTATTCTTAGCAATGATTTAGGAATCCTTGTGAGTAAGTATTAGCTTGGTTGCCACTTGCTGTTCGCCTATTGAAATTGAACTTCAGTTCATGAAAATAAATAGCTAGCCAGCTACTTAACCCTGTTGCCCAAAGCTAACGTTATAAGCAGCCAGCTAGCTTCAACTGGCTAGTGAGGCTCGACCGACCGGACCAGGATTAGGCACAATAGTGGAATTTGCGGTTTGCCTTCAAAATAAAAGTATGTCATTGACAGTGATACAAATGAATACAAATAGAATTATGCCATACTTTTATTTAAGGCTAACCGCAAAGTCCACTATTGTGGTTAATCCTTATTGTGGCTAGCTTTATTTCTGTACAGGCAGTGGCAACCCATGATATCTCTAAATATATCATTATTTATTTTTTGGGCTGTTTTACATGTTATTTATGCATTATTGCGTGTCACATATCAGTTTGCAAACAATGTCATGTTTTGCTTTCTTGAGTAAGGCAGCTCCAAAATGCAGGTGTTTCAGCCTAGCTCAGTGTTTGTGGTGGAGTGGCAGAGCAGAAAATACTGAGTGTAGGGGTTGGTAATCTTCACTAGTTGCGGTGTGATTGGCTCAGTGTTCTGTCACTCATGGGGACAAGAAGGCTCAAGGTGATTGGCCACGTCCAATCAAAGCTACGGTAGATATAACATGTCAACATCATATTTTCAAGATCTTAGCTAGCAAGCTAGACAAGCAGTCATCATGAATCACGTCGACTGGCAAATCCTTTTCAAGCCTTGTCATATGAAGAGAAATTATAGATAAAACGCATTGGTGCTCATCGGCCATAAATATTACACAACAAATTGGAAATCGCAAATTCATCAATGTGTTATTTGGAAGGAATCAGTGGCTAACTGCAAGCGTTGCAAATAAATCACAATGTTGCTTCCCCTGCTATTCGGTGGAGAGGGTGTGTGGTACAAGTCTGAGTTTAAGGGTATCTTTTCCAAGCTTAAAAGGAGAAACATTCACACGCAACACCATGGGCCAGAAAAGGTTGAATACATTGGCCATACCATCAATCCAGCATGAGTTCTGCCGCATTCAAAACAACTGGAAACTCAGGAGGGGGAAATCTCAGACTTCAGTGAGTTCAAGACAACTGGGAACTTGGGAAAAAAACGAGCTCTGACTGGGAAAAAAGATTATGAACGGTCATCCAACTCGAAATCCCAAGTCGAGAACTCTTTCTAAAGCTCCGACCTGAAGATCACTGACGTCATGATTCAACCCTGTTTTTTTCCCAAGTTCCCAGTTGTCATAAAAGCACCATAAATCCAGACTTTGATGACAATGTTTCATGACAAAATTTGCCCACAAGGACTGCCGCGCCACCTTCCTGTTCATGTGAGCACAGCACAATGGTGAATCAAAACATGTATTTTATTAAGCTGCATAAATTATGCAATATGCCAATGAGATATGCATAATGTAGCTACGAAAGTAAATACTGAGTGTATGTTGTGTAGTAAGCCGTTACTAGTCCATGCTCGTCATCAAGCTCGAGACCCTGGGTCTCGACCCCGCCCTGTGCAACTGGGTACTGGACTTCCTGACGGGCCGCCCCCAGGTGGTGAGGGTAGGCAACAACATCTCCACCCCGCTGATCCTCAACACTGGGGCCCCACAAGGGTGCGTTCTGAGCCCTCTCCTGTACTCCCTGTTCACCCACGACTGCGTGGCCACGCACGCCTCCAACTCAATCATCAAGTTTGCGGACGACACAACAGTGGTAGGCTTGATTACCAACAACGACGAGACGGCCTACAGGGAGGAGGTGAGGGCCCTCGGAGTGTGGTGTCAGGAAAATAGCCTCACACTCAACGTCAACAAAACTAAGGAGATGATTGTGGACTTCAGGAAACAGCAGAGGGAACACCCCCCTATCCACATCGATGGAACAGTAGTGGAGAGGGTAGTAAGTTAAGTTCCTCGGCATACACATCACAGACAAACTGAATTGGTCCACTCACACAGACAGCATCGTGAAGAAGGCGCAGCAGCGCCTCTTCAACCTCAGGAGGCTGAAGAAATTTGGCTTGTCACCAAAAGCACACAAACTTCTACAGATGCACAATCGAGAGCATCCTGGCGGGCTGTATCACCGCCTGGTACGGCAACTGCTCCGCCCACAACCGTAAGGCTCTCCAGAGGGTAGTGAGTTCTGCACAACGCATCACCGGGGGCAAACTACCTGCCCTCCAGGACACCTACACCACCCGATGTTACAGGAAGGCCATAAAGATCATCAAGGACAACAACCACCCGAGCCACTGCCTGTTCACCCCGCTATCATCCAGAAGGCGAGGTCAGTACAGGTGCATCAAAGCTGGGACGAGAGACTGAAAAACAGCTTCTATCTCAAGGCCATCAGACTGTTAAACAGCCACCAATAACATTGAGTGGCTGCTGCCAACACACTGACACTGACTCAACTCCAGCCACTTTAATAATGGGAATTGATGGGAAATTATGTAAAATATATCACTAGCCACTTTAAACAATGCTACCTAATATAATGTTACATACTCTACATTATTCATCTCATATGCATACGTATATACTGTACTCTATATCATCTACTGCATCCTTATGTAATACATGTATCACTAGCCACTTTAACTATGCCACTTTGTTTACATACTCATCTCATATGTATATACTGTACTCGATACCATCTACTGTATCTTGCCTATGCTGCTCTGTACCATCACTCATTCATATATCTTTATGTACATATTCTTTATCCCCTTACACTGTGTATAAGACAGTAGTTTTGGAATTGTTAGTTAGATTACTTGTTGGTTATTACTGCATTGTCGGAACTAGAAGCACAAGCATTTCGCTACACTCTCATTAACATCTGGAAAGGCCGTCTGAGCTGAACACCATTCTGATCTCCTGGCTGAAAGACACTCACAACAACACCGGAGTTGCCATGACACCCAAGCTGTGATCAGTTACCAGGACAACATATTCCTTTGTAGTGAACTGTTGGAATCATCTGTTAATTCAGAATTATTTCTACAACTGTACGATGCTCTTCTTCTTCTTCTTTTTTTTAAACGTGAAACATTTTTCTCTTCTAAAGACGCACACGCTGCACAAGTAGACTGTATCAACAGCCACGACACCTCCAGCATGATGTCTCAAAACGGCCCTTTTTGAGACATTTCGTGAGAAGGTGCGACTGACCTATACGTCGAGTGTACAAAATATAAAGGACACCTGCTCTTTCCATGACTTAGGCCCTATTCTACATCTGCATTGCTTGCTGTTTTGGGGGTTTTAGGCTGGGTTTCTGTACAGCACTTTGTGACATCAGCTGATGTACGAAGGGCTATATAAATACATTTGATTTGACAAGTGCTACTATAGAAAGTCAGGTGTGTCATTATTACCACAGCTTGTCTGTTTTCTTCCAGTGGACGATTCAGACGGGATTCGTTTTTACCAAACTGCCCCTGTAATTGTTTCCCCCCGATTGGCCGTTATGACGGAAGCCTGCAGGCTCTTCTATGTCGTGAATATATTTTAAATGTCTAGGGATTGCCTAATATTGGGCTAATGGCCTTCACTATATAATAATAATAATACACACACACACACACACACACACAAATTGAAGCTTAAAACAAAGTGCCCTACAGGTCAATGATTTGTTTTGTTAAATAGCAACTTTTCTAGTGCCACACTTCTCTTTCCATAGATGAAGTGGACGATATTGTGCCAATGAATTGATCATTTGCCCTTGCCCCCCCCCCCTAAAAGATTTAGATGCACTATTGTAAAGTGGCTGTTCCACTGGATGTCATAGGTGAATGCACCAATTTGTAAGTCGCTCTGGATAAGAGCGTCTGCTAAATGACTTAAATGTAATGTAAATGTAATGCTAACCATGTGTATGTGACAAATAAAATTTGATTTGATGTGCCTCACCCTAATAATTTGGTCCCTTTCCCCTTCATAACTTAGCCTACTGTTCTAATATATAATAATAATATAATATATATAATAATATATTATTATATTCTGACTTGGTGGTGCACATGTAGCCTATAGCCTGTTTTAGAGAAATGTCATCATTGAATATTGTATTAGCTTTCATTGTCTGCTTATATACCCCCTTTATTTATCCCAAGGTTCTGACTTGGTGTACAGGAATAATACTGTAAGAATGGCCAATGTTCTGAAATATGTTGCTGTACATTTCAAAAGTGCTGAACAAATAGTTATATTGACTACATCCATCTTACCTCGCTCATTAATGTCTTAGTCGAAATTACGGATGTCCTCTTATCCGCTCATCATTCCTTTAAGCCATAGTTCATACATCTCAATTGTCAGTAGAAACCACATCTGTTTAAGCAAGTCAGCCATATAAGATATGTTTTTAAAAAAAGGCAGTAAATGTGGCCAAATTAACTGTTTTGCTGCCAGACAAGGCTCAGCTGATAGCCAGGTGTAGCGGTGGTAAGGATTCACCCCATGGTGCTGAAAAGAAAGCTCTGCAGTTGGGACTGATTTATGCAGGCCCTAACAGTTTGTGGGTAGCGTTTGTCACAGTTATAGTGCAATTAATATATTGTTTAGTGTTGTGGCTTTGCTGGCATACATAAAACATCATAATAATGAGTTTGCCCCACCAAGATTTACATGCTAAAAATCGCCATTTTATACAGATAATCAATCTTTACTTGCAACTCTTTCATTTTTTAAAGGCCAACTTATCATCAATCCAAATGCCTAGCTACTTATAAAATGGGGACGTAGCTCATTGTGGGCTCCTCTCAAGGTCTTATGCATCAATGTTATGAGACCTGGAGAAAAACAAACGCGGTTTTATCAACATTTAGCATTCATTTAAGACCGGCGAGCAATTCTTGAATTGAATCAAAGCCAAGCTGAAGGTCATGAATGGCCTGCTGCACTGAGGGGGCACGGAAATAAATAACTGTCATCTGCATAGAGATGTAAGCCCCAGTTATTATTATTCTTCTTCTTCAGGGAAAGACCAACATTATTCAAGTAAATAATGAACAGTAAAGGGCTTAGTATTGAGCCTTGTGGCACTCCTTTGGTTATGTTAAGAAAATTAGACTGAACTCAGAAGATATACATTGACTTCTGTCGTGCAGTTGGCTGAAAACGGGACGTTGAAATGCATTGAATTCTAAGTTGGGCAGAAATGAGCGGTTCAGTCAAGAATGTTTCCTCTCACGGCCTCTACAAGCAAGAATGTTGAATAAAATATTATAGTGTACTTAACCGGTTGTCCGTTAAGCAGTAGGAATGTGAAACAATATATCCACAGGAAAGTATAATTACATAAATGTTTCAAAGTGCTGGTAATGTGTTCAGACTTTATCACATGAAGCATGAGCAGAACCATGTAAACACATGTATTTTTATCTTCTATGACTGTTTCAGATGATAGAAATCTGAGAAGCACTTGTTGTGCTAATTAGCTCTCTGCGCTTTGAACACCTGTGCTTAAACAGAAGGACGCCACAAACGTGTTGTCACTGAAAAATACTCTTGGCTGCAACTGTTAAAACAGAATACAGTAATGTGTACATTTTGCATTTGTGAAATTATTTAAATGTGATTTGAAGGTTGAGGGCTTTAAGTTCTGGTGACTATTTTGGCTGCCACAGCCAACTCACCTTTAAACAGAACATGTAAGGTCCTTGGACTAAAAGGTGTGATTTTAGGCACCTTTAGTCCAATATTGGGCTAATCTAGGTATATCTATTCAGTAAAGTGTTTTGCTTAATGAGCTGTAGAAATCAGTGCCAAACAGGCTTGCTAGATAATCCAGACAGAGGGTGGCCTACTAACAATGGTGTTCAGTTTATTGTTACAAACTAGGTCTGAAAAACTGACATTCACACTACTCTCGCACATGTTCACCTAAACACCTGGGCACATGCACTCGCACCAGGGGAGTGGTAGGGCGGGCACGCGATTGTCAACGCAAGCGCCAAAGTCAACTAGTTAGCTGATCATTGTCCTGTTCATTACTTAAATGTACGTTTGTTTCGTCTATTCATAAATGCTGATTACATTATATAGCTTACTAGCTACTGGTAGTATAATTCGTTTCTCACTATGGCATGAGTTAGCAAGCTAACGTTAGCTAGCTATCTAGTTACAGTATCTTATAACTACTTTAGCTAGTTAACTAGGTACATAATTATCTGGCTGCTATGCAAACATGCAATGAACAGTAATAGAGAATTCGTTAGGTGAAAAATACTATAAACTTGAACTATAAAGCTAACAGTAGCTAACTAGCGACAGACTGAACAGTGGATATCCATATATGGTCGGAACTATGCATTTTTGGTCCCCTCAGGTTCTCTCCTTACCCCATGTTTTGACTGCAGTTCGGCCATGCGTTGCCGCCTGATAGCCTCCAATTCGTCGTCTGCCATTGTGTTCGAATTGATAAAGAAAAGGCTTTATCAATGGTAAAATAAGAAAATCTCACTTCACGAGTTTTGTGGATCTGTTTCGTTAGGGGCCGGGCCCTGTTTCAGTATAATGTAATCGATCTCAGAATCATCCAATATGCATCCAGAATAAAGCAATCGAGCCACAAAAGGATGATCTAGGAAGAAATGATGAGGGGCTGGACACCTTCGGCCAGCCCATCAACCAGTCACACTTACAACATAAAATATAATTAATGTAATCATACAAAAACATAAGATTGTAATTGTTTATTTTGAAACCCCACTGTCCAATAAAGCTTATACATTTTGTTAATATCAGATCAAACTTTAAAAAAAAGTGTTTGCTGTCATCTAAAGGCCGGTGAAACAAATGACTGTGATCTCAGAGAATGTCTACTCTCTATCCTTTCTTGGTACCACATAGAAAGGATCGAGTTCTTGTGTTCTGTACTCAATAACTATAATAGTATAACTAGTATTACAGAAGAGAGTGCTTTCTTAGGTACATTTCTACCCATTGTAACTGAAGGATGACTTTCAACCACCTGAATAGGCCCAGGTGACAGGTGCGGGTCACAGTCAGCCCGGGGAGCATTCATCAGGACACAACGTTTTGGAACGTTCAGATGTGTATTCTTCATAACATATTTCTATCTGACATGTAGAACAAGGAATCATGTCAACTGGTCATGGCATTTCTATCTGCAACGTTCGACAATGTTTAATCTCTCGTGGACAGACTACGTAAACATAAATGGTTCCGTAGATCTGGCATGATTACAACAGGGTGCGTGAGATAATGAGCAGCATTAGTTCCGGTGCTTTGAATTAATCACAAATCGAATTTTGGAAGGAGACATTTGAACCACAGACTTGCAAAGCGAGAAGGGTGGAGCTCTTTGTTCCGGTTCCGATCTCTTCCTTTTACACATATGGATCCGGAACTTAATCAAGCATCTGACAATTACGCAAGACATCAGTTCTGGGTTACCCGGGATTAGACAACGTTTGGCAACTGAACGTGGCCCAGGTGAGAGATGGTGAGTGACAGACTCTCTAGCTTCCCGGGTCGGTAGTGTAGGAGAAGCGGCTGCAGAGCAGAGGAACATGGAACTTCTGACTGTGGTCTGTTATGGTGAAGACTATCTGCAGATAAACACAGACCACCGATGTGTTAGTAACCACTCAGCCAACCAATAGGAGTTACTGAATCATTTAGCGTTCAGTTAGCGATCGCATAGCTGACAAGGAAATAAACATAAGCTGATTCTGTAGATATAAAGAAATATTTATGTCTAACTTTATATGTCCGACAGTTATACATTTAAATACACATATTATTTATGATAAAAGCATTGAAGACTGTCTTCAACTAACCTCCACGTATGGGTAGAAAGAGCTCTCTCCCAGACTCCCCCAGTATTGGCCCGTCTCAAAGCGCATCTTGTACACGGCTGGAGTGATATTTTCTCTGGTGATGAGTCCTGGGCAGCGCCCATCATCATTCGTAGTCCTGAGAATAAATTATATAAAATACTGAATACATTCGACATTGGTTTGATGTCATCCTGAAATAAGCTTTGGCTCCTTAACATTTACTACCGGTATAAATGTAATATTTGATCATATTATGCAGCCCTACTGAAAGAGGCTGTAGGGGTGAATCTGAAATTGCTAAAATAAATACTAAATGTGTATTTGTCAATTAAATGGATTATTATGGAGCTGCTAAGAAATTATTGTGTTCATTTCCATTCTATGTCTGTTAACTGGTGCTACAGCACCCTCTGTGGTGAGGTTACCCTGTGGTGAGAAGGTTCCAGAGTGAAGTGGAGGGATCCATGCGATGCAGGCTGAGGGCCACGTGGGCTCCAGGGACGCCCATCCTGGTGTTCAGGACGTGAGTGGTCAGGGGGCAGTATGGAGCTGCCATCTCTGCACTCTACAGCGCATACACCGACAGCATAGTGAGTAAGCATTATGGACATATGGCAACTGTAACTTTGCACAATATATACAGAACGCTGTAGGCTAACTGTAGCCTATAAATTATGTATTATTTGGGTTAAAATATAAGGTAGGCCAAGCTGAACACTTAGTGTTTATGAGCTGAACAAACCCAACATTTGTTATATTGCCCATCTTTTACTTTCACTTTATTACTTTCAAACATTTCATAACAATCCTTCAGACAAACGAATGTCACACGCCAATAATGTAGATTTATAATATTGTAATACAAAAAACACTATTTCTAAAAATCAAAAGCAATATATTAGCCTACCGTGTATTCACCCCCCCCAAAAATAATCCTTTATGTGCTGTAATCGGCTGGTACTCATCAAATCAAATCAAATCAAATTGTATTTGTCACTTACACATGGTTAGCAGATGTTAATGCGAGTGTAGCGAAATGCTTGTGCTTCTAGTTCCGACAACGCAGTGATAACCAACAAGTAATCTAACTAACAATTCCAAAACTACTGTCTTTTTCACAGTGTAAGGGGATAAAGAATATGGACATAAGGATATATGAATGAGTGATGGTACAGAGCAGCATACAGCAGATGGTATCGAGTACAGTATATACATATGAGATGAGTATGTAGACAAAGTAAACAAAGTGGCATAGTTAAAGTGGCTAGTGATACATGTATTACATAAGGATGCAGTCGATGATGTAGAGTACAGTATATACGTATGCATATGAGATGAATAATGTAGGGTAAGTAACATTATATAAGGTAGCATTGTTTAAAGTGGCTAGTGATATATTTACATCATTTCCCATCAATCCCATTATGAAAGTGGCTGGAGTTGGGTCAGTGTCAATGACAGTGTGTTGGCAGCAGCCACTCAATGTTAGTGGTGGCTGTTTAACAGTCTGATGGCCTTGAGATAGAAGCTGTTTTTCAGTCTCTCGGTCCCAGCTTTGATGCACCTGTACTGACCTCGCCTTCTGGATGATAGCGGGGTGAACAGGCAGTGGTTCGGGTGGTTGATGTCCTTGATGATCTTTATGGCCTTCCTGTATGGTTTAGGTGCTTTCAAAGTCATCCCAAACCAGTTTTCCCCTCTATTGAAAAGTATGGCATTTAGAGTGAATTAACTGTAACAGATTTTAAGCACAAGTTCAAAACTCACAAGGTTATTCATATGACTAGGGCTGCTCTGTTTGCTGTTGTAATTGGCATATCTCGTTGGGAGGAACATCAGCATTTATTAACGGTTAAGAATATGCAAACATCCCAGTCACAAATGGCCCTTTAACATTTTTGGAAACAGGCTTGGGTCAAAGTGCACACTTTAGATAAGTCCTTAATAATGATAATATGAGGATGTTAGGCCTAAATGTCATTATTTGCATAATTGTGTAGCCTAACATCGGTTCAGTCAGGGTGAATAACATATGGCCTACTGCTCTACACAGGGGAGCAATCTTAAAAACATCCCAACACTGCTCTATAAGTTGCTTTATTTCCCTTTCAATCCAGTTTAGAAGCTAGTTGTATATAATGAACTGTGCATTCAGAAAGTATTCAGACCCCTTGACTTTTTTCACATTTTGTTACTTTACAGCCTTATTCTAAAGTTGATTACATATATTTTTTCCCTCATCGCTCAACACACAATACCCCATTATGATAAAGCAAAAACAGTTTTTGTTAGAAATGTTAGCAATAAAAATAAAAAATAAAAAAATAAAATAAATAAAAATAAATAATTACATTTAATTCAATTTAATTTACATAAGTATTCAGACCCTTTACTTAGTACTTTGTTGAAGCACCTTTGGCAGTTATTACAGCTTCAAGTTTTCTTGGGTATGACACTACAAGCTTGGCACACCTGTATTTGGGGAGTTTCTCCCATTCTTCTCTGCAGATCCTCTCAAACTCTGTCAGGTTGGATGGGGAGTGTTGCTGTACAGCTATTTTCAGGTCTCTCCAGGGATGTTCGATCGGGTTCAAGTCCAGGCTCTGGCTGGGCCACTCAAGGACATTCAGAGACTTGTGCCGAAGCCACTCCAGTGTTGTCTTGTCGGTGTGCTTAGGGTCATTGTCCTGTTGGAAGGTGAACCTTCGTCCCCAGGCTGAGGTCCTGAGCACTTTGGAGCAGGTTTTCATCAAAGATCTCTCTGTACTTTGCTCCGTTCATCTATCACTCGATCCTGACTAGTCTCCCAGTCCCTGCCTCTGAAAAACATCCCCACAGCATAATGCTGCCACCACCATGATTCACCGTAGGGATGGTTCCAGGTTTCCTCCAGACGTGACGCTTGGCATTCAGACCAAAGAGTTCAATCTTGGTTTCATCAGACCAGAAAATCTTGTTTCTCATGCATGGTCTGAGAGTAATTTTGGTGCCTTTTAGCAGACCGTCATGTGCATTTTACTGAGGAGTGGCTTCTGTCTGGCCACTCTACCATAAAGGCCTGATTGGTGGAGTGCTGCAGAGATCCTGGAAGGTTCTCCCATCTCGACAGAGGAACTCTGGAGTTCTGTCAGAGTGACCATTGGGTTCTTGGTCACTTCCCTGACCAAGGCCCTTCCCCCCTGATTGTTCAGCTTGGCTGGGCGGCCAGCTCTTGGAAGAGTCTCAAGGATGATCAATGGTAACAGGATGCACAGGAGCTCAATTTCGAGTCTCATAGCAAAGAAGGTCTGAATAATTCTGTAACATTTTTTAAATATATATTTTTTAATACATTAGCAAACATTTAAAAAAAAATGTTTGCTTTGTTATTATGAGGTATTGCGTGTAGATTGATGAGGGAAAAAATGTATAATACATTTTTGAATAAGGCTGTAAATTAACAAAATGTGGAAAAAGTTACAGGGTCTGAATACTTTCCAAATGTACTGTATGTAAACATTGTTGAAACTCCACTGTCTGTATTCTGTCTCTAAATGTTGTCTATCACTAGCAGCTGCAACAACATATCACCGAATAAAATTCTGAGTGTGTGTAAATGTACTTCGCAAATAAAGGTGATTCTGAGAGATAATCTTGCTCTCCCCATCCTCTCTGTAACACTCACATACTGTACACACACAGTTTACACAAGTTCCGCTGTGTCTGATATTGAGCTTTACAATGTTTGTTGTCCAGGCAGCATTACACATACTACAGTATTGCCTTTCATCCTGTTTCCCTTTATTACACACACAGACACGAGAACCAAGCAACTGATTCCTATTTTCCCTAACCACAAACTCTAAATCTGACTCCTAACCCTAATTGTAACCCTAAACCCTAAGCCTTAAATAACCTATTTTCTTGTGGGGACTGGCGCAATGTTCTCACTTGTCAAAAACTTCCTTCTGGCCCCCACAAGGATAGTAAAACCAAAACAAACAAACAAACAAACAAACACACACACACACAAAACACTCCTCCCAGAGGTGTTTTTAATCAATATGAAAATACCTTTACTACTGTGACAGTGTGAGTAGTGTTTCCACTTGGCTTCTTCATGAATGCAAACATAACTAACAAAACATCTAACACCACTGGAATTATAATAAACAATTATCATTGTTGTTTTCTTCTCGCTTTAAAAAACACAAACAAATAAAAAAAAACTAAAATAAAATGCTGGATTAAAATCGTACAGCTGACCTAATACAGTAAAGTTTTACAGTAATACACAATATTACACATGGACCGGGCCGGGGCCTCTCCTCAGCTCATAGCGCCAGGTACATAGAGGAAGAGATGGGCTACTGTCTCCTCATACCTAATACAGACAGGTAGTAATACAGCAGGGAGATAACATTACACAGACATAAGGGGGGGGTATCAACTGATGGACTCATGCTCTGGCAGTGATATGATATACATAAAACAAAGTAACTCAAGTCACCGAAAAACTATGATTGCGACATCTATAGTATGCTAATTTCAAATCCCCTCACTCTCTCAATATGCATGTCAAATTTATATAAACTGGTAATCAGAATGTTTTTCTGGAAAATATGAAGACGGACTAAAAAGAACATAAGAAAATTATGAATATAGATATTATTTCACTTTCCTGTTCTGGTTAAGAATTACACTCTACAGATAAAATGTGTGTGTAATCTAAGCTGATCTCAGTGGTGAATATCCAAGGGAGATACTTGATTTCTGATCAACTGTAATTACAGTGTGTCTGTGTATGTGTGCTGTTGATGTATATGTGGATATAGAATACAATGTAACCGGTTGGTTCGACAGGAGTGGGGCCTCTGAATCAGTTGTTGGCATGGTAACTTCTTGACAAGACAGATGTTCTCTTCCTCTATGTCTGGCACTCCTCCGTTTCTTCTCTGTTTCCATCCTCACATCTCATCCTCAGGGTCAGAGCTGTGGTTATTCATCTGTAACACACACACACTCAATCAGCAACAGTGTGTCAAAACACCAAAGAGTGTTTTGTTCAGGTAAGGCTCCCCTCTCCAGGGTGATTATACACAGTGATGAGGAAGGTCTGGAGGATAATAGTCTTCTATATAAACACCCACTCATCTGTCAGGGTAAGAGTATCCTGTCCTGCTTTCGTTTGTCCTATTTTCAATCTCTCTTTCTTTCGCTCTCTTGCTTTTACTCTCAGATGTTCTTTGTGTGTTTGAGTTGCATGTCAGTTATGAGTGTGAACTGTGCGTGGGTGAGATGAACCCAGAATGAGATCTTCAAGTCTCATGCTATTGATGTGTCTGTGTTACTCAAAATGACTGATGGCTATGGATTTGTTGCTCTTGTCACTGTTCTCTTTGTGTGTATGTGTGTGTGTGTTTCTGTGTTTCTGTGTGTGGCGATAAGCACTTTATTTCTGCTGCATGGCGAATCACTCAGACAACAGCTAAATCACAGCCATCCATAGGACATGCTTAGGTCCTCATGTTGCTCTGAGACAAGGAGAAAGCACTCCCACTCACATTCAGAGATTCTCCACACACAGACATCAAGCCAGTTACCGTGTGATCATCGTCGCTGGCCTCCCCCAGTTCGGGGCTCTCTCTCTGGATGCAGTGGCGTGGGGGGGATAAGGGGGAGGGGGAGCGGTCACCGCTGCTGGCGGAGGGGGGGTACGGTGACCCGGCCAAACTGCCCTCCCTCACGGGAGACCCTAAAAAACATGGCGAGAGAGGAAGTGAATAGGAGTGAACATTCACTAAGTTCCCTCTATAGGGCAGATAAGTGTTGGTGTGCCTGTGCTCACTTTCAATCTAAACCATCGATGGTCAACTTCAATGCACTATTTGACAGACGAGAGGAGAGAACAAGAGTGACAGGATTAGGGAGAGATGTGGAGAGAGTGAGAAATGGGAGAGGTGAGAGGGAGACAGAAAGGAGAGATGAAGGAGTGGGGGACTGAGTGGAGGAGGATCGTAATTTACGCTAGAATAAATGAATATGAAGATGAGATCAGTCAGTCAATCACCCAAAGGCAATGCACACAGATAAGAGATAGAAAGGATAAGATGACACACACACTTTTCTTTATTTGTCGGTACAGTATGTGTGTCGTTGAAAGGGCAAAGGTGCAGCTTGTCCATGTGGCCACATGAGAGCAGCAGCTACAACACTTCCCTGTATGACTTTGTATTTATTCTCCCATAAGCCTTCTTTCGCCATTGCTGTACTTCTCACTGTCATTCCTCTGCACTGATTCATAAGAACTGTACAGTTGAAAGCACACACTGTGGCTTCCCCTATCATGCTTTACTGCTGTTTCCCCTGTCCACTCCCCTGTCTCTCTTTCTGATTGGTTGTCTCACCTGTGTGGTCCCGCCTCTGTGTGTCCATCCTGTCCAGGTTGTCGAGCAGCCCGTCAATCTGTGTCTTTATCAGGGTCAGCTCCCTCTTAATGACCTGCAGCTCCTCCATCCGCACTACAAGGAGGGAGAGGTTGAGGGAGGGAGGGGGGAGGGGTATAGAGAATGAGAAAGGGGGAGAAGGAAGAAAAGGATCCAAAGCAAGTTTCTGTGGGTGTTGGTAATATGGACTATCAAGGTGATGAGGGTGGGTATTAGAACAACATATACACTGCCTATTGGTTCTGCTCTGTTGATTTGGCCTAATAATGCGACCTGATTGGCTAGGATCCATTAAGGAAAGAGGCTGCTATGGAAGTGTTTTAATGAGAGAACCATCTTGAGTGTAGTGTGTGACTGTGTGTGTGTGAGTGTGTGTGTGTATTACTCACACTTGGCCCTGTTGGAGCTGGTGGAGTGGGCTCTGGAGCTCTTGGAGGGGGGCCTGTCTCGGCTACGTCTGTGCCCAGAGGAAGTGGAGGAGGAGCGGGGTCGTTTGGCCAGGCTAGGTCCCTGGGACAGGGGAGGTAGGGAAGCTGGCACGCGCTGGTAGTCATACATCCTGAAGAGGGAAACATCCATACACACTGTCATCCAACTACAAGTACTTTGTGTAGTATTGTCAGTGTGACTAGATGTGTATGTGTACGCATGTCAGAAAAGTACAGTGGCAGGATGTTTGTGAGTGAGTGTGTGAGCAAGCAAGCATGTGTGTGTGTTTGCGTGTATGGACAGTGGTTGGATGGATGTGTGTGTATTTGTGAATGTATGTCTCCTATGATGAAGGACACAGAGGGAGAGGGTTGACAGGATGGTGTAATACGATCTGACAAGCAGAGGGAATATACACACACATACAGAATGTGTACACAAGTGAGAAAATAATAAGAAATAGTATCTGATAAGGTGAGGCAGAGGATATCCAAGATAGGGAATGAGGAAATGAAATTGAGCAGGTTGTAGACCCCTGATACTCCTCACACAACCATTATAGTATTACCCTACAGGTTGAAGACCCCTGGTACTCCTCACACAACCATTATAGTATTACCCTACAGGTTGAAGACCCCTGGTACTCCTCACACAACCATTATAGTATTACCCTACAGGTTGTAGACCCCTGATACTCCTCACACAACCATTATAGTATTACCCTACAGGTTGAAGACCCCTGGTACTCCTCACACAACCATTATAGTATTACCCTACAGGTTGTAGACCCCTGATACTCCTCACACAACCATTATAGTATTACCCTACAGGTTGAAGACCCCTGGTACTCCTCACACAACCATTATAGTATTACCCTACAGGTTGAAGACCCCTGGTACTCCTCACACAACCATTATAGTATTACCCTACAGGTTGAAGACCCCTAGTACTCCTCACACAACCATTATAGTATTACCCTACAGGTTGAAGACCCCTGATACTCCTCACACAACCATTATAGTATTACCCTACAGGTTGAAGACCCCTGGTACTCCTCACACAACCATTATAGTATTACCCTACAGGTTGAAGACCCCTGGTACTCCTCACACAACCATTATAGTATTACCCTACAGGTTGAAGACCCCTAGTACTCCTCACACAACCATTATAGTATTACCCTACAGGTTGAAGACCCCTGATACTCCTCACACAACCATTATAGTATTACCCTACAGGTTGAAGACCCCTGGTACTCCTCACACAACCATTATAGTATTACCCTACAGGTTGAAGACCCTGGTACTCCTCACACAACCATTATAGTATTACCCTACAGGTTGAAGACCCCTGGTACTCCTCACACAACCATTATAGTATTACCCTACAGGTTGAAGACCCCTGGTACTCCTCACACAACCATTATAGTATTACCCTACAGGTTGAAGACCCCTAGTACTCCTCACACAACCATTATAGTATTACCCTACAGGTTGAAGACCCCTGATACTCCTCACACAACCATTATAGTATTACCCTACAGGTTGAAGACCCCTGGTACTCCTCACACAACCATTATAGTATTACCCTACAGGTTGAAGACCCCTGGTACTCCTCACACAACCATTATAGTATTACCCTACAGGTTGAAGACCCCTGGTACTCCTCACACAACCATTATAGTATTACCCTACAGGTTGAAGACCCCTGGTACTCCTCACACAACCATTATAGTATTACCCTACAGGTTGAAGACCCCTGGTACTCCTCACACAACCATTATAGTATTACCCTACAGGTTGAAGACCCTGGTACTCCTCACACAACCATTATAGTATTACCCTACAGGTTGAAGACCCCTGGTACTCCTCACACAACCATTATAGTATTACCCTACAGGTTGAAGACCCCTGGTACTCCTCACACAACCATTATAGTATTACCCTACAGGTTGAAGACCCCTAGTACTCCTCACACAACCATTATAGTATTACCCTACAGGTTGAAGACCCCTGGTACTCCTCACACAACCATTATAGTATTACCCTACAGGTTGAAGACCCCTGGTACTCCTCACACAACCATTATAGTATTACCCTACAGGTTGAAGACCCCTAGTACTCCTCACACAACCATTATAGTATTACCCTACAGGTTGAAGACCCCTGGTACTCCTCACACAACCATTATAGTATTACCCTACAGGTTGAAGACCCCTGGTACTCCTCACACAACCATTATAGTATTACCCTACAGGTTGAAGACCCCTGGTACTCCTCACACAACCATTATAGTATTACCCTACAGGTTGAAGACCCTGGTACTCCTCACACAACCATTATAGTATTACCCTACAGGTTGAAGACCCCTGGTACTCCTCACACAACCATTATAGTATTACCCTACAGGTTGAAGACCCCTGGTACTCCTCACACAACCATTATAGTATTACCCTACAGGTTGAAGACCCCTGGTACTCCTCACACAACCATTATAGTATTACCCTACAGGTTGAAGACCCCTGGTACTCCTCACACAACCATTATAGTATTACCCTACAGGTTGAAGACCCCTGGTACTCCTCACACAACCATTATAGTATTACCCTACAGGTTGAAGACCCCTGGTACTCCTCACACAACCATTATAGTATTACCCTACAGGTTGAAGACCCCTGGTACTCCTCACACAACCATTATAGTATTACCCTACAGGTTGAAGACCCCTGGTACTCCTCACACAACCATTATAGTATTACCCTACAGGTTGAAGACCCCTAGTACTCCTCACACAACCATTATAGTATTACCCTACAGGTTGAAGACCCCTGGTACTCCTCACACAACCATTATAGTATTACCCTACAGGTTGAAGACCCCTGGTACTCCTCACACAACCATTATAGTATTACCCTACAGGTTGAAGACCCCTGGTACTCCTCACACAACCATTATAGTATTACCCTACAGGTTGAAGACCCCTGGTACTCCTCACACAACCATTATAGTATTACCCTACAGGTTGAAGACCCCTGGTACTCCTCACACAACCATTATAGTATTACCCTACAGGTTGAAGACCCCTGGTACTCCTCACACAACCATTATAGTATTACCCTACAGGTTGAAGACCCCTGGTACTCCTCACACAACCATTATAGTATTACCCTACAGGTTGAAGACCCCTGGTACTCCTCACACAACCATTATAGTATTACCCTACAGGTTGAAGACCCCTGGTACTCCTCACACAACCATTATAGTATTACCCTACAGGAAAACAGTGCCACTGGATTTGGAAGTCTCACCACATCATGTGACAAAATAGATAAACAAACTACAAATGACTAATGAGTGTAATGACTACTAATGACTGAACATACTGAAGGAGAGGCGAGGTATGGAGGGATTGAAGGAGAAAATGGGAATGGAGATGAGATGAGGAGAAGGGGAGAGATCTACTATGTGACAGAAGTTAGATTTGGATCAGTCTCCACTGTCAGTCCCCCTTCCTCACTCATTCCCCCATCCCCTAGCTCCGTATGCCCATCTATAGCTAAATCTAATTGGTTCTGTCAATAGCCAATCAAATGCTCTCTGGCAGTGCAGCGAAGCAGGTGACAGGAGAGAGTGTATCACACACTCACTATATAGCAGTTACAGAAACATGAGAGAGTGTATGTTGGATGTGCGTGTGCGTGTGTGCGTGTGTCTGTGTGGGATTGGAGAGGCCAGAGGCTGTGACAGAGAGAGGTGGCGTTCAGCCATGGGGAAGGACACATGTCAACCTACTGTTAAAGGCTAAAAACGAACCAATAAAACCCCAGAAAGGGGTCACAGGAGCAAAGCCAGCCAATCAGATTCCTCCGAGGGGTCAGAGCTAGCCAATCACACACACCACACACTTTACAGGAGTCAGCACTCCAATCAGATAACAACCATAGGCTGTAAGTCAATTTAGTCTTAGCTTGACTGGGACCTATGTTAACCTGTAGGCCCTATAACCACAGCTTTAATGAAAGTCTTCCACTCTAAAATGAAGTACAGGACTGCCTACCTGGCTCCAGTCTACATTATCTAAGGGCTGGCTTTCATCCTAACTTAAGCTCTGCCACCTAATTAAATCCTACGAGTCAGACTGAGTCACATTCCAACCTGAATGCCTTTCATATGGTATCTGCTTACAGCATCAGAGAGCCATTAGGGCTGAGAGCCAGACAGACAGAGACCTGGGCACTGGCTCTTGTTCTTAAAAACTGAGAGAGAGGAGGGAGGAGGAGGGGGAAAAGGAGGGTTGGAGCAAAACAGAAAACAAGAGCGAGAAGGACACACCACCCTCCATACACACCAAGAAGATCCTGCACCACCAGAAACCCACCCCAGGAACCATAGCCCTGTTATCCAGTGCCCTGAGTGTAGCCTACAGCAAAGCAGGGCTCAGAGACTCATGGACAGATTGGTTATTGTTTATTTAAATGTCCTATGTAAGCCTGAGTGGCCTTTACACAGGCAGGGCTGTGTGGAGATAGCCACCCTCTCTGCAGTAAGGCTCCAGGCAGAGTGCTGAGGAGAGAGAAACACACTTTAAACCAGCTGCAAACAGGATGCCAGTCGGGAAGCCTTGAGGTGTGATGTCAGTTTGGGTTCAGTGATTGAGCTGTAAATCGCCGAGAGAGACACGACTTTAGCGTTCAGTTGAGGAACGTGTGTTACCCTTTTATTGAAATATATCTCACACTTGAGTTCCCTTGTCTCAGGAGAATGTATTACCAGTATATAACCAGATACAGCCACCTCACTGTGCATAAAGTATATCAACCGGCCACCAATGTAGTGAGAGGGTTGGGACCGTTGCCTTTCAGCAGAGACGCTGGGAGACTAAAGACTTATGGGAGTTTAAAGTCCTTTAGTGGAGTTTGCAGTGTACTGCTACTGTCACGCCCTGGTCTTAGTATTTTGTGTTTTCTTTATTATTTTGGTCAGGCCAGGGTGTGACATGGGTTATTTATGTGGTGTGTTTTGTCTTGGGGTTTTTGTAGGTTTTGGGATTGTGGTATAGTAGAGTTGTCTAGGTAAGTCTATGGTTGCCTAGAGTGGTTCTCAATCAGAGGCAGGTGTTTATCGTTGTCTCTGATTGGGAACCATATTTAGGCAGCCATATTCTTTGAGTGTTTTGTGGGTGATTGTTCTGGTCTCTGTGTTTGTGTGCACAAGAGAGGGATGTTTCGGTTTTTCACGGTACGTTTTTGTATTGTTCGGTGTTATCTTTATTAAAGATGTATCAAGATAACCACGCTGCGTTTTGGTCCGATCCCTGCTACACCTCTTCAGAGGAAGAGGAAGAAAACCTTAACAGCTACAATGACTTGGAAGTGTAGTTTCAGAGAATAGGAGCTCGCGAAACAGACAACGAGAGAGTGTAGATGTGTGAGGATTAGAGAAAACAGAGCGAGAGTGTGTGTGTGTGTGTGTGTGTGTGTGTGTGTGTGTGTGTGTGTGTGTGTGTGTGTGGATTAGAAGAGAGATTATAAAAGAGGCTTTGTCTCTGCCAGAGCTGTTATCTGTGTGTAGAGGCAGACATTTTCTCATATGCACACAAACAGATGTACAGACACTAACACACACAAGCTGGCGATGTATCTAGCCAGCCACGTAGGGCAAAATCATGTACCGTGTTTGAAGCAAATTGAAAATCAGTGGTGAGGGGTTTTTCCTGTGTGAAGACAGAAAAATGCAGAGCGTGGCAAAACAACAAAATGCAAAGAAAAGATGACAGCGTCAACTCACAGCTACAGTACTGTGTGTGTGTGTGTGTGCGGAACTCGTGTATGGACATGTTTAACTAGAAGTCATTACATTACATTTAAGTCATTTAGCAGACGCTCTTATCCAGAGCGACTTACAAGTCCCCACAAGAATAGTAAACAAACAAATTTGACCAACTGGGGACATTTTGTTAGTCCCCATGAGGTGAAATGCTATTTCTAGGGGGTTAGAATTATGTTAAGGGTTGGGTTAAGGTTAGGGTTAGGGTAAGACTACGGGTTAGGGTTATGGTTAGGTTAGGGAAAATAGGATTTTGAATGGGACAGAATTGTGTGTCCCCACAAGGTTAGCTGTACAATACTGTATGTGTGTGTGAGAGAGATAAAGGGAGGTGGAATTGTAATCTCTATGTCGGACAGCCTGTTTCTCTAACCACCCTCCTTACACTCTCTTATTTTCTTTCTGCATGTTTGTTTAAACTGAAGATAGAAACAAACAGAGGACGTCCTCAACTCTTCTGTGCATAACTACATCTATAGCATCTGACTGCCTCTGAGTGCATTCACACAGAGGACAACAAGGTTGTTCAATGTGTGTGTGAGAGAGAGAGCACTCTTTATTCAAATGTGCTGAGTGCTGTGTTTATGAATGAGCCGTGTCACCTTCAGTGTGCCTGATGGAGGTGGAGAGCTCCCATAGCAATTACCTGAGTGACTGACCTGGGTGACGAACCAGACAGAACTGGACTCAACTGGACTTGGCATAACTGAGTCAGACTGAAAGGCATTGAGCAAGACTGGAGTGGACTGAACGGGATTGAACTGTGACCTGGGTAGGGCCTTACTAAACTTGAATTAATTGTGTTGAACCGGACTGACTGTCAAATTCTGGCTTGGAATCTGAACTGAGGTCATGATCTCTTGGCTGGAGCTGTAGCGAAAACACTCCACAGCTCCATGTCAAAACACAGTACCATCTACAGTACAGTACCGCTGGAAAGTGAACAGGTACTTTATGGCAGTTTTCCAGCCTACAGTTAATTCTCTATATGCTTCAGTTACTGTAATGTAGCCACCCTGACCCTGTGGCTCTGCTGTGAGCCACAGAAAACTAACCTGAGCTTTAATGGAACTTGTAATATAAGCTGCTGCACTTAGAACAGTTTAAGCTGACTCATAATTATTAGAGACTCAGTGAGGGTTAGAGTGGCTTACAACCTGACTGGATTCCTTATAGAGGCCACACAGCACATATCAGCTCCCTGTGTGTTTTGTGTGTGTGTGTGTGTGTACGCTTGCACAGGATGTGGGTTCATGTACAGTATGTGTGTGTTTGTTCATTCATATGTGTGTGCCTCAAGCACCTGCCAGGCCGAGTGGAGTGAAGATTTACCAAGGTACGATTAGTGGGCAGTGACAGGCAGCTCTGTTAGCAGAGACATATGACTGACAGCTCATTGACAGGCAGGGGGAGGAGGGAGAGGGCCAGCAGGAGACAGGGGAGACAAGAAGGGTTAAGTGTGTGTTTTAGACTTTTCCTTTGTCCGACTCTGAAAATTCAGGGTTTTTGTGAGAGGTGCGGTGCAGAGCGGGCTGACAGTACCTGTCATAGAGGTCCTCCTGATAGCACTCATAGTCCAGGTCATAGTCAGATCTGCAAAGAGAGAGGAGGTGGGGGAGGGGAGAGAGAGAGAGAGAGAGGGTGGGGGGGGGAGTGAGTTGACAGTGGCCTGACACAAAGGCTCACAACTGTCTTCACAGCTGACTGACAGAGGTGTTACTGACACACACACACACACACACACACACACACACACACACACACACACACACACACACACACACACACACACACACACACACACACACACACACACACACACACACACACACACACAAAGACATCCTATGTGAAAGCAGAGGCTGATGAAAAACTGAAAGATCAAACAACATCTATCTATGATACAAGCAGCCTTTCAGATCTGTTCCTCATTAGGTGAGCTAAATATGCCATCAGAGATATTTCACTCTGTAAGCAGGCTGCTGGAATAGTGTGTACATAGTTAGAGCAGGGCTCTGGCAAGTGGAAGGAATATGCTATTCATGATTTCTAGCCAGCTGGAAAAAGACATTGGATTTGTTGTGCCACAGCACCCAAGGTGAAAAATCCATAGAAATTGTCCTGCGTTATGCACCAATGACCACAGGCTGCGCACTATGTGCTTCTACATATTCCAGCTCATTTACTGTGAAGTTGGACTGTCAGGTGTGTGTGTATATGTGTTGGAGTGTATGCACCCATCTGTGTATGTGCCTGTGTGTGTGTTTGTGCATCTTTGTGTGTGTTTGATTAGACTCAACTTGCTCACACCTTTCCCTATAATATATGGGCAGAGTTTGCTGTAGGTTGTAGTTTATAGATTACCCTATACGGTTTGGTGTGTAGAGCAGGCCAGGGCAGGGAGAGGAGTGACACTAAGCCTGATGGTAAGTAGCTCATACCCTGGTGTGTAGTTAAATAGAGCTCAGCATTTCTCTGTGTTTAATCCCTGCCTGGCCACTGATACCCCAGCCCTAAAGTCTACACGCACACGCATGTAAGTACGCATGCACAAGCATACACACACATGCACGCACACGCAAGCATACACACATAGACATTATCAGCAAACACCCTCCACTTTTGCTTTCTGTAAAACTTTCAACCATAGAGAAGCAGTGTATTTATAGGTGCCTGAAAGGTGACTCATGTACCCATACTAATTCCTATTTATTACACATATGTTTATTCATTGTATAAATAGAGCCATCACGATGGCCTCTACTGAATCTAATACATGATCACCTCAAAGTGAGTAGCATACAGTACATGGGTTCATCAGAGGCTCTCAAACAGATGGATCAAACCAGACACACACGACATACAGATGACACACACACACAAAATCACACCCACACACATGAATGACAGACACATAACACACTCTCGTCCACACACACACACACACACACCACACACACACACACACACACACACACACACACACACACACACACACACACACACACACACACACACACACACACACACACACACACACACACACACACACACACACACACACACACCTAAAGCCCCTCTGTCCTATCTGTCTCAGCAGGGGGCTGAGTCTCCGTGCTGTAATCATGCTGTTGACTGGAAGAAAGTGATGTATCAGTAAACATGTCAGGAAGTACAGCAGGAGACTAAACGTAACACTTTTTCACAGCTAAAAACATACAGTACACACATGCATGAGTGCAGACACACAGACAGATGTGCTGCACACACACACACACACTTTCTCTCGCTCGCTCACTGTATGTAAATGTGATTCAGAATGTAGCAACCCTGTCTCTGAAGTGTTGAGATAACTAGCAGTGTTGGTATAAAAGTGTGTGTTTGTGTACCTGAGGTGTGTGTGTGAATTCCTAATGAATTCTCCTCCAGCTACCCGCAGCCAAACTGTTTCTGGTTTTCTCCCCTCGTCTGAACACACACACAGAAGACAGTTGGTTTTTCTGAGCTCCAGATTCTGACAGCTTCAAATAATCTGTAATAAGTGTAAACATTTACGCCTCATCACGCTCTTCCCCAACTTTGTTTTATGATTTAGCTTGAGGTCTGATCAATATGCAGAAAGCCTTCTGTTATTCTAAATAACGGTAGGCCTTTCATGTGAAATGGTAGACATCTATGTTTCCAGCTATCCCCATTTAACACGATGGAAACTTAGTCCTCTGTAGGGGAGCACACTCTGGTTAAAGGTTTCTTTCCATGTCCATATGTGTATGTGGGTCTGCACAGTGCAGGGTTGGCTGTGTGGATTAGGGTTTACAGTATGTGCGTTGTACTACTGAACCAAAACAAAACCTCTCTACTTAGCCAGTTTGAAGACCCTGACAAAACCGTTCTCCTGAGCCACCATTGAAACTGAACTTAAGCAGAACCTCTCCACTCAGTCTGCTAATATGACCCAACTGAACACAACCTCTCAACCTCTACCCACAGATCCCCTGTGCTCAGCAGAACACCATGAGCTAACAGATCTGGCGGCCAACAGAAGTTCTGTGATCAGGCAGGGAGGAGAGACAAAGTGAGCAATCGGGAGAGAGAGAACAGCGCCACGGTCCCCAGCACAGATGAGGGGCTCTGTGTCCTAATGGGGAACTCGAGCGGAAGAAAATAACAACTATTTGCCAAACTCTCACAGCAGGAAAACTAAGACAGACTGACTCACTAACTCTCTTTCTCCCTCTTTTCCTCTATCATTTTCTCTCCCTGCAGCAATGTTCTAGTTGGTAATCTGTCATTTAGCACTGGGAGGAGAGAGAGAGAGTCAAGACAGAAAACAATTGCCATTTCCTCTTCTATTATCCAACCCATCTTCTGTTATTAGAGTGGCTAAACTCTTCAACCAAGTCTGAGACAAGCAGACAGACATGTCAGGTATTAGTGCCTTTCTGCAGTTTGAAAACATAGGAGACCATACTGTGCATTACAGTATCATCATCCTTTTAGCCAAGCACTTCGGAGAGGCATTGTGATTGTAACACTACCTGCCTGGTGAAAAGACTGATTCCCGGCTCCAGAATGGTTACCATGACCAAAATGACTGCTGGGAGACCATAAATCAGTGCTATTCCCCTAGTGGGGTTGTGGGGGTACTTCAATGGGGTAGCCAATTTTTTAATATATTTTTAATGCAATGAATTGAAGGTTATTTATTGATGTAAAATTCGAAATGTACCAATTTTAAGGTCTTAAGGTTTAAGGTTAGATTTGGCGTGGGATCACTATAATATTTGGGGGGAAAGAAATGGGGTCCCCAGAAATTCTGGCAGAAAAATGGGGTCACCGCTGAAAAAGTTTGAATACCACTAGACATAAACAGTATCTATTAGAACCACAGCACATCTCTCGACCATAATGTTGAGCGATTAGTGCTTTTTTGAGTTTCGGTTCGATTCTAAAAAAAAATCAAATTTTTTCATTTCGGTTTCAAATGACTTTTAAAAATTAATTACACTGCGTTATGTGGGTTGAATGCTCTAACAACAGATAATAAAACAAGTCCCATGATGGTAGTACATGACAATTACTACTTATCATTCATTCACTTTACTTACATAAAATATTTTAGTTGTGTATATTACATTTGTTTTATTTGATGACTTTATTATTTCATTCCAAGTCATCCTCTCATCTCTATAGAGCTGTTTCCTATGCTGTCTGACAAAATCACTATTTTGGATTTTATTTTTTTCCCAAAGTAAATAAGGCATATACTTTTACAACGGCTGAATACCAACTATCAATCCCTTATATCATGTATTTTCAGAAAGAGATACCTAGTAAGATGTTGGTTTATTACTCAGCACTACTCATACAGCAACACAACCACCTGGAGTAAACTAATCACACTCTGGATTGTCTCTTTAATGACATAATGGTCTCTGGAATGGAAGCTTTGTTGCATAGACAAAGCAAGGTGCCCCTGCACACAAGAAGCTTCCATTCCCCCTGTCGCAAGGTATTTATAGCTCTATAGAGCTGCTGCCTATGCTGTCCGACAAAATCACTATTTTAGTAGTTCTTCAAAGTTAATAAGGCATCATTTTATGACTGCTGAATACTAAATATCAATCACTTAGATCATGTATTTTCAGATAGAGATACCTCGTGAAGCAACTGCTCTCTATCTCTCTCGACCATGCATCTGTGCGCTCACGCATAGATTGGACAAGTAGGCGAGCAAGGGATTGTGGTCATTGTAGTTAATTACCACGTTTTCAGCACCAAACTAGTAGAATATTGGCCTGTTGGAAACTCCAACTCCCTACTACATTGCACAGTTCGATCTGATTTATTTATAGAGAAAATGAGCTTTGAGCTCACAGAAAAAAATGAATAAAATGGAATTATAATAACTGAACCAACATTGGTCAATAAGTTGTTTATAAAACAAAAAATAACTGACATTTCTGTTAATCGCTCAGCAATACTCAACCAGCAACAGAACCACCTTAATAAGTAAACCAATCACACACTGGTTCTCTTTAATTACATAATGGTCTCTGAGTTTGTGAGTGGAAACATGTATTTGAGAGAGAGAGAGGGGTAGCTTAGTGAAGGGTAGTGTGTGTGTGTGTGTGTGTGTGTGTGTGTGTGTGTGTGTGTGTGTGTGTGTGTGTGTGTGTGTGTGTGTGTGTGTGTGTGTGTGTGTGTGTGTGTGTGTGTGTGTGTGTGTGTGTGTGTGTGTGTGTGTGTGTGTGTGTGTGTGTGTGTGTGTGTGTGTGTGTGTGTGTGTGTGTGTGTGTGTGTGTGTGTGCAGGGACAGCCAAATGGACAGCGGGGTCACTAGAGGCTAATTTATTTATTTTCATAATTTCTCGAGTGCCCCGGCAATCCATTAGACATGGCTGGATACAAATCATCTCACCTTGCTGGTCGCATAGCGTGTGCATGTGTGTGCGAGCGCAGATGTGGAGGTGCTGTCTGTGGTAAGCATTGATACTTCCCCCTGTCAACATACAGCGTATACTCACACATCCCTACATACACTATATGTTGATATAAACAGGATGCCATGATCATCAATCCTTTTGATCAGGAAACTGGCCTCATGAGTATGTGCTCATTGCTCTTAGGGGATTAGCCTAGGGAGGAACATGCACCCTCATCTACTCTCTCCACACTAACAGCCAAGTCATCCCATGGCATAAGGACACAACCTTACTTACTCTCACTCCAACTCCACCAGAAACAAACACTCTCATAAATATCCTCCCCTCCTCCCCCCTCTCATTCTGTCCCAGTAGTTTGGCGTCATCAGTGTAATGGTGTGTGTCAAGTGTTCATATAGATCTGTGTTTGACGAGCCCCGGAGAAGAGTGAGCACAGTCCCATGTCATCCACAGGATGGATTGCAGCTCACAAAACAAATGCACACACGAACGCACACATGCTTTCTCACGTTCTTCCCCCTTTCCCCTTCCTTTTCCTTTTCTTTGTCACATTCTGACCTCATTTGTTTTGTTATTGTCTTTGTTTTAGTATGGTCAGGGCGTGAGTTGGGTGGGTTGTCTATGTTAGTTTTTCTATGATTTGTTATTTCTGTGTTTGGCCTGGTATGGTTCTCAATCAGAGGCAGCTGTCAATCGTTGTCCCTGATTGAGAACCATACTTAGGCAGCCTGGTTTCACTTTTGAGTTGTGGGTGATTGTTTTCTGTTTTGTGTCTGCACCAGACAGGACTGTTTCGTTTCGTTCATTCTCCTTTGTTATTGTGTTTAGCGTTCTCGTGATAATAAATTATCAATATGGACACTTACCACGCTGCGCATTGGTCCTCCTCTTCTTCCACCAACAACGGCCGTTACATACCTCTTATTCTCTCTCTCTCTGGTTTTCACTGTGATGGTTAATTGCTCATCTGGCTGGGGAGTGGGGCAATGGGCCAGACAGAGCACATATTTATCTATTCCAGAGAGCCGCCAAGCCCAATCTGCCCCCTCTGCCCAATCACATGACAGGGGGAAGGGTCAGAGGGCATTTTGCCCAATCACACGGCAGGGGGGATGGGTCAGAAGCCACAGAAGTGATTTCAGGGTAATAATTGTTCTGCTGTTCCGGGTTGTTCCATGAAATGAGACCCTTTTGCGTCACTTTGATATTTTAAGTACTAATTGTGCCCCAATATTGAATTGTAAAATACTGTTATTAAATAAAGTCCCCTTAAATATAGACCACATGGATAATTCAATAAATATGATTTTTTTTATATGAATAAAGGATTGCTAAAATGCCAAAATTCAGCATTTGACATTTCACTTTGTGCACCCTATGTGACATCTAGGAAGATTTAAGACTCTTAGGGGCAATCTGTAGTTGCTTCATCCATTTTGGGACTTCTGGATGAATGAAATGTTCCCATATTGATGAATATAATTTATAAATGCCTCATGAGCTTAGTTCAAATGTCATACCCCATCAGAACGCAAAATAAGCATTTTCACTCCAATGGTTGTAAACAAATTAAGATAAACACACACTATGAAGCCTCAAACAAAGTTAAAACTAAACTCAGCAAAAAAAGAAATGTCCTTTCACTGTCAACTGCGTTTATTTTCAGCAAACTTAACATGTGTAAAAATGTATATGAACATAACAAGATTCAAGAACTGAGACATAAACTGAACAAGTTCCACAGACATGTGACTAACATAAATGGAATAATGTGTCCAAGAACAAAAGGGGGGTCAAAATCAAAAGTAACAGTCAGTATCTGGTGTGGCCACCAGCTGCATTAAGTACTGCAGTGCATCTCCTCATCATGGACTGCACCACATTTGACAGTTCTTGCTGTGAGATGTTACCCCACTCTTCCACCAAGGCACCTGCAAGTTCACGGACATTTCTGGGGTGAATGGCCCTAGCCCTCACCCTCCGATGCAACAGATCCCAGACGTGCTCAACGGGATTGAGATCCGGGCTCTTCGCTGGCCATTGCAGAACACTGACATTCCTGTCTAGCAGGAAATCACGCACCGAACGAGCAGTATGACTGGTGACATTGTCATTTGATTTGATTTGATTTGATGCTGGAGGGTCATGTCAGGATGAGCCTGCAGGAAGGGTACCACATGAGGGAGGAGGATGACTTCCCAGTATCGCACAGCGTTGAGATTACCTGCAATGACAACAAGCTCAGTCCGATGATGCTGTGACACACCACCCCAGACCATGATGGAACCTCCACCTCCAAATTAATCCTGCTCCAGAGTACAGGCCTCAGTGTAACGCTCATTCCTTCGACGATAAACACAAATCCGACTATCACCCCTGGTGAGACAAAACCGCGACTCGTCAGTGAAGAGCACTTTTTGCCAGACCTGTCTGGTCCGTTGACGGTGGGTTTGTGCCCATAGGCGACGTTGTTGCCGGTGATGTCTGGTGAGGACCTTCCTTACAACAGGCAATCCCTCAGTCCAGCCTCTCTCAGCCTATTGCGGACAGTCTGAGCACTGATGGAGGGATTGTGCGCTCCTGGTGTAACTCGGGCAGTTGATTTTGCCATCCTGTACCTGTCCTGCAGGTGTGATGTTCGGATGATCCTGTGCAGGTGTTGTTACACGTGGTCTGCCACTGCGAGGACAATCATCTAGCTGTCCGTCCTGTCTCCCTGTAGCGCTGTCTTGGGCGTCTTACAGTACGGACATTGCAATTTATTGCCCTGGCCACATCTGCAGTCCTCATGCTTCCTTTCAGCATGCCTATGTCACGTTCACACAGATGAGCAAGGATCCTGGGCATCTTTCTTTTGGTGTTTTTCAGAGTCAGTAGAAAGGCCTCTTTAGTGTTCTATGGTTACATAACTGTGACCTTAATTGCCTACCGTCTGTACGCTGTTAGTGTCTTAACGACCGTTCCACAGGAGCATGTTCATTCATTGTTTGTTTATGGTTCATTGAACAAGCATGGGAAACAGTGTTTCAATGAAGATCTGTGAAGTTTTACAATGAAGATCTGTGAAGTTATTTGGATTTTTACGAATTATCTTTGAAAGACAGGGATCTGAAAAAGGGCAGTTTCTTTTTTTGCTGAGTTTATCATTTTGATATCATGGTCAGTCCTTACTTCCATAGCTCTGTCTATGAATTTAAGAGGGGTTCAATTTCTCCAGCCCTATTCCTCTGATCGAAACAGGGGTGGGGAAGAACCCGTAGTTATTTTGTTGCTTTGACAAAGTTATTTCTGAAGAGTATTATTCATTTCATGTGATTAGTGATTCATATTAAGGTTTAAAAAAATGACGTCAGCCCTGTTGCTGTCACACACGCTCCCGCTCCCCCTCCCTGGCTCTCGAAGGCACCAGGCTCCCCAGAGTTACTCACTCCTGCCACCATCATTAGGCTCACCTTCCTTCCCCCGTCACGCGCATCAGCAATTATTGGATTTACCTGGACTCAATCACCTGTGTCACTACCTCCCCTATATCTGTCTGTTCACAAGCTCTGTTCCCTGCTTCAGGATTAATGTTAGTATGTAGTTATGTTACCCGGGGCTGATGCTGTTCCTGTCCTGTGCTATGTTAAATGTTGACTCCCTGTACCTGCTTCTCATCTCTGGTCCTTACCGTTGCATGAAATGATTTGTTTTAATATGATGAAACTATTCCTTAGAAAAACAATCTAAAGAAACAATGAACATCTAATAGCCACATCCTAATGTAAAAGCAGGTGGTTCTACTCTTTTTGGCCATTGTCTGGTGTTTTGTGGTGGGAAACCGAGTGGGTCGAGTACAACACGTCAACCCTGTTACCTATAGACAGGCTAGAAATGTTTTAGCAATTTATATTTTGAACCATGCATTCAATTGCCCATCCCTGTTGCACACAAGCTTCCATTTATGACTGATTTAAGATGAAATCATTAACCCTGTTAAGATCAACCCTGTTACTTTATTTGGCACTTAATAAGCACTTACTATAGTATTTTTTAAATTGAACTTGAGATGGAAAACCTGTTTTTTATTAAGTTGAACATGTGCTCTTCATGACAGAATGTAAAAAGAAAAACAAAAATGTCCCACCACCAAGTGACACAAATTTACCCTCACCATTTGACAGTACCATGTGACACTACCAAGTTACACTACCAAGTGACACTACCAAGTTACACTACCAAGTTACACTACCAAGTGACACAAATTTACCCTCACCATTTGACAGTACCATGTGACACTACCAAGTTACACGACCAAGTTACACTACCAAGTGACACTACCCAAAAGGGACTAATTTTGTGGAACAACCCTTCCACTGTTTGCCCTCTTCCTCCCGCCTTCCACCTCCCTCTCTCCTTCAACATCCTCCCCCCTCCCCCTCCCCTCCTTCAACCTCTCCCCCTTCTTCAACCTCCTCCCTCCCCCACCTTCCACCTCCTCCTCCCTACCTCTCTCCTTCAACATCCTCCCCCTCCCCCTCCTTCAACCTCTCCCCCTCCTTCAACCTCCTCCCTCCCCCCACCTTCCACCTCCTCCTCCCTACCTCTCTCCTTCAACATCTTCCCCCTCCCCCTCCTCCTCCTTCAACCTCTCCCCCTCCCCCCTCCTTCAACCTCCTCCCTCCCCCCACCTTCCACCTCCTCCTCCCTACCTCTCCCTACCTCTCTCCTTCCAATTCCATCTCCCCTCCTTCAACCTCTCCCCCTCCCCCTCCTTCAACCTCCTCCCACCCCCACCTTCCACCTCCTCCTCCCTACCTCTCCCTACCTCTCTCCTTCCAATTCCATCTCCCCTCCCTCCCTGGTGTATTAGTTGTGAAGTGCTGTCTTCGTCCCTCTCCTCCCTCAGGCCCTTGTAGGCAGGTAGCAGGTGATTTATGTTCAGATAAAGTTCCCACTCTGACCTGAGCCATGCTGTGCTGGTGTAAATCATATCAGTCTAATGCAAGGGGAATGGAACTAGCCTCTTAAACACAGGGGAGGAGCATCAGCCCTGAGTTATGACTGCCAACGGTCAGAGAGTCGTACAAGCATGCTCACACTCAACTCTTACAAGAGAATGTCCAGAGAGCCCAGTCCAAGTCTCTAGTCTGACACAGAAAGGAGAGTGTGATAGAGGAATGGAACACTCTAAAGCCTTAACTCAGGTGTGTTTTACTGAGCTTGTAGCGCCTCACTGCACCTCTCTGCCAGCTTCACACTTCTCTTTGATGAACTGAGCCTTTCCTGCTGGCCGTGCAGGACATCTCCGCTTATTGCTACTAACATGGACGTAGTGGAGGTAAGAGACATCAATCTCACTGCCGTGGCTTGTCCAGTGCTGTACGGGCAGGCTAGGTTATAGAGTTGGGGGAAATGCTCTCTCTCTCTCCACTGGGGCTGTGTTTAGAGGGCTATTAGAGAAAAGTGCTGACTGCTCCTGCGTTGGTAAATGCGGGATTTAGCAGGGCTCCTCTGCTCTCAAGCTGGGGCACAACTATCTGTGCTGAACACTCTGTGCACAGCAGGGGGGGTGGAGTATCATGCAGTGTTAAACACGTACATGTATACATACAGGGAAGCACAGTACACTGACATTTTTGCACTGTATATAGTTTAGTACTGAACACAATCCAAGTGGGTGCATTCTATAGGCTCCTACACAGAACATTTGAGATCAGAATTTTAAACACCCACAGATTTCCATTTAACACTTTCTTAGTGTGTATTTGTGACCCACCAAAATTAACACCTTTCAAAGTGTTGATAAACTAGCACCCCTAGGGTGTAGGGTCCCTAACACCATGGGTCTTGCAAATTCCAACTTAAATTAACACTTTATAAGAGCTGATGCTAACACCTGTGGTTACACCTTATTCCCAGGCTGCCTTTTGAATGAATTTTCTAGGTACCAGTACCAACCATAACAGTGTTTGCTAGTGACAGAGACATTATTCTTTCAGTCCTGTAGCCTTCACCAGGTGAATGTCGAAGTTAATATTATATCGTAAAAATGTCATTATTCATTACAATAAATTACCTTTTTTGACAATATCATACTTTGACAGCCTAGTTTTACCCTAACACAGTGGTCTGAAACTCCTGGTTTGCATGCCACATCGGCAAGTCATATTATGCTCTCTTGCAAGGTGTAATATACAGCACCTTCAGAAAGTGCTTCTACAAAGTATTGACTCAGGGGTGTGAATACTTATGTAAATGAGATATTTCTGTATTTGATTTAGGAAAAACCTGCTCTCTCTTTGTCATTATGGGGTATTGTGTGTAGATGGATAATAAAAAAAGACTGTAACACAACAAAATGTGGAATATGTCAAGGGGTATGAACACTTTCTGAAGGCACTGTAATTCCTATTGAAATCCAGCCAGTTCAGATATCCAACAATTGGAAATTTTAATCACCCACAATCTCGCATTAGAATGACGCCAAGGTAGGGAAGATTCTGAAATTAGACTACCTAAACCATCTAAACTGGACAAACCATCTCAATAACGGGTGAAATAAGTCCAACCACTTACAGATTGGAAATGTTTAGAAAAAAGTATATTATTTATGTTTGTGTAGTAATATATCAACGAATCAATCAATGCAGAAACATTGCAGAAACACAACCACGTGGTGTTGATTCCACTTGATTCAAATACCACATTCACTGCAGGTGGTGTCAATTTCAATCCCACTGGTGTTAACCCCACTAGAATAAACACCCTCATATATAACATTCGTAACACTTTTAACACTTTTTTAACACCAAGATTTTTTAACACCCTCACATTTCCTGTGTATGATAAAGGTCAAATTCACCACAGTGGGAGCTATAGGGAGTTGGGCTCAGAGATAAGAGCTCTCCACTCTGCTTGTTTCTCCCTACCATCCTCTCTTTAACCCCCCAACCCCCCTCCATGAATCTCCCCTCTCTTATCATTTCTCTATGATCTCCTCTCCCTCCTCCCCTTTCCTATTCTCTCCCAACTTTTCCCTTTCCTATCCCCCTTTCATTCATTCTCCCCTCTCCTCTCTGCTCCTGTCCTCTCCCTCAATATGGTCCCTGCAGTGTGTCTATCTGTGGGACTGGCCTATTGGACTCTAGTTGGATTAGCAGAACATTGAATAGAGTCAAACTATTTCACACTGACTCATCTGATAATCTGTTGATCCTAGCCAGAGACTCCAGGCAGACAGACAGATACACAAAGAGACAGGCAGCTGCAGAGATACAGCAAACGTGGAGGGGAGGGCATTTCCGCATCATCAGCCACAGCCAGAGGAATACGTTATTGTTTTGTTGCTGTGGCCTTTCCAACTTTCCACCATGTGCCCAATAATGTTCCCCCGTAAGCCCCTGATCCCCCACTGTGAGCCCTGGGTAAGAGACCGGCCCAGGCTGGTAGTGCTCTGTGTGGTGCTGGCTGTGCACCCTGCCCAGCACTATTATTACCAGTACCATGCTGCAACTAAACTAAGCATGCAGCTGCAGAGCTATACAAGGCAAGGTGTAGGCTCTCTGTGTAGGCTCTCTGTGTCTAGGCTCTCTGTGTAAATCTCAATTTTTTTGTCATGCTCTCCATTTTTCTCCCTCTTTACAACTCAATGTTTTTCTCTAAACTCCACCACTTTCTCCCCCACCCCATCTCATATGCCCCTTTCTCTCGGCTTTCCTCCAATCTCTGTTTCCATCGTCCTATCTCTATATCTCTCTTATTTTGCCATTTCAGAGATAAAGCATAGAGGAATCCATGCGCAGCTTACAATTTCTCCTGCCTTCTATCAGATGGTATATCTGCCCCTGGCTCTCTCTCTCTATCAGTCATATCCTCAGCCTCTATCCATCTCCATCATCTCGTCCAACACCATACATCAAACCACAAGGGGAATGGACTGATAATGGAAAGAGAGAAAAACCTCCTAGAGAGGCTTTGTATCTCATATTGTCATCATAGGAACATGCACTGAGTCTCTCTCACTGAGTCTCTCTCACTGAGTCTCTCTCACTGAGGTCTCTCTCACTGAGTCTCTCTCACTGAGTCTCTCTCACTGAGTCTCTCTCACTGAGGTCTCTCTCACTGAGGTCTCTCTCACTGACTCTCTCTCACTGAGTCTCTCTCACTGAGTCTCTCTCACTGAGGTCTCTCTCACTGAGGTCTCTCTCACTGACTCTCTCTCACTGACTCTCTCTCACTGAGTCTCTCTCACTGGGTCTCTCTCACAGAGTCTCTCTCACGGAGTCTTTCTCTAACATAGACAGACAGTTCCTCTTTGGAACATCAGTGTGCACTGTGCATGCTAAGGGATAAAGAATTCCCCCTTAAATATTACACTAACCTCAACACTTCTGTCTGACTGTGTCTGAGTTGCAGAGTGACATATGGTGACTTCAGTTTTTAGATGTGCATGAGCAACTAAGGCCGTGTCCAAATTGTGTCTTACCTACTACTTACTAAAACTGTACTAATCGTACTAAATAGTATTTAGAATGTACTGTTAAGTAAAAATGTATGTAGTAAGCAACAACAACATACTAGCTTCATCTATACTGAGAATGTGTCATTTAATGTACAGTTACAATGTTTTATCGCCATATGTTCATTTTGGTACAGCCAGTCCCCTTACCTGATTATCAGCTGTTGTCAACACACGTATGTCGGCTGGGACTGCAAGTTTATTTTCCTTTTTTTGCGTGGATTCCGCGAATGCTAGCTGGCTGTACTACAGATACCTGTCGTTGTCGTGGGAAAGACTCATTGCTATTTTTTCGTAAAACAACTGGTTGCAGTAAAGAGCCAATCTGGATACTAAGGAGATCCTGAGGGAAATCGACGAGCACCAACAGCTTTACGCTATGGAGGAACAACATACTCCATCATGGAAAGATCCGACCACCTCACAAACGAACTTTAACCCGACAAAAAAAAGAAAAACAGATTCATCTACAGACACGGACGATTTACTTACCATTGAGGTAGATGCTAGTGCTCTGGCTGGAATCCATGCAACACTGGAAATGTTGTGTGAGGAGGTAGCAGGGCTGAAGGGGAGTTTAGAGTTCAGCCAGAGTGAAATTCTCAAGCTCCAAAGAGAAAACAAGACACTCACAGCCAAGGTAGAAATCCACGACTCCAACATGGATTGTTTACTCAGGGAAAACAGGGTGATGGAGGAGTCGCTACTAGACATACAAAGTCGTAGCATGCGTGAAAATCTATTTTTTTTCTGGGATTCCTGAGGACACATCCAATAATCCAGAGGGCGCGATCAGAGAATTCATGCAATCCACCTTGAAACTGTCTATAGAGACTGTAAACAAGGTGGCTTTCCACCGAGTACACAGACTTGGAGCTCAGAGCGACAAGACCAAGGGTCCCTGACCGATCATCGCAAAATTGAAACACTACCAACAAAAGGAGCTAATCAAAAGCAGGGGAAGGGAGCTTAAAGGGACCAAATTCGGTCTCAATGACCAGTTTCCAAAGGGCGATAAACAAACGTCTTAATTAAGAGACGGTATCCGGTACAAAGACAGCAAAGGGAGAATGGTAAGTGTGCCTTTATCATTGTGGACAAACTCTTTATAGATGGACAGCTATTCCGAGACAGCTCCATAACACCGTGGCTGTACTAAACTCTACAGGGTCTTCAGGTTACGGGGAAAAAAAGGTATGGGAACTGTAACAATATCTGAACATTATGAAGTGGATATGAACACACACATACTCAATGACATGCTTGCTTACACATACAGACTTATACTTACACACACACACACACCTGATCTCGCTCTCATTTCTCTCTCACTCTCTCTTTTCTCTTCTCTTCTCTCCCTCTCTCTCTATTGTCGAGAACTGTTTTATAATTAAATGTGTTTATTTTTTGTCTATTTTTTATGTATTTGTCTACAAGTTTATATACATTTACAACAATCAAGGGGAAGATATCAGAATGGGGCATTGGGGAATAATAACATATTGTACGGAATACATTTGTACTGTAGTGAAGCCGTCTCTAGAGTAATGCAAGGTCTCTTTCATGATCATGGGAAACGTCAATTACTATGGAAATGCTGGGATGTGTTTTCAATTAATGGTAATGATGATGCAACTATGATGGTGATACGATATGGATTACAATTATCATCATGAATATTAAGGCTATACGCACTACATGTTACACACAAACACTCAACCATGCAAATTGGTTGGAGTTATTGGAGTTATTATTTATTTGGACATCACACATTATAGTCTTACTCTTATACAGACATCGTACACACTCTCACTATATCACATCCAATATCATACAATATCATACAATATCATACGCATCAACCTACTCAGATTTGCTACACATATAATATCATATAATATGTCAATTTAGACAGAGAATAGTATCTAGTTATGGTAAGGGGTGAAATAAGTATAGCCAGTTATAATTGTGATGGTTTAGCAAATTCTAAAAAAGAAGATCAGTCTTTACATGGCTAAAAGAAAAGGAATGTAACATATACTGTTTATAGGAAACTCACTCTACATCCTTAGATGAAGTTGTGTGGAAAAAGGAATGGGATGGTGAAATTATTTTCTGTCATGGACAAAGGAACTCAGAGGGTGTGATGATATTAATTAACAAAAAATTTGATCTGAATGTGCAAATAGTCAGGAATGATTCGCAAGGAAGGTGGACCCTTTTAAATATGAAAGGGGATGAAAAAGAGATTTGGCTCATTAATCTTTATGGTCCAAATCAGGATGATCCACACTTCTTCGAAAACATTTATAACAATTTATTGAACTTACAGGCAACAAATGATCTATTCGTTATGGTAGGAGACTATAACACAGTGTTAAGTACTCTACAAACTATCATCACCGTGCCCTTAAGGAAATCACAAATATTATGGACACATTATAAATAGTGGATATTTGGAGACTAAATAACCCTGACCTAGTGAGATATACATGGAGGAGACTTAATCAAGCTAGTCGTCTCGACTACTTTCTTGTCTCTTTCTCTCTTGCATCAAAGGTTAAAAAAGTTTTAATAGGAGACAGAATGCGATCGGATCATCATCTAATTGGCATTCACATAACTCTAATAGATTTTCCACGTGGATAGGGATATTGGAAATTTAATCAAAGTTTACTGGAGGACAACTTATTTTTAACTAAGACAAAAATATTTCTAACTGATTTTTTCCAGTATAATATACAGTTGAAGTCGGAGGGTTACATATGCTTAGGTTGGAGTCATTACAACTCGTCAAGATGGGTTAGGGCAGTGTGCAGTGTGATTGCGATTGCGTCGTCTGTGGACCTATTGGGGCGGTAAGCAAATTGGAGTGGGTCTAGGATGTCAGGTAGGGTGGAGGTGATATGGTTCCCTCCGCAAGGCAATCAAACAAGCTAAGCGTCAGTATAATTCAACGGCTCAGACACAAGAGGTATGTGGCAGGGTCTACAGTCAATCATGGATTACAAAAGGAAAACCAGCCCCGTCGCGGACCAGGATGTCTTGCTCCCAGACAGACTAAATAACTTCTTTGCTCGCTTTGAGGACAATACAGTGCCACTGATTCGGCCCACTACCAAAACCTGCGGACTCTCCTTCACTGCAGCCGACGCGAGTAAAACATTTAAACGTGTTAACCCTCGCAAGTCTGCAGGCCCAGACGGCATCCCCAGCCGCGTCCTCAGAGCATGCGCAGACCAGCTGGCTGGTGTGTTTACGGACATATTCAATCAATCTTTATCCCAGTCTGCTGTTCCCACATGCTTCAAGAGGGCCACCATTGTTCCTGTTCCCAAGAAAGCTAAGGTAACTGAGCTAAACGACTACCGCCCCGTAGCACTCACTTCCGACATCATGAAGTGCTTTGAGAGACTAGTCAAGGACCATATCACCTCCACCCTACCTGACACCCTGGACCCACTCCAATTTGCTTACCGCCCCAATAGGTCCACAGACGACGCAATCGCAACCACACTGCACACTGCCCTAACCCATCTTGACGATGTGAGAATGCTGTTCATCGACTACAGCTCAGCATTTAACACCATAGTACCCTCCAAACTCTTCATCAAGCTCGAGACCCTGGGTCTCAACCCCGCCCTGTGCAACTGGGTCCTGGACTTCCTGACGGGCCAGGCCCCAGGTGGTGAGGGTAGGTAACAACATCTCCACCCTGCTGATCCTCAACACTGGGGCCCCACAATGGTGCATTCTCAGCCATCTCCTGTACTCCCTGTTCACCCATGACTGCGTGGCCATGCATGCCTCCAACTCAATCATCAAGTTTGCAGATGACACTACAGTGGTAGGCTTGATTACCAACAACGACGAGACGGCCTACAGGGAGGGTGCAATCCGTTTTGTCACCAAAGCCCCATATACTACCCACCATTGCGACCTGTACGCTCTCGTTGGCTGGCCCTCGCTTCATACTCGTCGCCAAACCCACTGGCTCCATGTCAACTACAAGTCCCCCCTTATCTCAGCTCGCTGGTCACCATAGCATCTCCCACCTGGAGCACACGCTCCAGCAGGTATATCTCGCTAGTCACCCCCAAAACAAATTCTTTCTTTGGCCTCCTCTCCTTCCAGTTCTCTGCTGCCAATGACTGGAACGAACTACAAAAATCTCTGAAACTGGAAACACTTATCTCCCTCACTAGCTTTAAGCACCAACTGCCAGAGCAGCTCACAGATTACTGCACCTGTACATAGCCCACCTATAATTTAGCCCAAACAACTATCCTCTTTCCCTACTGTATTTAATTAATTAATTTATTTTGCTCCTTTGCACCCCATTATTTTTATTTCTACTTTGCACATTCTTCCATTGCAAATCTACCATTCCAGTGTTTTACTTGCTATATTGTATTTACTTTGCCTTTACCTCCCTTATCTCACCTCATTTGTTCACATCGTATATAGACTTGTTAATACCGTATTATTGACTGTATGTTTGTTTTGCTCCATGGGTAACTCTGTGTCGTTGTATGTGTCGAACTGCTTTGCTTTATCTTGGCCAGGTCGCAATTGTAAATGAGAACTTGTTCTCAACTTGCCTACCTGGTTAAATAAAGGTGAAATAAAAAATAAATAAAATAAAGGAGGTGAAGGCCCTCGGAGTGTGGTGTCAGGAAAATATAACCTCACACTCAATGTCGACAAAACAAAGGAGATGATCGTGGACTTCAGGAAACAGCAGAGGGAGCAGCCCCCTATCCACATCGACGGGATAGTAGCGGAGAAGGTGAGAATTTTTAAGTTCCTCGGCGTACACATCACAGATAAACTGAAATGGTCCACCCACACAGACAGTGTGGTGAAGAAGGTGCAGCAGCGCCTCTTCAACCTCAGGAGGCTGAAGAAATTCGGCTTGTCACCAAAAACACTCACACACGTTTACAGATGCACAATCAAGAGCATCTTGTCGGGTTGTATCACTGCCTGGTACGGCAACTGCTCCGCCCACAACCGCAAGGCTCTCCAGAGGGTAGTGAGGTCTGCACAACGCATCACAGGGGGCAAACTACCTGCCCTCCAGGACACCTACACCACCCGATGTCATAGGAAGGCCAAAAAGATCATCAAGGACAACAACCACCAGAGCCACTGCCTGGTCACCCCAATATCATCCAGAAGGCGAGGTCAGTACAGGTGCATCAAAGCTGGGACCGAGAGACTGAAAAACAACTTCTATCTCAAGGCCATCAGACTGTTAAACAGCCATCACTAACATTGAGAGGCTGCTGCCAACATACTGACTCAACTCCAGCCACTTTAATAAATGTAAAAATTGATGTTATAAATGTATCACTAGCCACTTTAAACAATGCCACTTTGTAAAATGTTTACATACCCTACATTACTCATCTTATATGTATAGACTGTACTCTATACCATCTACTGCATCTTGCCTATGCCGTTCGGCCATCACTCATTCATATATTTTTATGTACATATTCTTATTCATTCCTTTACACTTGTGTGTATAAGGTAGATGTTGTGAAATTATTAGGTTAGATTACTTGTTAGATATTACTGCATGGTCGGAGCTTGAAGCACAAGCATTTCACTACACTCTCATTAACCTTTGCTAACCATGTGTATGTGACAAATAAAATGTAACCACTCCACAAATTTCTTGTTAACAAACTATAGTTATGTCAAGTTGTTTAGGACTAGAGGTCGACCAATTAATCAGAATGGCCGATTAATTAGGGACGATTTCAAGTAATCAGCATTTTTGGACACCGATTATGGCCAATTACATTGCACTCCACGAGGAGACTGCGTGGCAGGCTGACTACCTGAAATGCGATTGCAGCAAGGAGCCACGGTAAGGTGCTAGTTAGCATTAAACTTATCTTATAAAAAACAATCAATCACTAGTTAACTACACATGGTTGATGATATTACTAGTTTATCTAGCTTGTCCTGCGTTGCATATAATCGATGCGGTTAATTTATCATTGAATCACAGCCTACTTCATCAAACGGGTGATTTAACAAGCACATTCGTGAAAAAGCACTGTTGTTGCACTAATGTGTACCTAACCATAAACATCAACGCCTTTCTTAAAATCAATACACAAGTGTATATTTTTAAACCTGCATATTTAGTTAATATTGCCTGCTAACATGAATTTCTTTTAACTAGAAAAATTGTGTCACTCTCTTGTGTTCTGTGTAAGCAGAGTCAGGGTATATGCAGCCATTTGGGCCGCCTAGCTCGTTGTAAACTGTGTGAAGACCATTTCTTCCAAACAAAGACCATAATTAATTTGCCAGAATTGTACATAATTATGACATAACATTGAAGGTTGTGCAATGTAACAACAATATTTAGACTTAGGGATGCCACCCGTTAGATAAAATACGGGGGGGACAAAATTCTAAGGTCAGGACGTGACACTGAGACCAGAAACAGGCTACCTGAGGGCAATATCAAAATAAATTGTCTATTGATTCTGTATCCTCACAACAAAATCTGCAGTGTTTCGATGAGTTTATGTCCTCAATATTCAACATTTTGTTGGTGGCAAGAATTCTATATAATAATTTTAGCTGAAAAGCACAAAGTTTTGAATCTTGCGTTGTTTTTTTATATCAACTCAACATGGAATCGGTACATCAAAAATCTCTTCCCAATGATTTGGCAATCTGTATGGCACAGTTGTCAACATCCTGGTCCTCAAATGAAACTGGTATACTTTCCCATTTATGCTATTTTTATTCCTCCGCCAGTTTTGATCCTTTATATTGGGCAAACAGACCAGTTCCCTACCTCCTCCAGCTGCCACCTGCTTCCTCCATTTTTGGGGTAATGCTGTAAACAATTGGTTGTACCCTTGGATTGAGCAGACCTTTCCATACAATTCTGATAACTCCACGAAGGACATAACTCTACCATTCCAATTTACAACATCATTTAAGAACAAAATACCCTTTTCAAACATCTTTCCCATAAATACAGGTATTTTATCAACCAGCACATTTGAGTTCAGACATAATATTTGTTGTAATATTTGTTTTATCTTTTCAGGGGATGAAATTGAAATTGTAGCCAGCTCTGCAATGCTTGTTTGAAAAAGAGAGATACTTTGAAAAATGTATAATTTTCAATTAATTGAAAATGAGACATGGCAATCTGCATGAAGGCAAAAAGGCCATTTTTAAACAATGGATGACCTTTTTTAGTAATCTACTTGAGAACAATTTAGGTTTCAAATAAAACTTTTGAATGAGTGAAGCTTTTAGAAAGGTTTAGTGCTTTTATATTTATTAATCTCAACCCACCCAATTCATATTCATTATATAGAAAGGCACGTTTTATTTTGTCTGGTTTAGCGTCCAAGATAAAGCTAAATATCTTTTGCTCATATGATTTGAATAATGAATCATCAGGAGTAGGCAGCGCCATAAGTAAGTGAGTAAACTGAGATATGACTAAGGAGTTAGTCAGGGCAATTTTTCCATAAATAGACAGGTATTTACCTCTCAATAGTCGCAGGATCTTGTATATTTCTACAAGTTTCTATTTAAATTCATTGTGGAGAGGTTATTTATGTCTTTTGTGATATAAATACTGAGTATTTCTACTTCATCATAAGCCCATTTTATTGGTAAACTGCAGGGTAATGTAAAAGTTGTATTTTCTAAGGATCCAATACATAATATTGTACACTTATCATAATTAGTGTTTAGTCCAGAGAATACAGACAAGTTATCTAGATCTTCAATGAGATATTGCAGGGATCTATCTTGCGGACTTAATATAAAACTTGAGTCATCGGCATACATGGACACCTTTGTTTTTAAGCATAGGATATCTAATCCTCTAATGTTGTCGGATCTGATTTTAATAGCTAGCATTTCAATGGCCGTAACGAATAGATATGGTGACAGTGGACACCCTTGTTTAACTCCTCTTGAAAATCCAAAACTCTCTGAGAAGTACCCATTTTATAAGATAATTACCTAAATGTATCAAATCCAGGCATTTATAAATAAAATCCAGTCATACTTTATCAAATGCCTTTTCAAAATCCTCTATAAATACCATTCCTGGCTTCTTATATGTTTCATGATGTTCTATTATTTCTAGTAGTTGTCGTATATTATCTCCAATGTATCGTCCATGTAAAAAAACCTGTCTGATCAGGATGAACAATACCTGGTAAAACCCTTTTAATTCTGAGCGCTATGCATTTTGCTAGTGTATTTGCATCACAACATTGAAGTGTAAGGGGCCTCCATTTTTTTAGATAGACTGGGTCTTTATATTATCCACCTGGGTCTTGTTTTAATAATAGAGAAATCAGACCTTCCTACTGAGTACCTGACAGACTACCATTTCTATAGGAGTAATTAAAACAATATAACAATGGAGCTTTTAGTATATCAAAAAATAATTTTACACACATCTTAGCCAAATACATTTAAACTCAGTTTTCACAATTCCTGACATTTAATCCTAGTTAAAATTGCATGTATTAGGTCAGTTAGGATCACCACTTTATTTTAAGAATGTGAAATGTGAGAATAATAGTAGAGCTGATTATTTATTTCAGCTTTTATTTCTTTCATCACATTCCCAGTGGGTCAGAAGTTTACATACACTCAATTAGTATTCGCAATGGTGGGTAGTGTATGGGGCTTTGGTGACAAAACGGATGGCACTGTGATAGACTGCATCCAGTTTGTTGAGTAGAGTGTTGGAGGCTATTTTATAGATGACATCACCGAAGTCAAGGATCGGTAGGATGGTCAGTTTTACGAGGGTATGTTTGGCAGCATGAGTGAAGGATGCTTTGTTGAGATATAGGAAGCCAATTCTAGATTTAATTTTGGATTGGAGATGCTTAATGTGATCTTGCAGAGTTACTCCACCTCAAGAATTGCACTTGGTGAAAGGCTCAGAACATGCATACTCAGGCTGACTGGCTATCGTTCAGGCAAATGACAAATAAGTGCACTCAGGATATCTGGAAGGCCAAAGTTAGTTACTTTAAGGAGCAGTTCTCTCTCTGTGGGTTTAACCCCAAGAAGTTCTGGAAAACGGTTAAAGACCTGGAGAATAAACCCTCCTCCTCCTCCTCACAGCTGCCCATGTCCCTTAATGTTGATGATGTGGTTGTTACTGACAAGAAGCACATGTCTGAGCTCTTTAATCATCACTTCATTAAGTCAGGATTCCCATTTGACGTAGCCATGCGTCATTGCCTGTCCAACATTTCCTCATCTCCTCGACGCTTCTCCATCTTTTTCCCCTGCCCCGCTACAAAGTTTCTAACTGTAGATAGTCACTGAATTCGAGGTGCTAAAGGAGCTCCTTAAATTTGACCCGAAATAACCATCTGGGTCAGATAGTTTAGACCCTTTCTTCTTTAAGGTTGCTCCCCCTATCATCGCCAAGCCTATCTCCAACCTTTTAACCTGTCTCTCCTTTCTGGGGTGGTTCCCATTGCTTGGAAGGCAGCCACGGTTTGTCCTTAATTTAAAGGGGGAGATCCTAACTGTTAGGCCTATTTCTATTTTGCCCTGTTTATAAAAAATGGGTTGGAAAAACTTGTCAATAATCAACTGACTGGCTTTCTTGATGTCTATGGTATTCTCTCGGGTATGCAATCTGGTTTCCGCTCAGGTTATGGATGTGTCACTGCAACCTTAAAGGTCCTCAATGATGTTACCATTGCCCTTGATTCTAAGCAATATTGTGCTGCTATTTTTATTGACTTGTCCAAAGCTTTTGATACAAAAGACAATTCCATTCTTGTGCTCCAGCTAAGGAGTATAGGTGTCTCTGAGGGGTCTTTGGTCTGGTTTGCTAACTACCACTCTCAAAGAGTACAGAGTATAAAGTCAGAAAATCTTCTATCTCAGCCACTGCCTGTCACCAAGGGAGTACCCCAAGGCTCGATCGTAGGCCCCACAATCTTCTCAATTTACATCAACAACACAGCTCAGGCAGTAGGAAGTTCTCTCATCCATTTATATGCAGATGATACAGTCTTATACTGAGCTGGCCCCTCCCTGGATTTTGTGTTAAATGCTCCACAACGAAGCTTTCTTAGTGTCCAACAATCTCTCTACCCTTAACCTTGTTCTGAACACCTCCAAAACAAAGGTCATGTGGTTCGGTAAGAAGAATGCCCCTCTTCCCAAAGGTGTTATTACTACCTCTGAGGGTTTAGAGCTTGAGGTAGTCACCTCATACAAGTACTTGGCTAGACGGTACACTGTCCTTCTCTCAGCACATATCAAAGTTGCAGGCTAAAGTTAAATCTAGACTTGGTTTCCTCTATCTTAATCGCTACTCTTTCACCCCAGCTGCCAAACTAACCCTGATTCAGATAACAATCCTACCCATGCTAGATTACGGAGACATAATTTATAGATCGGCAGGTTAGGGTGCTCTCGAGCGGCTAGATGTTCATTACCATTCGGCCATCAGATTTTCCACCAATGCTCCTTATAGGACACATCACTGCACTCTATACTCCTCTGTAAACTGGTCATCCCTGTATACCCGTCGCAAGACCCACTGGTTGATGCTTATTTATAAAACCCTCTTAGGCCTCACTTCCCCCTATCGGAGATGTCTACTGCAGCCCTCATCCTCCACATACAACACCCGTTCTGCCAGTCACATTCCGTTAAAGGTCCTCAAAGCACACACATCCCTGGGTCGCTCCTCTTTTCAGTTCACTGCAGCTAGCGACTGGAACGAGCTGCAACTAACACTCAAACTGGACAGTTTTATCTCAATCTCTTCATTCAAAGACTCAATCATGAACACTCTTACTGTGGCTGCTTTGTGTGATGTATTGTTGACTGTACCTTCTTGCCCTTTGTGCCGTTGTCTCTGCCCAATAATGTTTGTACCATGTTTTGGGCTGCTACCATGTTGTGTTGCTACCATGTTGTTGTTATGTTGTGTTGCTACCATGCTGTGTTGTCATGTGTTTCTGCCTTGCTATGTTGTTGTCTTAGGTTTCTTTATGTAGTGGTGTGTTGTCTCTCTTGTTGTGATGTGTCTTTTGTCCTATATTTATACTGTGTTCATTTTTTTTTTTATCCCAGTTCCCCGTCCCCGCAGGAGGCGTTTTGTATTTTGGTAGGCCGTCATTGTAAATATGAATTTGTTCATAACAGACTTGCCTATTAAATAAAGGTTAAATACAATCAAATGGTACCTTCTACAATCAATAACACAGAACAATGTTTTTATTTGGATTCATTTAACCAGGCAAGTCAGTTAAGAACAAATTCGTATTTACAATGATGGTCTACCCCGGTCTAACCCTAACCCGGACGACAATTGTGCACCTCCCTATGGGTTTGCCAATCACGGCTGGTTGTGATACAGCCTGGAATCGAACCAGTGCCTCTAGCACTGAGATGCGGTGCCTTAGACCACTGCGCCACTTGGGAGCCATGTAATCTAGTGCCCAACATCCATTACTGACCGACCCACTGGTCAGCAGCAGAGGGACACAGGGTGGTCTGGCTGCTGAACATTGGCTCTGGACGATCACAGCAGCATCTTCAAGTACATGGTGCAAATCTCCCTGTTACATCAGTGCATGATTGATGCAAAAGTCTGAAACACGAATATGGATCTGGCAAGATGATTTGTCCCTGAGAGAGTAAGCGAGTGCACCACAAGAGGCAAGTGATGTATTAAGTCAGGATAAATGCAGTATTCATCATTAGCTACTCAGAGTCAGACTGAGTGAATGAAATGAAACCTCAAGGCACCCTGTGTCTGCTGCTCTGTACTGAGTAGGCCTGACTGATGCCCCTTCACAGTTTGACTAGAAGAGCACAACTAAAAGAGAAGTTAAAGAGGTTGATATAGATGAATTGGAGTGTGCTGCATTGATAAGGCATTGGAGCTAGAGTAAACTCTGGGCCTGGAGCAGCACAGATAGAGCAGACAGCTGTGCACTGGAACACAGGAGACTGGGACAGACAGAACACAGAGGAACACAGGAAATTGTTTAGGATAGGAGGTTGTGAGGAGTTGGAGTTTGTCTGGAGGGTTTGGGTCTTGAACATAGAATGCAGGTATGCAAGCACAAACACATGGACACATGACGCACCTACACACACGCGCGCGTACGCACACACACACACGCGCACATGCGCAAACAAGCACACACGCACGGCACACACACACCTCTCCCTGGGGGGTTATTGCTGTTTCCTGAGAATGAGCTGACAAACCAACTGGGAGGGACCAGCCAGTGTGGTGTGGGTTTGTGTTTGTGCAGAGAGTCAGACTGTCCACTCTCTGTCTGAGTATTGATGGTCAACAGTGGGGGGGCCCTGTCCTTTTCCCACAGTGGGAGCCCCTGCCCCCTGCTCCTCTGACATTCACCTGCTACTATCTCACCAGTCACTCCCCGTTCAATGCTGTGCTCTACTGTGTTGTGAGGGAGCAGGACTATTACTGCTTCTGCATCCTTATTTCCACGTAAAACCCACCACTGGTGTGCGCGGCCAAAGGGCTCTATTTTCATGTAATCAAACAAATGTAAATGCCTGGAGTTTGCTAAACGAGTTTGGCACTTGGAACCGGTGCTATGGTCAGATGACATGAAAATACATTTCTTTGGCCATGTACACCAGTACCTACTGTAAACTATGGTGGTTCATCTTTGATGTTATGGGGCTATTTTGCTTCCACTGGTCCTGGGGCCCTTCTTAAGTTAAATGGCATCATGAACTTTACCAAGTAAAATCAACATTTTTCAATGGCCATCTCAGTCTCCGGACATGAACACCATTGAAAACTTGTGGTTTGAACTGGCAGTCCATATAAGTGCAGACGAAGGATATCAAGGATTTGGAAAGATTCTGTATGGAGGAATGGTGGTCTAAGATCCCTCCCAATGTGTTCTCCAATGTCATACAACAGTATCGTTATCCCCGCAAGGTGAGGTATTGACAGGTATTGGAGACAGGGGTGCCAATCATTTTGAAAATATATTACTTGCTAAACAAAATCTATTTCTCTTAACAATCGTATTAGAATAAAATGTGATTTGTGAGATAACATTGTAACAAATTATGTTTACTGAGGTAAAATATTAAGAGAAGGAGGGAATAGAAAAAGAAAACAGGAGATGAGGAAGAGAGGAGGACATAAGAGAAGATAAGAGAGAATCAATTCAATCAAAAGGAGAGAAGAAGAGGGAACAAGAGGTCCAAATGACTCCCTCCATAGTGTGTGTATCAAAGCAGTAGTGTGGTCCAGTGTATGAAAGTATATTTTAAAGCGAGAGAGAGAGAGAGAACGAATTCTGGGCAACAAAAGCTCTGGCTGGTTAAACAACAGATTAGCATTCATTTGCCTTTCAAATCAGCCCAGGTTACAGGTGTTTACTGTGATTACCAGCCAAACGCTGTTATTATAATTACTCACTTAGGCTCCTGGCAGAGAGAGAGAGAGCGAGACAGAGGGGGAGAGAGAGAAAGAGAGGGGGGGGTATATACCATCCTGCCTTTTCCTGGTGGAAACACCTACAGGTAATCAGATTCAATGATAGATTGAACTAATCTCTTTGTGAAACAGGAGAGGACGACAGGAGGCTGCAAACAAGAGGGTGCTTTACTCTAAACACTCGCAACAAAGGAAGTACATCTTAAGGCGTGCGTGTGTGTGTGTGTGTGTGTGTGTGTGTGTGTGTGTGTGTGTGTGTGTGTGTGTGTGTGTGTGTGTGTGTGTGTGTGTGTGTGTGTGTGTGTGTGTGTGTGTGTGTTTGTATCAGAGACATTCCTCTTTTGGTTTTTCACAGACTAGATTCATCTTTCTGGAGGCAGAGGGCCGTTTGGTGTGGGATGGGCCTGCATGGCTAGAGACCATCTGGACAGATCCCACAACGTCCTCAGGCTAGCTTTGAGCTAACTTTCATCTAACTTTGGCAAAGAATCCAATATGTTTTGCTTATTGCCACAGAAGAGGGACAGTTCTATCTAGAGAGAGAATGAAGGACCCGTTATTGTCTCATTGTTGACATCTTTATTCAAAAAAGGCCACTCAGAGCTTCGGTACCCTCTTCCACTGAGAGAGAATGTGGAATGATTACTGTATTTGACAATGATAAAGCCCCAGATTCATCTCACTAAAACACCCCCTATGTCTGGAAGAGGAGCACAGTCTACAACATCTCTGACTGCTTGTCTGTCCTAAACAATGTACCTCAGATGGCATCCTAAAGGTCTTTGTTCCCGAGAGACTCCCGCCACCCACCTCTCTCTCCAAACCCCCACTTTCTCAGACTTTTAATAATCAGGTACAGTATGACCTCGCTGTAACCATGGTGACACATGACACACACTGCAGTCTGAGATCCTCACAGGAGGAGACTTCCACCTGGGCCAAGAGCTCCCCAAAACTTACTGACCCCCCCTCACTCCCTCTCTGTCTGTCTGTCTCTCTCTCTACTTCACCTCTCTCTCTCTCTGTCTACTTCACCTCTCTCACTCTCTCTCTCTCTCTCTCTCTCTCTCTCTCTCTCTCTCTCTCTCTCTCTACTTCCCCCTCTCTCTCTCTCTCTCTCTACTTCACCTCTCTCTCTACTTCACTTCTCTCTCTGTCTACTTCACCTCTCTCTCTCTCTCTACTTCACCTCTCTCTCTACTTCACTTCTCTCTCTATCTACTTCACCTCTCTCTCTACTTCACCTCTCTCTCTCTCTCTCTCTACTTCACCTCTCTCTCTACTTCACTTCTCTCTCTGTCTACTTCACCTCTCTCTCTCTCTCTACTTCACCTCTCTCTCTACTTCACTTCTCTCTCTATCTACTTCACCTCTCTCTCTCTCTCTGTCTACTTCACCTCTCTCACTCCCAATTCAATTAAATTCACATGGGAAACATGTGAAACATGTGTTAACATTGCCAAAGCAAGTGAGGCAGATAATATATAAAGTGAAATAAACAATAAAAATGAACAGTAAACATTGCACATACAGAAGTTTCAAAACAATAAAGACATTACACATGTCATATTATATATATATACAGTGTTTTAACAATGTACAAATAGTAAAGGACACAAGAGAAAATAAATAAGCATAAATATGGGTTGTATTTACAATGGTGTTTGTTCTTCGCTGGTTTCTTGTGGCAACAGTCACAAATCTTGCTGCTGTGATGGCACACTGTGGAATTTCTCCCAGTAGATATGGGAGTTTTTCAAAATTGGATTTGTTTTCGAATTCTTTGTGGATCTGTGTAATATGAGGGAAATATGTCTCTCTAACATGGTCATACATTGGGCAGGAGGTTAGGAAGTGCAGCTCAGTTTCCACCTCATTTTGTGGGCAGTGAGCACATAGCATGTCTTCTCTTGAGAGCCAGGTCTGCATTTGGTGGCCTTTCTCAATAGCAAGGCTATGCTCACTGAGTCTGTACAGAGTCAAAGGTTTCCTTCATTTTGGGTCAGTCACAGTGGTCAGGTATTCTGCCACTGTATACTCTCTGGGTATACAGAGAGGGCCAAATAGCATTCTAGTTGGCTCTGTTTCCAATGTGTCAAGAATTTAATGTCTATTTTCTAGATTTTGATAATTAGCGGGTATCGGCCTAATTCTGGTCTGCATGCATTATTTTGTGTTTTATGTTGATATTTAGCGTTTTACATTGATATTTGGTATTTTCTCATGATTTGGTTGAGTCTAATTGTGTTGCTGTCCTGGGGCTCTGTGGGGTCTGTTTGTGTTTGTGAACAGAGCCCCAGGACCAGCTTGCTTTGGGGACCATTCTCCTTATTTATTTCTCTGTAGGTGATGGCTTTGTTATGGACAGTTTGGGAATCACTTCCTTTTAGGTGGTTGTAGAATTTAACGTCTCTTTTCTAGATTTGGATAATTAGCGGGTATCGGCCTAATTCTGCTCTGTATGCATTATTTGATGCTTTACATTGTACACGGAAGATAATTTTTCAGAATTCCGGTGAGCGGACTCCAGATCTCACAACCATAAAGGGCAATGGGTTCTATAACTGATTCAAGTATTTTTAGCCAGATCCTAATTGGTATGTCGAATTTGATGTTCCTTTTGATGGCATAGAAGGCCCTTTTTGCCTTGTCTCTCAGATTGTTCACAGGCCAAGGTATGTATAGTTTTTTTGTGTGCTCTAGGGCAACGGTGTCTAGATGGAATTTGTATTCGTGGTCCTGGGAACTGAACCTTTTTTGGAACACCATTATTTTTGTCTTACTGAGATTTACTGTCAGGGCACAGGTCTGACAGAATCTGTGCAGATCTAGGTGCTGCTGTAGGCCCTCCTTGGCTTGGGACAGAAGCACCAGATCATCAGCAAACATTAGACATTTGACTTCAGATTCTATTAGGCTGAGGCCGGGTGCTGTAGACTGTTCTAGTGCCCGCGACAATTCGTTGATATATATGTTGAAGAGGGTGGGGCTTAACCTGCATCCCCTCTCTCTCTCTCTCTCTCTCTCTCTCTCTCTCTCTCTCTCTCTCTCTCTCTCTCTCTCTCTCTCTCTCTCTCTCTCTCTCTCTCTCTCTCTCTCTATGTCTGTGTGTCTCTATGTCTGCGTGTCTCTATGTCTGTGTGTCTCTATGTCTCTATGTCTGTGTGTCTCTATGTCTGTGTGTCTCTATGTCTCTAAGTCTGTCTCTCTCATATACACACACTTTCTCACAGCACACAGCACAGAGCACACACACACACACACACACACACACACACACACACACACACACACACACACACACACACACACACACACACACACACACACACACACACACACACACACACACACACACACACACATACAAGTCTGTCCTAGAACTAAGAGAAAAAGCTGTCCTAGAGCTAAGGGAAACCCACTGAATGCCAAAACGTCCTGACACACCTTCACTGAGAAAAGCAACAGAGAGAAGCGGTGGGTGGGTTTAAAGACAGAGCTGCTGTGAATGCAGGAGATGAGCAAGGAGGCCTGCTGCTATCAGAGCCAGATAACAAATACAGCCATTAACAGAGAGCTGCACAGTGTCTCAGGGCTAATGCAGCAGAACTAAAGGCACAGATATGGCCCACCCCTACTGCAGCTCTTCCTTTGTATATGGAAATGTACTGTGAAGAAATATGAGTGTATGAGTGTTTGTTTGGGTTTTTGCGGGGGTACAAGTGGTATACAGATAGCGTGCATAGTGTGTGTGTGTGTTGTCTGAAGGACATCTATGTGTTCATTGGTAGGCACCTCAGGTCTGTGAGTGGGAATAAATGGAGTGTGAAGCAGGGGAGCGGGGGGATGGGGGGGCTTTGAGAAGACACGGTGTGTGTGTGTGTGTGTGTGTGTGTGTGTGTGTGTGTGTGTGTGTGTGTGTGTGTGTGTGTGTGTGTGTGTGTGTGTGTGTGTGTGTGTGTGTGCGTGCGTGGGTGTATGTGGCCTTTGTGGCGGCCAAAGATCAACTGGGGTCAAACCTAATTTTCCTGCAGAATTAATTACCAGATGCACACAAACCTCTCCTCTGTCTCTAAGAATTCCCTCTAAGAGTTTTGTGTGTGTGTTTGTGAGCGTGTAGGGTAAGATTTTTCCCTGGTGTCAGTACTGTAGTCCTGGGTACAAGCATCTCTGATGGGGTCACCAGCACCACACACGCACATACATACATTCTCCCCCATTACCCCACAGTGCTGACTGGGAGCTGTTACAGGACACTCAAACACTGACACTCCCTCTGTCTCACTCTCTCTCTCCCTCTATTGCCCTTTACTCAATTCCTCCATCACTCTCTCCCTCTGTCCATCCGTCACTGGATTGAATTGGACATTATTTTCAGTGTGTTATTGTTTCTGATCATGCACTCTTAAAAAGCATGTCAGCTCCACTCTGGTGACCTAAGCACATCGGACAACAAATACAAAACAAGCTCTAGCTCCTCCCAGCAGCCTCCTCTGGTGCTGTAGCCACAGTGTTGGTGGTTGAAGATATCCCTCAAGTGGTGTGGGGGCTATGCTTTGGCAAAGTGGGTGGGGTTATATCCTGCCTGTTTGGCCCTGTCCAGGGGTATCATCGGATGGGGCCACAGTGTCTCCAGACCCCTCCTGTCTCAGCCTCCAGTATTTATGCTGCAGTAGTTTATGTGTCGGGGGGCTAGGGTCAGTCTGTTACATCTGGAGTACTTCTCCTGTCTTATCCGGTGTCTTTGTCTTTAGTATTCTTTGTTTTCCTTATTATTTTGGTTAGGTCAGGGTGTGGCATGGATGATTTATGTGTTTTTGTCTTGTCTAGGGGTTTTGTATGTTTATGGGGCTGTCTCCTTTCTAGGTATATTGCATGTCTATGGTTGCCTAGATTGTTTCTCAATTAGAGGTAGCTGTCTATCGTTGTCTCTGATTGGGAACCATATTTAGGCAGCCATATTCTGTGGGTATTTTGTGGGTGATTGTTTCCTGTCTTTGTGTTCTCTGCACCAGATAGGTCTGTTTTGGGTTTTGCCACGTTTGTTGTTTTTGTAATTGTGTTCATGTTGAGTTTCTCATATTAAAAACCATTAACTCTAACCATGCTGCATTTTGGTCCTCCTCTCCTTGAGAGAGAGAGAGAGAGATATATTTTCCCTGGGAGCTGATTCTCTGTTTAAATGCATGGCTGTATTGATCTTCCACCCGGGCCTCTCTCAGAGCAACACTAAGACCCGCAGGTCTCAAATCACACCTGCCTGACTCATCATGTATCCATATGTAGCGCTCCTGCTAACATTTCAGGACATAGTCTTTGGTTGTGTACAGATGACCGGGTTGTGTATGTGCCTATGTATGTGTGTTTGCATTTGTATTTGAGGGCAAGATATACATCTGTATGTAAAAAGAAACATTTGGCAACGTGTATCATGTGTGTGTGCGCTCTCGTTGAATTAAGTGTGTGTGTAGCAGGGAGCTGGTTGGGTCCCCTTGCCGCCCTGGGGCTTCAGAGCCCATTTCCCGTTGTGCAGTGTGATAAGTTTCTCTGTCAGATCCTCCCAGCACCACTATATTTCTGATAAGCTCCGCTGCTAGTTTTCCAGACCTCTGGCACAGAGATCAATTTGAGATTGATTCGGAATGCCCTGCTGGGCCGAGCTGGGAGATCAATTTGAGATGGATTGTTCACGCCAGGGGGCAAACGGCACACAGCTCTCTCTCCCTCTCCCTTACTTGCTTTCTTTACCTCCCGTCACACTCCCGCCTTTCTCCTCATCCCTCTCTCCCTCCCTTCTGCTCTATCTTTTTCTCATCCTCCATCACTCTAGGTCCTTTCCTACATTGCACTTCCCTCTCATCTCTCTCTCTCATGACAGTAGAATCTCTCATTTCCATCTCCACTTCCCATACTCTGTAACTCTCTACCTCTCCTCTCCCCTTTCTCTCCTCTCCCCCCTCTCCCGGGGTGGGTATGTGTGTGTCAGGCAGACTGAGGAGCAGTAGGGGTAGGAATGACTCCATTAGCTCAGGGCCAGCCTCTGTGGAGTGATAAGCCTTAGGCCACCACAGATAACTCATCTGGCTTGGTAATATACACACACACAGACCACAGAGAATACGAATGGATACCCCCCTGGCCTCACAAACACACAAGGAAACACACACACACATATAGCATAGGCCAGTTCCATTATCCCCAGCCAAGTGACCATGGTCAGCCAACCTCCCAGCCTGTCACCCCCAATGGATTCTGAACGTATCTCCACACAATTTTTTTAACATTTTTTTATTTAACCAGGTAGGCCAGATGAGAACAAGTTCTCATTTACAACTGCGACCTGGCCAAGATAAAGCAAAGTAGTGCGTCAGAACCACAACACAGAGTTACACATGGGATAAACTGTACAGTCAATAACATAATAGAAAAATCTGTATACAGTGTGAAAATGAAGTAAGAAAGTAAGATGATAAATCGGCCATAGTGGCGAAGTAATTACAATTTAGCAATTAACACTGGAGTGATAGATGTGCAGATGAGGATGTGAAAGTGGAGATACTGGTGAGCAAAAGAGCAGAAAAACAAAAACTAATATGGGATGAGGTAGGTAGTTGGTTGGATGGGCTATTTTCAGATGGGCTATGTACAGCTGCAGCGATCGGTAAGCTGCTCTGACAGCTGACGCTTAAAGTTAGTGAGCGAGATATAAGTCTCCAACTTCAGTGATTTTTGCAATTCATTCCAGCCATTGGCAGCAGAGAACTGGAAGGAAAGGCAGACAAAGGGAATGTTGTCCAATGAAATATACCTGCTGGAGTAAGTGCTACGGGTGGGTGCTGCTATGGTGACCAGTGAGCTGAGATAAGGCGGAGCTTTACATATCAAAGACTTATAGATGACCTGGAGCCAGTGGGTTTGGTAACGGATATGTAGCGAGGACCAGCCAATGAGAGCATACAGGTCGCAGTGGTGGGTAGTATATGGGGATTTGGTGACAAAACGGAGGGCACTGTGATAGACTGCATCCAATTTGCTAAGTAGAGTGTTGGAGGCTATTTTGTAAATGACATCGCCGAAGTCAAGGATCGGTAGCATAGTCAGTTTTACGAGGGTATGTTTGGCAGCATGAGTGAAGGAGGCTTTGTTGCGAAATAGGAAGCTGATTCTAATCATCAGGCCCAGGGCAGACCCATCTCCATCTCTTTATCCTTCCATCCCTTCACCCCATATGCACTCCTCCATCCCTCCACCAATACATTACATCCATCTCTGCATCCTACAACCCCACCATCCATTCACCCCATCCATCCCTTTACTTATGTCTCTCCTCTCTGGCCCAGTGGCCAGTGTTATTACCATATGGAAACCTCCTTCCTCTATCTATCTCTTCCCTGACCTTATCTCTAAATAGACCATGACCTTATCTCCAACTAGACACTGACCTTATCTCTATCTAGACCCTGACCTTATCTCCAACTAGACCCTGACATTGTCTCTAACTAGACCTTATCTCTAACTAGACCCTGACCTTATCTCTATTTAGACCCTGACCTTATCTCTATCTAGACCCTGACCTTATCTCTAACTAGACCCTGACCTTATCTCCAACTAGACCCTGACCTTATCTCTAACTAGACTCTGGCCTTATCTCCAACTAGACCCTGACCTTATCTCCAACTAGACCTTGACATTGTCTCTAACTAGACCTGATCTCTAACTATACCCTGACCTTATCTCTAAATAGACCATGACCTTATCTCCAACTAGACACTGACCTTATCTCCAACTAGACCCTGACCGTATCTCTATTTAGACCCTGACCTTATCTCTATCTAGACCCTGACCTTATCTCTATCTAGACCCTGACATAGTCTCTAACTAGACCTTATCTCTAACTAGACCCTGACCGTATCTCTAACTAGACCCTGACCGTATCTCTAACAAGACCCTGACCTTATCTCCAACTAGACCCTGACCTTATCTCTAACTAGACTCTGGCCTTATCTCCAACTAGACCCTGACCTTATCTCCAACTAGACCTTGACATTGTCTCTAACTAGACCTGATCTCTAACTATACCCTGACCTTATCTCTAAATAGACCATGACCTTATCTCCAACTAGACACTGACCTTATCTCCAACTAGACCCTGACCGTATCTCTATTTAGACCCTGACATAGTCTCTAACTAGACCTTATCTCTAACTAGACCCTGACCGTATCTCTAACTAGACCCTGACCTTATCTCTATTTAGACCCTGACCTTATTTCTAACTAGACCCTGACCTTATCTCTATCTAGACCCTGACCTTATCTCGAACTAGACCTTATCTCTAACTAGACCTGATCTCTAACTAGACCTTATCTCTAACTAGACCTTATCTCTAACTAGACCCTGACCTTATCTCTATCTAGACCCTGACCTTATCTCTAACTAGACCCTGACCTTATCTCTATCTAGACCCTGGCCTTATCTCTATCTAGACCCTGACCGTATCTCTATTTAGACCCTGACCGTATCTCTATCTAGACCCTGACCTTATCTCTATCTAGACCCTGACCTTATCTCTATCTAGACCCTGACCTTATCTCTAACTAGACCCTGACCTTATCTCTATCTAGACCCTGACCTTATCTCTAACTAGACCTTATCTCTAACTAGACCTGATCTTTAACTAGACCTTATCTCTAACTAGACCTGATCTCTAACTAGACCCTGACCTTATCTCTATTTAGACCCTGACCGTATCTCTATCTAGACCCTGATCTTATCTCTAACTAGACCCTGACCTTATCTCTATTTAGACCCTGACCTTATCTCTATCTAGACCCTGACCTTATCTCTATCTAGACCCTGACCTTATCTCTATCTAGACCCTGACCTTATCTCTACCTAGACCCTGACCTTATCTCTATCTAGATCCTGACCTTATCTCTAACTAGACCCTGACCTTATCTCTAACTAGACCCTGACCTTATCTCTATCTAGTCCCTGACCTTATCTCTATCTAGTCCCTGACCTTATCTCTATCTAGACCCTGACCTTATCTCCAACTAGACCCTGACCTTATCTACAACTAGACCCTGACCTTATCTCTAACAAGACCCTGACCTTATTTCCAACTAGACCCTGACCTTATCTCCAACTAGACCCTGACCTTATCTCCAACTACACCCTGGCCGTATCTCCAACTAGACCCTGACCTTATCTCCAACTAGACCCTGACCTTATCTCCAACTAGACCCTGACTTTTCTCCAACTAGACCCTGGCCTTATCTCCAACCAGACCCTGACCTTATCTCTAACTAGACCCTGACCTTATCTCCAACTAGACCCTGACCTTATCTCTAACTAGACTCTGGCCTTATCTCCAACTAGACCCTGACCTTATCTCCATCTAGACCTTGACATTGTCTCTAACTAGACCTGATCTCTAACTATACCCTGACCTTATCTCTAAATAGACCATGACCTTATCTCCAACTAGACACTGACCTTATCTCCAACTAGACCCTGACCGTATCTCTATTTAGACCCTGACCTTATCTCTATCTAGACCCTGACCTTATCTCTATCTAGACCCTGACATAGTCTCTAACTAGACCTTATCTCTAACTAGACCCTGACCGTATCTCTATTTAGACCCTGACCGTATCTCTATTTAGACCCTGACCTTATCTCTATCTAGACCCTGACCTTATCTCCAACTAGACCCTGACCTTATCTACAACTAGACCCTGACCTTATCTCTAACAAGACCCTGACCTTATCTCCGACTAGACCCTGACCTTATCTCCGACTAGACCCTGACCTTATCTCTAACTAGACTCTGGCCTTATCTCCAACTAGACCCTGACCTTATCTCTAACTAAACCTTATCTCTAACTATACCCTGGCATTGTCTATAACTAGAACTTATCTCTAACTAGACCCTGACCTTATCTCTAACTAGACCATGACTGTATCTCCAACTAGACCCTGACATTGTCTCTAACTAGACCTTATCTCTAACTAGACCCTGACCTTATCTCCAACTAGACCCTGACCTTATCTCCAACTAGACCCTGACATTGTCTCTAACTAGACCTTATCTCTAACTAGACCCTGACCTTATCTCTATTTAGACCCTGACCTTATCTCTATCTAGACCCTGACCTTATCTCTAACTAGACCCTGACCTTATCTCCAACTCGACCCTGACCTTATCTCTATCTAGACCCTGACCTTATCTCTATTTAGACCCTGACCTTATCTCTAACTAGACCCTGACCTTATCTCTATCTAGACCCTGACCTTATCTCGAACTAGACCTTATCTCTAACTAGACCTGATCTCTAACTAGACCTTATCTCTAACTAGACCTGATCTCTAACTAGACCTGATCTCTAACTAGACCTTATCTCTAACTAGACCCTGACCGTATCTCTAACTAGACCCTGACCTTATCTCTATCTAGACCCTGACCTTATCTCTATCTAGACCCTGACCTTATCTCTATCTAGACCCTGACCGTATCTCTATTTAGACCCTGACCTTATCTCTATTTAGACCCTGACCTTATCTCTATCTAGACCCTGACCTTATCTCTATCTAGACCCTGACCTTATCTCTATCTAGACCCTGACCTTATCTCTAACTAGACCTTATCTCTAACTAGACCTGATCTCTAACTAGACCTTATCTCTAACTAGACCTGATCTCTAACTAGACCTTATCTCTAACTAGACCCTGACCTTATCTCTATCTAGACCCTGAACTTATCTCTAACTAGACCCTGACCTTATCTCTAACTAGACCCTGACCTTATCTCTATCTAGTCCCTGACCTTATCTCTATCTAGTCCCTGACCTTATCTCTATCTAGACCCTGACCTTATCTCCAACTAGACCCTGACCTTATCTCTAACTAGACCCTGACCTTATCTCTATCTAGACCCTGACCTTATCTCCAACTAGACCCTGACCTTATCTCTATCTAGACCCTGACCTTATCTCTAACTAGACCCTGACCTTATCTCTATCTGGACCCTGACCTTATCTCTAACTAGACCTTATCTCTAACTAGACCCTGACCTTATCTCTAACTAGACCCTGACCTTATCTCTATCTGGACCCTGACCTTATCTCTAACTAGACCTTATCTCTAACTAGACCCTGACCTTATCTCTAACTAGACCCTGACCTTATCTCTATTTAGACCCTGACCTTATCTCTAACTAGACCCTGACCTTATCTCCAACTAGACCCTGACCTTATCTCCAACTAGACCCTGACCTTATCTCTAACTAGACCCTGACCTTATCTCTATCTAGACCCTGACCTTATCTCTTATCTAGACCCTGACCTTATCTCTAACTAGACCTTATCTCTATCTGGACCCTGACCTTATCTCTAACTAGACCTTATCTCCAACTAGACCCTGACCTTATCTCTATCTAGTCCCTGACCTTATCTCTATCTAGTCCCTGACCTTATCTCTATCTGGACCCTGACCTTATCTCCACACCAGCTCTGGAGCCCACAACACTGACTGGGACTGTTACTGTAGATAGCACTGACCTTTACACTCAGCCTAAGGATGTGGAACACTGTACAGCAGGAAGGCTGCATTTATGGAACAGAGGAGGAGGAAGATGAGTGTTTGAGAAGAGGAGTGTACAATGTTTGGGTGCCCTTTTATGGTTTACTTGTCTGACCTCACAGAGGCCTCATCTACCTATTGACCTGACCCTGTTAGCAGTCAGGACCAAACTTTATCTAGACAAGCACAGGGAGAGAAGAAGTGAGCCAACAAATCCCAGAGACTAACCTTATACCCCTGGCTTGTGGACCACCAGGAAAGGGAGCTGAGGTCATGAGCCGTAGCCCAGTGCGGTGCCCTTGGCTGGGTTGCCCATGCAGCCAGAGTCCCTGCAGGGAGATGGAGCCTCTATAAGAGCCTGTCACCACTTTATTAATCAGACTGTCACCTGGATGCCCGGCCTGGGCTGACCAGTAACATGACCCAACGCTATGTGACACCTCATTACACTAAAGGTTTTATTCTCTCTCATTCTGGGAGTTACCACCCTCACCTCCCAAATACCACACTAGATATTATATTATACCCACCACACCCCTACCCTCCTCTGCCCCCTCTACAGCACTTTTGTTTGCCAAGAGTGACCACCCTCATCCCCAAATAACACACTCGCTAATCCTCCATGGTATCCTCCCACCCCGTGCCCTGGTGGCTAGCTAGGGCTCTGGCTCTGGCCCTAACCAGCCAGTCTAATAGGGAAGTGAAGTGTGGTGCGTGCCATCGGCCCCAGCAGCTGCAGATAGTCCATGCCCCTATTCCGCCCTTGCGCCCACCCCCCTGTCCCCCTTTCCATTTCTGATCCTGTGACAGATGGATCTGATCTATTATTACTCCCCATCCAATCGCCAGCCCCCCAGTAATGAAAACAGATGATGCCACATTAGAGGAATGGAGTGCATGGAGGGAGAGCAGAGTGAAAATACACAAGACCAGATGCCTAGCACACACTGCCCTGTGTTCAGTCAGACCCTCCTCTCCTGCCTCATCTCATTCTCCCCACTGAGGGAAAATGGAGCAGACAGTAATGGCCGGTGTAATTCCAGGGTCCAAGCTGGACCTTTATATTTACAAGTGAATGCTTACATGGCCACAGAACAGTGCTGATGAGTGTTGAGGGTTTAGAGTTGCAGTGACTCCCTCAGATGAAAAGGCAGGGAATTATTACTGTAAATGTCCATGTTAAAACGTGTAGCATGTACAATAATTACACAATAACAAATGTGATTGTAATACAAACTGATTCCATTCATCTTTGCTTTCCCAAACACATGAAAAGCTATAGTTTGGAGCATTTTTGTTTCCTAAATATGTTACAAATGTGTTGGAAACAGATTATCAAGTCATTTTACATGCCATGGAACATGTTAGAATGGCAAATGCAATGTGCTCATTTTGTGAATTTCCAGTAGGGAAAGGTAATAACATTTGTGGCTTTATGCAAAACGGAAGGAGTGTAGTTAGTCTTCACTCCCCTGGGCAGTTGTTTCATCCTAGTGATTCAGGGCTCTGAACTACAGAGATGTCTTATTATACTCTCCACATTCCTCAGCCTTTATAAACTCACTAACTAAATCATCTGCTGTTCCATAAAAGCACAATTAGAGAGAAGAGCTGTTTGCTCATACAATAATTTACTGCTTACATGCTCCCTGCGCTGCCTCAAACTTCCAGCTTTGTGTGCCATGGGAATGTGCGTGCATGTGTGACGTGTGTGTGTGTGTGTGTGTGTGTGTGTGTGTGTGTGTGTGTGTGTGTGTGTGTGTGTGTGTGTGTGTGTGTGTGTGTGTGTGTGTGTGTGTGTGTGTGTGTGTGTGTGTGTGTGTGTGTGTGTGTGTGTGTGTGTGTGTGTACAAGCATATGTGTGTAGAGCGTGAGAGAGACGGTTGGCTTTTCATAGCACCTGAGTCTCTGTGTACAGGACAAACAGTAACGTGAGCTTTTGTAGCGGTGCACTGGAGCGAACGTGCAATGGCAGCTGTATCTCTGCCCCAAACAGTGTGAAACTGTGCCCCCATCCCTCATCCCACAGCTGGGCCACGCAGAGCCACATAGCCCCTGTCACCGCCTGCAGCCCTGGAGGAAACAAATGATGACAAAACCCATCCACTGTCAGGGTCATCCAAGAGCACCGTCTTCAGTGAGACAGATGAGAGAGAGAGCCAGAGAGAGCCAGAGAGAGAAGAGAGAGAGAGACAGAGAGATAAGAGAGAGAGAGAGAGAGCCAGAGAGAGAAGAGAGAGCGAGAGCCAGAGAGAGGAGAGAGAGAGCCAGAGAGAGCCGGAGAGAGAAGAGAGAGCGAGAGCCAGAGAGAGGAGAGAGAGAGCCAGAGAGAGCCAGAGAGAGAAGAGAAGCTATAATATGACGTGATGTGTGTGGTCAGGTGTGTCGCTAGGTGTTTGAAGTCCATTGCTACTTATCTGAACTGCCAGGTGTATCTATTTCTGCTAGGTGTTTGATGTCTATTTATAGTCACACTGGACTACATGTATGAGCTGTGTCATGGTGGGAATGCTGCCTACTTGAATGTCAGGTGTCTCTCTGTTATCTTACTCTCTTCTACATTCCATCACTGAAGTGTGCCTTTGCTGTGTTCAAAGCCATGTCTAAAAGGGGTTCCATTGGTATGAGGGAACAGCGGGTTGAGGGTTAGGGTTGTACCAGGATGTGGACATGAAGCTAGGGTTACGATTAGAGTGGTGGTTGAGGCTAGGGTTGACCTGAGATGTGGACTTGAATCTAGGGTTAGGGGTTAGGGGACAAGGCTGGTCAGACAGAGAGGGTGTGGAAGAGAGCAGAAAGAGGGAGGTGTGATGCAGATTAAAGGCACCTGAAGGGCAGGGTGTGGGCGGAACATTCCTGCTATAACCACATACGACCAGGGTGATTCCCGTCCTTGGGGTGATCCCTGGAGCTCTCCGGGATGGACAGGGAATACTGGCATCACCATACCATACTGGCATCACCATACCATACTGGCATCACCACAGTTTTAAAAAGAGAAAACACAACATTCTGCTACATTTCACTCCATTGTAAAGCGTGGAAATATATTTGACCATGAATGTATAGTGTTGCTGTCCTGATATGACATATATTCCTCCAGCTATCTCAGCACAGTTACCATAACTCTGGTGTAGCTGCAGGGCTGCCTATCCAATGGCTAACCGTTAACAATAATCAGATCCAATCACATGCATGCACTTTATCAACAGATTGATTAAAACATTGACTAAGACAGCCCAGATAGAACATACAGTATGTAAGGGATAATCAATGAGGGGCTGTGCGTTCTATGGAAAATAATGAATGACGTGGCAGGTGTGCTCCACAATGTGTTAGCGGAGTGGAACTGACCTTAAACAGAGTTGCATTATTTTCCAGAGAACGCATAGAGTAGGGTGACCAGACGTCCCTGTTTTCCGGGGACAGTCCCCATTATTGGTGGCGTTGTGCTTGTTTTGTCCAGCAGAGGGGGCTGCTCTCTATAGCAGCTTCATTCACTCTTCTTCTACTAACTACATGCTCGCGATAGTTTTAGAGAAAACTGCTGTGGAAAACTTTGCCAGAAGCTAGCAAGTGTCAAGTGAATCTATAACATCACCACAAACCTCTTTTCAAGCCAGGTAAGATACTAGCTAATGATGTTATAATGTCACAATTTATTATATAGATAGATGATCTGCTTTATAAGGCATAGGTTATGCTAGCTAACATTAGCTATGTCGACTAAGTTAACGTTATCTAGCTAGGTTAGCTAGCTACTTTCATGGTAGCTAGGTTAAAAAACATTCACATGTAAACATGCAGTGGACGGGCTATTTTGAAAATATGATTATATTAAACTAATGCATAATTCTGAGAATATTTATTTGTAGATTACAATTTTAATGGTTTGGTATTATAAGTAGTGTGAAAATATATGTAGAAATGTGTGGAGTGTAGAGGATGAAGACTGGATAGGAAGAAGAATGAAAGAGATAGAGGAGGGAAGGTAAAGATATGATTACAGAGCCTGCCAATTTATTATTGCAAACAATGTTTTTGAGATAAAATACAAAAATGAGACAAGCAATGGGAATCCAAAGTATTTTATCTAATAGTGTACTATTTATTATTAAAGCTTGGAAAGGAAAAAGGAAGGGAGTAAAAAGTGTGAAGCGAGGAGAGTGTGTAACAGTGAGGTGGAAAGGTAAAGAGAAGGAAAGGAAGAAAGAGAAGGAAGACGAGTGAAGAAAAAGAGAGTAAGAAGAGTGACACAAGGAGAGTGAAGAAGAGCAGACAGAGGAGGTACAATGGCTCTTTCCAAGAAACGGAAATGCCATTTTAATGACAACATGATGAGAGAATTTCCATTTATACGCTCAGGTCAAGACGATAGAATGGTTAACTGCACCCTTTGTAATTCCTCTTTTTCAATTGGCAGCCGGAGAAGAACAGCAGTGGTAGAACATCAACAGACCAAAAAGCATAAAGCCTCTCTGATTGCCCATGTTGGTATGCCCTCTGTCATCACATTCTTCAAGAAGGTTGGGTGTGCATGAGGGTGTCTTTGCATACCACACTATGTGACACAATCATAGTTACAGATCTATGGACTGCACAGCACAGCTGACACGGAAGCTTTATGAGCCAAAGTTTACATGTGTTAGGACAAAATGTGAAGCCATAGTGAGTAACGTGTTAGCACCATGTGCTAGGACAAAATGTGAAGCCATAGTGAGTAACGTGTTAGCACCATGTGTTAGGACAAAATGTGAAGCCATAGTGAGTAACGTGTTAGCACCATGTGCTAGGACAAAATGTGAAGCCATAGTGAGTAACGTGTTAGCACCATGTGCTAGGACAATATGTGAAGCCATAGTTAGTAACGTGTTAGCACCATGTGCTAGGACAAAATGTGAAGCCATAGTGAGTAACGTGTTAGCACCATGTGCTAGGACAAAATGTGAAGCCATAGTGAGTAACGTGTTAGCACCATGTGCTAGGACAAAATGTGAAGCCATAGTGAGTAATGTGTTAGCACCATGTGCTAGGACAAAATGTGAAGTCATAGTGAGTAATGTGTTAGCACCATGTGCTAGGACAAAATGTGAAGCCATAGTGAGTAACGTGTTAGCACCATGTGCTAGGACAAAATGTGAAGCCATAGTGAGTAACGTGTTAGCACCATGTGCTAGGACAAAATGTGAAGTCATAGTGAGTAATGTGTTAGCACCATGTGCTAGGACAAAATGTGAAGCCATAGTGAGTAACGTGTTAGCACCATGTGCTAGGACAAAATGTGAAGTCATAGTGAGTAATGTGTTAGCACCATGTGCTAGGACAAAATGTGAAGCCATAGTGAGTAACGTGTTACCACCATGGGCAACTACTTTGGTAAAACAGGACCTAGCCCAGGTTGAATTTGTGTCCCTGTCCATTGATGCGTCCAATCATGGACATGTAAAGCTGCTGCCAGTAGTAGTCAGATATTGTAAGATATATGATGGCAGCACATCTGTGGAAACAAAACTGCTTGATTTTGTTCAATTGAAAGGAGAAACAGCAGAGGAAATTGCAGCTGAGGTCCTGGTGGTCATCCAAAAATGACCACCATTCTCTGCCAACAACACAAATATCAACTTTGGAGGACTGAATAGGCTGGGGGGGGGTCAATGTCCATACCAAAGTTAAAAATGCTCTGCAAGCGGGAGGTGATTGGCTTAGGTTGTCCTGCCCACATCATTCATAACACGGCCAGAACAGCTTTGGATATGATTCCCCTTGATGTTGAGTACCTGCTCACAAAGATATTTGGATATTTCATATTTTCACCGTCAGAGTAGAAAGACTGAAGAGCTTTTGTGATTTTGTTGGCCAGGAGTACCATAACATTTTAGGACACAACTATGTTCGCTGTCTGTCCATGCTCCCTGCTCTAGAAAGAGTGCTGAAAATGTATGTGCCATTGAAATCCTTTTTTATTTCTGAAGACAAATGCCCTGTTGTCCTGCGAACAATGTTCGAAGATCCCACTGACTGAACTTTGGCTGGCCTTTGTCCATGGAAACATGACTGTATTCAGTGACACGATCAAGATGCTTGAAGGCCAGGACCACTGTGTGCTGTGGAGTCAGCTGCAATTCTGAGAAACATTGAGGCAAAATTGACTGCAAGACGTGATGACGACTGCAAGACATGATGGCAACTTCATTCCAGTTTTGGTCAGAGGACTTCTGAGAGAACTAGAGGAAAAGGGAGCAATGTCTATAGAGAGCTTTCTCAAAACATCCCAATAATTCTTCACTACGGCTGTGAACTACTTGCAAGCATGGGGAAAGCATACAGATAATCTAAAATATTTACATGGTCTCCTTTTAAAAAGGCAACCTCAGCAGGAAGAGATCCAGAAGGCAGCAGGCACACTGCAGGAAAAATCCCCCAATGTGACCATCAATGAGGATGCATTGTTTGACGAGGTTACTGGCCTGCAAGAGTTCCTAAAGGGGGGATCGCTTGAAGAATGGAAAACATCTGAGACACTGCTTAGTCAGAGATGGAGCACGGTGGTTACCCACTTCAAAGAGAACGACATCCCACACACATGACTGTAAGTCGCTTTGGATAAAAGCGTCTGCTAAATGGCATATATTATATTATTATTAACCTGGCTATATTAGCGTCTGTTGTCATGTGCTTACCTGGAAGTAATGCACCAGTCGAGAGAATGTTCTCCCAAATGAATGATCTCTGGACAGCAGCAAGAAATAGGTTCACTGTTCCTACCATCAAGGCCGTGCTCATTGTGAAGACAAACTTCAACCTCCCCTGCCAGGAGTCCATGGAGAAGCTGGCCAATGACAGAGTAATCCTGAAGAAGATACATTCTTCTGAGAAATATACAGATTAGGTTGGTATAAGTATACAATGTAGGTACCAACCTCATCATCATCTTATTTCTTTATTACGTTGTTAAGTATTTCACATATACTATAGTCTGTTTTTTTTCTTCAATTTTGCTCATGTTCTCTTCTGCTCTTATTCTACCCAGACTACAGGACCACTGAATGGCTGTTCAGATCTGACTGTTCTGTTCTGTCTGTAGTGTTTCTGTAGCAGTTGTTTTCTCTATCACAGTGTGCCTGTTAGACTAAATACATGAAACCGGAATTGTCCCCCTTTTTTATTTCATAGATAGTAACATTGGATATTTTAATTATATATTGACCGCCGAACTGGAAATGTCCCCGGTTTTAATTTCAGAAATCTGGTCACCTTAGTATAGAGCCCCACATTGATGATCCCTTTTATACCATGACTATAGTTTAACACATGTGCTGCTAAAGATGTGTTAATTTGCAGGTAGAAATGTGTTCAACCTCCACTGCAGTAGGTAGCAAGTTTACTAGATAGCTACAGTAGTTGCCTTGGTAACCAACCAAACAGACTTGCTAGTTTAGCTAACTAAGCTGTTGTAGAAAATTTGATCCAAAGATTAAGGCAGAGACCATTTAATTGTATAACAGAAATATTTTCAATCAAGTAGCTGCATGGGAGATCTATCTCTGATTCCACAGGGAACAACTCAAAGAATAAATGGTTTCATGCCCCTTATATAGTGAGAGGTCATAATACAATCATACTGTTTACGCAACAGATATTTTCTAAGAGCAACAGTTCCAGAACACAATGGCCTTGTGTTAGGGTGTCGACATAACAGGAGTTATGTGATGCAAGGCATAACATCACAGTTCAAAACAGAAAATGTTTCTTCAGAAGTTACAACAGCTCACCCCAAATTCTGATACAACAAAACCATCAGTTCAAGCTTGCTATTAGGAAAATCAAAATTAACAATGCCAATAATGTTTTCAATGCGACTTTTGCTTTCAAATGCAACTCAAACATAGAACATATAAGATTGAACTAAAGCCATTGAATTCTACCGTGCAAATATACTGTGCTTTATATGGAAATAATGCACGCTCTAGAATGTCCTTCAAGCCAATCAGAAACGAGTATTCAACAATGCCATGGTATAAATGATTATATAGTATAAAAAATGTGTGTGTGTGTGTATGTGTGTGTTTCTCTGGTTTATCCCCATTTCTCAGCAGGGAGAAACACACCCAGCAACAACCTTATTTCATTACCCACAACCCATCACGAGGTGGGATATTTGCCACGGCAACAGGGGTGCTGCTATAGGGCACACATAACAGAGAGAAGAGTGTGTGTGTGTGTGACACGCAGGTTAGCAGTTTAAAGTGATGTGAAAGTGTATAAACTGATATGAGACTCACCCATATGGATTGCTGCTGGGTCTCTTGCTGCTGGTCCTGGAACGGCTGGACTTCAGCTCTCCACTCATGCTAATGTCTGTAAAGAACAACACAACCATAGTCAGGTGTGAAAAGGTATGGCACAGTATGGCATAACTTTCTCCATAACTTGCTTGAACCAACCATATCTTTTCTGTTTTTACTCTAGCAATTGACTTTTGTTGTTGTCGTCATGTGGCATGAAAACAACAGTGGTTGGCAGAAACATACTGTCACCCAGGCTGTTTAGCTACACACTGACACTAACTGTGTCTCTGTTGGCGCCAACCAGCATCGGAAACACACGTCTGTACATCAAGAGACTCTTGTCACAGCACATTAGCTCACTGGCGTTGAGACACATGGCACTGGTCATTCCGACTTGCACACATATTTGCACACACACACACACACACACACACACACACACACACACACACACACACACACACACACACACACACACACACACACACACACACACACACACACACACACACACACACACACACACACACACACACACAACATTCACACACCGTCCCCACGGCTCAATTATACCGGAGCCATCTTGATTATTGCACATGCCAGAGCACCTCTCCCTTCATGGCGTGTGAGAGGGGATGGTGGTTCAGAGAAGAGAGGCCATTCTAACATGGACAGATGGGAGAGGGGACTAGAGCGTGACTGAGCCGGCTGCAGAGAGAGAGATGTAATGGGGGAGTGTGCATCTTTGTGTGTGTGGTGGGCTTGTATTATTATCCTTGTAGGTACTGTAAAATCCCCAAAATCCCCACAAGGATAGCAAAACAAGGAAAATTCTCAGGTCCCCATGAGGACACAGGCTATTTTAGATTTAGGGTTAGGATTACAATTAGGGTTAGAATTACGGTTAGGTTTAGGGTTAGGAGTTAGGGTTAGGTTTGGGGTAAGGATTTTAAATGAAAGTACATTTTAGGTCCCCACAAGGATAGTAAACATATGCTGTATGTGTGTGCCTTTGTGTAGGTTTGCTCTCCCCTTTTTATATCCTGACCAAGCTAATTTGCCTGTTCTCCAGGGTCTGGGTGTGACCTAGGTCTCCACCGCATGGCCCGGCTCGGGCTCTCCCTGCTGGGATTGGCAGGGTGGGTCAGGCTGGCAAAGTGGCAGTACTCTGGAGCTCAGGCCCGTGGCCAGCCTAGCCTCCCACAGTGACAGCATGCCTGATAAGCGGAGCTGTGCTGCCTAATTGCCCTCCGTCTGTCACAGGGAAATGTATGGGCTCTCAGTCTGCAGAGTTTTGACAACGCACCCCGCCGTCCGCTGCCTCCTGTCTACATCCAGTGGCACACATGGGTCAACAACCACCTACAGACAGATACAGTATGCACAAACAAGCAAAGTATACACACTGCTGGTAGGAATATGCCTTGGTGAATGTAATTTCTAACAATTTTATGTTTTCTGAAGAGACATTTAGAAGAGCATTTGAAACCACCCCCCAAGCCCACAGCTACAGTGGCTTGCGAAAGTATCCACCTCCTTGTCATTTTTCATATTTTATTGCCTTTCAAACTGGAATTAAAATGGATTTGGGGGGGGGGGTTGTATCAATTGATTTACACAACATGCCTACCACTTTGAAGATGCTCAATGTTTTTTTTATTGTGAAACAACCAGGAAATAAGACAAAAAAATGAAAACTTGAGCATGAATAACTATTCACCCCCCCCCCCAAAGCCAATACCTTGTAGAGCCACATTTTTCAGAAATTACAGCAGCAAGTCTCTTGGGGTATGTCTCTATAAGCTTGGCACATCTAGCCATTGGGACATCTAGCCACATCTAGCCAGCTCCTTCAAGTTGGATGGGTTCCACTGGTGTACAGCAATCTTTAAGTCATACCACAGATTCTCAATTGGATTGAGGTCTGGGAATTGACTAAGCCATTCCAAGACATTTAAATGTTTCCCCTTAAACCACTTGAGTGTTGCTTTAGCAGTATGTTTAGGGTCATTGTCCTGCTGGAAGGTGAACCTCCGTCCCAGTCTCAAATCTCTGGAAGACAAACAGGTTTCCTTCAAGAATTTCCCTGTATTTAGCGCCATCCATCATCCCTTCAATTCTGACAAGTTTCCCAGTCACTGCCGATGAAAACATCCCCACAGCATGATGCTGCCACCACCATGCTTCACTGTGGGGATGATGTTCTCGGGGTGATGCGAATTGTTGGGTTTGCGCCAGACATAGTGTTTTCCTTGAGGGCCGAAAAAGCTCAATTGTAGTCTCATCTGACCAGAGTACCTTCTTCCATATGTTTGGGGTGTCTCCCACATGCCTTTTGGCGAACAGCTGAGCTGAGCTGAGCTGAGCTGAGCTGAGCTGAGCTGAGAGAGAGAGAGAGAGAGAGAGAGAGAGAGAGAGAGAGAGAGAGAGAGAGAGAGAGAGAGAGAGAGAGAGAGAGAGAGAGAGAGAGAGAGAGAGAGAGAGAGAGAGAGACCCCCCCCATTCATCCTGCTCTACAGGGGTCCAGCCTCAGGAGGGAGGGATGTGCTGTTTGGTAAACACACTACAACTCAAGGCAATTACATTTCCCTACTGCCTTCTCCATTTCAACACAAAGCAGGATGCCTCAATGCTAAAAAAACACAACTACAAAGCTTTCAATGTCTGACAGAACATGATTAGCGTGCCAATAATTTAGACTGTTTTGTTGATGTGTTCTTTTGTTTGGCTGTTTGAGAGACTTTTCGACTCATTAGCAACCTGACCATTGGTGAGTAGATGGTTTGAAGTACAGTAGACCAACATGGAGACAAGAGGAAACCCATCACCCTCATGAACCTGGTTGTAATAAGTTCAAATAGCCACCAGTATGTTGCTACATTTTCATTCAATTTCACATGTTGCAACTCAATGTCTCATCTCGCCATAACTCTCATAACTCATAACTACAGAAAACTCCTGTATAGTTTTTGATAATTTCAAAGTTCTCATTTTGAGTGGGCAAGAATGCTCCCAAGCCACATGGTTCCATATAGTTAAACCTAGAGTAGTCGAAATGGGGAAGATGGGTGAACAAGGCAGACTCTGAGCTGGGGGAATGAGACAGGCTATGAGCTGGGGGAATGAGACAGGTTCTGAGCTTGGGGAATGAGACAGGTTCTGAGCTTGGGGAATGAGACAGGTTCTGAGCTTAGGGAATGAGACAGGTTCTGAGCTTGGGGAATGAGACAGGTTCTGAGCTTGGGGAATGAGACAGGTTCTGAGCTTGGGGAATGAGACAGGTTCTGAGCTTGGGGAATGAGACAGACTCTGAGCTTGGGGAATGAGACAGACTCTGAGCTTAGGGAATGAGACAGGCTCTGAGCTTAGGGAATGAGACAGACTCTGAGCTGGGGTAATGAGACAGGCTATGAGCTGGGGGAATGAGACAGGTTCTGAGCTGGGGGAATGAGACAGGTTCTGAGCTTGGGGAATGAGACAGGTTCTGAGCTTGGGGAATGAGACAGGTTCTGAGCTTAGGGAATGAGACAGGTTCTGAGTTTAGGGAATGAGACAGGTTCTGAGCTTAGGGAATGAGACAGGTTCTGAGCTTGGGGAATGAGACAGACTCTGAGCTTAGGGAATGAGACAGGCTCTGAGCTTAGGGAATGAGACAGACTCTGAGCTTGGGGAATGAGACAGGTTCTGAGCTTGGGGAATGAGACAGACTCTGAGCTGGGGTAATGAGACAGGCTATATGAGCTGGGGGAATGAGACAGGTTCTGAGCTTGGGGAATGAGACAGGTTCTGAGCTTAGGGAAGGTGACAGACTGAGCTGGGGTAATGAGACAGACTCTGAGCTGGAGTAATGAGACAAGTTCTGAGCTTGGGGAATGAGACAGGTTCTGAGCTTGGGGAATGAGACAGGCTCTGAGCTTAGGGAATGAGACAGGCTCTGAGCTTGGGGAATGAGACAGGCTCTGAGCTGGGGGAATGAGACAGACTCTGAGCTTGAGGAATGAGACAGGCTCTGAGATGGGTGAATGAAACAGGCTATGAGCTAAGGGAATGAGATTGGCTCTGAGATGAGTGAATGAAACAGGTTCTGAGCTGGGGTAATTAGACAGGCTCTGAGCTTGGGGAATGAGACAGGCTCTGAGATGGGTAAATGAGAGGCTCTGAGCTAGGGTAATGAGACAGACTCTGAGCTGGGAGAATGAGACAGGCTCTGAGATGGGGGAATGCACCCATAACTAGACTTACTGTAAGTGTAAGTTGCTTTGAAAAAAAGTGTATGTTAAAATGGCATATATTATTATATTCCCAGCTCCTGAACCATTAACAGATTACCAAACCATATTCCCCACCCCTGACCAATCTACAGACAACAAAACCATGTTACCCACTCCTCAGCCATCTCAAAAATACCAAAAAGGCTGTGCTTACACAGGCAGTTATGATATATTTTTTCTGCTAATTGGTCACATCAGTTATTCTCATATCAGATCTTTTTCAGAGCTGATCTGATTTGTCCAGAGAGCAATTAGGGGGGTCAGAATTTGGCTACCTGTGTAAATGCAGCAAAAGTCTTCCCCACTCCTGACCCATCTACAGCAGACCACACTGCATGCGCCCCCGTCCAAGCGAGACCAACTGTCACTCATCAAGAGCTGCTAATCAGTGGGAGCACTGTCTGGGTGCGTTCCGCTGCCAAGTCGGAAAATTGCATCAACAAATGGTGAATTCCTGCCAGTTCACGCTGGGTTAAAAAAAGTGTTACAGTTGTCCACCAAAAATGACATTGCCGAAGTGCAAAAGGCTTCAAATTGCTCATTGAACAAAGGGATGTTTGGGGGAGTGTTGTGCTAATAATCGCCATCGACACGGGAGGTGTGAATTACCACAGACAATTACCACATGCCATGTGCTCAGATAGAAGCCATAGCTATTAGCCTAAACAATGAAAACCATGTTTTAAAGTGGCACTCCAGTCTGCTTTTCACCTCATTTATCACCTGATTACAACCCGTAGCGGTGCCTGAGTAAAATAACTAGGGAAGCCAAGCCCCTCCCTACCCCCATAACCTGTTAATTAATATGCCTTGCGACTGTGATATATAGGCCTAAAGGCCGAGACAATAAGAAGACACAGTGGCAGAATAAATTCAACCACACCTTTCTTTTTTCACAAAACCGGATAGCAACCTCTGTCCAGTGAAGTCCACAAAGCATATTGCATGTACAGTAACAGAGCTACAGCATGGTCAAGCAAACAACTACTGATTTAGAACCATCAAGAGCAATCGCAGGTCGCAAGAAAAACAGGAACTGCCTCCACTATTCCAGCACAATTTCAACTTCAACATTTCAACATCATCAAATCACTTCTGCTTAGTCTAATACAATGACAACAAAAAGATGCCAAAAATAATTATGTCCAATCAACATAAGCTAAATATGATGTGGCTGTCCATGGTTCTGATTTCTGTGCTTGTGTGTGCGCGTTTGTGCAAGTAGAGAAACATGTTGACTCACCCTACTTCTAGAGAAACGCCAATGCCATCCTCCTCTCTTTCATGTTGACGAAACGGTCTATGACTGTAATACAGTACATGCTTTTATTTGTTGTTGTCCAAGGCTACCTGGCTACAATGCTTGCTCGCTAGCCTAACTTCCATTTATGGGCAATGGGGTGGCAGGGTAGCCTAGTGGTTAGAGTGTTGGACTAGTAACCAGAAGGTTGCAAGTTCAAACCCCTGAGCTGACAAGGTACAAATCTGTCATTCTGCTAGCTAGCCACCGGAACACAACAAGATGCAACAATTACAGTTTTTCTGTCAATTAATTTCAATGGGATTTGATAGGAGGCTTTCCTTGACACTTTTTTTGTTGGTGCGCCAGGACCATTCACAGTTAAGCTCACTCAGTACAGCTCAATGCGGATTGGCAAATTTTGTATACTATTTTTGTCAAGGGAGGCCAGATGCCTGCCTTCAATGCTACGGGGGGCAACAATGTCATATTTGTTTGGACCAGACAGCATCAGATAGATAGCCTACACGAAAATGATGAAACACAGAGAGATGAAAGATACATTATTTATTTATTTTTTCTTGGTAATTTTTTAAACACGCCACTGTTTACAAAACAAAAGGCACATCTCAATAGGTGGTCCAGGTAAGTATTGACATTTCAGTGGTGGGGTGGGCCTTTCCTATTTTGTTCTCTTCTGCTCCTCTATTTTTCCTATTTTAATTTATTTTATTTCACCTTTATTTAACTAGGTTGGCCAGTTAAGAACAAGTTCTCATTATCAACTGTGACCTGGTCAAGATATATCAAAGCAAAAACGACAACACAGAGTTACACATGGGATAAACAAACGTACAGTCAATAACACAATAGGCAATAAATAGGCCAATAGTGGAGAAGTAATTACAATTTAGCCATTTACACTGGAGTGTTATACAGTGGGGAGAACAAGTATTTGATACAGGTTTTCCTACTTACAAAGCATGTAATTTTTATCATAGGTGCACTTCAACTGTGAGAGACGGAATCTAAAACAAAAATTCAGAAAATCACATTGTATGGTTTTTAAGTAATTAATTAGCATTTTATTGCATGACATAAGTATTTGATCACCTCCCAACCAGTTAGAATTCCAGCTCTCACAGACCTGTTAGTTTTTCTTTAAGAAGCCCTCCTGTTCTCCACTCATTACCTGTATTAACTGCACCTGTTTGCACTTGTTACCTGTATAAAAGACACCTGTCCACACACTCAATCAAACAGACTCCAACCTCTCCACAATGGCCAAGACCAGAGAGCTGTGTAAGGACATCCGGGCTAAAATTGTAGACCTGCACAAGGCTGGGATGGGCTACAGGACAATAGGCAAGCAGCTTGGTGAGAAGGCAACAACTGTTGGCGCAATTATTAGAAAATGGAAGAAGTTCAAGATGACAGTCAATCACCCTCGGTCTGGGGCTCCATGCAAGATCTCACCTCGTGGGGCATCATGATCATGAGGAAGGTGAGGGATCAGCCCAGAACTACACGGCAGAACCTGGTCAATGACCTGAAGAGAGCTGGGACCACAGTCTCAAAGAAAATCATTAGTAACACACTACGCCGTCATGGATTAAAATCCTGCAGCGCACGCAAGGTCCCCCTGCTCAAGTCAGCGCATGTCCAGGCCCGTCTGAAGTTTGCCAATGACCATCTGAATGATCCAGAGGAGGAATGGGAGAAGGTCATGTGGTCTGATGAGACAAAAATAGAATTCATCCAATTTTCTGAGTAGAGTGTTGGAGGCTATTTTGTAAGTGACATCACCGAAGTCAAGGATTGGTAGGCTAGTCAGTTTTACGAGGGTATGTTTGGCAGCCTGAGTGAAGGAGGCTTTGATGCGAAATAGGAAGTAAATTCTAGATTTAACTTTGGATTGGAGATGCTCAAGCAAGTGTCACGAATATTACCGAAGGTGACTCCCCTTCTTGTTCGGGTGGTGCTCGGCGGTCGTCGTCGCCGGTCTACTAGCTATCACCGATCCGTTGTTCTGTGTTTCTTTGGTTTTGTCTGATTGGTTTCACCTGTTTCTTGTTTGGTTGTCAGGGTGGGGTTATATATAGTTTGTTCAGCCCGCTTCTGTTTCGTGCGGGCTTGTTCGTCTGTTCTGTGTTTGAGTGTATTTTGTTTGTATTTTGGGTTTCGCGCTGTCCGTTGATATTTCTGATAATTTGTTTTCCTACTTTTGTTCATGTTATTTCTCCTGGACATTAAAGCGGGTGCTAAGGGAGGAACCTGCGCCTCCACAGTGTCCGGAGAGTCGTAGGTACGCGCCGCTTGCTGTTCGTGATCAATTGATTCGATGGGCTCATTGTCTACCCTCGTCGGGTCACCCAGGTATTTTTAGGACAGCGCGAGGTCTTCAGAGGAAGTACTGGTGGCCCACTTTGATGAGGGATGTGCGATTCTATGTCTCCTCCTGTTCGGTGTGCGCCCAGAGTAAGGCTCCCAGACACCTGCCACGAGGTAAATTACAACCTCTTCCCGTTCCACAACGGCCGTGGACCCATCTATCGGTGGATTTTCTTACTGACCTTCCCCCCTCTCAGGGTAACACAACGATCCTGGTCGTTGTGGATCGGTTCTCTAAGTCCTGCCGTCTTATCCCATTGCCCGGTCTTCCTACGGCCCTACAGACTGCGGAAGCTCTTTTCACCCATGTCTTCCGGCACTACGGGGTAACCCCGAGGATATAGTTTCTGATCGGGGCCCCCAGTTTATCTCTCGTGTATGGAGGGCATTTATGGAACGTCTGGGGGTCTCGCTCAGCCTGACCTCAGGGTATCACCCGGAGAGTAATGGGCAAGTGGAGAGAGTGAACCAGAAGGTGGGTAGGTTTCTGCGGTCGTATTGCCAGGACCGGCCAGGGGAGTGGGCGAGATATATTCCCTGGGCAGAAATAGCCCAGAACTCACTAAGCCACTCCTCTACCAACATGTCACCATTTGAGTGCGTTTTGGGGTACCAGCCAGTCCTGGCACCGTGGCATCAGAGCCAGACTGAGGCTCCTGCGGTGGAGGAGTGGGTGCAGCGCTCTAAGGAGACCTGGAGGGCTGTCCAAGAGTCATTACGCCAAGCGAGTGTAAGGCAGAAGAAGAGCGCTGACCGTGTTTGCACCTGGGGACAGGGTCTGGCTCCCGACCCGAAACCTGCCCCTCCGCTTGCCCTGCCGGAAGCTGGGTTCGCAGTGTATAGGGCCATTTAAAGTCCTGAGGAGAATAAACGAGGTTCGTTATCGATTATTACTTCCTTCGTATTATCGCATTAACCCCTCGTTTCATGTGTCTCTTCTCAGGCCGGTGGTAGCTGGTCCCATGCAGGAAGGTGAGGTTCCGGAGGTTCCTCCGCCCCATCTGGACATCGAGGGGTCCCCGGCGTACACGATATGAGCTATTCTGGACTCGAGACGCCGGGTGAGGGGCTTGCAGTACCTCGTTGACTGGGAGGGGTACGGTCCGGAGGAGAGGTGCTGGGTTCCGGTGAGGGATATTCTAGATCCATCTATGTTGAGAGAGTTCCATCGCCTCCGTCCGGATCGCCTGGCACCTCGGCCCCCCTGGTCGTCCCCGAGGCCTTACCGAAGTCGCCGGTCTACTAGCTATCACCGATCCATGTTCTGTATTCCTTTGGTTTTGTCTGATTGGTTTCACCTGTTTCTTGTTTGGTTGTTAGGGTGGTTATATATATAGTTTGTTCAGCCCGCTTCTGTTTCGTGCGGGCTTGTTCGTCTGTTCTGTGTTTGAGTGTATTTTGTTTGTATTTTGGGTTTCGTGCTATCCGTTGATATTTCTGATAATTTGTTTTCCTACTTTTGTTCATGTTATTTCTCCTGGACATTAAAGCGTGTTTTTTCCCACATCTTTTGCTCTCTGCGCCTGACTCCACACCTCCTCACTCATTTGTCGTAACAGCAAGGGGGAGGCCGATGACATCACAGGTTCCCATCAGACCAACTCATTGAATGTTCTACTCCTTGAAGTTTACAGTTGTGTCTAAAACAACACAATTTTACTCAAAACATGTTTTACCCTTTTGTCTGCACTTTACTTTGTTTTTTTATACTAGGGATATCACTTTTCAACAGTAAACGTTCCTACATTTCTGGAGGATGTCTTTAAAATGTATGTGCATCCAGGTGTACTTATGTGGGTGAGTCAACTTATTTGAATGACATTATTTCCCTTTCCTGCAGTCAAATGTCCAAATGGCCATCTAGCGGCTTCATGGGTGGAATATTATTCATATTTTCATAAATACATAATTAATAAACATGATAAAAAAGAACACCAAAAATCCTGTGTTTCTATATCAAAAATGTTTCTGTGATGCATATAAAGTCTAATATTGGGATGCAAACTCAAAATGTAGTTCATTTAAACTTTTTATCTGACATGGTACAGGTGTGTTACCATCTGTGTGAGGTGTATACTTTTGTTTCAACGTAGATTTGTTTAAGACTACCCACTGCAGTTTAACAAAGTGTGCTCTATTTGAAGTAGAAATATTTTTTTACATAAAAATGTATTACATAAAACAAAATGTTTCATAATTTTGAGACTACAGGAAATAGATTGACTGCTATGTTAAACAACTGCGGTCATGGCTGGTTCTCAATAGCCTTGTGGCTGTTGTAATATTTTCACTGTAGAAAAAAACAGATCTCTTAAAATACATTCTACAATGATTTTTTTACTTTTCCTATTGAAGGTAAAAGTTGCCCCTGACCGCCTTCTCACTTCCTGCTCTGCATTTAGCTATTCTGATATTTTGTATCTTTATTGATTTTGTAAGAACGGACATTGCAATGTTTTCAGCTGATGGCAACCTACGATGGTGTTATGCAAAGTGTGCTTGTCAAATGTGAGTAATTTTGCCTTCCATAACCAATGCTACGATGAGAACATGTACTATATACAAATGGCCTGTAACAGAGCCAAATGCAATATGACAATACAACTCAATTGGTTTCAAGGAACAACAATAATGACAGGGAGAGATGAAAGGAAACAAAAGCAACACAATGCAATTAGCTTTCCCACTGTGATCTCAATCTAAACACATTCCAGGATGCCTCTCAACACTAAAAACATCTAAAAACACTACCACAAAGCTTTTAATGTCTCCTGGGGATAGAACAGGACAAGAGTGACCATTTTTGGTACGTGTTCTGTTGTTGTTGTCTAAATGGCAGGCTTCCAGAGGGGGCATTAGCACTATGGGGGTGGAAGAGCATTTTGTGTTGAGGGGTTTGTTAACAGAGGACCCACCTGCACAGCGGACACAGATTGATAGTCTATTAAGGAAAAACCAGGGAGGATACTAACAGACTCAAAGTGGTCACATACACATACAGTACATGGATGAGGCTATTGGACAGTCACCACAGTGCAGCCAGTGCACACATTAGTTGGCCAGGCACCCTGAGCAGATTAGTCAACCCAGAGTCAGGATGTGGGATGGACACACAAACACGTGTAGGGTTGCAAAATTACGCTAACTTTCCCAAAATTCCGGGGGTTTTCAGAAATTCCTTTTGAAAGATTTCTGAAATCAGGAGAGAATGAGCAGAAATTTTGGAAACTTCCACACAGGATTTCTAAAAAACCTGGGAATTTGGGGAAAGTTCCTGGGATTTTTCAAGCCTACACAGATTGTACTTTATAACATGAACACGGCCCTACAGTAAAAAACAAACAGTCATCGACAAGATGTTCTATGCATATTTTTCTATTTAATTCCTTATGGAATTTCTGATCACAGTACAACAGCAGGGGTAGGAATTAACTATTGTAAGAAACACTAACTCCACTCTTTCAACCCTGTCACGCCCTGGTCGAAATATTTTGTGTTTTTCTTTATGTATTTGGTCAGGCCAGGGTGTGACATGGGTTTTTGTATGTGGTGTGTAGCTTAGTGGGATTGTAGCTTAGTGGGGTGTTCTAGGAGAGTCTATGGCTGTCTGAAGTGGTTCTCAATCAGAGGCAGGTGTTTATCGTTGTCTCTGATTGGGAACCATATTTAGGCAGCCATATTCTTTGGTTGTATAGTGGGTGATTGTCCTGAGTGTCTTGACATCCTTATTCTGTGTTAGTTTGCACCAGTTTAGGCTGTTTCGGTTTTCATTACGTTTATTGTTTTGTAGAGTTTGTGTTTTGGATTCATGTTACGTTGTGTGATTAAACATGGATCGCAATATACACGCTGCAGTTTGGTCCGACTCTCCTTCACCACATGAAAACTGTGACAGAATCACCCACCGTAAACAGACCAAGCAGCGTGTCAACAGGCAGGAGCAGCCCAAAGAGGAGCTGCGTATTAAGGATTTCTGGACATGGGAGGAAATCCTTGACGGGAGAGGACCCTGGGCTAAACCAGGGGAGTCTAGCCGACCAAAGGTGCAGCAGGAGAAGAGGAAACAGGAGCAGCCCAAAGAGGAGTACAGTATGGACTATACTTCTTGGGAGGAGATAGACAGGTGGGCGGTCGACCCAGGGAGAGTGCCGGAGCCCGCCTGGGATTCGATGGAGCAGTGCGCGGAAGGTTACAGGAGAATGAGGTTGGCGAAGCAAGCACGACGGCGCAGACGGAAGCCCGGGAATCAGCCCCAAAAATGTCTTGGGGGGGCTTACAGGGATTATGGCAACGCCAGGTAGGAGACCTGCACAAACTCCCTGTGCTTACCGGGGGGCTAGAGAGACCGGGCAGGCACCGTGTTATGCAGTGGTGCGCACGGTGTCCCCAGTGCGGGTGCATAGCCCGGTGCGGTATATTCCAGCTCCGCGTATCGGCCGGGCTAGATTGAGCTTCGAGCCAAATGCCATGAAGCCGGCTCTACGCATCTGGTCCCCAGTGCGTCTCCTTGGGCCGGCTTACATGGCACCAGCCTTGCGCTCGGTGTCTCTGGCTCGCCTACATAGCCCAGTACGGGCTATTCCACCTCGCTGCACTGGCAGGGCGACCGAGAGTATTTAACCAGGTAAGGTTGGGCAGGCTCGGTGCTCAAGAGCTCCAGTGCGCCTGCACGGTCCGGTCTATCCAGTACCACCTCCACACCCCAGCCCTCCGGTAGCAGCTCCCCGCACCAGGCTTCCTGTGCGTGTCCTCGGCCCAGTACCACCAGTGCCAGCACCACGCATCAGGCCTACAGTGCGCCTCGCCTCTCCTGCGCTGTTGGAGCCTTTCTCCTCTCCTGCGCTGCCGGAGTCTCCCGCCTGTCCGGCGCCGCTGCCGGAGTCTCCCGCCTGTCCGGCGCCGCTGCCGGAGTCTCCCGCCTGTCCGGCGCCGCTGCCGGAGTCTCCCGCCTGTCCGTCGCCAGAGCCCCTCAGCCCAGAGGCGCCAGAGCCCGTCAGCCAGGATCCGCCAGAAGTCCCGGTCGGCCAGGATCCGCCAGAAGTGCCCGTCGGCCAGGATCTGCCAGTCGGCCAGGATCTGCCAGTCGGCCAGGATCTGCCAGTCGGCCAGGATCTGCCAGTCGGCCAGGATCCGCCAGTCGGCCAGGATCCGCCAGTCAGCCAGGATCTGCCAGATCTGCTAGTCAGCCAGGATCCGCCAGTCAGCCAGGATCTGCCGGAACCACCAGCAAGCCAGGATCTGGTAGATGCATCAACCTGCCTGAGCTTCCTCTCACTCCTGAGCTTTCTCTCACTCCCGAGCTTTCTCTCACTCCCGAGCTTTCTCTCACTCCCGAGCTTTCTCTCACTCCCGAGCTTTCTCTCACTCCCGAGCTTTCTCTCACTCCCGAGCTTTCTCTCACTCCCGAGCTTTCTCTCACTCCCGAGCTTCCTCTCACTCCCGAGCTTCCCCTCAGTCCCGAGCTGTCCTTCAGTCCCGATCTGCTCCGCAGTCCAGTGGGGTTCTGGGTGAGGACTACTAGGCCATGGTCGGCGGCGAGGGTGGTCTATCCAGGGACGCGAGGAGAGGGGACTAAGACAATTGTGAAGTGGGGTCCACATCCCCCGCCGGAGCCGCCACCATGGACAGACGCCCACCCGGATCCTCCCTATTGATTTGAGGTGCGTTCGGGAGTACGCACCTTAGGGGGGTTCTGTCACGCCCAGGTTGAAGTATTTTGTGTTTTTCTTTATGTATTTGGTCAGGCCAGGGTGTGACATGGGTTTTTGTATGTGGTGTGTAGCTTAGTGGGATTGTAGCTTCGTGGGGTGTTCTAGGAGAGTCTATGGCTGTCTGAAGTGGTTCTCAATCAGAGGCAGGTGTTTATCGTTGTCTCTGATTGGGAACCATATTTAGGCAGCCATATTCTTTGGTTGTATGGTGGGTGATTGTCCTGAGTGTCTTGACGTCCTTATTCTGTGTTAGTTTGCACCAGTTTAGGCTGTTTCGGTTTTCATTACGTTTATTGTTTTGTAGAGTTTGTGTTTTGGATTCGTGTTACGTTGTGTGATTAAACATGGATCGCAATATACACGCTGCAGTTTGGTCCGACTCTCCTTCCCCACATGAAAACCGTGACAAACCCCACTATTGATGTAACATGGAAATCACACAAATCCTAATTCAGTTCCTAATCTGACAAAATGAACAATGCATTGACCTCGATTCTGATTATCCCTTGTTCATGAGTTTATCTCCACAATCTCTGTGTTGAAGTCTGTGAACATGATGACAAAGAGGCCAGAAAGGGTGGAGGACTCGGTATAGAATCTCATCAACCACGAAACCAGTAAACTGAAACAGAGATGCGTCATCAAACAAGTGGCTGCAGCCAGTGACTGTCTGTCAGTGACTGTCTGTCAGTGACTGTCTGTCAGTGACTGTCTGTCAGTGACTGTCTGTCAGTGACTGTCTGTCAGTGACTGTCTGTCAGTGACTGTCTGTCAGTGTGACCAAAACCAAGGTCACATGAAATGAGTTGTAATCATAACCACAGGATTATAAATCCATAATCCCTACTGCCGTGTACTGACTGACTGTTGGCTCCTGCCTCTCCCACTGACCTCTACTCTGCCTCACCACCAGCTATGGTAAATGCTCATATCTAAAGCCAGCTTAATCACATTACCTGGAAGAGAGGAGGCTATGCATAAGCAAAAACATCCTACTTGGAATTTGGATTGTTTTTTTATTCGTTTTTTACTCAGGCAAAAGCTGTGACCTCTTAAACTGGGAGTCAAGCCCCCGATGTGGAAAAGATGATGTAATGAGAGCCCTGAACTGTGTAGAGAGTGGAGTGACATTTTGGCAGTTTTGTGCGCTCCAGGAACAGATGAATTGTGGGGGATCCTGCACAGCGTGGAGCCCTGTGTGTTTTTGGCAAGTGGCATTGCCTATCACACATACACAAGGCTGGCATTCTGCAGTGGCAGAATGGGTAGTTAGTCAAACGAGACAGTTAAAGCACAGCCCGCCCGCCTGCCTGTTCACATCATGCTGACACACAATGCAAAGTCTCTACCATCGTGCTGTTCTCAGATCTGACTTCCTGGATCACTCCCATCTGCTTTCTCTGACAGCAGTCCTGGTCCATTTGATCTCAGATCAGAGTCTGCTGACAGGGTTCTTACTGACGATATCACAAGCTGAGCAACCACCAACATCACTGTCATAACAATAGGCCTAACAAAGCAGCATGACGGGGAGTGGGCGTGAGAGGGAGAGAGAGGATGGAGAAAAAGATGGGGAGACTGTTGAAAGGGGGATAGAGGGAGAGAGAATATGTTAGAAAGACAGTAGAGGAGGTACATCACAACATTCCTGACAGTTGCATTATTGCCCTTACAAAACAACACATGAAAAAATAATGTGGGAAAAAAAACATTATTTTTGGACACGTGTGAAATTTTCATGAGTCAGATACGTGAAACTCAGCCACTCCAGTAGTTCTGCTCTTTGTTTCTGATACAAGCTGCCTGATTGTTTTTCACATATAAAACTGCAAATTCTACTTAAATTCTTGCAGTAGCAATGTTTCCACCGGTTGGAATTAGGATGACGAAATCTTAAAAACCCAAATGCGGGACAAGGGAAAGATTTTGCTTGACATTTGTGGAACAGTGGACAGAAAACATTTCTGGGGACAGGTTAACGCATCACATTGAAATGGACGACATGGTTCTGCTATATAAAGGTCACTGCCTATTTATTAAAGGGGCAATCCGTAGCTGCAACAATTTTTGGACGTATAAATGAATGATATGTACCCATTGATTCTTGAAGAATATAGGAGTATATAGAGCCTTCAGAAAGTATTCACACTCCTTGACTTTTTCCACATCTTGTTGTGTTGCAGCCTGAATTTAAAATGGATTCAATTGAGGTTTGTTTTTGTCGCTGGCCTTCACACAATACCCCATAATGTCAGTCGAATTATGTTTTTACATTTTCTTACTAATTCATTAAAAATTAAAAGCTGAAATGTCTTGTGTCAATAAGCATTCCACCCCTTTGTTATAGCCAATTGTGTAAAAAGTACCCAATTGTCATAAGTAAAGTAAAGATACCGTAACTTAATTGAAAATGAAATCAAGTAAAAGGGAAAGTCATCCAGTAAAATACTACTTGAGTAAAAGTCAAAAAGTATTTGGTTTTAAATATACTTAAATATCAATAGTAAATGTAATTGCTAAAACATCATTAAGTATCAAATTCCTTATATTAAGCAAAACAGATGACATGATTTTTTATGAATTTTTATTTACAGATAGCCAGGGGCATACTCCAACACTCAGACATGATTTGTGTTTAGTGAGTCCGTCAGATCAGAGGCAGCAGAGATGGCCAGGGATGTTCTCTTGATAAGTGTGTGAATTGGACCATCCTGTCCTGCTAAGCATTCAAATTGTAACTAGTACTGTCAGGGAAAATGTATGGAGTAAAAAGTTTTTAAAAATCTTTAGGAATGTGGTGCAATAAAAGTAAAAGTTGTCAAAAATATTAATAGTAAAGTACAGACAGATACGACCCAAAAACTGCTTAATTGGTACTTTAAAGTATTTTTACTTAAGTACTTTATACCACTGGTTATGGCAAGCCTAAATAAAGTTCAGGAGTAAAAATGTGCTTAACAAGGCACATAATAAGTTGCATGGACTCTCACTTTGTGCAATAATAGTGTTTAACATGATCTTTGAATGACTTCTCTGTACCGCACATATACAATTATCAGTAAGGACCCTCAGTTGAGTAGTGCATTTCCAATTCTGTGTTTGAAATCATTATTATCTAGTTGAATAATTTTTCAATTTAAGAGTAATTATTTCTATATAGCCTACGCTTTCTTGTTCTGAACTTCTTATTCGAGTGGGGTGGGTGTGGCTTTGTGACAATGATCGCAAGTGCAGCTGCTCACTGATTTGACAGCCAACACCGCCAAAACATTGCTATACGGTCGTCTGCTATCGCAGGTTAGTGCTTGATTTGATTGAATCGAGGCCTTAAGTGCAAAAGTGCTTTAATGTGGACTGTCATCACATGCAGTATATATATATTTTTTAAAGGGCATTATCATCATTTTTTTACAATTTCACAGTATTATTCCAACCTCATAGTGTGGTAATATATATAAAACATGGTCAAATCATGTTTTTGACTGCAGTGGGCCTTTAATAAATGTCTTCTCGCCCTTTCTCTCTTTTTCTGGACCGTCTGATATTCTAGTTATTTTCAGGACAGTCCGATACTCTAGTTAAAGACAGCAATACAGACAGACAGACATACCAGTATCTAATAACTACTCTGTCAAAGGTGAAAATGAACCTCATTCTGTGTTGGCTCCCTAACCAGAAACAGTGGCATCCCCCAAGGCCCAGAATCATACACATGCACACACATACACGCATGCAGTGGCTAAGATGTGCAATAGAAATAGCATCTTCCCTGTGAACCGATGTAATCCCAGTCTCCACAGTTATTGACAACTCCAGTGAAGGCTCAGCTGGGTAGAAGTTTCAGCTCTAGCCCTCGGTCCTGAATACTCTCTCTCTGTCCTCTCTGCTCCAGTGAGAGAGAGCTGACACTGTGCCCTTATTCTTCCTCCTGAGCTGTTTCGGTCTACGATCGATTCACACAGTCTAGCAGTGCAGGAGAGCCTGTCAAGCACACAGCCTGACGCCTCAGAGAGTCCAAAACCAGCACCATTCTGTTGGCCAGCACACTATCACAGTTACGGACTTCTGTTGTAGCTCAATCTCATGCACCCATGATCACACATACTGTAGCATGTATGTAGACATGCATAAGTGATCTCTTTCTTCCTCTCTGGCTGACTGTCTCTGTCTGGCTATCTCTGTCTCTCGCAAGCATCCACGTACACACACACACACACACACACACACAGATGAATGACAGATACATAGCACGCCCACGTCCTCTCAAACACACCTCTCCAGTTCTTGGTTAAGCACAGCTGTGTTCGGAGAGTAAACAGTCGAGTTCCTCAACTCGGGATCCTTTCACTACCTCACTCACTCCTCTCTCTCCTTCTCTCGTTCTGTCTCTCGTTCCATTAGACAGGGTTATCCCTGGCCAGGCGTAAGGGTCGGCATGAGGAAATACCAGAGGGAGAGAGAAAGGGGGATAGAGTAAGGAGAGGGGAAATAGGGACAGGGGGATTTAGGGAATAGAGAGGCAGTGGGAGAGAAACCAAGAGAAAGTAGAGAGGAAGGAGAAAAGAGATGTGAAAGAAAGGGGAGTGAAAAGTAGAAAAGGGGGGGTGAAAAAAGGGATAGACAGGGAGAGACAAAAATAGGGAAGGAGGTATAAGGTAGAAGGGAGGTATAAGCAGAGAGAGAGAGTCGGAGATGCGTACATACAAACTAAAATATAGAGACACAGACACATAGAGTGGTATCTTTTGCCTGGCATACTCACATCGTGGGCTGCGGTGGTGCTCACTTTTAAACAGGGTCATATCAGGGACGCCAAACAAAGAGGGCGGCTGTGGCTTTCAGACTGGAGACAGACAGATGGCTGGATGCTTTCCCTGCTTCTCTCTCTCACAATCACTCTATTTTCCTCTCTCCTTATGTCCTCTCTTTCTTTCTTCCTGCTTTGGCTCTCTCTCTGAAGGCAGGCAGGCTGTGGACTGAGGACTGTGTTACTACTGAATCAATGACAGAGCAGTTAGAGCAGCACCATCAGTATGTACCATCTGTCCCTCTGCAGCGGGGGTGGACAGAAGAAGCACTGGGATAGCCCATTAGCTCCAGCAGGCAGGGGGGGTTAGTGTGAGTGTGTAAATAGTTTTTTCACAGCAAGAGGAGCCTGGCTGGGGCTCAGGGTTTATAGAGCCTGCCCAGGCAAAGAGAGAGCGGCCAAGAAGTGTGTGTGTGTGTGTGTGTGTGTGTGTGTGTGTGTGTGTGTGTGTGTGTGTGTGTGTGTGTGTGTGTGTGTGTGTGTGTGTGTGTGTGTGTGTGTGTGTGTGTGTGTGTGTGTGTGTGTGTGTGTGTGTGTGTGTGTGTGTGTGTGTGGTGAAGTGAGTGTAACTCTATCCACAGCCGGGGGCTGAGGGAGTGAAGGGGGCAGGGGAGGGCAGGGGTCTAAGAGAGGAGCATGAATCTGAGGACAAAGCAGAGCCACATACAGAGAACACGAGAGGAGCTCACCACTGACCTCATATCACACAGGGATGGCATTATACACAGGCACTCACATGCACCAAACACACACACGTCATACAGAGAATGTGGGTGTTGTGGGTGACAACTGGATGAGTTAACAGTGGAGATACTTGAGGATGAGGGGAAAGGGGGAGGGAGACAGAGAGGGCGGGCAGGGAGAGCGAGCGATAGAGAGAGTGGGGGGAGCGATAGAGAGAGAGCGGAATGGGGTGGGAGAGAAAGAGAGAGGAGGGGGAGAGACTCACCTCCCAGTTGTGGAGAGAGCAACATTAATTAAGCCTTATCTAAAACAGAGTCATTCTACTGAGGCTAAGACACACACACACACACATGCACGCAATCAAACGCTCACACACATACAGTATAAACACAGGCAGTGTCCCTCGAGTGCAATGTGATTAGGGTGAGGAGCTAGATATTACAGACAGGTATAGCAGACCTGGTGTTTGTTCCCCTGCACTTGATTAACCAGTCATTTACTCAACAACAGAAACACGTCAGTGCATAGTGGACCCCATCAGACAACTCCAAAGTGTGGACACCTACCTTCAAACACTCATACAATGCCTTCAGAAAGTATTCACACCCCTTGACTTTTTACATATTTTCCACAGCCCAAATTGAAAATGTATTATATTTAGATGTTTGTGCCACTGATCTATACACAGTACCCCACAATTTCAAAGTGGAATATTGTTTTTTGAAATGATTACAAGTTAATAACAATGTAAATCTGAAATGCTTTGAGTCAATAAGTATTCAACCCCTCAAGCCTAAATACTGTACATTCAGGAGTAAACATTTGTTTCTGGTCTGGCTGTGTTGTTGTCCGGCAGTAGCCAGCTCGCTAAATCAGACCCTTTCCTAAGCCATGGATGGAGATGGGGATTTGGACTTGCGGTTTTGACTTAATTCTCTGTACAGGCCAATGATTATGATGTCGAAGATTATGAGACGATTGAATTTCTATATGTAGCCTTGTAGGTTCAAGTTAACTAGCTACCTAACTTAGCTGTTTCATTGTTGCCCATGCAAGGGAGTTAGCTCTGTAGCCTATGACAACAAAAACTAAAAGTGTACTGTATGACAGAGCTATAGGCCGTTTTGCCAACATGAAAGAGAGGAGGATGGCATTGGCTTTCAACTAGTCTACAAGTAGGGTGAGTTAACTTTCTTCTTTTTTAAACTTGTGCACGCACGCACACACACACACACACACACACACACACACACACACACACACACACACACACACACACACACACACACACACACACACACACACACACACACACACACACACACACACACACACACACATAGAAATCAGTACTATGGACAGCCACATGATATTTAGGAGCATTGATTGGACTACATTGTTTTTGTTATCTTTAAGTTTGTCTTCACTGTATTAAACTAAGCATACATAGCCTAGTTGTTTGATGATGTTGAAGTGGTGCTTGAATAGCGGAAGCAGTGCTCCTGTTGTCTTTGTGCTGACTTGCGGTAACTCAGTGGTTCCATAGTAGTAATTGTTTGTTTAGTAAACTGTATAAAACATTGACTTGCTTGACCATGCAGTAGGTCATGTAACTGTTTGTTACATGCAATATGTTTCTGGACTTCCCCAGACAGATGTTGCTCTCCGGTTTTGTGAAGAAACACATTTATTCCGCCTCTGTGTGACTGTCTTTTTGTTGTCTCGGCCTTATGGTGTATCACAGTGGCGTATGAACGAATGGGTTATAGAGCAAACAACACAGTTATCACAACAGAGGGTGTAATATGGCTTTTTACTGGCTTGGCTTGGCTTCCCCAGTGATTTTACTCACACACTGCTACTGCTCTGTGTGCAATAATAGCGGTTAACATGATTTTTGAATGATTACCCCATCACTGTACCCCACACATCTGTAAGGTCCCTCAGTTGAGTAGTGAATTTCAAGCACAGATTCAAGCACAAAGACCAGGGAGGCTTCCCATGCCTCACAAGGAAGGGCACCTATAGGTAGATGGGTAAAAATAAAAAAGCAGACATTGAATATCCCTTTGACTATGGTGAAGTTATCAATTAGACTTGGTATATCAATACAACCAGTTACAACAACGATTTTGTATTTATTTATTTCACCTTTATTTAACCAGGTAGGCCAGTTGAGAACAAGTTCTCATTTACAACTGTGACCTGACCAAGATAAAGCAAAGCAGTGCGACACAAATAACAACACAGAGTTGCACATGGAATAAACAAACATACAGTCAATAACACTATAGAACAGTCTATATACAGTGTGTGCAAATGAAGGAAGATTAGGGAGGTAAGGCAATAAATAGGCCGTAGTGGTGAAATAATTACAATTTAGCAAATAAACACTGGAGTGATCGATGTGCAGAAGATGAATGTGCAAGTAGAGATACTGGGGTGCAAAGGAGCATACAGGTGACCTTCCTAACTCAGTTTCCGGAGAGGAAGGAAACCACTCAGGGATTTCACCATGAGGCCAATGGTGATTTTAAAACAGTTTTAAAACAGAGTTTAATGGCTGTGACAGGAGAAAACTGAGGATGGATCAATAACATTGTAGTTACTCCACAATACTAACCTACTGGAGTGAAGCCTGTACAGAATAAAAATATCACAAAACATGCATCCTGTTTGCAATAAGGCAGTAAAGCAATACTGCAAAAAATGTGTCGAAGAAATACACTTTTATCCTGAATGCAATCATTATGTTCAGGGCAAATCTAACACAATACATCACAGAGTACCACTCTTCATATTTCAAGCATGGTGGTGGCTGCATCATGTTATGGATATCATCGTCATCAGCAAGGACTAGGAAGTTTTTTTTATGTATTGACTCAGGGGGTTGAATACTTATCTAATCAAGATATATTAGTGTTTTCTTTTTCATTCATCTTTTAAAAAAAAATATATATATATATAAAATTTCTTCCACTTTGACTTCACAGAGTATTTTGTGTAAATTGTTGAAAAAACAACAACAATTAAATCCATTTTAATCCCAATTTGGAACACAACAAAATGTGGAAATAGTCAAGAGGTGTAAATACTTTCTGAAGGCACTGTATGTACATGCATCCATGCAGATATAGGCAAGCAATCATGCACACGTGCACAAACACACACATGCATGCACACACGCACACACACGCACATACATATACTGTATAAATCAATCCATGAAGGCTGAGCCTAGGATAAATACCTCTGCTGTAGCTCCCTGCACCATTAATATCACTTAGGCCTGTGTTTACAATCATCATAACCATTAACACCAAAATCAACTGAATCAATCTGTAACCATCAGCATCGTTAATAGTTGTTCCTTTGTTTAGTGTACTGTTGTGCATACAGGCCTGTAGAATGTAGCGCTGATGGTCCCAGGGTAGAGGCTTTCATCTAGGTATTTAATTAGGCTATTAAAAAGTCAACACAGAGTAAACTGGCTTTAGGCAGAGAGGCTGTTGTTGTCAACACTTAATAACACTTTGTAAAGCCGTAAGAAAACCTCTGATTTCTACTGATCCGTATGATAACAGTTGTGTTTGTTTGCTCATGACTTGGGGTTGTGGTTTGGGAGGGAAGTGGTAAACACACACACGCACACGCACGCACGCACACACGCACGCGCACGCACGCACGCACGCACGCACGCACGCACGCACGCACGCACGCACGCACGCACACACACACACACACACACACACACACACACACACACACACACACACACACACACACACACACACACACAGGTATTAAAGGGTATGAAGCATGAGTTTCTACACACCAAAGTAACAACACAGTTTGGTCAAAGACTTAGTAACTTAGTTGTAGTCACAATCTATATAGTTTTTTAAATATTTCTTAGCTTTTATCTGGATATTGTTGGAACTACCCACAATGCACTAATTCTCAAAGTCATGTGGAGAACCGTTGCTACCTAGCTAATTCCAGCTGGCTAATGTTCACTACTTGCCATGCTAGCATGTAATTACATTCCAAACCAAGTGTTGACACTGGTGAGCTACAATGTACATCCACAAAGAAGAAAACATATACGTAAATTAATGCGGGAAAACTGCAACTCCTGTGCGTTTGGTAGTGGAAGTTGAGCGAGTCGTGTTGTAGTAGTTTTCTGTTGTTTGTAACTAGTGCAGTAATACCCACATAGTGCAATAATACCCACAAGGAAGGGGTTACAACTTATTTGTGGCCCACTCATTTGTGACCCAAAAACGAGTAGCTTTGAAGTCGGAATGGATTTTCCGGTTGAAGCGAGCAGATTGGAGTATGGGAACCATGCACACATCTACTGTATGCGATGCTCATTTCACCCTGGAGGACTTTCGATGGCTTAGTATAACCAGTGAAAGGCAGGTTTAGAAATGAGACTCTGACTGAAACCAGACCCCGCCCTGTGCAACTGGGTACTGGACTTCCTGACGGGCCGCCCCCAGGTGGTGAGGGTAGGTAACATCTCCACCCCGCTGATCCTCAACACCGGGGCCTCACAAGGGTGCGTTCTGAGCCCTCTCCTGTACTCCCTGTTCATCCACGACTGTGTGGCCATGCACGCCTCCAACTCAATCATCAAGTTTGCGGACGACACTACAGTGGTAGGCTTGATTACCAACAACGACGAGACGGCCTACAGGGAGGAGGTGAGGGCCCTAGGAGTGTGGTGTCAGGAAAATAACCTCACACTCAACGTCAAAAAAACAAAGGAGATGATTGTGGACTTCAGGAAACAGCAGAGGGAACATCCCCCTATCCACATCGACGGGACAGTAGTGGAGAGGGTAGTAAGTTTTAAGTTCCTCGGGGTACACATCACGGACAAACTGAATTGGTCCACCCACACAGACAGCGTTGTGAAGCTCACCTCAGGAGGCTGAAGAAATTCGGCTTGTCACCAAAAGCACTCACAAACTTCTATAGATGCACAATCGAGAGCATCCTGTCGGGCTGTATCACCGCCTGGTACGGCAACTGCTCCGCCCACAACTGTAAGGCTCTCCAGAGGGTAGTGAGGTCTGCACAACGCATCACCGGGGGAAAACTACCTGCCCTCCAGGCGAGGTCAGTACAGGTGCATCAAAGCAGGGACTGAGAGACTGAAACAGAGCTTCTATCTCAAGGTCATCAGACTGTTAAACAGCCACCACTACCATTGAGTGGCTGCTGCCAACATACTGACTCAACTCCAGCCACTTTAATATAGGAAATTGATGGGAATTGATGTAAAAAATGTATCACTAGCCACTTTAAACAATGCCACTTAATATAATGTTTACATACCCTACATTACTCATCTCATATGTATATGTATATACTGTACTCTATATCATCTACTGCATCTTGCCATCTTTATGTTATACATGTATCACTAGCCATCAATATGCCACTTTTATGTTTATATACCCTACATTACTCATCTCATATGTATATACTGTACTCGATACCATCTACTGCATCTTGCCTATGCCGTTCTGTACCATCACTCATTCATATATCTTTATGTACATATTCTTTATCCCTTTACACTTGTGTGTTTAACGTAGTAGTTGTGGAATTGTTAGGTTAGATTACTCGTTGGTTATTACTGCATTGTCGGAACTAGAAGCACAAGCATTTCGCTACACTCGCATTAACATCTGCTAACCATGTGTATGTGACAAATCAAATTTGATTTGATTTGACAATAGGTAAGTCTCCGCTCACTGTACTTTATATCTGCTGGATTTTTTGTTGTGTTCTGTGTGTTCCTGCCTATGCTAGACTAGTTGTTCCAAAGATATTTATAACTAACCCCATCTGTGGTTGTTCTCTGGCTTACTACTTAGCAATGCCAACCGTGGTGGTTGGCTAGCTAGGCTAGTTAGCTGGCTGGGCTAGCTAGCAGGCTAAAATAACTAACTTTAGCTGGTTGGCTTGCTGGCTAAGATAACTCAAAAAATAGAAATGTGAGGTGTAACTTTGCATTCGGACTTTTGATGAGTATTCTGATGCAAATTCATATGCTACATGTGGTTACGTTTATGCTACCTTACCTTTAAGGCCATCTCCACCAGCACTCTGAAAGAGCCATTCTAATCCATGTAATTACCCATCAGGATTTACACGGGTGACTAAATAATGCTCTTCAACAAACAAAGACACACTAATCACTGTGCAGTAACATACATATACACACACACACACACACACTTGAATAAACTCTCTCTTCACATACACAGGCACAACCATAGCCTACTGCATCACTGGAGTGTGGTGAAGACTCACGAGACCTGTCTCTCCACTAGTGCGCTCTCCGATCTCCCGCCAATTGAGAGTGCTTTGTTTCCGTATTGAAAATGTTTTATGTTGTTTGTTAAATATTCCATATAATATTACAATAATCGCCAGCGTTACACCATCGCATTAATATACCGTTTACTGCAAAATTGTAGACATTTTTGTTTCATGTTTGGTAGGCCTACAATATGTTGTTGCATTTCATTTATAATTTCCTCACCTCTGAGTGGGCTCAATGTTTATAGTGCACATGAACATTCACGATATACATTTTTTCATCAAATGTGTTTGTTTGCTGTGTCCTCAGAGTTAAATGTTCGGCACCAGTCAAAGTTCAATGTGTGCATTGGCACGTTAAAATAGTTACAGCAGAAATCCATCTCGAACATTGGGGGAGATGAAACAACGGAGCTCCATTGATTTTCAAAGAATGAAAGCGAAGCGGGCAGGGGACAGTTGGCCGGTAGCGTGAACAGGGCTGGACCAAAGTTGGGGAAAGCTGAAAGCATTTTTTAAACTTCTTTCTTCTCCATGTCAGTCAAACAGTGAAATCCAAGGCCCTACAAGCCCAACAACTGACTCAGTGAGGGTAGCTAAGTCATTATTGTTCAGAACCTCACTGGTCAGTTACACACATTCTAGTTCGTGACATTGACTTGGATCATCGCTCCAGACTTTCTCCCAAACTTTTTAAACGAAGGTAATGCAGAGAGTGGGATAGGGGGAGGATTAGAGAGAGTGGGATAGGGGGAGGATTAGAGAGAGTGGGATAGGGGGAGGATTAGAGAGAGTGGGATAGGGGGAGGATTAGAGAGAGTGGGATAGGGGGAGGATTAGAGAGAGTGGGATAGGGGGAGGATTAGAGAGAGTGGGATAGGGGGAGGATTAGAGAGAGTGGGATAGGGGGAGGATTAGAGAGAGTGGGATAGGGGGAGGATTAGAGATAGTGGGATAGGGGGAGGATTAGAGAGAGTGGGATAGGGGGAGGATTAGAGAGAGTGGGATGGGGGAGGATTAGAGAGAGTGGGATAGGGGGAGGATTAGAGAGTAGGGGGGATAGTGGGGGGAGGATTAGAGAGAGTGGGATAGGGGGAGGATTAGAGAGAGTGGGATAGGGGGAGGATTAGAGAGAGTGGGATAGGGGGAGGATTAGAGAGAGTGGGATAGGGGGAGGATTAGAGAGAGTGGGATAGGGGAGGATTAGAAAGAGTGGGATAGGGGGAGGATTAGAGAGAGTGGGATAGGGGGAGGATTAGAGAGAGTGGGATAGGGGGAGGATTAGAGAGAGTGGGATAGGGGGAGGATTAGAAAGAGTGGGATAGGCGGAGGATGAGAGAGAGAACCAATGCAGTAGAACTCTGACACGGCCCAGAAAACTGATCCAGAAGGTGGGAGGGGGGGAGAGAGGTGGGAGAAGAAAGAGAGAGGGGTAGGAGACAAAGGAACAGAGGCAAAAAGGAACAGGCATTGGGAGAAGGTGAGACAGTGTTAGTGAGGGAGAGAGTTGGAGAGGCAGTGAGACAGAGTTAAGGGATAGAGAGAGAGGAAGGTGAAGGATAGGGAGAGAGGAGGATAATTGGCATGATAACTCAGAGGTAGTGTGGAGGAGAAAGAAAGTGGAGAGAAAGAGAGAGGCACAAGGGAAAGAGAAAAATATAGAGGAGTGAGGGGGAAGGAGAGCGAGCACTGAGGAACAAGGCCAAAGAGAGGGGGCAGGGAGGAGAGGGAGGGGGAGAGGGAGATATGGCCAGGGTGTAGAAAAGGGAGGGAAGTGGTACTTGCTATGTCTGGACACATCTATTCTCATCAGAGGGGAAATCAGAGCCAGTCATACACACACACTCACATGCGCACACTCACATGCACACAGAAGTAAAAAAGTAATCATATGCACCCCCCCCCACACACACACACACCACACACACAACTGATGTCGAGTGTTCACAGATGTATTACTGAGTCTTGACATAATAATCTTCTCTTTAAATGCACCACTACTCCTCTCCCAGACGCTACAGATCAGAAAAGGCAGCTCATACATTATCATTGACGGCCTTTCTCTTTATTTTCCCTCCCCTTTCACTCTCTTTCACTCCCCCTTCTCTTCTCTTTCTCTCTCCCTCACCCTCTAACTTTTCCCTCTCTCACATATTCTCTCCATTTCTATCTTGCTCTGTCTGCCTGTGTCTCCTGCTTTTTCTCTCTCTCCCTCCCTTAACCCCCCACTTTCTGTCTGTCTCCCTCCCTCAACCCCCCACTTGCTGTCTGTCTCCCTCCATCATCTCTCTGGCTGGAGTGTTCTGTGTGCGAGAGCCTCATTATGTCCGGTGTAGAGGTGCCATCTCAAGTGGACAAAGAGTCAGGGTCTGGGTCTCTAAGCCATGACCAGCCATCTGTTAAAACTTGCCTGGGCGAGAAGGGAGTATGTGTGTTTGACTGTGTGTGTTTGAGATTGATGCCACTTGATCAAAGAGCCAGTGCCCAGATATGGGGGGGTGTAACCGTGGCAGCAGTGAGTGTTGGAAGGGCTAATGGGAGAAGGACTGCAGCCAAGCTTTCATTCCACTAGAAAGCTCTAACCAAGTGATCCAACCCAACCTCCCATTCACTCCACAGTCCACACTACAGTACCTCCAGTACAGCCCACTACACTGTACACTCAAACCTGCACTGCATATCAACTGCAGTCCTGTAGGGCTGTTTATGATGGAGTTTCACCCTCCATACTGCAGCACTCACTACACTGTCATTAATAAGACAATGGCCCTGCTTGAATACATCCTAAGTGCATCATTCCTTCCTCCGTCCTTTGACTGATCACTGATTTGACAAGACTGGGTCTGTAAAACCTGTAATGGAACTCTGCCTTTCACCCATCCAATCATGTTAGATCAGTGATTACTTCAAGGAAGATAAACAGGGTTACAGAGTATAGCATATGGACAAACCCCACTGCAGCACAGCGGGACTGACATCTGAAGTTATGCTACAAACACATGAGATGTATATATGGTTGTATACTGGAAAAATGGATGCATGTGAATGTTCAAGGTGATATTGATCAGAGTGCTGCAGGCATTGTGGAGATGCACCCTGGGATATGGGACAGTCAGACTGTCCAACAACACTTTCCGAACTTGTGATGTGCTGAACAAAGAGAGCAGGCCCAGCCAAGCTCCAGCCGAGCCAGGCCCGGCTAGGTTCCTCAGTGGAGAATAATTGAAAGAAAAGTGTTTCATGTGATGACAAGTTAGCTAGGGGGAGGCAGGCAGATGAAACTATGTTTTGGGGTGGAGAGATGTCTTAATAAAAAAAATGGGATTTGTGTGTATTGTTTTGTATTGCTAGGTATTACTGCACTGTTGGAGTTAAAAAACACACATCTACAAATATGTGTATGTGACCAATACAATTTGATTTGGTTTGATTTGAGAGAAGGAGAGGCAGTCAACTTTGCATTAGCACCTTCTTGGTCGCGACAGAGGGCTGGCTGGGTCTAATGAGACAGAGGCAGTGGAGAGTACAGAGGAGAACGCTTTAGAACAGAGTAGCGTTCACTGACACCTACATTTATCATCCTCCGCAGCCCTGTCTCTCTCTCTGTCACGCCAGAGCCTGGTAGGCTCTCCCGGCCGGGACGATAACACTCTAACCAGACGTCTCTAACAACCAGCGCCACGGCCACAGAGCCTGATGAAAATCAGAACGGAGGGAGAGAGGAGGAGAGGAACAGAGAGAAAGAGACACTACATGGGAGAAAGGGAAAACAATATACAGCCAAATTGAATATATATTTAATGGGTTTCACCTGCACACACAGAAAACTAGAGGCCAAATGCAATTAGTTGTTTTTCAGTGTAAGGGATATGTCCCTACACAGTGGCTCAGAGGGAATCACACACTGAGGAACTCCCACACAGATGCACACATACACAGAGGCACACATACACACACAGACACACACATGCACTGATCCACTGAGACAGCAGCTCTGAAAGAGAAGAATCTCTCTAATCCTCGTAGCAGAAGTGATTTTCTGATTCTGCCGGCTCATCTCTCCTTTCCCACTTTATCTCTCTCTTTTTCACTCTCTCTGTGCAGAAGAAGAGAAGGATGATTAGCTGGGGAGAAGTGCGGCCCACTAATATAATAAGCAGGAAAATGGTTTTTCTAAGTGGGAGGAAGATATTAGGTGTCTTGTAAGTCCAATTTGCTGCCACCATCACAAACGAATGATTATCTCTCTCTATGCAAAATAAATCAAAGCACTGATTATGTGGAAGAGGCTCTCGGTCTCCGAACAATGTTGGAAATGAACATGCTTATGGATGGAGGGTTTTGTGTGTTCTGAAGAGCATACTTGTAAAAGCACACAGAAAGGACACGGAAACTACATATATTTGATTTTGAATTGCACATTTTTGGTCATTATTTTTGCCATTATTTAATCAAGTTTGTCCCAAGTGTTTCTGCTTGTGTTGGCTGCTTGTTCTGTGCATGACTCATACGGTTAGTTGCTCTGGATAAGAATGCCTGCAGAGTAACTGAACAGGAATGTAATGTGAATGAGATCCAGGTCTATGTTGACCTGACAGTGCAACTACGGCAATAAAACACACATGGTCCTTTACACACACACACACACACACACACACACACACACACACACACACACACACACACACACACACACACACACACACACACACACACACACACACACACACACACACACACACACACACACACACACACACACACACACACAAGGTGAAATCATCTCAAACCAGTGTCACTCTTTTTCATTGATGGATAACCTTTCACAAAATAGCATTCATTTTCTCGTTCTGTCTCTCTCTCCCTTTTTGTCTGATCATCAAGTTGAAGGTTGCTCAGTTACAGCTTCCCACTGTCGAAGCTTTTCCACCTGCCTGGTTTAATAGTTTTACACCGTCATCCTCTCTGACGCGTCTCTACTCTCGCCACAACCTAACGACCCACTCCTTCTCTCCCTGCTGTAAGTGATCTCAGCACTGTCAAGGTCAGCTGCAGTGTGTCTACACTACACATGAGGAGCCTTTACCAGAACTCACTGTAAAGGAGGGTGAATATAGCAAAAATATCTCATAGTTTCCCTTCAATATTTGACGTATTATTGGATGACCGTCTATTTTTGACACATTATTTCCATGTGGTTACATGGAAACAGAAACAACTCAAAGGGTTTCGTTTAGGTTTTCATTCTGAGTGGTTACGGTTAGGGCTATGGTTTGGTGAAGGCTTAAAACAAAATTATTCAAAACAATGCACTATTACCATCAGGTATCATCAGTATTCACAGTATTCTTGCGGCTTGCTAGAGCATTGTGAACTGCCATAGCGCGGTGGTCTAAACAGTGTTCTGGCGCCGAGCATCACCAGTTGGCTCCCAGTGCTGGGCAATCGCTTACATTCTTGGGGGTGAGCGGCCAGGAAGGCATATATTGACGTTGTCATGACGTTGGCCTGTTGGGGGAGGTTTATGACCCCATAAATACCTTCCACCGTTTCTCTCTCTCACTACTCTATAGAGTTGACCTTTGAAAAGCCCTTTGTTAACAGAGATTCTGGGAACATCAAAAGGTGGGAAACGGAACCATATTTCGGTATTCCAACCAGTTGAAAATATGCATTGGTACTTAATGAATATGATGTCAGATCAGTTGGCGTACTGATAATAGGACGACATAAAGTGTATCTTGGAAAGTCGACACATTCTAGTTATCAGATTCACATGGAATTGTTGTGCAATTTAAATGTTTAAATATGAAACTATTTGTGAAAAGATTAAATGTAATTTTTAGCTTCTCAATGAGAGAACGGTTTGTCAGAAGAACACCACTCTGCTCAATCAGAGGCCCCGCCCAAGTGAACAGACATGAGTTGTAAACTATGAAACACGACCTCCTTTCACCACTATATAAGCCCTGTTACGAAAATGTAACATCCTGTTCCAAGGACGTAGGACTTATGGTCCCCACATTGAAAGGACAAAGACCACCTACAGAACTAAGCCAACCTCATCAACAACCTAACTGAATTAGCATCGAATTTCAACATGAAGGGGACGACCTACACGCTGGAAGGATGAATTTCAACTATACCAGAATATAGCATGAGCATATAGCATGGTAACTTGGTATGTACTTTGAACCCTTATTCACTAAAGAAGTGATACCTCCTAGCCGTTGCGTTAGCGCAGCAACTGTAGACGTGGGCTAGGAGAGGACAGACAGAGTATCTATTATACCACACGACGACGGTACTACCAAGTATCCAGTTTACCACCAGAGACATTCTTCAAAGAACAAGAGATCCCTGCTGGGCAACCCGGCCTACTATCTACGACCAAGCCACCGAAGCGCAGCTCAGAGTAAATATTTATTGCATTTTCCTTTTTCAAATGGGCGGTAATTTAGAATGCATAAGATACTGTACAATCTTTTTTGTTCCTCAGTCTTCCCGCTCTTTCATTCAAAACCCAACCCCCTTTCTTTGTGTAACCAGCCGTCATAACTGTTCCATCCGTTAGGGACGTTTCCCTTTATGACATAATTTGTAATCAATGTATGATCCATTCTGTGTAGATGTAATTCTGTGTGATTATTTAGGTATGTAGTAAATAAATAATTAAACCACATTTTGTATTGCTGATTCAACTTGTTAGCCAGGGTTTGTGAAGATAACCAATACTTTACAACTTTCAGATGAGACTAAATAAGGTGATGATTAAATATTGACTGCTATTGAGGTAAAAGATTACCAGGTCTTTAAGAGTTTATTCGGAAGATAACCGCTCTATAAACATTATTTCGTGGTGCCCCAACTTTCTAGTTAATTACATTTAGCTGATTAGCTTAATCGGGTAATATTAATTACAGAGAAATTATTTTATAGAATAGCATGTAATATCACTTATTCCGGCATAGCCAGACACGACAATGTTCTAAGGACCTCTTCAAACGTCCAAAACCGAATAGAGGTTTGAATAGAGAGGGATGTATGAGGAGAGTGATGGGATGAATATGGGGAGTTGTGAGTGTTTGTATGTTTGCTGTAGAACAGTATATGTACAGTATAACAGGAATCAACATACAATCAGATAAAAGGATAAGGGGTATTGAAAATATGAAACATTTAAATGAGAAAATAGTGACAGGAGGAGTAATGGAAAGAGTGACAGGAGGAGTAATGGAAAGAGTGATAGGAGGAGTAATGGAAATAGTGACAGGAGGAGTAATGGAAAGATTGACAGGAGGAGTAATGGAAAGAGTGACAGGAGGAGTAATGTAAAGAGTGACATGAGGAGTAATGGAAAGAGTGACAGGAGGAGTAATGGAAAGAGTGACAGGAGGAGTAATGGAAAGAGTGACAGGAGGAGTAATGGAAAGAGTGACAGGAGGAGTAATGGAAAGAGTGACAGGAGGAGTAATGGAAAGAGTGACAGGAGGAGTAATGGAAAGAGTGACAGGAGGAGTAATGGAAAGAGTGACAGGAGGAGTAATGGAAAGAGTGACAGGAGGAGTAATGGAAAGAGTGACAGGAGGAGTAATGGAAAGAGTGACAGGAGGAGTAATGGAAATAGTGGGTTGTTTTCTTTGGACATTCAAATAGCCATTTTGTCCAGTGTGTTTGTCTTTCTCAGACTGAATGGAATTCTCCTTCACTGCCTAGTCATCTGTTTTCTAATCCCACATTCAATAAGCCTGTTTGTCTTCATTGATTTGTCTAAATAAACTGTGAAGTCACTGTGTGTGTATGTGCTTGTAATCTGTGTGTCTTGTATCTGATTTGTGCTAAATAAACTGTGTGCTTGTATCTGTGTGCTTGTATCTGTGTGCTTGTATCTGTGTGCTTGTATCTGTGTGCTTGTATCTGTGTGCTTGTATCTGTGTGCTTGTATCTGTGTGCTTGTATCTGTGTGCTTGTATCTGTGTGCTTGCACGGGTGTATATTTGTGTCTTTTCCTACCACTCTATTCCCCTCACGTCGAGACACCCAGTTTAAAATGTGGTCTTTCCAGCACTGAGGGGAAATCAATATGGCACGACGCTAAATACAATAGAGACGACTAGCTCCACACAATAGAAAGCTGAACAAATGCCCCAAAAAAGAAAAGCTCTATCCTCATAGCAATGGACCTTTTGATTAAGACTACAGTGTTTAGCTACTCTATCAACACATGGATACTCTGTGGTGAGAGAGAGAGAGAGAGAGAGAGAGAGAGAGAGAGAGAGAGAGAGAGAGAAAATATATGTTGTTCCTCGCTGCAGGGAGTAGAGTAAGAGAGCTGTGTAAAGTCATGCCACTCCTCCTGTCCAACCGCCTGCACAAGCAAACAACAACAAACTCTGTCAGTCTTCTTTCACAATCAACTCATGAAGAGGATCAAAGACAAATAAATGTTTCAAAAGATTTATCTGTCATCAGCTCCATTCTTGTCTGCTCCTCTCACTCATAGGTCAGAGTAGGTGGGTGGGTGGTATCCCTTTACACAGGGTTACACCCTTTCATCCTCTCTTTCCCTCCTCATCCTCACCCCTCTCCTTCCCTTTCTTCCCACTTCGACTAACGATACCCCCCCCCGTCGCACTGCATCGCCCTTTGAAGTTAATAAGACAAACTATCAGCCGTACCCATTTTAATTAGAAAACGGACAGAATGATTACATTTTTAATTGAAGCTGTCATTTTCAATTAAGATATGACGTCCTTGAGAGGCCCTCTCACCTCTCCCTCTGTTATTTATTCATTTATTGGCACACTCCCTCACTTTTCTACTCCTCTGCCAGATCCCCTCCTCCCCTCTACCTCTCCTCTTCCCAGAGCTAAAGACCCGTCTCATCAGTTGACCAGGTGCACCTCTCCACTGTGGAGGACCATCCTCTCTCCTCTATGCCCTTTTCCACCCTTCCTCTCTCTCTCTCCAGTCCAAACTCCTCCCTCCTCTTATCGCTTCTCTTTTCCCCTCCCATCTCCTCTGTTTCTGCCTCACGCTCCGCTCCATGTTTTTGCTTCCTCCCTCACTCCTCTATCTCACTCCTTTCCTTGCTTCTCCCCGTCTCCTTGTTTCTCCACTCCTTCTCCTCCACATCCCACTTTCACTCTACTCTCCTCGTCTATCCCTGTATTCCTCCCACTCTCCAACACTCCTCATCTCTTCATCCTCCCCTCTCCTCCCTCCCTCTCCAATAAATGGTTCTAATCAGAGGGCTGAAGAGATACATTAGCCTCTCTGGCGTGTCTGAGACGAGCCCTGTCTCTCCCTGCCTTGCCATCTTTTCTTTCCACACACACAAACACACACACACAGCATTCCAAGTTAGACCACATTTAACAGAAGAATGCTTGCAACTGATTTTATTTTGATCTGATCGGAGGCTGACGATGATTTCGTATCCTCCTTGAGGCCATTAAGTGTTGAAAAATCAAATGCAAAGGAAGACTTTATTGGGATGAAGTAAACAGCAGGTCAAATCCATTATCTTCACAGTAGAGGCTCATGGACATTCTGAAATGTTCTCAATGTCCATAATGTCCATAAAGACACTGGGACTAAACGTTGGAAAAACAAAAAGTCATGATAGATGCTCATTAAAATAAATAGATGTTATACTTTGCTTAGGAGAATTATGAGTTCTATGAGTTGCAACGAGCCTAGTCTGTCTATCATGGCTTAATATCATCAGCTGGAACTAATGCATCTAAAGCAAACCAATCAACTCTATTTCCCATGTCCCACTCCAGTGCATGTTGAATGTCTTGGCCTGAGCTGAACACGACCCTATTATAAAGAGTGGGGTTAGAGGTCCCATCCAGGTTAGCTGCTGTAGATTCTGAGGACGGGGGACGCCATTTTGAGATGAAACCTGCAGCCGTGATGGAGAACATGTAAACAGAGGGAGAGTAAGTCAAATGGTTAATAACAAGACAAAGTGGTCACTGACTGAAAACGTACGGTTCCTCCCCCCTCCCCGTTATCATCCGACCTCTTCCTGTTCCTCCCCCCTCCTATTGCCAGACATACACTAGCTGGAGTGGGCAGTTCTTTTCTCTCCATCTCGTGGTGAGGAGGCTCTCAAGAGCAGCCAGGGCCATTCTGTCCTCACAGCACAATGCTGCTTTCTCATTAACTCTTATCAAAGTTTATCTGGCATCCAAATGCAATGTGCCGGGCGCTCAGTCTGCAATAAAGAGAGGAGTAGACAAAGACAGAGGGAAGAGAGAATAGAGAGAACATGTTTCCATAATGTAGATAAAGGGCTAAAATATATTGGTTTAATGATGAGGGGAACTGTAGCGTATTCACAAGCTCCCCTTTTGAATAGATTCAGTTATTGGTTTGGGCTAAAATTAGTTACTGGTCCTATTAGGCAGTGGGCCCTGATAATTCTCTCTCCCCATAACCATATAATTGGCTTTGTGTGTATGGATTTGGAGGGCTGGGAAATAAATGAGAAATGCATTAGTACCTTGGAGAGAAATAAAGATGCAACCTTATCAACCTATCCTACAGAGTGTTTCTCTGAGCAGTGGCATGTTATTTACTCTTCAACTAGTTCTCCCAAACACATTGAGGTTATACAGGGGACAAGGGGTTCACATCTGGGTGAACGTCGGGGGCAACACTGGGGCGGCAGGTAGCCTAGTGGTTAGAGTGTTGGACCAGAAAGGCTGCTAGATCCCTGAGCTAACAAGGTAAAAATGTCATTCTGCCCCTGAACGGCATTTTAAATAAGAATTTGTTCTTAACTGACCTGCCTAGTTAAATAAACAAATAAACAGTCTCTGATGCTGGCCCTTAATTGGGCAATCAGGGCCATTGATTGGTTGGAGAATCCACTCACCTGCTGTCTCAGGTCTTAATCAGTTAGTAAAAGGTAGGGATGAAAACCAGAACACACTGCATCCCCCAATGACTGGAGGGACATAGGTTTATGCTAACTCTATAGGCCTTGTCTACTACTGTCTATATCCCCTATCATCAACCTCCCCATAAGAGTCGTAATCAGACATCCCTCTCTCACCCCCTCGTTGCAGGTGGGCATTGGAGCCCTCATTACCATTGGAATGTAAAATGCTTTAATTGACTACTGATTGCAGCCTTCAGTAGCCCTGCTGCTTTGACATACTTATATACCCAGAAAGAGAGAGGAGAGAGAGAGAGAGGAAAGAGAGAGAGAGGGGAAAGAGAAAGGAGAGAGAGGAGAAAAAGAGAGGAAAGAGAGAGAGGAGAGAGAGGTGAAAGAGAGAGGAGAGAGAGGAGAAAGAGAGAGGAAAGAGAGAGGAGAAAAGGAAAGAGAGAGGAGAGAGAGAGAGGAAAGAGAGAGGAGAAAGAGAGAGAGATGGAAACGGTGGGAGAGAGAGAGAGAGAGAGAGGAGAGAGAGAGAGATGGAAAAGGTGGGAGAGAGAGAGAGGGATGGAAAAGGTGGGAGAGAGAGAGAGAGAAAGGGATGGAAAAGGTGGGAGAGAGAGAGAGAGAAAGGGATGGAAAAGGTGGGAGAGAGAGAGAGAGAGGGAGAGAGAAAGAGGAGAGAGAGAGAGAGAGAGAGAGAGAGAGAGAGAGAGAGAGAGAGAGAGAGAGAGAGAGAGAGAGAAAGGGATGTAAAAGGTGGGAGAGAAAGAGAGAGAGAGGAACAGAGCCAGTGAATATAATAGAAAAAGTAATAGAAGGACAGAGAGAGAAACACCTCCAGAATAAATGAGCCATAGCGGAGGAGAGGAGAGGAAGGGTTGGGTCTGAAGGGGAGCTCAGTTATCTGTGAGCTCTGAGTAATTGGCTCTATTGTTGTGGCTGATTATCAGCCGCTGGTTTAACCAGACTAATCTGGAGCTCTCCTCCCCGCTGAAAGGCCCACATATCTCCTCCACATGCCGCCAGCTACACTACCACTACGCTGCTATTCAGGTACTTTATTCTTCTTCTGTGAAAGAGAGCAGTGAACGGCGTCACCATTTTTACCCCTGGCTTCCTCCATGGTGATTCACACGGCACTTCGTTGTGTAGATAAATATCTGTAGGAATCAGAGGAGACTGTCTGATCCCATAAACACCACAGAATCGTTTAATCATGACGGATGGTGTCTGTGGGAGTGGATCCATGCAGCTCAGACGAACCCCCGCTGCATTATGAAGTCCACAAACCCAAATATTTAAACAAGACTCGGTGTTAGGTTAAATCAGACTCCGCTAGAGTTATGCATGTGTGTATCTGAGAGAATTCAGTTGGGGGGTGTTGTGTGTGTGTGCGTGCGTGCGTGCTTGCTTGTGTTTGACAATGAGAAAGAAGTGCCTCAGTCTGTCCCTCTCAACATGTGTGTATGCTCGCGCGCGTGTGTGTGTGTGTGTGTGTGTGTGTGTGTGTGTGTGTGTGTGTGTGTGTGTGTGTGTGTGTGTGTGTGTGTGTGTGTGTGTGTGTGTGTGTGTGTGTGTGTGTGTGTGTGTGTGTGTGTGTGTGTGTGTGTGTGTGTGTGTGTGTGTGTGTGTGTGTGTGTGTAAGAGCTGTGGGTTGTGGGGATGCTGCTCTTCCCCTGCTCCCTCTTTAATTGGCTCCTGGCCCATTGGCCTTGCTTGAATGGAGAGTCATTTAGAGACTTTCCCTCTCACACACAACAGTAATTGTCATCCTCCTTCCGCTCGCTGCCCCAGGAGAAATTGCATTCCTGTTTCCTTACAATGGTGGGTCGGTGGCGGACTAGGGCAGTAATATCACTGTTATTACCATGACAATGGGAGCTAATTCCACTGGCACTGCCTCCATTCTGAGGCGAGCTACGGCGCCAGCTTATCAGAGGGCACCATGAGACCAGCGGGCTGCAGGCCGGCCAGCCACGCTAACACTGGCTCTAGGATAGGGCTCTGTCTCTTACATGGAGCATGGGCACACACACACACACACACACACACACACACACACACACACACACACACACACACACACACACACACACACACACACACACACACACACACACACACACACACACACACACACACACACACACACACACACGTGAAGGTACTCTCATATACACACACGTATAGAACATGGGCAAACACACACTCTCTGTAACATGCATGATACACACATACAGAGTATATCCAGTGCACGCTATGGCTGGGCGATCACATTCATTTGGTTCATTCAAATGTACGTTTTTGTGCGATATTCCAAATGCCTGTATTACATTTTCGTTTTAATGAACGTTTATGTCCTCACGTTGTCTTTTTGGTCTCGTCTCATTCACTCGTTCTGTGCCGTGTCAGAGAGGAAGAGGCAGAGCGAGAGGTTTCACTCTCTCCAGAATCTGTCCAAAATAAACTCTATGCGTTTCTACGAGCTTATTTTGGACCTAAGCTTGTCGCCGTCCTTCCCACCTTTGGGACAATGACTCCCATTGTTAGGGTGGAGACATGAGTATCTCATCATTATAACTCTGGCAGTGTGCACCTTCCCATTTACACACACACACCAAGCCCCTCCCCCTGCCTCTCAAAACAACAAAGGTGACATCACTTCTTCCTCTCTGATAAGCGGTTTCAACACGCTATTTGCATTTGAGGTTTGGTGGTCCAACAGAATGGGTCACATGGACACCGAAACACATTGAGATATTATTTTACTGTAATAGAGTAGAAGGTATTGATACTCTTTTTATGTCTCAACTTCTCTAAAACTGGAGTCTCAATGAACATTGATTCTGGAAATGTAATGCTCTGCACAGAATGACAGTGGACAGGCTGACATGCTGTTCAAACAGTTGGAGACGGACAGAAGGGTGTGTTCATAACAAATGAACGGTTTTGCCTTGTAATCTAGCAAAAAACTTGAAATATAAAGATTAGTTTGAGACCTGTGTTCATTTTATATAATGCCTGCTACAACGTTAGTCATTATTAGTGAATGTACACTATGTATGGTTTTTAACAAAAATGGATTTCTCATAGACAGACTTGAAAGCCAGTGATTATTGCAAAGAAAGCCAGTTAAAATATTTAGATAAAGTAATTATATATAGCCTGGTCAATTTCACAAGCCCTGAATTCATTTGATTATTGCTGACTGTTTGAAATGCAGTGTATTTGACCTTTAATTGTACAACAAAGCTTAGCTAGAAAAACCTTAAAATAATCTAGATACTGTATATCATGAATCGCCCATAAGTGAAAAAAATGTAGATCTGATTTGTAGGCATTATCAGCCAGCCCTAGTGCACCCACACACTTTACATGCATACATGTAAATCAAGACACAGTCGCAGCACACGCATTGTCATACAAACAGTTAGAAGCTCGAAAACCAGTTTCATCTGCATTATGGCAGGCATGTCTATCACATGAACACAGTATCTACATTTCTTACTGCATCTACAATCAATACCACGTTATCAGTTTGTTCAGTGTAGAGCAGAACAACCCTGACTATGACCTACTGTAAGTCAAAATGCCTCCCTGTATTCTTTACTGTAAATGCATAGTGATTTCTCAAGGCTGATTTGCTGTGTGGTGAATATGGGTGATTGTACTTCCATTTTAAAAACAACTATTTCAGTAGTTTTGTCTTTTGTACCAATCAGCTGTTGAGTGGCAGCGCGTCTACGTAGTGGGCTTGGCATTAACACCACTGATGAATGCAGGTACGGTAAACACACACACACTGTTATTGCTCGTCTTCCTCCTCCACTGCCCACCTGTTAACCTGGTGACCTTCTCCCAGCTTTGTTCATTTGCATGATTCCACTGCAGCACTGCAGGTTGGTTTAATCCCTCTCTCTGCAGCCGACTCCTCCCCTCATACTCCCACCCTCATCCCCTTCTCCCCTCCTAGTGCTGCCTGCCAGACAGCTGAACACACTCATCCCTGGTCCATAGGGATTGCTGGACACTGTCTGTGATGTCACCTCAGAGACGCTCCCAACACACAGGAGTAAAACTGGCCTCTTCCCAAACTAGTGTAGGACACACATCACAGTGCCACGTTCACAAACTATTGCAAACAAACACTCACATACTAGAACACAAAAGTTTCACTAAAAACCATACACACTCACAGAGACCAATATAATTACCCAGTCTGGAAAAATACCCCACAACACATTGTAGCAAACCGTTTTAATTCACTTACTGGATGATTGAGAAAGCAAAAATAGTGGTTGTCATGGTACTGTACATTCAGTGCATTGGGGAGAATTGTACAATCAAACTGACAATGAAGGGAGGCAGTTATGGCAAACATCACAAATGAATCATAATTTAGCTAAGTCTGAAAAAAATAATATGCAATACAGAAAACAGTACAGTACAAAACAGATTTGTGCTGCCATGGACCATCTACAGTTGAGCACTGGATAGACGGGCCCAGTCCTGACCAGCAACAGGGGATATGTGCAACAAGGGTTGGAGTGAAAAACACTGGATGAAATAAGACCAATAAGACCAGCTTCTGCTTGACACACCCAGACCGGGTCCAACGAACGGCCCAAACGACCCACCTCCCCAACCCCTCCAATGCTGTGCTCTCCACCCCCGAGTGCAGAGTTCATCACCGGCCAACCTCCCACAGGGCTATGTGCTCTGGACCTGTGGATGTACACACACACACACACACACACACACACACACACACACACACACACACACACACACACACACACACACACACACACACACACACACACACACAGAGGAGTAATAGAGACAGACAGAGTAGAGGGAATAAATGGTATGGAATGTATCCCAAATCCCCAGTAATCGTAGCCTGGGCTCCATTCAGACGTGAGTGTGCAGAGAACATTAATATTCTACAACACAGCGGAGGAGGCTAATAATGGAGCACCTTTTCTCTATAGACACATACTGTACACACACCACACATACTGTACACACCCACACATACTGTACACACACCACACATACTGTACACACCCACACATACTGTACACACACCACACATACTGTACACACACCACACATACTGTACACACACCACACATACTGTACACACCCACACATACTGTACACACACCACACATACTGTACACACACCACACATACTGTACACACACCACACACACACCACACATACTGTACACACACCACACATACTGTACACACACCACACATACTGTACACACACACAACATACTGTACACACACCACACATACTGTACACCCACCACACATACTGTACACACACCACACATACTGTACACACACCACACATACTGTACACACACCACACATACTGTACACACACCACACATACTGTACACACCACACATACTGTACACACACCACACATACTGTATACACACCACACATACTGTACACACACCACACATACTGTACACACACCACACATACTGTACACACACCACACATACTGTACACACCACACATACTGTACACACACCACACATACTGTACACACACCACACATACTGTACACACACCACACATACTGTACACACACCACACATACTGTACACACACCACACATACTGTACACACACCACACATACTGTACACACACCACACATACTGTACACACACCACACATACTGTACACACACCACACATACTGTACACACACCACACATACTGTACACACACTGTACACACACACACATACTGTACACACCCACACATACACACACCACACATACTGTACACACCCACACATACTGTACACACACCACACATACTGTACACACACCACACATACTGTACACACCACACATACTGTACACACACCACACATACTGTACACACACCACACATACTGTACACACCCACACATACTGTACACACACCACACATACTGTACACACACCACACATACTGTACACACACCACACATACTGTACACACCACACATACTGTACACACACCACACATACTGTACACACACCACACATACTGTATACACACCACACATACTGTACACACACCACACATACTGTACACACACCACACATACTGTACACACACATACTGTACACACACCACACATACTGTACACACCACACATACACACACACCACACATACTGTACACACACCACACATACTGTACACACACCACACATACTGTACTGTACACACACCACACATACTGTACACACACCACACATACTGTACACACACCACACATACTGTACACACACCACACATACTGTACACACACCACACATACTGTACACACCCACACATACTGTACACACACCACACATACTGTACACACACCACACATACTGTACACACACTGTACACACACCCCACATCCTGTACACACACCACACATACTGTACACACACCACACATACTGTACACACACCACACATACTGTACACACACCACACATACTGTACACACACCACACATACTGTACACACCACACATACTGTACACACCACACATACTGTACACACACCACACATACTGTACACACCCACACATACTGTACACACACCACACATACTGTACACACACCACACATACTGTACACACACCACACATACTGTACACACACCACACATACTGTACACACCCACACATACTGTACACACACCACACATACTGTACACACCCACACATACTGTACACACACCACACATACTGTACACACACCACACATACTGTATACACATCACACATACTGTACATGCACCACACATACTGTACATGCACCACACATACTGTACACACCCACACATACTGTACACACACCACACATACTGTACACACACCACACATACTGTACACACACCACACATACTGTACACACCACACATACTGTACACACCACACATACTGTACACACACCACACATACTGTACACACCACACATACTGTACACACACCACACATACTGTACACACACCACACATACTGTATACACACCACACATACTGTACACACCCACACATACTGTACACACCCACACATACTGTACACACCCACACATACTGTACACACACCACACATACTGTACACACACCACACATACTGTACACACCCACACATACTGTACACACACCACACATACTGTACACACACCACACATACTGTATACACACCACACATACTGTATACACACCCACACATACTGTACACACCCACACATACTGTACACACACCACACATACTGTACACACACCACACATACTGTATACACACCACACATACTGTATACACACCACACATACTGTATACACACCCACACATACTGTACACACCCACACATACTGTACACACACCACACATACTGTATACACACCACACATACTGTACATGCACCACACATACTGTACACACCCACACATACTGTACACACTCACACATACTGTACACACACCACACATACTGTACACACCCACACATACTGTATACACACCACACATACTGTACACACCCACACATACTGTATACACACCACACATACAGTACACACCCACACACCACCCATACTGTATACACCCACACACCACACATACTGTACACAACCACACACCACACATACTGTATACACACCACCCATACTGTATACACACCACACATACTGTATACACACCACACATACTGTACACACCCACACATACTGTATACACACCACACATACTGTACACACCCACACACCACACATACTGTATACACACCACACATACTGTACACACCCACACATACTGTACACACACCACACATACTGTATACACACCACACATACTGTACACACCCACACATACTGTATACACACCACACATACAGTACACACCCACACACCACACATACTGTATACACCCACACACCACACATACTGTACACACCCACACACCACACATACTGTATACACACCACCCATACTGTATACACACCACACATACTGTACACACCCACACACCACACATACTGTATACACACCACACATACTGTACACACCCACACACCACACATACTGTATACACACCACCCATACTGTACACACACCACACATACTGTATACACACCACACATACTGTACACACCCACACACCACACATACTGTACACACCCACACACCACACATATTGTATACACACCACCCATACTGTACACACACCACACATACTGTATACACACCACACATACTGTACACACCCACACACCACACATACTGTACACACCACACACTGTACACACCCACACACCACACATACTGTACACACACCACACATACTGTACACACCCACACACATACTGTACACACACCACACATACTGTATACACACCACACATACTGTACATGCACCACACATACTGTACACACCCACACATACTGTACACACACCACACATACTGTATACACCCACACATACTGTATACACACCACACATACTGTACACACCCACACATACTGTATACACACCACACATACAGTACACACCCACACACCACCCATACTGTATACACCCACACACCACACATACTGTACACACCCACACATACTGTATACACACCACCCATACTGTATACACACCACACATACTGTACGCACCCACACACCACACATACTGTATACACCCACACACCACACATACTGTATACACACCACCCATACTGTATACACACCACACATACTGTACACACCCACACACCACACATACTGTATACACACCACACATACTGTACACACCCACACACCACACATACTGTATACACACCACCCATACTGTACACACACCACACATACTGTATACACACCACACATACTGTACACACCCACACACCACACATACTGTACACACCCACACACCACACATACTGTATACACACCACCCATACTGTACACACACCACACATACTGTATACACACCACACATACTGTACACACACCACACATACTGTATACACACCACACATACTGTACACACCCACACACCACACACACCCACACACCACACATACTGTACACACCACACACTGTACACACCACACATACTGTACACACCCACACACATACTGTATACACACTACACACCACACATACTGTACACACCCAGACACCACACATACTGTACACACCCACACACCACACATACTGTGCACACCCACACACCACACATATTGTACACACACCACACATACTGTACACACACCACACATACTGTACACACACACACCACACATACTGTACACACCCACACACCACACATACTGTACACACCCACACACCACACACACCCACACACCACACATACTGTACACACCACACACTGTACACACCCACACACCACACATACTGTACACACACCACACATACTGTACACACCCACACACATACTGTACACACACCACACATACTGTATACACACCACACATACTGTACATGCACCACACATACTGTACACACCCACACATACTGTACACACACCACACATACTGTACACACCCACACATACTGTATACACCCCACACATACTGTACACACCCACACATACTGTACACACACCACACATACTGTATACACACCACACATACTGTACACACACCACACATACTGTATACACACCACACATACTGTACACACCCACACATACTGTATACACACCACACATACAGTACACACCCACACACCACCCATACTGTATACACCCACACACCACACATACTGTACACACCCACACATACTGTATACACACCACCCATACTGTATACACACCACACATACAGTACACACCCACACACCACACATACTGTATACACCCACACACCACACATACTGTATATACACCACCCATACTGTATACACACCACACATACTGTACACACCCACACACCACACATACTGTATACACACCACACATACTGTACACACCCACACACCACACATACTGTATACACACCACCCATACTGTACACACACCACACATACTGTATACACACCACACATACTGTACACACACCACACATACTGTATACACACCACACATACTGTACACACCCACACACCACACACACCCACACACCACACATACTGTACACACCACACACTGTACACACCACACATACTGTACACACCCACACACATACTGTATACACACCACACACCACACATACTGTACACACCCACACACCACACATACTGTACACACCCACACACCACACATACTGTGCACACCCACACACCACACATATTGTACACACACCACACATACTGTACACACACCACACATACTGTACACACACACACCACACATACTGTACACACCCACACACCACACATACTGTTCACACCCACACACCATACATACTGTACACACCTACATGCACCCACACATACTGTACACAGCCACACATACTGTACACACCCACGTGCACCCACACACCACACATACTGTACACACCCACGTGCACACACACACCACACATACTGTACACACACCCACACCACACACACTGTACACACCCACACACATACAGTACATACCCACGTGCACACAAACACCATACATACACGAGTGCAAACAAGCGTGCACACACGCACACAAAACTATTTTCTAGTAATCTCTCATTGGGCCTTGTTTTCATTTTGGGCAATGAGGGCCCAAAATGGAACCCCCAACAGTCAAGGGGTAGGAGGGGAGGATACACAATTCCCATGGTGCAGAACACTGGAACAGCCACTCTCTAAAAAAAATATATCTACTGTATATATATATATATACATACACACACACACACACACACACACACACACACACACACACACACACACACACACACACACACACACACACACACACACACACAGAGACACTGTATCTAGGTAATTGTGTGGACCCCTCAGGCTCCCTGTTCTTTCCACTTATAATTTTATTGCCAATTAACAGAACACATCAATGCAGCTTCACAATTATACCTTCAGGGGGGTATGAGATAGAGGGAGAGTGTGTGTGTGTGTGTGTGTGTGTGTGTGTGTGTGTGTGTGTGTGTGTGTGTGTGTGTGTGTGTGTGTGTGTGTGTGTGTGTGTGTGTGTGTGTGTGTGTGTGTGTAGGGGAGCTATTAATCACAGTCAAATCCATTCATTTCACTCTTTGTTGCTCCAATGAATCTTTTGTTTTAGAGTGCTTGTGTAGAGGGGATTGAGCTAAACATGATCCCAGCTAGTCCAGCTGTGTTCTCATGTGTTCGGTTTTCACCAGCCTTATCACTCCACTTTGAGCTCTGGTCCCACCCACCCACCCGCCCACCCACACACTCCTCTCCAATCCTCTTTACTGACCCCTCTCTACACAAGGGCTTCTCTCTCTATAAGAAGAGAGAACCGATGGTTTTCCATCAATCGGCACCAGGAGATTCAGAGCTTTTAAACGGTGAGCTGTTAAAAACGTCCAGCAACACTGACTGGATTAGTACAACCCTGGATGATCAATACACACAATTAACCAAACCCAAACAAACAATACCACCCTCCAATTCTGAATCAATCACACAGGTGAATTATAGAGGGGAGAAATGTGTGTGTGTGTTTAGACACTTGGTGCCATTGTAGGCCTGACGTATATCGATCTCTAAAAGGCTCTTTATGAGGAGCCCTGAGTGCCATTGATTCCAGCTGAGTGTATCATTAAAACGTGCGGGCCGTGTCACACAGCCTCTCCCTAATAAACAAAGACGGTAAACACTGCACCCAGATAAAGAGTTAGGGCTGTGATGTGTTTGTGTTCTCTGCTTGGGTTTTATACTGAACACTTACTTTGACTCCAGTATCCCTCAGCCAGAGAGACCAAGTAAAGATTTAGGGTCCTGATGTCTTTCCCTTGCATGCTGCTCTATGGTCAGTTTAGAGTTTTCTGCTGTGATGGTAAGGGTAGGATTTGGGGATGGTAAGCTGATCCAGATCTGTGTAGTATAGGTAACTTCTACCTATAGTGTTTGAACTTCTCTCTGTCTGTCAGGATTTTTTACGAGCTGCTGTCAGTCTCTCTCTTAATCTGTTGTCATGGTGATGTCAATGTCCAACAGGTGTTTTAAACCACCTGCAGGTTTAGAGAGTTTTAAGATATATCAGTGAATGCTACATCTAATGGTACTGAGTGGATGCAGTGTGAGGACAGATTCCCTTGATTAGAATATCTCAGCATCTCTTGTGTGTTTCTCTCTACCTCTCTCTCCCTCCCTCTCTTTTCACTTCTCTTTGTCTCAACTCTCATAGAGTTGTGTTCTCTCACCGTACTGGCAGATGTATCGGTTGCGTGTTTTACAGCGCTGGTCGTTCCAGTTGAAGGCGTTGGAAGCCTGCAGCTCCACACAGTTCCCAAAGCTGCAGGGAGAGAGGCACAAGGGAGAGAAGTGGGGGAGGAAGAGTGAGATGGAGAGAGGGGACACAGGGACATCTGGTGGTCAGATAGAAAATAACAGTTCTGCTTTCAAACACAGTGTCCCGGGCCCGTATCCACAAAGCATCTCAGATAAGGTGTACTGATCTGTCCATATAATCATATTCAATTTGATCTAAAAGGAAAAACTGATCCTAAATCAGCACTCCTACTCTGAGATGCGTTGTGGGTATGGGCCCAGGCTTCTCTCCTCCTGACACAAGAGGGTGAGGTGATAATGTTAGGCTACGTGAGACTATACCTGTGTTCCACACAATGTAGAATAACCATGATGGTATCAATATGTTCATTCCAGTAAAACAATATAGTGGAGTCGCATTTGCAGTGCCTCATTCCACCTGCTTACTGTAGATTCTGACTACAATAATATTATTTTGTGATTATCCATTCAACAAGGTTACGTGATAATACAAAGTTATAATTGTTGTTACTATTATCATTAAGATGTCAAAAGTTATGACTCTCACCCCTGGTTGTCAGGCTGTCCAAAGGCGAAGCTGTTGTATGTGGGGATTTCTCCTGAGTCCCAGCGGAAAGAGTCCTTTAGAGGTTTATATGTCAGCCCTGGACACAATACACACAACCTTACACTTATCCTTATCTCACCTTTAGATATCTCAATGCTGCTCACACAAACTCCCAAAGTCAGTTTGTCAAAGCTATTTGGCTGTACGTATAGAAGGACAGTGACAGTGACGTACCGATCCAGAAGTTGCGTGTCTCAAAGTCAGGGTCTGTGACCTCGTTGCTGGTCTCCAGCTGGCTGAGGTAAAATGCGAGGATGTCCTGAACTTTCTGGTTGTGGATCTGGGCCAGAATCCCCCCTCGCTCCTGGGGTCCAAACACATACCACAATATGGGTTACACACACTCACACACTCACACTCTCTCACTCTCACTCTCTCTAACCTGACAGCGGGTCTTGGCTCCATAGTAGGTGTCGACCTCTGGAGACACCATGAAGCACTCTCCATCTATCCTCACGTCACAGCTGTGGAAGGGAAACTGCTGCTTCTCTACAGAAACATAAGCAACACACATTAGGCCTCAGTAAAGGAGACACCAGGCACTGACCATCCATCTTGGCTCAAACTCAATGTACAGACCGCAATCCATTGTGGTCACAATAAACACTATGACCTTTTATCATTTTGACTTGCTCAACTCCTACGTCCTCTCTCCTCCGTCCTCACTCGCCTCCTTTTGAAAACATCAAAGTTAATCGAGGAGAGTCGGCAAGCAGAGTGAAGGTGGATGAAAATGCAATCGCTTGAAATGAGACGGTCCTTCTCCACTTGTGCATCAATAGGCAAATTACGTTTACAGAGGTGGATCCCATAATAAATGTGTAAAGTGATCAAAACAAATTAAGTTAGTTGTGGAAGATATTTTATAGATAAAACAATAAGTAGCATATTGTTTTTAAATGTGTGCATGTTCTTAGTCTCTGACAAAACAAAAGCTGATTCAAAGGGGGGGGTGACAGACTTCAAAACTCTTCCGCGATAGGATACACAAGTATCGTCGATGAAAGGTGGCTATCGAGGAGGGGAGGACACTCTTCCTACTGACGAATTGACACACTGCTCGACCACCCGATCCCTTATCGGTTTCCAGGTCAAGGAGGAGAGAGGATGGAGGAGAGAGGACGAAGAAGAGAGGATGGAGGACAATCTTTTGCCCAAACAAGAAAAACCCCTGAGATGCATATGGCTTGAGAACACAGTAAACATTGGAATCCATACTGGCTCAAACTAGCAGATACAACTTGAATCTAATCAGGCTGAAGCTTAATACAAAAAGGGTGCATTGGCTTAGATACAATGATGACAGGAGTCTGGTTCATTCTGGTTAAAAGTAATGGTGAGACAGTGCCACATTAGCTACATAAACTTATTCCCACCAGGGTTGGGGTCAATTACTTTTAAATTCAAACAGTAAAGAATTGGAATTTCAATGTAACTCATGGATTGACTGGAATTTAAATGGAATTGACCACAACCCTGATTCCCACACACATACACACTCACCTGCGCACTCAGCACCCCCATAAACAACATCACACTCAGCACCCCCATAACCAACATCACACTCAGCACCCCCATAACCAACATCACACTCAGCACCCACATAACCAATATCACACTCAGCACCTCCATAACCAACATCACACTCAGCACCCCCATAACCAACATCACACTCAGCACCCCCATAACCAACATCACACTCAGCACCCCCATAACCAACATCACACTCAGCACCTCCATAACCAACATCACACTCACCACCCACATAACCAATATCACACTCACCTGCACACTCAGCACCCACATAACCAATATCACACTCAGCACCTCCATAACCAACATCACACTCAGCACCCCCATAACCAACATCACACTCAGCACCCCCATAACCAACATCACACTCAGCACCCCCATAACCAACATCACACTCAGCACCTCCATAACCAATATCACACTCAGCACCCACATAACCAATATCACACTCACCTGCACACTCAGCACCTCCATAACCAACATCACACTTGCAGGAGCACTCCTCTTCCTTGTAGCGGCCGTGCACACACTTCACACTGCAGCGCACTGAAACACACACAGTCACATACAGTATATCGACCATGATGCACCTACAGAGATACCTGAACACACACACTGCAGAGCATGGCTCGTCAGACACACAGAGATAATAATGACTGTAGTAGACTGTCAGACTGGTAAACACGAGCACATAGACTGGTACCCTGACAAAATCGTCCGGTGACTCTAGGCCCACAATGACACTGGCAGGAGGAGATGTTCAGACGACCATGCTGCCCACAGCTCATACGACATGGGTTCCTGGGGGTCTCTGGAACACAGATACAATTTTCTAAATACCTTTGCTTAAAATCTTAATTTTTCCATGAATACATTTAGCCTCCAGTTGGTGCTTGTTCTCTGACAAGGCCATCATTGCATGGTAAGTGGTTAAGTGTTGGCTATACAGTTAAACCGGATTAAGAGAAAACCCCTTCACATGACAAAACTTTAAGTGAGGCAAAAAATACACTTAACGTCTTTGGCTCAAAATAGATAATGAACTGTCATCTTCAATAGAGGTGATACGTCGCTTTTAGTGCACTAAAGAGATTCTAAGAAAAAAATCTGTAGAGAACAGAGTTGGTTGAAATAGATACTACTTTGAGTAAGGAACAGCTAATATGATTAAAATGCTAACATTTTTCCCTAATTTAAAGATTTATAAAACTAATTTATATGACATAGGTTCACAAAATAAACAGCATAGTGGATCAATTTCAGCAACAACTAACACGGAGCTTAAAAACTAAGGTGTCATTGTACGCTGATGATTCATGTTTTCTTTTAAAACCACAATTGGAGTCTCTCCACGGCCTCTTACAGGATCTAGATACTTTTGCTATCCTCTCTGGATTAACACCAAATGATGTATTACATATTGATCACTAAAAAATGCCCATTTTACATTACCATGTAGTTTACCAATTAAATGGTCTGACGGAGATGTGGACATACTCGGTATACAAATTCCAAAAGAAAGAAATGATTTCACTCCAATATATTTTTATAGAAAGTTAGCAAAAATAGATAAGATCTTGCTACCATGGAAAGGAAAATACCTGTCTATTTGTGGAATAATCATCCTGATTAACTCCTTAGTCATATCACAGTTGACCTATTTGCTTATGGTTTTGCCTACACCTTGTGACCTGCTTTTTAAATTATATGAACGGCAAGCCAGATAAAATTAAAAGGGCCAATTTATATAACGATTATGAATTTGGTGGGCAAAAATTATTAAATATTAAAGCATTAGACCTCTCACTAAAGGCATCAGTCATACAAAAGTTATACTTAAATCCAAAACTGGTTCTCTAGTAAATTGGTACGAATGTCTCATCCTATGTTCAGGAAAGGCCTTTTCCCCTTTATTCAGATTACACCGGCCCACTTTCAGTTGTTTGAAAAGGAAATCATCTCCAAAATATCTTTATATTAAGTTGGTTGCAATTTCAGTTTAATCCACCTAAAAGGACGGAACAAATAGTACAGCAAATATTGTGGTTAAATTCAAATATACTTATTGATTAAAAAAACTGTATTTATCGAAGAAATGTTTAAAAAAGGTATAATTTTAGTGAATGATATAAATAGGACTGGTGGAGTTATGTCACACATGCAGCTAACACAGACATATGGAAATGGCTGCTCTACCCAAAATTACAACCAATGAATTGCAGCATTACCACAAAAATGGAAGAGCCAAGTAGAAGGGGAAAAAAGTAAGGAACTTGTATGTCGGCCATGTATTAAAGAACATAAATGGTTAAAGAAAAGTGTGATAAATAAAAACATGTACAAATTTCATTTAAGGACCAAAAAGCTGACAGCTGTGCCATATAAATTGCAAAATAGTTGGGAAGAGATTTTTGATGTACCCATTCCATGGCACATGGTTTATGAATTGATACGCAAAACAACGCCGGATTCAAAACTTCAAATTTTTCAATATAAATTACTATATAAAATTATTGCAACTAATAGAATGTTATATATATGGGGGATACAATCTTCCCAGCTCAGCAGATTCTGCTGTGAGGAGGCAGAGTCATTAGATCATTTATTTTGGTATTATCCATATGTAGCTGGTTTTTGGTCACAGGTCCAGGAATGGCTGAAGAATTGCAACATTTGCCTAGAACTAACACTACAGATAGCAATAATGGGTGATTTGAAAAGCCATAGTCAATCAATCATTAATATAATAATTATTTTAGCAAAAATTTTTATTTTTAATTTACAATCTGTAGAATCTACGAATCTATGAGAATAGGAAGATTCAATTATTTTATGAAGCATCACAGCACAGTTGAAAAATATATGGCAAATAGAAATCCGAAATGGATGATGTTGAAAGATAGATGGGAGGGGTTGAATGGAGCTGAAGGGTGGGACTAATAACAAGATAAACAATGTAAAGCATACGGGATCTGTAAAATGTATATAGGTTCGGAACTTCTGTGTAATAGCATAGTTACAAATAGAAATTAAACTGGATGGACATCAGAAATAGATGAAGGACTAAGAACAAACAAGAGAGAACTATTGTAAAGTAGACTGTGTCTCTAAAAATGTGTATAAGATGTATAAATTGAAGGTAAAAGCAGAAGTGTTTATTCGTTTACTCCAATTGGGGGGATCGGCAGTAGGGCTTGCGGGGAATAATAATAAAGGTATATTCTTTAAAAAATTATGTATGTCTATATAGGTATGTGTATGTATATATGGGTAGTGGGTTCGATTCCCGGGACCACCCATACGTAGAATGTATGCACACATGACTGTAAGTCGCTTTGGATAAAAGCGTCAGCTAAATGGCATATATTATTATTATTATTATTATATGTGTATATGTATGCATGCGTGTATGGATATATATATTTACCCCAAAAATATTGGGGATTGGAAATGATGCAGACAATTACATTGGAAGCAATATTAAGCTGATCATCCCTCAAAAAACAAAAAAAACAAACACGGAGCCCAAGCAGGCTGCGCGTGTGCGCCATCGCGCATACATTTATTTTATCCCCCTACACCAAACGCGACCATGACACGCAGGTTAAAATATCAAAACAAACTCTGAACCAATGACATTCATTTGGGGACAGGTCGAAAAGCATTAAACATGTATGGCAATTTAGCTAGTTAGCCTGCACTTGCTGGCTAATTTGTTCTATTTAGCTAGCTTGCTGTTGCTAGCTAATTTGTCCTGGGATATAAACATTGAGTTGTTATTTTACCTGAAATGCACAAGGTCCTCTACTCCGACAATTAATCCACACATAAATCGGCCAACCGAATCGTTTCTAGTCATCTCTCCTCCTTCCAGGCTTTTTCATCTTTGAACTTATATGGTGATTGGCATCCACACTTTCATAGTATTACCACGACAACCGGAAAAACAGTCTTTCAATCACTCACGTGGATATAACGAATGAGGAGATAGCACGTGGGTACCTGCTTCTATAAACCAATGAGAAGATGGGAGAGGCAGGACTTGCAGTGCGATCTGCGTCAGAAATAGAAAGGAGTTATATTTTTGCCCTTGGCAACGCAGATGCTCGTTGGTGCGCGCGAACAGTGTGGGTGCAATAATTGAAAAACATGGATTTCAAAATGTATTTTGCAATGCTCGCGCACGCGACGTGTCTGGTCTGGTCAGCATGTAAGAGCGTTGAAGTGCGAGGCTAAACTTCACTACTGTAACAGTGTGAAGCAAACCCATGCACATGCGCAGATACTCTCACTCATCGCAATATCTGCGGTGCTGCTCGTGGCAACATAATATCACTGAGTCTACCTTTAATGAATGAGAGTGTTCTCTATAGGGGTCTCACCACACAGTCCTCCCACATGGTCCCACAGTCTGAAGCAGCCTGACATGGAAGAGGTGCAGAGAGAACAGGAGAAACCAGCCACATAGGGCACCACCAACCTTCCATTCACCTCCCAGTTACCCCTGCAGAGAGACATATCACACACAAAGGCTGAGTACTAAAACAGGAGGAGAAGTCTGACATCAGGTATACAAGTAGTGTTCTTACCCAGGGGAGTATGCACAGACAAACAGTTCCCAGAGAGCATCACCCCTCAGACACAACTGTCTGGCACAGCCCACATTACTGGAGGTGGCCCACACCAACTACGAGAGAGAGAGAGAGAGAGAGAGAGAGAGAGAGAGAGAGAGAGAGAGAGAGAGAGAGAGAGAGAGAGAGAGAGAGAGAGAGAGAGAGAGAGAGATGGATGGATGGATGGATGGATGGATGGATGGATGGATGGATGGATGGATGGATGGATGGATGGATGGATGGATAGATGGATAGATAGATAGATAGATAGATAGATAGATAGATAGATAGATAGATAGAAACAGAGTGGTAAAGGGAGTATATTGGCGACACAATGTATTGGCATGTGGGCAACACAAACTCAAATTGAATTGAGAGTTGAATTAAGACTTCTTGTTTTGACAAAGTTACTTAGCGTTTCTGCACAGTTGACAGATCCAGTACTGTTAACCATTACCTGTGTGTAGTGTTGGCAGGTAGCATTCTCTCTGCATTGCCCACTTAGGTACATGTAATCCCGCCCTTCCTCGAACCATGAGTCAATGACCTCAGCAAATGAGCTGGTAGCATGAGCTGAATGATGGGTGTTCCAGCCAATGTGGCGTAGCGGTTGGTCCTGAGGAGCGGGATTTGTGTGGCAGGACTTTGCCCTCTCCTGGGCAAGTTTGACCAGCTTTTCACTCCAGTCCTACAGATATGAGGAAGAGGGGGAGACAACACACACACACATGTTTAAACTAATACAATGGGGAACTACCTTCCCATGACTGAGGGTGACAGACCGACTTCCTCTCTTTGTGACCTAAAGGGCTCTTTTTCAGGGACACATTTTGCTTTTGGGAGACTCCCATGCCAGGCTCTCCATTTATCCTCCTACTGTTAATGTTCACTGACAAGGTTTCTTCTGAAGACTTAGTTGCGGGGCTCTGAAAATCGATAGCCTAAAATGGATATGGTATTTAGGCAGGGACAGATGGGGAGATCGATAAAATGACAGACTGTGTGGGAGTATGGGAGAGAAAGAAAGAAAGAAAGTTGGTTGTATGAGCACAGACCATGGCACAGTGACTCTGCTGCTCTGCCAGCTGACCATTAGGTCACTGAGTATACTATCTCATCCTCATAGGCCTTAAATAGATCAACAACAGCAAGTGTGCTATCCCTTCGCTAAAGGCCAACACAGGCCATGTGATGGTACCTGATCTTAAACAAGACAGTCCTAAATAAACTACACAGTCAGGATGGTGAACACCGGACACCCTGGGAGGCTGAAAGGTGATCTCTGCTTTCAAAGCTGGTGCACTTAGGGGAGGATTCCGGCTAAGCAAGGTGGCCTACGAGCCCTGTATTTGTATTTATTATGGATCCCCATTAGTGCTACTCTACCTGGGGTCCACCACAATTAAGGCAGTTATACAATTTTAAAGACATTGCAATACATTCACAGACTGTGTGCACTCAGGCCCCTACTCCACCACTACCACATATATACAATACAAAATCCATGTGTACATGTGTGTGTATAGTGAGTATGTTTTCGTGTGTGTGTATGCATGCGACTGTGCCTATGTTAGTGTTTCTTCACAGGTGTTTCACAAAGTGTATTTGTATCTGTTTTTAATATTACTGCTTGCATCAGTTACTTGATATGGAATAGAGTTCCATGTATTCATGGCTCTATGTAATACTATGCACCTCCCATAGTCTGTTCTGGACTTGGGGACTGTGAAGACCTGTATTTAACATGAGATCCTCTCTAAGCTTTACAGGAATGTGGTTCTGAATATAAAACAGCAACACCTCCACCATTGGCATTTCTGTCTTTTCTGTAAATGTTATAACCTTGTATTGCTACCACTGTATCATCAAAGGTATTATCTAAGTGAGTTTCAGCGATAGTCAGAATATGAATGTCCTATTATTGATTTCATGAACCTTGTTTCTTAAGCTACATATGTTAATGTGGGCTATTTGGAGCACTTTTCTGGGATACTTACTTGTTTTCAGTGCTTTACTGGAACATTTAGCAGAAGTAGATATGCTCATGTTATGTTAGTGCAGGGTGAGCTGCACACAGTGGACATCCTACTAGGGCACAACGCCTCAGTGCTTACCGTATGAATCTCATCATAGGTACATGATTACTGCATAGTACATTGGGGCGGCAGGGTAGCCTAGTGGTTAGAGCGTTGGACTAGTAACCGGAAGGTTGCTAGTTCAAACAACCGAGCTGACAAGGTACAAATCTGTCGTTCTGCCCCTGAACAGGCAGTTAACCCACTTTTCCTAGGCTGTCATTGAAAATAAGAATTTGTCTAGTTAAATAAAGGTAAAATATAAAAAATTAGCTGTAGGATCAGCAAAGTCAGTTAGAGGGGCATAAATAGGGGACCACAGCATTGCTCCTCAGAGATTCTGCCAGCCTTCCATCACCTTGAGAGGGCCCCAACACAAACAGACTCTCCAGGCCACTCCTATCCTACTGATAGCCACAGCTCACAGCCTGCCTGTGTGTACTCAGCAGATCTCACAGCTGGTGTTTTCACCTGAATGTGTGTTATAAAAAACACCCCCCTTAGAGAGGAGCCAGAATGAGACAGCCAAACAAATCAGTGTAATTTCCTCCACAGTGGCTTGAATTGGTCCACTGACAGGTGAAAAGAGGGGAGTTTTCATCTTGTCACCTTTTAAGTTAATCTTCCTCTGGCACATTAGTGTTAATATTTAAGGGCCTTCTAAAAGGGAACACTGACCCGTTTGTCAATTATTCAACCTTGCAGTGAAGTAAGAGATCCTCAATACTCAGAAACACTAACTGGAGACATGTGTTTCAATTTATTAAGGAAAATACCTAGTAAAACTCAGATGAAGGTCTTATGACTGACACATGAAAACATTGGAGAGAATACAACAGGCCCAGTGTATGGGAGTATTCATGCCATACTATAAAGAGCTTGGAAAGGATGATGTTGCTTCCTGTGGGACTAACTTCATCATTAGCACTACTTCCTCATCATAGGACATTTGTTGTTTGATGAATGGAGGCATGTCCAGATGTCAGGGGAGTGACAGCTAATTAAGAGTCTGTGCTAAGCCCCTTTGAGCACATTGTTCCCTCTGATGTCTCCTGGTCAAAATCATCAGCGCACGCTTTGATGGCGCCAGAGGGGAGCAGGGTCACCGGGCAAGTCCCCTTCTTGAATGTTCCATTTAAGTAAGTACAGGAGTGAAGCAAAGACCAGACATAAGAGTATGTTGAGTCTTACTCTGTTATGGTCCGTAAAGGCAACAACTTATAGCTGAGGAATTGATGTTGGCAAGGAGTGCAGTCCATAAAATAAGCCAAGACAGCACAGAGCTTTTAATAGCAAAGTGACAATCAGCAGGAACACTGTTTCCCAGGCGATATTTTCATGCCCACTCAAAACTGTCTTTTAGCCGTGAGAGTCCTCAGCTAAGTGGAGACATTAAGTGGGTTGAACTTTGACCTAAAGTACTGTAAATTACTTAGCTACAGATGCACACATAGCCTATACACTTTCTCTCACACATACCCAGCATACAAAACTTGAAATGACGTCATTACAACGAGAAAATGAGTTTCTGCAACGAGTAGACGTAAAACAAACGCCTCTCTCTCCTGTGTTACACCAAAAGAAAATACTTAATTTCCATTTCTGTATTTGAAGCAAAGTACCTCCTATTGTCAGACAGGCTTCCCCAGCCCTCGGTGAACCTCCAGAGGGCATGGACTGAGTACAGAGAGAGAAGTGCCTCATTTGTGAAACTGTGTGAAGCGCTGCTCTTTTATCTCCTGAAGAGAAGAAGAAGAGGGAGGCTGCTGCAGGGCCACACTATAATATCTTTACCAACACAATGAGACAGCACTTACCCACGCCTGCTGCCCTGCCTGGGTGGAAATTCCTCAAAGAGAATCACAAACGCAGCTAAAGCCCTGAGCCTTTTAAGCGTTTATCAGTAAAGCGCCTTAATATGCTTCTTCAGCTCGCCCGGAATTCCTCCATCGGCCTTCGCAAGCAAATGACCTGTAATACCACAGTCCTGAATGCAGCATGATAATATCCTCATCCTCTTTTTCTCATTAAGTGTTATCAGCTATGTGCACTTTGCAGATGCTTAGCAGCAGTCTAGGAACTCTGCTCTATCTGTATACATGGGCTTTGAGAACGCAATCAGTAAGTGACGGTTTTGGACGAAACAGCCATTAGGCCTCTAGGACATACACTATCCAACCCCACTGTTTTGTGTTTCATTATCCACTGATTGTCCTCTGTCGTCTGTCCTTATGCAATGTAAGCTTGAGATAAGGGAGATAAGACTGGCACAGTAAAAGTGTCACGCCCTGATCTGTTTCACCTGTCCTTGTGCTTGTCTCCACCCGCCTCCAGGTGTCGCCCTTCTTCCCAATTATCCCTGTGCATTTATTCCTGTGTTCTCTGTCTGTTTGTTGCCAGTTCATCTTGTTCATTGAAGCTTACTAGCAGTTGTCCTGTCAGCTCCTATCGTTTCCCAGCCTCTTTCCTCATGCTCCTGGTTTTTGACCATTGCCTATCCTGACCCTGTACCCGCCCCCCTGAGTCTGCCTGCCCTCCTGTACCTTTGCTCCACCTCTGGATTACTGAACTCTGCCTGTCCCTGACCCTGAGTCTGCCTGCTGTCCTGTACCTTTGCCTTACCCTGGATTTTCAACCCATGCCTGTCTTTGCCTGCCCCTGTGCCACAATAAACATTATTACTTCGACAGACTGCATCTGGGTCTTACCTTGATCCCTGATAAATAGATGGCATCAGATATGGAGAAAATGCCCAGTGGTTCTCATTGACTCAACAAACAGGGGGATTATCATTGGAGGCTTGTCACTCATTTGTGTTGTTTCAGGCTGCACAGTGCCTACCCACACTATTCACTCAGTCCTTGGGTAACATGCTTGTTTTGTCTCACTTCATCTGAGTGTTTAAGTGGAAATCATGAGACTATCCCTGAGACCGTTAGTCTGCATTACCTAATCAGTGATGAAAACTACAACTTCTTCAATTTAGTTAAATTAAGTTCCGTTAAGATTCATTTACATTGCCTTCAGAAAGTATTCACACTTCTTGACTTTTTCCACATTTTGTGTTACAGCCTGAATTCAAAATTGATTACATTGAGATTGTTTTGACACTGGCCTACACACAATACCCCATCATTTAAAAAATATGAATTAAAAATGAAAATCTGAAATGTTTTGAGTCAATAAGTATTCAACCCCTTTGTTATGGCAAGCCTAAATATGGTACGGAGTAAAAATGTGCTTAACAAGTCACATAATAAGTTGCATGGACTCACTCTGTGTGTAGTAATAGTGTTTAACATGATTTTTGAATGACTACCTCATCTCTGTAACCCACACATCTCTGTAAGGTCCCTCAGTCGAGCAGTGAATTTCAAACTCAGATTCAACAACAAAGATCAGGGAGGTTTTCCAAAGCCTCGCAAAGAAGGGCACCTATTGGTAGACGGATAAAAATAAATAAATCAGACATTGAATTTCCCAGTGAGCATGGTGAAGTTATTAATTACACTTTGGATGGTGTATCAATACACCCAGTCACTACAAAGATACAGGCGTCCTTCCTTACTCAGATGCCGGAGAGGAAGGAAACCGTGAGTGAGTTACAGTTTTAACTTAAATCTACTTGAAAATCTATGGCCTGAAAATGGCTGTCCAGCTATAATTCACAACCAATTTGACAGAGCTTGGATAATTATGAAAAGAAGAATGGGAAAATGTTACACAATCCAGGTGTGGAAAGATCTTAGAGACTTACCCAGAAAGACTCTATGCTGTAATCGGTGCCAAAGGTGCTTCTACAAAGTATTGACTCAGGGGTGTGAATACGTATGTCAATTAAATATGTCTGTATTTCATTTTCAATACATTTGCAAACATTTCTAAAAACATGTTTTCACTTTGCCATTATGGGATATTGTGTGTAGATGGGTGAGAGGGAGAAAAAAATGTAATCCGTTTTGAATTCAGGCTGTAACACAACAAAATGTAGAATAAGTCAAGGGGTCTGAATACTTGCTGAGGCACTGTATACAACTAGTCGCTGTAATTTTCACATGACTAGTCAGTCTGCGGGCAAACAACGATTCTAAAAGTGAGGAAACCCTAAATCTAACTGAGCCACCAGGGAGGCGCTGCCATTGACTTTATCTACACACACTGATTTAACATCTATCCTGCCTGTTAGTTTGAGTAGAGACAGAGAGACACAGTATGTAATCCTCCTGGTCCCTAACAGATATATCTATCTCAGAGCCCCAGGGACAGATCCCAGATCCACCCCACACAGTGTTTATGGCCTTCAGCATTAACACCCTGCCAGACAGCACCATACAGAACAGCTGTGATGTCAGTGCCCCCGTGAATGGAACATGCACTGTCTACATTTACACACTCATCCCCACTGTCTCTCACTGTTGGGAATATCAACGTTTCAACAGAAGATACCCTGTGAGAAATCTCTGGTGTCGCTGCCTTTGTTCAGTTGTTAGAGATGGGGAAATGGGGATACCCTCAGAGAGGGAGGAACTGTGACTACTTATGAGGATACGATTTCAACTGATCTGTACAGTACCTTTGGATTTAATATATAGCTTTGTTATAAATCATGGATCAAATGGAGGGCCTTTACCAAGGGCTCGGTTAACCAAGAGACAGACTCTGTGACAAACTGTAATTGGGAGCATGGGAAAGAGCACAGGGGAGGGTTTCTGGCAGAGCTCTATTTAAGGTGACCTTGGTGTCCAGCAGGCAGCAGCAGCCATGTAACTCAGTGATGTGTTTCAAAGGGGCCAGCCTGCATGGCAGCACGGCAGTCGGCATAGTTACATTTGCTTACAGCTCCGGGTAGAAGTTGCCATCATAGAGCTAGGACCAGCCTATCCTCCCCAATCAGATGGGCAGACAGACAAACAGACAGACAAACTGACACACACACACACACATACACACACACACACACACACACACAAGAAATATAATGAAAGGCAGGCAAGGCAACTAACCATTTTTTGCATGTTAGCGGCCATGGGGGTGACCCAGCTGCGCAGCCTATTGTGCTGTGTAACAATCAGAAAATGCTCCTTCAACCCAAGCCCTGGAATAAAGAAAAGCACACAATTATTTAGGACTGGTCGCCATGGCAATGGAATGCAAGTGTCTGTAAGGGGGGCAGGGGGGTTGGCTGAAAGGTCTGATACAGTAGCACTCCACAACATTGGGACAGTGTATATCCACAGCCTGTACATGCCATAGGCTAAACAAATGTGTATGGCCTATCATTTGGAGAACTGAAATGTGTATGACCTATCATTGGATAACTAATATATCTATTCAATAGGCCTTGTAGCCTTACTGAGGAGGTTTTTCCCAAATAGGATTCTGACAGAAATATAACAAAATCTTACAGTTTTCACAATCCTATAGCATTCTTTATTTTATTGGGAAATAAGAAAATTCGCATAGGTTATATTGATTAAACATAGCATAACATAATTTACTAATGAATGTTATCGGCTGTTTAGCCTAAATGCTAATCACATTTGAGCAATTTACAAGTTAAGATGGAATGTAGGAAACAGATGACAACTTACAAGTTGTATCTGCTTAAAATGAGTTAGTTAGTCCAGTATGGCTCAGTTGATAGAGCATGGTGCAAGGGTTGTGGGTTCGATTCCCACGGGGTCCCAGTGTGAAAATGTATGCACTCATTACGATAAATCGCACTGGATGAGAGGGTCTGCTAAAATTTTAGCAGACCCTCTCAGGGTCTTTGCAAGAGAAGTTAATAAAAACAATCACACTTTTCTTCACATATACTGTATCGCGTGCACCGGCCACCCTTCTGTTTTCCTCTGACCAGCGCTAAACCGAACACAGAACAGGCGATGCGCACTCTTACCGCTCTCAGATGAATCAACGCGGCCCGGTTTCTCCGTGATTATCCTATTCGCGTGGGTGCTGTTCAGGGTCTGGAGGGTCACCATGAAAAACAGAAGCAGACACGAGGGACCAGTTAGAGACCCCATTACTACTGAGGTAAATCGTGCCAAGTACTCTAAACTCCTCGTGGACAAGTGGCTCCCTCTTTTACCCTCCTCTTCTCTCCCTCTCTTTCACTCCCACTCACTCTCTCTCTCCCCTTCCCACAAGTTGTCAACATTTTGCAACTGTTCTTATCCACTCACACACACACAGTTGGCCGCTACTCAAACTTCAGTTGAATGATACACGATCAGCGATAAACCCACACGGACAACCAAACTTCTAAAGGTTTGGCTGACCTTTTAACCACATAAATCAAATCAGTATTAAGTCGTGCAGTGGTGACCCGGTGGGGCTGTTTAGTCTGTTTAGCTAAATATATATATATATATATATATATATATATACAGTACCAGTCAAAAGTTTTGACACACCTACTCGTTCAAGGGTTTTTCTTTATTTTAGTATTTTCTATATTGTAGAATAATAGTGAGGACATCAAAACTATTAAATAACACATATGGAATCATGTAGTAAGCAAAAACGTTTTCAACAAATCCAAATATATTTATATTTTGGATTCTTCAAAGTAGCCACCCTTTGCCTTGATGACAGCTTTGCACACTCTTGACATTCTCTCAATCAGCTTCACCTGGAATGCTTTTCCAACAGTCTTGAAGGAGTTTCCAAATATGCTGGCTGCTTTTCCTTCACTCTGCGGTCCAACTCATCCCAAACCATCTCAATTAGTTTGAGGTCGGGTAATTGGGAAGGCCAGGTCATCTGATGCAGCACTCCATCACTCTCCATCTTGGTCAAATAGCCCTTACACAACCTGGAGGTGTGTTGAGTCATTGTCCTGTTGAAAAACAAATGATAGTCCCACTAAGCGTAAACCAGATGGGTTTATCGCTGCAGAATGCTGTGGAACCATGCTGGTTATGTGTGCCTTGAATTCTAAATAAATTACAGACAGTGTCACCAGCAAAGCACCCCCACACCATCACACCTCCTCCTCCATGCTTCACGGTGGGTACGACACATGCAGAGATCATCCATTCACCTACTCTGTGTTTCACAAAGAACCAAAAATCAGAAATGTGGACTCATCAGACCAAAGGACAGATTTCCACCGGTCTAATGTCCATTGCTTGTGTTTCTTGGCCCAAGCAAGTCTCTTCTTATTATTGGTGTCCTTTAGTAGTGGTTTCTTTGCAGCAATTTGATTATGAAGGCCTGATTCACAGTCTCCTCTGAATAGTTGATTATGAGATGTGTCTGTTACTTGAACTCTGTGAAGCATTTATTTGGGCTGCAATTTCTGAGGCTGGCAACTAATTAACTTATCTGCAGCAGAGGTAACTCTGGGTCTTCCTTTCCTGTGGCGGTTCTCATGAGAGCCAGTTTCGTCATAGCGCTTGATGGTTTTTGTGGCTGCACTTGAAGAAGCTTTCAAAGTTCTTGAAATGTTCCGCATTGACTGACCTTCATGTCTTAAAGTAATGATGGACTGTTTTTTTCTCTGCTTATTTGTGCTGTACTTGCCATAATATGGACTTTGTTTTTTAACAAATAGGGGTATCTTCTGTATACCCCCCCCTACCTTGTCACAACACAACTGATTGGCTCAAACACATTAGGAAGGAAATAAATTCCACAAATTAACTTTTAACAAGGCACAGCTGTTAATTCAAATGCATTCCAGGTACTACCTCATGAAGCAGGTTGAGAGAATGGCAAGAGTGTGCAAAACTGTCATCAAGGCAACGGGTGGCTACTTCAAGAATCTAAAATCTAACATCTCTTGATTTGTTTAACACTTTTTTGGTTTCTACATGATTCCATGTGTCATTTAATAGCTTTGACATCTTCACTATTATTCCTCAATGTAGGACACAGTAAAAATAAAGAAAAACCCTTGAATTAGTAGGTGTGTCCAAACCTTTGACTGGTACTGTATATATCGTTATAATCTTTTGTTGTTGCCTGTTTCGCATGTTATTTAGGCATTAATTCATGTCAGTTTGCAAACAATGTCAAAAATAATTAATGAGTTAATAAAGCCACATACAAACATAGTCTCTTTCTTGAGTAAGGCAGCTCCAAAATGCAGGTGTTGCAGCCTAGCTCAGTGCTTTCTGTGGTGGAGGGGCACCCAGCGGAATATACAGAGCGTAGGGGTTGGTAATCTTCTTTAGTTGCGCCATGATTGGCTCATTGTTCTGTCACTCATGGGGACACTACGTCACCGCAGAATCTACAGGGAGTACTAGACAGTTCAAGCCCGCTTGGGTGCTGCCATAGATTTACATTAGAAGTGCCCATCCAAGAAGGCTCAAGGTCATTGGCCACAGATAAAATGACGTCAACTCACATTGTATCTACCGTAGCTTTGATTGGACTGATCATGTTACTTTCAAAATCTTAGCTAGCAAGCTAGACAAGCAGTCATTATCATGAATCAGGTATTGGTGCTCCTTAGCATTGGACATAAAAATGTCAAGTCGGAAATCGCAAATTCAACAATGAGTGGTTGTGAAGGAATCCGTGGCTAACTGCAAGCGTTGCAAAGCAATCACTATTTTGCTTCGCCTGCCTGCTATTTGGTGGAGAGGGTGTGTGGTCCAAGTCTGGGTTTAAGGATATAAATCTCTTTTCCAAGCTTGAAATGATACTAATTCACTCACAGTACCATGGGCCAGAAAAGGTTGAGTCATTGGCCATGTTGTCAATCCAGCATGACTTCTGCAGCATTCAAAACAACTGGAAACTCAGAACTGGGAAATCTCAGACTTCAGTTCAAGACAACTGGGAACTTGATGAAAAAAGGAGCTCCGACTAGGAAAATAGGTTTTGAACGGTCATCCAACTCGGATGCTCCAACCTGAAGATCACTGACGTCATGATTCAACCGTGTTCTTTGTTGTTGTCTCCAGTTGTCTTGAAAGCACCTTTGATGACCAAATTTGCCCACAAGAAGGACCACCGCACCACCTTCCTGTTCAAGTGAGCACAGCGCAACAATGGTGAGTCCAAAAATGTCTTGTATGCCGCTGCATAAATTAGCTCATGTGCTTTTCTTCACGAGGAGGGATACTATATAATGTTGTTGGGTCTGTAACCATGTTTTCCAGTGACAGTCTCTTCCCATTCAAATATTTGTTTTCAACAAAAAGTTCAGTAATAGACCCGTGTAATTCCAGTTGATATTGCGAGCGTTGTTTTTTGTTTTCTTGTCACCATTATAGTGCAATGAATGTATTGTTATGTGTTGTGTTCTGTAGTGGCTTTGCTGGCACGCATAAAAACAATGGTTGAGTTTGCCCCACCAAGATTTACATGCTAAAATCGCCACTGGTCTCATATGTGAAAATGTTTAGTCTGTTCCTCAAAATTGTAAATGTCAACCATTCCGATTAAACATTAGGTGAGACAATTCAACTCAGTCAAGTTGTCTACAGAGAATATACAGTGCATTCGGAAAGTATTCAGACCCCTTGACTTTTTCTACATTTTGTTACGTGACAGCCTTATTCTAAAATATATATTTTTTAAATCCTTGATCAATCTACACACAATACCCCATAATGACAAAGCAAAAAATATATATATTTTTATATATTAGCAAATTTATTACAAATAAAAACTGAAATATTATGTTTACATAAGTATTCAGACCCTTTCCTATGAGACTCGAAATAGCCACTGCTTCCTTCCAAACCCCTTTTGCGATTTCCGACTTGTTTTGTAATGTTTATGTCCAATCAAAGCTACGGTAGATAAAACGTCCTTTGATCTGTGGCCAATGACCTTGAGCCTTATTGGACGGGCACTTCTACCGTAAATCTATGCCAGCACCCAAAGGGGCTTGAACTTTCTTGCTCTCCCTGTAGATTTTGCGGTGACGTAGTGTCCCCATGAGTGGCAGAACACTGAGCCAATCACAGCGCAACTAGAGAACATGACCAACTCCTACGCTCTGTATTTTCCGCTGGCTGACCCACCACCTCAGAAAGTACTGAGCTGGGCTGAAACACCTGCATTTTGGAGCTGCCTCACTCAATAAAGCTAAAAAGAGAACATGTTGTATGTGGCCTTATTAACATTTTTTACATTGTTTGCAAATAGATATTTGATATGTAAAAAATACATATTGTATATAGTACCAGTCAAAAGTTTGGACACACCTACTCATTCAACGGTTCCTGGGTCTCGACCCCGCCCTGTGCAACTGGGTACTGGACTTCCTGACGGGCCGCCCCCAGGTGGTGAGGGTAGGCAACAACATTTCCACCCCGCTGATCCTCAACACTGGGGCCCCACAATGGTGCGTTCTGAGCCCTCTCCTGTACTCCCTGTTCACCAACGACTGCGTGGCCACGCACGCCTCCAACTCAATCATCAAGTTTGCGGACGACACAACAGTGGTAGGCTTGATTACCAACAACGACGAGACGGCCTACAGGGAGGAGGTGAGGGCCCTCGGAGTGTGGTGTCAGGAAAATAACCTCACACTCCCCGTCAACAAAACTAAGGAGATGATTGTGGACTTCAGGAAACAGCAGAGGGAACACCCCCCTATCCACATTGATGGAACAGTAGTTTAATAATGGGAATTGATGGGAAATGATGTAAAATATATCACTAGCCACTTTAAACAATGCTACCTAATATAATGTGTACATACCCTACATTATTCATCTCATATGTATATGTATATACTGTACTCTATATCATCTACTGCATCTTTATATAATACATGTATCACTAGACACTTTAACTATGCCACTTTGTTTACATACTCATCTCATATGCATATACTGCACTCAATACCATCTACTGTATCTTGCCTATGCCGCTCTGTACCATCACTCACTCATATATCTTTATGTACATATTCTTATCCCCTTACACTTGTGTCTGTCTATAAGGTAGTAGTTTTGGAATTGTTAGCTAGATTACTTGTTGGTTATCACTGCATTGTCGGAACTTGAAGCACAAGCATTTCCCTACACTCGCATTAACATCTGCTAACCATGTGTATGTGACAAATAAAATTAGATTTGATTTATTTTTGATGATTTTCTATATTGAGAGAATGCCAAGAGTGTCTTCACAAGGTCCTTTGCTGTTGTTCTGGGATTGATTTGCACTTTTCGCACCAAAGTACGTTCATCTCTAGGAGGCAGAAGGCGTTACCTTCCTGAGCGGTATGACAGCTGTGTGGTCCCATGGTGTTTATACTTGCATACTATTGTTTGCACAGATGAACGTGGTACCTTCAGGCCTTGGCTGATTTATTTTGATTTTCCATTGATGTCAAGCAAAGAGACACTGAGTTTGAAGGTAGATCTTGAAATACATCCACAGGTACACCTTCAATTGACTCAAATTATGTCAATTAGCCTATCAGACGCTTCTAAAGCCATGACATAATTTTCTGGAATTTTCCATGCTGTTTAAAGGCACAGTCAACTTAGTGTATGTGAACCTCTGACCAATTGGAATTGTGATACAGTAAATTATAAGTGAAATAATCTGTCTGTAAACAATTGTTGGAAAAATGACTTGTGTCATGCACAAAGTAGATGTCCTAACCGACTAGCTAAAACTATAGTTTGTTAACAAGAAATTTGTGGAGTGGTTGAAAAACGAGTTTTAATGACACCAATCTACGTGTGTGTAAACTTCCGACTTCAACTGTATATATATATGTCATGATGTGGCCCTCTTTGGGTATAGCATGCCTTCCTTCTCTTTCTCGCCTACACCCAGGCTGCTGTTATCTCAGGTCGTAAATCCCTGGAGGAGACTCTTCCTCATGGCCAGACAGGATATATAGAGAGAAGGTTTCACAGGAGAACAAAGGAACCTCTTCTCCAGCATAGAACTTGAGAACTGAACAATGTACATGTTTTGAAGAAGGTGTACACGGTCGGGGAAGAATCCAGCTACGACCGGTCCATTTCGTTTAATGTTTGTGAAACTCATGAGAGACAATACAGCCACATTACCATAACTCTGTTTGTACAAGAGTCTCAGTTATGAAGCTTGCATCTAATTGTTGTATAAAATGAATGAGTAAAGATTAAACTATTTGTGAATTTATGTAATGTTAATTTACACTGTTTAAGGGAACCCAATTCCCTTTAAAGTTAGCTAAGTCATTGGCCCGCCCCATGAGCACAGACATTGATCTGGCGTCATGGGACAGCCATTTTCTGCTCTTCCGAATATATCCCCACCTGGAGAATCATCTGTAGACCAAGCTTACCTCAATTAAGAGACGGCTACGGTTAGAGTAGAGACCAGCTTACCTCGATAACCGAGAGGGCTAAGGTTTGAGTAGATTGCTGAATTCTTAACCATACCACGTGGTTAAACTCTGAGACTATCGATACCGACAGAATAAGAACAAATATTTGATACTAATTACTAGTCTGCAGCTAGGAATTCTGTACCATTGAACGCGAAGACTGACAACCGCCGAAACATCTATCTACAAGAACATTTCTGAAATGGGACTCTGAAGTATCCATTCTAGCCCGTCTTTCTCAGTCGACCCCCACTTCCCTTTTGTCCACCAAGCCGCGATACCAGTTTATCCCACTAGGGAAACTCCACTATCATTTACTTGTAACTATATCTACTGTTGGTTTATTTATGCATTTCCGTGATTATTTAGTTAGTAAATAAATTATTTAAGACAATTGATGTATGGATGATTCATAGAGAAGACTGGGTTCGTGCAGATAACCAACAATTTACGACTTTTGGAATGAGACTAACGTGAGGTAAAGAATAATTCATTAATTAGAAGACTAATTGATCAGATATTAAAATATCTGAAAGTTATATTAGGAAAAGTATAACTTTGTGCCCCGTCTTCCTAGTTAATTACATTTACATGATTAAGTTAGTCATGTAATAATAATTACAGAGAATTTATTTGATAAAATAAGTATTATTTTTAAATAAGTAATATTAGCGAAACAGAGCCCCATCTGCCCTGAATGACAGGTCACCACTGTAAAACACATAGGATGTGTGTATATATGGAAAAATAGACCTTAAAAAATGTCCAACAATCGATTTGGTCGAAAGGGCAGACGACTTTTGATCGACCAATAGTTTTTTTTTGTCTGGACCAGCCCTAAGGCCAATGTATACCCTATGTAAAACAATCAAGAAAACATACATTAAAAGCAAAAGGTGACTGTCAGTAGGTCTATCTGAGTGATCCCAGGTGTGGTGTAGGGCAATCTATAAACTACAGTAGGTTACATCCGTGTTAGCACAAGTCAATTACTGTAGCCTAAACTCTCTATTAACAACATATACCGTACTTGAGAGATAGACAAGAAGCCCAAACAGAGCAGAGATCAGTGTCACTGTCACGATCATCGTAAGAACATTCGGACCAAAGCGCAGCGTGATATGGGTTCCACATATTTATTGATGTGAAACGCACAAAACAATAAAAAGCAAAAGATACGTGAAGCTATGGAGTGCTCACAGGCAACTACACATAAACAAGATCCCACAACAAAACAGTGGGGAAATGGCTGCCTAAATTTGATCCCCAATCAGAGACAACGCTAAACAGCTGCATCTGATTGGGAACCATACCAGGCCAACATAGAAATAAAACAAACTAAATGACCCACCCTAGTCACACCCCGACCTAACCAAAATAGACAGTAAAAAGGCTCTCTGTGGTCAGGGAGTGACAGTCACTGATCCATGAGAATAACATCTACAACTTCTACACTCACAATGAAAATATTTATGTTTCACTGAAGGCAACATACATAACAAATATCTGACATGTGGCTTTTTTTAAATTAAGGTTTTCCAAAGAACATATATTTTGTGTGTGTGTGTGCATTTGATGAGACTGGGCTACAAATGACTGGCATTACAGTCCTGACTATGGCATTCATTTGGAGAAATCTGCACCGCTTGTCCTATTTCCTCAGGATAGGTAACTACAGTGATTACAGAGTGTAGCGCTGAAAGAAATAGCTCAGTCCGCCTTTATGCAATAGTGGGTAACACTGTGAGAGAGACCAAATAATCAGAGGTGTTCCTATGCCATCTCTATACGGCCAATCTCTGCAAACACAAAGTACAACTATAGAATGAGATCAGTTTCAATAATCAGGGATGCTCACACACCATGACGAGAAATCTCACCCATCTTTCAGGAATCCTTTGTTACGTTGTGGTCTACTACAGCAGTAGATCCCCCACAAAGTCAGCAAGACAATATAATCACCACACTGAAACTATGAAACGTCTGCTAAACAAAAGAGTTCTGATACCCAATCATTCTCCATCATCACATCAAAACCCAACATTTCCAACTACACCCCCGCCACACGACACACAAACACATCAAATGTCTTGACCATTAGTAGCAAATCATATGCGCACATGTAATCAAAAATGAAATTTCACAATAAATCCCTCCAAACTTGTGTATTCTTAAGACTCTGATTTCATTTGAGGGTTCGTACTGTATGTGTGTGTTCCCCACAGAAACTGAAGGACAGGGGGTAGGGGGTGTGTATTGGGGAACCAGTTTCAACAGAACCTCAACTGTGCTGTTCTGCTTCTCATTACAGAAGGATCTCACAGGATTGAGAGCCATCTCGTGTTTCTGTATTATATTCTCAAAGATATAAAAGAACAGACATTGTGGAGTGAGACCCCCATGCAGTGAGGCACCAATCAGTCACGAACCACTCACTGGTCATGGGCTATTGATTCTGCATGCAGCTCTCTTCTCATTATCCTCTCATAGTGACATCACCTACTAGGATTAGGGAAGGTACTGTAGTAGCGCCGAGTCACCTCAGTGAGTAGGACAGAGATTCAGACATGGGAGTGATGCTTATATCACATCCTGGGCCTAGTGAAGGGCTTTCAGTAGGATGGTTTACTGTACATGGGTGAGTAGGTGGGTGGGTGGGTGGTAGTGGGGAAGTTACTGTTGTGTGACTGTTGTCTTCAGTGCTGTCCAGGCGGATTTGAGACCATCATGTCAATGAGTCGTGAAAGAGACATATTTTACCCAAGAAGGCGGGTGCGGAGGTCCCTGTGATGAGTGATGCAGAACCACAAGCCCTGGCATAGAATTGGCATGCAGAAGGGATAAATGTGTATCATAATGGACAGTGGGAGAGAACTATAGCTGAGCAAGCAGGCAAGCAAGGAGCAGTAAAGTAGAGGCCAATACATGCAGTAGAGTTCAGTGCAGGCACAGTGGGTCTATACTACGTGGGTGGGTGGTTGGATCAGTTACAGGTGGAATCAGATCTAACTCACTGACAGGTCTGTGATGGCCCCAGCGTGGGGAATGAAACAGGACTCCTGATGCTGATTATGACATGAGAATGTTTTTATGGTATGAGAACGTTCACCAGGCTGGGGGTACGACAGAATAACTAACCTCAGCTATACTTCCATGGTAGTGATGGTGTTAGGTGTGTTCTGCAGGGGAGATGAGAACATAACCATTGAATTAGATGATGGCAAGGTGATGGACACTTACTCCCTGCAGAGGGCACACCTTCCCCACTTTCTATGCTCATTCAACAGTACACTTTTACTCTCAGGATGTCTGCCATTCAAGATAACAGAAAAACACATTGGAACACAGACTCATTGTCCATTAGGCTACTGTAATTACCTGGTAATAAGCACAAGGCTGAGTTAATTCAACAAAATGTGTGCTGCTCAAGTAGGTTATATGTATTCCTGTGTTACATAGTTATTTCCCTAATGAAAGATGGGTTTACATTTCCTCGTAAATCATGAGAAGATGCAACCTGTGTGAGTTGTGTCTCACATCACCCTGCTTGTCACCTTCCCACAGTGCCCACTGCCCAGTGAAGCTTGCCTCAATCCATCCAAGCTTCCTGATAAATTTGTTTTTCTCTTCAGTTTACAAATTCCACATCTGAGAGGCTTTCAGGAGGGAGGAAATTTGCCATGTGCCTTCCAAAAAAAGGAAAAGAGTTAGAAAAAAATACACATGCCTACGCAATGGTTATTTTGTCAAATCTGGTCAACAGGTCTTCTAGTCCCATAACCTGATTGGTTCTCGACGAGTAAACCCTACATTCCATAAAGTTTTACTTTGGCATCTTGTCTGACATGTGAATGAATTAATAGCATTTCTCACAAATACCACTGAGGTGCTTATAAGCGCATTTTACACACTGGAAATTCACTGTACCCAGAAGATACCCAACCCAGAGCGCTTCGGGACTGAGTGTATTCGCAGTACAGGATTAACTGAAAATGATTTGGATGCACGCTGTCATTGTGTTCCTGTGTCTTTGTCCAATCCGCGCTGCGTTTGGGCAGGTGAGTGTTTCCTGCGGTTGTCAGTGTCACGAGGGCACCTTGGCCACTATTAAGAGACAACATATGGTGTTTCTTGGATTTATTTTGCACAGCTGGTTGGTCCAATCAAAAATGTAGCTGATTTAAAAGCACATATCACACTACATATCACAGAGTAAAACGTCAAATCTGTGTAAATTACTGAATTTTATATGATCATGGGTTACCATTATAATCTCTATGAGTGTGTTACGATTTAATGTAGTCTATTGTGGTTTCTGACATGCTTTAGGTAGTCCATTAATGTAATAAACTCAGAAAACATTTCCAGACCAATTAACTATCACATATAGCCTCAGGACATAGTTAAAATTCTTGCCATTATCTGTAATGACCTGAAAAGACTATGGGTAAATATCACACAGATTTACAACTGAGAAAATAGACCTGAGAGAAAGGTTGTCTGAATGCCCTTTTCGTGGACAGGCTTTAATTCAACATCTAACACTGAGGGATGCAGTAGTGATGCCTGGGTGTTGTTGAAGGTCAAAACGCATCAAGCTGAAGTGTCAATCTCTTGTCAAATGCAAGAGCCTGCAAGTCCAGCTATAAGGTCATTATCCATGCATCATGACATGGACAGACACCCATTGATAGAACTGGTGTTTGGTCAAACTCAATTCCCAGGCAAGCTGCACAAAGGATTACTAAGGCCCCTTGCATGCATGAGACACCGAGAGGCCCAATCACCATGAATAGACCCAACACCTCTGACGTGTTTCAGCACAAAACTGCTAAACCTCTCTACCTTGTCCAAGGACAAGGGTCTATATTACAGCAGGTTGGTGTGTGTGTGTGTGCTATGCTGTACTCTTTCTGTTGTTCAGTTAGAAATTCATGTGGAATGTCAAATTTGGATTCAATTTAGTTTTTTGTCCACATTTAGTTAAGATCATGATGTACTGTGTGGTAATGAGCTGTGTGTATGAGGAGTCTGTTCAGGTCTCGTTAGTGATCTTTGGCTTGTTCTTGTCATGGCACAACTCACACTGCAGAACTGAAGCCATGCAGTGATTGCATAATTGAACAAGGTCAGCCAGAGTATTATTAGCTACAGGACACTTTTCCTTTTATGCAAAACCTTTCTGCATCACATAATTCACTTAGAACAATTTAGAATCCTTGGATTAGATCACCATGCTACTTTGGCCTTCATCATTGCACTGCACACCTCTTGATTCAAAGAGCAGCTCAGAACTTACTGAAGGAGGCTATATGTATGTTACCTAGGCACACCAAGATAATGTCACAGACACATGAAATGTTTTGCAGCGGAGGCAGAAAGAGGACATTATCGCTGGGGCACACAAACAGCAGCCTTTCCCTCCCTCCCTCCTGACTGATGTCGCTCCAGCAGCCCAGCTCCCTGCTCCAGTTTCAATCAGCCAGGTGTTTTCACAGGATGACCAAATATTTACTTTTCTTACATAACTTCTGCCAGATGAAAACACTAATTGGCTCTCTGAAAACATTCATGAGAGGACAGAGAGGAGGAGGGAGAGAGTTGAAAGAGAGAGTGAGAGTTTAGGAAAAATATACTACTAACACTCCCTGATTTTCTCAGCCAATGGGAGGAGAGGCTGTGTCTCATACACAGGTGATGTTTACCCTCTGGGTGTTTATGCCACAGCATCTGACCCCAAACAGCCTCTCCAACCTACAGTACACCCATCCCTTCATCAACACCTACAGTACACCCAACCCTTCATCAACACCTACAGTACACCCACCCCTTCATCAACACCTACAGTACACCCACCCCTTCATCAACACCTACAGTACACCCACCCCTTCATCAACACCTACAGTACACCCACCCCTTCATCAACACCTACAGTACACCCACCCCTTCATCAACACCTACAGTACACCCACCCCTTCATCAACACCTACAGTACACCCACCCCTTCATCAACACCTACAGTACACCCACCCCTTCATCAACACCTACAGTACACCCACCCCTTCATCAACACCTACAGTACACCCACCCCTTCATCAACACCTACAGTACACCCACCCCTTCATCAACACCTACAGTACACCCACCCCTTCATCAACACCTACAGTACACCCACCCCTTCATCAACACCTACAGTACACCCACCCCTTCATCAACACCTACAGTACACCCACCCCTTCATCACACCCAGTACACCCACCCCTTCATCAACACCTACAGTACACCCACCCCTTCATCAACACCTACAGTACACCCACCCCTTCATCAACACCTACAGTACACCCACCCCTTCATCAACACCTACAGTACACCCACCCCTTCATCAACACCTACAGTACACCCACCCCTTCATCAACACCTACAGTACACCCACCCCTTCATCAACACCTACAGTACACCCACCCCTTCATCAACACCTACAGTACACCCACCCCTGCATCAACAACTACAGTACACCCACCCCTTCATCAACACCTACAGTACACCCACCCCTTCATCAACACCTACAGTACACCCACCCCTTCATCAACACCTACAGTACACCCACCCCTTCATCAACACCTACAGTACACCCACCCCTTCATCAACACCTACAGTACACCCACCCCTTCATCAACACCTACAGTACACCCACCCCTTCATCAACACCTACAGTACACCCTACCCTTTATCATTACCTACAGTACACCCACCCCTTTATCAACACCACCAGTACACCCTACCCTTTATCAAAACCACCAGTACACCCACCCCTGCATCAAAACCACCAGTACACCCACCCCTTCATCAACACCTACAGTACACCCTACCCTTTATCAACACCTACAGTACACCCTACCCTTTATCAACACCTACAGTACACCCACCCCTTCATCAACACCTACAGTGCACCCACCCCTGCATCAACACCTACAGTACACCCACCCCTGCATCAACACCTATAGTACACCCACCCCTTTATCAACACCTACAGTACACCCACCCCTTTATCAACACCTACAGTACACCCACCCCTTCATCAACACCTACAGTACACCCACCCCTTCATCAACACCACCAGTACACCCACCCCTTTATCAAAACCACCAGTACACCCACCCCTTTATCAAAACCACCAGTACACCCACCCCTTTATCAACACCACCAGTACACCCACCCCTTTATCAAAACCACCAGTACACCCACCCCTGCATCAAAACCACCAGTACACCCACCCCTTTATCAACACCTACAGCACACCCTACCCTTTATCAACACCTACAGTACACCCACCCCTTCATCAACACCTACAGTACACCCACCCCTGCATCAACACCTACAGTACACCCACCCCTTCATCAACACCTACAGTACACCCACCCCTTGATCAACACCTACAGTACACCCACCCCTTCATCAACACCACCAGTACACCCACCCCTTCATCAACACCTACAGTACACCCACCCCTTCATCAACACCTACAGTACACCCACCCCTTCATCAACACCTACAGTACACCCACCCCTTCATCAACACCTACAGTACACCCTACCCTTTATCAACACCTACAGTACACCCACCCCTTCATCAACACCTACAGTACACCCACCCCTTCATCAACACCTACAGTACACCCACCCCTTTATCAACACCTACAGTACACCCACCCCTTCATCAACACCTACAGTACACCCTACCCTTCATCAACACCTACAGTACACCCACCCCTTCATCAACACCTACAGTACACCCACCCCTTCATCAACACCTCACAGTACACCCACCCCTTCATCAACGCCTACAGTACACCCACCCCTTCATCAACACCTACAGTACACCCACCCCTTCATCAACACCTACAGTACACCCACCCCTTCATCAACACCTACAGTACACCCACCCCTTCATCAACACCTACAGTACACCCACCCCTTCATCAACACCTACAGTACACCCTACCCTTTATCAACACCTACAGTACACCCACCCCTTCATCAACACCTACAGTACACCCACCCCTTTATCAACACCTACAGTACACCCTACCCTTTATCAACACCACCAGTACACCCACCCCTTTATCAACACCACCAGTACACCCTACCCTTTATCAAAACCACCAGTACACCCACCCCTTGCATCAAAACCACCAGTACACCCACCCCTTTATCAACACCTACAGTACACCCACCCCTGCATCAACACCTACAGTACACCCACCCCTTCATCAACACCTACAGTACACCCACCCCTTGATCAACACCTACAGTACACCCACCCCTTCATCAACACCTACAGTACACCCACCCCTTCATCAACACCTACAGTACACCCACCCCTTCATCAACACCTACAGTACACCCTACCCTTTATCAACACCTACAGTACACCCACCCCTTCATCAACACCTACAGTACACCCACCCCTTCATCAACACCACCAGTACACCCACCCCTTCATCAACACCTACAGTACACCCACCCCCTTTATCAACACCTACAGTACACCCACCCCTTCATCAACACCTACAGTGCACCCACCCCTTCATCAACACCTACAGTACACCCACCCCTTTATCAACACCTACAGTACACCCACCCCTGCATCAACACCTACAGTACACCCACCCCTTCATCAACACCTACAGTACACCCACCCCTTCATCAACACCCACCCCTTCATACACCCAGTACCCCTTCATCAACACCTACAGTACACCCACCCCTTCATCAACACCTACAGTACACCCTACCCTTCATCAACACCTACAGTACACCCACCCCTTCATCAACACCTACAGTACACCCACCCCTTCATCAACACCTACAGTACACCCACCCCTTCATCAACACCTACAGTACACCCCACCCCTTCATCAACACCTACAGTACACCCACCCCTTCATCAACACCTACAGTACACCCACCCTTCATCAACACCTACAGTACACCCTACCCTTCATCAACACCTACAGTACACCCACCCCTTCATCAACACCTACAGTACACCCACCCCTTCATCAACACCTACAGTACACCCTACCCTTCGTCAACACCTACAGTACACCCACCCCTTCATCAACACCTACAGTACACCCACCCCTTCATCAACACCTACAGTACACCCTACCCTTCATCAACACCTACAGTACACCCACCCCTTCATCAACACCTACAGTACACCCACCCCTTCATCAACACCTACAGTACACCCTACCCTTCATCAACACCTACAGTACACCCACCCCTTCATCAACACCTACAGTACACCCACCACTTCATCAACACCTACAGTACACCCACCCCTTCATCAAAACCTACAGTACACCCACCCCTTCATCAACACCTACAGTACACCCACCCCTTCATCAAAACCTACAGTAGACCCACCCCTGCATCAAAACCTACAGTACACCCACCCCTTCATCAACACCTACAGTAGACCCACCCCTTCATCAACACCTACAGTACACCCACCCCTTCATCAACACCTACAGTACACCCACCCCTTCATCAAACAAAGAACACTATGAGCAAGCAACATTTTTTATGCCTCCAAGGAGATCATTCCACTGACTGTCAGAACTTTCAGAGACCTATGGGCTAAAACGATAGAACAGCCGAGGCTGGGATATGAGAAAAGACAGACTGGGAGGGGATTTAGTGTGATGGGAATCTGTTGTGAGAATGAGTCCAGATAGGATTGGAGCCACTCTTTCTCTCATGGAGTGTGTCTTTAGTGTTTCACAGCAACCCCCTTAGACCGTACAGGAGGCCTACAGGACTTCTCTCTAGCACCATCAAGTAACACCACCAGGGGCATAAGCACGCAACCTCCAAAACGTAAAACTACTACCACTAGAGAACAACTCACTTTGCACAAAGGCAAAAGCCTACCAGCCTACCAACACTACAGCCACCTCTGACTTCAAGCTCCCCAGTTGGTGGTAGGGGTTGTTGAGATGCCCATGCGTGCTCAGAACTCTTGGTTCACTTGTACAGTAGGTCAGACAACCAGGGGGATGATGTCGCCGGCTCAATTCATTCATTCACCACATCGACTAGGCTGCCTACTGTGTACAGTGAGATTAAAAACATGACCATCTGAGTGCTGATGTAGTGCTGAAGCAGGTATGTCTACTCTGATGTCTCTTCTCTGGTCTCCCTAGAAACCCAGACCAGTGACCATATGCCGTTTTATTAACTTTTAGGTACTGTACACTACATTCTTTAACTTTTAGTGCTATCTTAGGAAAACACCTAAAATGCTTTCTAATTGCAGTAACAAACCACTTCATGTGGCTCACCAGATGCTAGTTTATCATTCCTAACTCAAGCCAAAGTACAGTAGCTGCTGTACTTCTGTCCTGTTATTCCAACATTAACTTGTTGGTGAGGTCATTTCTCTGTTCTTTCCAGTGATTAAGTAGTGAGGACATTTGCTTTTGCAGTGAATGTGGTTTGTATAACTGAGTGATGTCAAATTCTAGGAAGCTAATGTAAGAATGAGTTCTGCCTCCATCTTCTGACCAAGTCACCTGTGTCTCACGGTCCCTGACTCGAGTTTAAATTAGGCAGTCATCTATCAACTGCAACTGCACTTCATTAGGCAATGAATGTGCTCTGTGTAGCCTATGTTAGCATAGGAAAAATAAACTTGCATGTTCCTTATGTTCCTCAACCCATGTTTTTAACGTGCCCCTTCGCTAAAATGCAATTAAGATCTTCCTGTATTACGGCTTTTTAAAATACAGTAACTCAAATGAATTGCCTTTTTGGGGATGACTCTCTTGTCAAGTTTTTCCCTGTATAACACTTTTGAACTCTTCCACTGCCCCTGACTTCCTATGTTTCTGTTGGACAAAAAAAGTGTTCACCTGCTTACCATGCCCTGTCCCTGTAGGACTGTCCCAGCAGGCAGGACATGCAGAGCTCCCTAAAGCAGGTCCAGAAGCTGCTGTCGACCCACGAGGCTGCATACCTTCAGAGCCTCCGCACCCTGAGGAAGAAACTCAACTTGCTACAGAACACAGCCACCAAACAGACTGGCAAAGTAAACAATGGTAAGTCTGCACACAGCCCAAACATCAGTCAAAGACGCAACATGTAGCCTACAATTTTAGCCATAGGCTTAAATTCGATTTATTCATGTTTTTTTTAAGTACACTGAAATGCCTAAAATGGCTTTTAGTAGGCCTGCTGCTTTTTATTTTATAATCCAAAAAACACCAGTTGCAAGAATGTGAAGAAGTTTTATATTACTAATGTTTTTGCTATTGTTGTCAACCTCATGAACGAGAACCAATCGTGATTCAGTAAGTTGTGTAGGCCTACACACAGCACCAGCCAAACCGACTAGTCCTGGTAAAAATGCTAATTAGCTGTAAAAATGCAGTGTCACGCTGCGTTCTAAAGATGTTTACTCTGGTGGATTGTTATTCCTTTGCTACTACTGGTACGTCATTTCACATTTGGTGGTTAGCGGTAGGTAGAAATGTTAAATTGAGCTCCTATGGACCTATGGCTGGAGAGTTAAGTCCTGGCTTATGTCCCCCTACCAACCGCCCCCCACCGCTTTACAGATACCTGTCTAAAGCTGGACACGCCTGCCAACAGCAGGAAGTTGGGAAAAGCGCAGACCCCAGGTCACGAGGTTCACTTTCTGTGTGATGCGGGTTATGAGTTGGTGGGAGCAGAGAGCAGGATGTGTCTGGAGAGCCTCACCTGGAGCGGCCAGCAGCCCACCTGCCGCAGTGAGTGACCCTACCATCTGCTACAGATTACCCTACCCCTAATCTTAACGTTAACCATTAGGGAGACACACATCTGATGTGAAATCACTATCTTTTGTCACTACTATCTACTTCTTCTCTTTCTCTGGCATCTCTTCCCCCCCACCCTTTTCTCTTCTCTTCTCCTTTCCTCTTCTGTGTCCCGTCACTCATCTCTTTATCTGCTTTTCCATCTCTCTCACGTCCTTGTCAGCATCCTCTTTGTGTCCCCCTCTCTTTTCTTTATCTCTCTTTCCCCCATTTTAAACTTCATGCATATTACTAACATTTATCTAGATAAGATGGCTTGCCTCCATATGAGTTTCATTATCAAATTTCCTTTTTATGTATTTTCATGGCCATCCAGAATGGGTTATTGAATCCAGTGACTGTGACACATAGTGATAGCAGCCCTCTGTCTTGACAGCTTGCTAACATTTAGATAATGCTTCAAAGACGTTCTGTGAGACTAAAAGTCAGGCCATCCCTTTCGCTCCGGTTATGTCGAGTACTCACACACACACACACACACACACACACACACACACACACACACACACACACACACACACACACACACACACACACACACACACACACACACACACACACACACACACACACACACACACACACACACACACACACACACACACACAGAGAGAGAAGGAGCACTCTTTTAGTTCATGCATCAGAGCTATAAGGTTCCACCTGTGCTTGTCAGTGAGTTAGCTAGCCAACATTTACATCAGGGCTAATATTACTTCATTACTTCATTCTCCTCTCTTGACTAATCCCTTACTCCTCCTGTCTTTCCTCAGACATAAATGAGTGTGCCTCGTCTCCCTGTCTGAACGGGGGGACGTGTGTGGACGAGATGAACCAGTTCTCCTGCACGTGTACCAAAGGCTGGGCCGGAGCCACCTGCCAGAGCCCTGTGCCAACATGTAGGTAGAGATGCTTAAGCAATAAGGCCCAAAGGGGTGTGGTATATTGGCCAATATACCACGGCTAAGGGCTGCCCTTATGCACGACGCAAAGTGCCTGGACTCAGCCTTTAGCCGTGGTATATTGGCCACGGCTAATATATACAACAAAACCCTTGAGGTGCCTTATTGATATTATAAACTGGAACCAGGACTTACAGTCCTATATATCTCTATGCTATGGCTAACTAGTAGCAACAACACACAAGGGCCAGACACCGAGGGAGACCCAGGTCCACTCCCTCTCGCTGGTTCTGGCTGGCTGGGCTATCATACACACTCAGGGCTCCAGGCAGAGCCAGCGAATCAATACGGCCCAGTTAGATTTTGTTTCTCTCTGTCTATTTGTTTTCATTTCTCCCCCCTGTGTACAGTACACTGCTGTAAGTGAGAACCACACACAGACTAATGGGGATTTAGATGGACTTTGACCATGAGTAACACTGCTTGCACTGTGTGGGAGCCTTCTATAAGTCTATCATCCCACTCACACACAGCCCACTGATAGAGGGCTGCATGGTGCAATGCATGTGAACACTGAGGTCAGGAAATGTTGGGAAACTACAGTGTTGCATGAATGTTTAATATTAAAAAGTTTAATGTAGCCTAACTTAAGTTGCAAGTAAGTCGAGACGACCTCCCGTCTGGTCGCCAGACAACATTTTGAGTATCTCATCTCTGTGTCCAATACATTTGTGCTCAGTCTTGACTCAGTCTTGGATAGTGACAACTGGTCATTTCTTCTGGAGACCAGCCGAGACCAGCGCAGTAAAAAACTCCTAATTATCAGCACATAAAACCGCTTTGCCTTGCCAAATATATACACTCCTTTCTTGAAACATTAATACCTGCAGTCTTTATATCTAGTATAGACATGTTTGCGCAGTGGCAAACCTATTGGACCTAGGCCTTCAGTGGCGAACCTATTGGACCTTCAGTGTGTGACAGGTTCTTGACGCTGGAAGGACAGCAATCGTCATACCAGCGGACTCATTTAGGACTGCACTTTGTTTTAAAACAAAGGGCCAGTGGCGTAGTGGAGGCTATATGCTGTGTTTATGGGCATTGTGTATACTCACTTCTTAATCCCCAGTGATGCGTATCAAAGTAGTGTAGTGGAGATATACGGCTTATCAATGATGTATAACAATAAAGAAGACATGCATAAAGTAGCTTATAAAGTAGCCTATAAAGTAGCCTATAAAGTAGCCTATAAAGTAGCCTATAAAGTAGCTTATAAATTAGCCTATAAAGTAGCCTATAAAGTAGCCTATAAAGTAGCCTATAAAGTAGCCTATAAAGTAGCCTATAAAGTAGCCTAATCGCAAAGTACGTGACATACAGCTCTGGAAAAATTTGAGATCACTGCAAAATGATGAGTTTCTCTGGTTTGACTATTTATAGGTGTGTGTTTGGGTAAAATGATCAGTTTCTATGGTTTTAGAGCATTTATTTGCAGAAAATGACAACTGGTCAAAATAACAAAAAATATGCAGTGTTGTCAGACCTTGAATAATGCAAAGAAAATAAGTTCATATTCATTTTTAAACAACACAATACTAATGTTTTAACTTAGAAAGAGTTCAGAAATCAATATTTGGTGGAATAACCCTGATTTTCAGTCACCCAAACACATACCTATAAATAGTAAAACCAGAGAAACTGATCATTTTGCAGTGGTCTCTTCATTTTTTACAGAGCTGTATATTCACATGTGCGCAGCACACACAGTCTAGTTTCAACGGAATGTCGTCTGCAGGCAGCAAGAATGCACAGCTCTCAACTGTTTTTTTGGCAAAGAGCAGCTCAAAGAAAAATGATATTGGTAGCCTGTAGGGTAGGTAGGAAATACTTTTCAATGTATGATATCTACCAGTAAATGCTAACAAAGGCAACAATGAGTATGCAAATAAGGTCAGTAGGCTATTGTGATGAGCATTCAGTCATCATACCCTGATTGCATCAGTGGTGGGCCTGGGTGGACACCCAATCAAGTTTGAGCAAAAACAGAAAAATAATACATGATTATGACAAAAATATATATTATTTATATTGTCAGACCTCCAAAATGGTCTCCTGGTGTGCTTTAAGCATTGTTGTGGACTTAGAACGTCACATTTTAATTGTTTTTCTATTTAAAAAAAGGTGTGATTTAGAGGTTGCAAATCTAAAAAACATACGATTTTTCCTTCGCTTGGCAGGCCATGAGGATATCTACTTCTCCAGGCTCCACTACACCACGGCATAGGGCCAATGGAAAGACAGCAGTCACACACAGCAAGATGTTAAAGAATAAGCAGTCCAATCACTCAGACATAGTAAACCAGTGGGTTCCAATCATAAGAATACTAAAACACAACCATTAGGCTAAGCATTTCTTAATCGAAATGTACAACTATTACTTTTCATTGCAAAAAATATTTCACGTTTAGCACACAAAGTAACCGGTGACCTAAAGTTTAAACGCAACAATGTTTCACACATAAGTTATTTTCAAAGAGATGGTTAACAACAGCAAGGGAGCTGAAATAAAATAAACAGTTCCACTCAAAAGATGAGGATAAATGTTAACTTATTCAAGAAGTTATTCTTGAAAAGGGAGAAGCTAACAAATTAGCAACATCCTCTTCTATAACACCTTCTACAGCCGCTAAAAACTAGCCTACAACAAAAGATAGTTAGCTACATCATAGGAAAACTACTGCTTGCTGTTGCGCAGTGACCTGTCAGCCTTTCAGAAAGCAGAGGTTTCCAGATTTGTTTTGTAAAAAACGGTCCACCCATTACAAGTCAAAATGTGATTGGTTGATTCCACTGTCACTCCAAAATGTTGCCTTGATTCAGTTGAATGGCAGATGCCTTCTATCTATCTTTTTTACATTTTTTATTTCACCTTTATTTAACCAGGTAGGCTAGTTGAGAACAAGTTGTCATTTACAACTGCGACCTGGCCAAGATAAAGCAAAGCAGTTCGACATACATCAACGCAGAGTTACACATGGAATAAACAAACATACAGTCAATAATACAGTGAAAAAAATTATATATACATTGTGTGCAAATGAGGTAAGATAAGGGAGGTAAGGCAATAAATAGGCCATGGTGTCGAAGTAATTACAATATAGCAATTAAACACTGGAGTGATAGATGTGCAGAAGATGAATGTGCAATTAGAGATACTGGGGTGCAAAGGAGCAAGATAAATAAATAAATAAATACAGTATGGGGATGGGCTATTTACAGATGGGCTGTGTACTGGTGCAGTGATCTGTGAGCTGCTCTGACAGCTGGTGCTTAAAGTTAGTGAGGGAGGTATGAGTCTCCAGCTTCAGTGATTTTTGCAGTATGTTCCAGTCATTGGCGGCAGAGAACTGGAAGGAAAGGCGGCCAAAGGAGGAATTGGCTTTGGGGGTGACCAGTGAAATATACCTGCTGGAGCGCGTGCTATGGGTGGGTGCTGCTATGGTGACCAGTGAGCTGAGATAAGGTGGGGCTTTACCTAGCAATGACTTGTAGTTGACCTGGAGCCAGTGGGTTTGGTGACGAATAGGAAGCGAGGGCCAGCCAACGAGAGCGTACAGGTCGCAGTGGTGGGTAGCATATGGGGCTTTGGTGACAAAACGGATGGCACTGTGATAGACTGTATCCAATTTGTTGAGTAGAGTGTTGGAGGCTATCTAGCTTCTGATGGCCTAGCCATTGGCTGACTTAGCTAGCTAGATTTATCTCCCCAGAGACCAGCAAAGAAAAATCCTGATTGGATATTTTTTTCTCTCCAGTGTTCGTTTCCTTTCCAACAAAAACTGAAGTGATTAAATAAGAACTTAATTGAAAATAATAATATAATTAATTATAGTTATTTTATAAATCCTTAGCCCTTCTCTGAAGGCATAGAAGGCCCTCATTATTTCACACTGTGTTTGGGTTATTCACAAATTGTAGAGTGGCTCTATTATCACTCAGCCTGCATTTATTTACCATTCTGAATGTATAAAGAATCCATATGTTTTTCTGAAATATGAACACAGAAATACTGGAGATTTTGAACTGTTATTATTGTGGCAATTTGACAAAATTACAATCATGGTCTTGAATTGGACTCCCATTTTTCTGGTCTCGGTCTCGTACCCCTTGTCCCTCTCCGGTCTTGGTCTTGACTCGTAGCCCTTGTCCCCCTCCGGTCTCGGTCTTGACTCGGTCTCGTACCCCTTGTCCCCCTCCAGTCTCGGTCTGGACTCGGTCTCGTACCCCTTGTCCCCCTCCAGTCTCGGTCTGGACTCGGTCTCGTACCCCTTGTCCCCCTCCAGTCTCGGTCTGGACTCGGTCTCGTACCCCTTGTCCCCCTCCAGTCTCGGTCTGGACTCGGTCTCGTACCCCTTGTCCCCCTCCAGTCTCGGTCTGGACTCGGTCTCGTACCCCTTGTCCCCCTCCGGTCTTGCGCTTGACTCGGTCTCGTACCCCTTGTCCCCCTCCAGTCTCGGGCTTGACTCGGACGAGATTTGCTCCGGTCTTGGTCATGAATTGGTCTCGCTTTAGGTGGTCTCAAACACAACACTGTTCCACTGTGGTTACCCTGGGAACAAATAGTTAATTTGTAACTCTTTGTTCACACGGTAACCATAGTGTTTTATAAAGAAATAAGCTGCACTGTACTGATTTGAAGATGGAGATGTTTAGATGGCCATGCCCTCAGACTGCAGTCAGAAACCTCCATATCAATGAGAATCATCCTTAGTTTCACTCTTCTCCTCATTCCTCTCCTTCTTTTTCTTCCTCTTTCATTTTTCTCCAGTCTTTGTCACCATGACGAACACCTCGTCTGCCACCTCCTCTGCGGCTGCTGCCATCTCTCCCCCGGCTGTGACTGTTGGTCCGTTTGTCCGTCCGTCTCGCTGTACGCAGGTCCAGGGCACTACCCACTGCACCTGTGACCCCGGATACACCATCTCTGGGCGTGACAGCACCACTTGCACAGGTACACCACAATCAGCTACCATTGCTATGGTAACATAAAAAGACACACTGTCTGACCACATAATGTTATATACTGTAACTCACATTAATGGCAATTGATGTGTGTGTGTTTCAGACGTTGATGAGTGTGAGTTGTTCCACATGGGTCAGGCTGGCCGGCTGTGTTTACATGCCTGTGTTAACACCCCTGGAGGCTACCGCTGTACCTGTCCTGCTGGATACAATGTCACCCGCGACGGACGCAACTGCAAAGGTGAAAGGAGACCTCACACACACACACACACACTGTACCAAAGTCTCAAATGCTGAACACACACACACACACACACACACACACCATCATATCCTCTGCCTCAAAACATGCCAGTTATACCAGATGAATACTAAACATTTGAATAGTCTACCACAAAGAGAAAGAAGATAACTTGGCTGAATGATAATGAATGTTTCCTATTATTTCATATCTGTTGTATCTGTAATTCCATGCAATTCTGTTATCTACTGGCTGAATAATTAAACAAACCCTACATCTGGTCTGAATAAATGTTTGTTTTTGTAGGCAACTACAATACATCCGTTATTTCTCTGTCTCGCTCTCTCTATTTTCTCTGTCTTTTTTTATCTGTCCCTCCCTCACTTTTACACACATTATTCTCCCTCTCTCTCCATGGCCTGTAGACATAGATGAGTGTGCCACCAGACTGAATAACTGCACCCGGGAGCAGATGTGTATAAACACCTACGGAGGGTTCCAGTGTGTACGTGTGGACTGCCCCCGCATACGAAACTCCACCTACAGCAAAACCTCACCCCTGTGAGTACCTTCTCTTATAGTTAATCAAGAATAGATTTGATAACATGTAACTCTTTATCACTCTCTTGCAATAATACACCCCTCAATGCCTATATAATCTTCTCTTTCCCTGTTCCCCAGGCGTTGCGAGCGTAACCCCTGCTCTGTGGACAACAAGGTGTGCTCTCAGGCCCCTAACTCCATCTCCCACCACTACCTGTCTGTCGTATCCAACCTGTCAGCACCACGCACCATGTTCCGTGTGTCGGCCCTCCGCCTCATGGGCGACACGCTGCGTTTCTCCCTGCTGGGCCGCGGGCAGGCCCGACGCCACTTCACGGTGCAGCGGTCAGACCGACAGACAGGCCAGCTGGTGCTGGGGAGCCCGGTGCAAGGCCCTGCTACACTGGAGGCAGAGGTGGAGATGACCGAGCTGGAGAAAGGGGTCCAGCTGGGGCGGTACATCACCAAGATCACCATGTTCATCTCCCAGTATGAGTTCTAGAGAGGGAGAGAGTAAGGTAGGGATTTAGAGGGTGGAATGAAGAGAGGGAGGAGGGAGTACTGTGGTAAGAGTTTTTGAGTGTGGCAGTGGATAGGGCTGGGAGGCTGGGAGGGGTGAGGCACTAAGTCCTAAGGAACAAAGAAGGACTAAAAGGAGAGGGAAGTTTAGTCGAGACATACAGGTATGGCAGTAACGGATGCATTTGGTCGAGTTGTATCAATTATAATGACAGAAAGGGAATGTTTCAGGTAAGGTTTAGGGGGGTGAGAAATTAGGGAGGGTCAGAGACATGAAAACGAGAAAATGGCCACTTGTGGTGGAGATGGAATGTTTCCTCACTGAAGCTGAGAGAGTGAGAGAGAGCTGGGTATGTAAATACGAGCTGAAGTCCTTAACTGGTTAATTGTTTTACATCCAACATATGACAAAATGACAATCAATATCTGTAAGATGAGAAGACATGACGCTACACATTGACAATCCTATATTTCCTGGTCTTGTGTTCAACTTGTTTTGATATATTTATTTTGAAGGTGTTGTAAACCCCTGTTTGTGAACTGCTTTTTATTTATCTGAGAAAGCACTATTAAACATTTATTCAAAACACCACTGTATGATTTCTAGGGTTTTATTATTTACTTTTCCTATATACTTATGTCTCTGCACAGGACTGTATAAGGGGCTTGCCTTGAACTGTGACCTGTAGATGATCTGTCTGTCATAGAGGCTGAAACAGGAGTATAATGTACAGTAGTGCAGGTCTGGGGAAGACATCAGGCATGGCAGTACAGAGCTACACTGTGCAGCAGACAGACAGCCAAAGACACTCTGCTCAAAGAGCTACTAGATCCTTACAGTATATGCATGAGCTAAACCAGCAAACACAGTGTATATTGTTACTTAATGAGATATGACAAATTGAAATGCTCTTTTACACAATGCTTAGGGGTACGTGTGTGTGTGTGTGTGTGTGTGTGTGTGTGTGTGTGTGTGTGTGTGTGTGTGTGTGTGTGTGTGTGTGTGTGTGTGTGTGTGTGTGTGTGTGTGTGTGTGTGTGTGTGTGTGTGTGTGTGTGTGTGTGTGTGTGTGTGTGCGTGCGTGTGCGTGTGTGTGTGAGGAGATGTTCTGTAGATTTGGCTGGTGTTGTTGTGGCGTGGGTTGTAGAGGATGCTGATGAAATGTTTCACCCCTGTCTCAGGCTGCCCACAAACCTTCCCCACTATCTGCACTCTATCATCTGGACAGACATGAAAACCCTGGTTAACACCACACCACACATAGGGCCAATGCCATGGACACACACAAACAAGATTCATGTGAGTAGTGGTGTGAGAACGCACACACAGATTCTTACACAATAAATTACCTGTAGTGTATAAGATATCCCACATCACAGCTCTCTCAACATAGAGCACCCTGCAATGACCACAGCACAGTGAGTGTACTTTATATAGGCACTGATGTAAGTGTAGAGTGTGAGGGGTTAACCAGCCCGGTGCAGCCACGCAGAGCCAGGCAGTGTGTATCAAGGTACAAGGCGAGACCCAGATGCAGACACAGGAGGCAGATGGTTGGAGTCTTATAATGTTTATTAATCCAAAAAAGGGTAGGCAAGAGAATGGTCCAGAGTGGTCCTTCTGTAGCTCAGTTGGTAGAGCATGGCGCTTGTAACGCCAGGGTAGTGGGTTCGATTCCCGGGACCACCCATACGTAGAATGTATGCACACATGACTGTAAGTCGCTTTGGATAAAAGCGTCTGCTAAATGGCATATATTATATTATTATATAGGGAAAAGATCAAAGCAGTTTGGAGTCCAATAGGTACCGAAGGACAGATTCAAGGTCAGGACAGGTAGGATGATCAGGCAGGCGGGAAAGTAGTCCAGAGTCAGGCAGGGGTCAAAACCGGGAAGACTATCAAAAGAGAATAGAAAAGGAGTATGGGAAAAACACACTGGTTGACTTGACTAAACATACAAGACCAACTGGCAATGAGAGACAGGAAACACAGGGATAAATACACTGGAAAATAAGCAACACCTGGAGGGGGTGGAGACAATCACAGGGACAGATTAAACAGATCAGGACGTGACAGTGTGCCTCAGACAAACAGGCACTAACACACTGAACCCAGCCCCACCTCGGAGTCACCATATTGGGCTGAGAGAGAGACGAGGAGGGACTCCCCTGACCTGGCTGAGACCCACTAGGGGACCACAGGGGGGTGAGGATCCCAAAATGGGATTGCACACAGAGGGACAGGGGGAAATGATAAAGAGAGATAGAGGAAGAGAGAATGATGGCTGAATAGAGTGGTATCAATAGCAAGCAATTCACAGCGAGACTCTATTTCTGCTCTGAAAGAGACCCCTCACTGTTCTTCACTCTGTCTGTATCTCTCTCCCTTTCTGTCTTGATGAAAGGAAGGGACAGAAAGAGAAAGGAAAAAATTAGATGTATAGTTGAATGGCAGCCTGTCCCAATGTTGTCGTTCCCCGGGGGAGGAACAAAGCTGATGTGGTGATGAGTCAGTCCCTATATCCTCTCTGACCCCCTCCACACCTCTCCTCTCCTCACCCCCTCCTAACCCGCTTGTCTCTGCCCATCCAGGACTACCTGTATCTCACCCACACCTCCTCCTGTCCTGAATACAAACCCTACACTCTGACCCCACTCTTGTCCTCTTTTCAATCAGTCTCAGACCCCACACAGACACATTAAAGGTCCAATGTAACTGTTTTTTTTTATATCAATATCAAATCATTTCTGGGTGACACTTAAGAACATTACTGTAATAAATTCTATTATAATGGGCAAAAATTCTAAACTATTTCTCAAGCAAGAATGTAATTGGTCTATTAACCAATTCACTGCACGGTGATGTCACTATGGAAAGCCCAAACTCGCGCCCATACAAAACCTGCTAATTATAAGGTCCTGTGTGGAAGATTGCATTTTAATTCAGCAACTATCAGGAGATAACACTGATACATTTTTTTCACACTTTTACAGTGTTAGTTTCATCAGCGGCACTAGGCCTTTAAAACACAAGCATATAGTATACAAACATGCATGAACACCCACACACACTCACACACACAAACAAACACACACACACTGGGCCTGAGTTGAAAACAGAGTTGGAAACAGTAGCCAGGGTTCCAGTACTCTTTATCTATTAGTAACCTTAGACAACCATTCCATTCCAACAACATCAAAGGGATCCAAGCTCTCTTCCTCTGTACCCCCCTCCACATACACACACAATACAACCAATAGGGTGCTCTGATGATTTCATCTATCACGGCCTGTCTGTGGGTGCCCATATGTCAGGTCTAGAGTGTCTCAGCTTCCTCTCTTTGCCTATCCCTCTCTCTCTCCTCTCTCTTTCCCTGCATCTTCCATCTTTCTCTCTCTCCCTCTCTGTCTGATGTGGTGGATGAGTCACCCTCTGAGCAGATAAACCTCTGAGTGCCAGCGGTGCCAACTCTCTGAAATCAATATCCTCATTCCAGCCCGGCATCCCCACACAATAAGAGCTTATACTCCTATAGGCCTTTACCTAGTCCTCTTTGAAGCCCCTCTCAGTCAGACATCAGGATTGTATGTGAAAGGGGACACTCCGTCCCTGTCGTAGGTTTAAGGGGAGGAAGGAGAGTTGGGGCCCAGACCCTTGTATGTTGACTGGGCCCAGGCAAACTGAGACATGGCCTAGATCTAGAGCCAGAGTTTGGCTGGCACAGGCCCAACCTGGGTGGGCGCGCTGGGCAGGTGAGGGGGGTTGGTATGCATGGCAGCAGTGCCCAGCTGTTACAATGGGAGGTCTGTGAGAAGTACGGCCGGGACCAACAAAGCCCTGACTGTGCCCACGTCAGTCCCCCAGTCCTTGAGCCAAGAACAGGTATCATATGCAGCCAAGTACGGCAAACAGGATGTGGGGGTGTAAGGAAGTTGGGTGTGGAATGGGGGAAGGGGAGGAACTGTTCCATAAGATGTCTGATCTGACCTCTAACTGTCCTTTACTCCTCTCCCCAGGACACTCTCTCTGACTGTCTGATCTGACCTCTAACTGCCCTTTACTCCTCTCCCCGGGACACTCTCTCTGACTGTCTGATCTGACCTCTAACTGCCCTTTACTCCTCTCCCCGGGACACTTTCTCTCTCCCCCTCCTTGTTGGTGACTGTTATCAACATAACGATAACAAATCAAATCAAAATTATTTATATAGCCCTTCGTATAACAAGGCTATATACAGGGGATACATGTAGGTAGAGGTGAAGTGACTATCCATAGATAATAAACAGATAGTAGCAGTGTACAAAACAAATGGAGTGGGGGGGTCAATGTAATAGTCTGGTGGCCATTTGATTAATTTTTCAGCAGTCTTATGGCTTGGGGGTAGAAGCTGTTAAGGAGTCTTTTGGTCCTAGACTTGGCGCTCCGGTACCACTTGCCGTGCGGTAGCAGAGAAGACAGTATATGACTTGGGTGACTGGAGTACTCTGACACCGCCTATTATATAGGTCAGGATGCTCTTGATGGTGCTTCTAGCCTCAAGCCATAAGACTCCTGAACATCTAATCAAATGGCTACCCAGACTATTTGCATTGCCCTCCCCCTCTTCATGCTGCTGCTACTCTCAGTTTATTATCTATGCATAGTCACTTTAATAACTCTACCTACATGTACATGTTACCTCAATTACCTCGACTACCCGGTGCCCCTGCACATTGACTCTGTACTGGTACCCCCTGTATATAGCCTCGCTATTGTTATTTTACTGCTGCTCTTTAATTATTTGTTACTTTTATTTCTTATTTTTTTCAGTATTTTTCTTTAAAAATCAATGTTGTTTAAGGGCTTGTAAGTAAGCATTTCACTGTAAGGTCTACACTGGTTGTATTCGGTGCATGCGAAAAATACAATCCGATTAGATTTGATTTGAAGATAGGTTTACCAGTCAGTCACATGGACCTGCACTGCTCCCTAGTGTCAATAACAAGGCACTTTACCAGCCTGAGGGGGTTTATGCATGGGTTTAAGTGGAGGCATCATCTTAATGGAACAGCACGATACCCCCCCGTTTAATTTATGTCAAATGATTCATTACTGGGTGTGTAAGATTGGTCAACAATAGTGTTCTACCACTAGGTGGCAGCACCAGCGAACATTGATTAATTATTATGGTGAAAGGTGGCCTGAGCTGCTACTGCTTCTCCACAGCTCCTAAAATGAAGTTAAAACTGTTTCCCTTGCTGTGAATTCAATATCAATTTTAAAAGGACGCACATCTCACAATCATTGCATCAAATTAATCAATAAAGTACTCGTAACACTAAAGTTTCTCCTGTTATTGATCCTAAATGTTGATATCAGGTTAATCAATGGTTTCAGAGAAGTTGATGTTGTTTCCTGTGAGTGCAGCATGAGAGACTCAGGTGTTTTTCCATCTATTAGCTGTTGTTCATCAGAAAATGGAGCCTGCAGGATGTTTCCTCTTCTAGTTTGTTATTCTTCCTCAACCCTCTCGTACTACCTCCATCACTTATTAGACAGTCAAGCTCACAAACAGGTGGTCGTTCATATCTTTCTACCTTTACTGTGTGGGAGAGAGCATGTCTGTGTGATTACTGTGGCTCAGTGACAGAAATAACACAAGCTTTCCCAATTACAGCTCCAGACTTAGGCCACCTGTTTCTTCCTCAACATCATGCTCAGGGTAACTGTACTTGCAGTTATGATGGCTTTAAATACAGACATGACACTATGCAAATATTTTGCAATTAGTAAGCCTAACATGTAATCCATATTGACTTTTTTATATATATTTAAAAGTATATTATATATATACGTATGTATTGTCCTCTTGCTCAGTTGTGCACCAGGGCCAACCACTCCTTATTATATTCTGTTTAGAGCCAGTGTGTGCTGTTCTGTGAAAGGAGTAGTACGAGATCTTCAGTTTCTTGGAAATTTCTCGCATGGAATAGCCTTCATTTCTCAGAACAAGAATAGACTGACGAGTTTCAGAGGAAAGTCCTTTGTTTCTGACCATTTTAAGCCTGTAATCGAACCCACAAATGCTGATGCTCCAGATACCCAACTAGTCTAAAGAAGGACAGTTGTATTGCTTCTTTAAAATCAGGACAACAGTTTTCAGCGGTTCTAACATTATTGCAAAAGAGTTTTCTAATAATCAATTAGCCTTTCAAAATGATAAAATTGGATTAGCTAACACAACATGCCATTGGAACACAGGAGCGATGGTTGCTGATAATGGGCCTTTGTACGCCTATGTAGATATTCTATAAAAAATCTGCCGTTTCCAGCAGACATTTATAAAATTAATAATATCTATACTGTATTTGTTTTTAATTTTACCCCCCTTTCTCCCCAATTTTGTGATATCCAATTGTTAGTAATTACTATCTTGTCTCATCGCTACAACTTGCTTACGGGCTTGGGAGAGACGAAGGTCGAAAGCCATGCGTCCTCCGAAAACACAACCCAACCAAGCCGCACTGCTTCTTAACACAGCGCGCCTCCAACCCAGAAGCCAGCAGTCGCTGGTGCGCGATGAGACAAGAATATCCCTACCGGCCAAACCCTCCCTAACCCGGACGACGCTCGGTCAATTGTGTCGCCCCACGGACCTGGGCACGGACCTAGAGTCTCTGGTGGCACAGCTGGTGCTGCGATGCAATGCCCTAGACCACCCAGGAGGCTGCGCCAACCTGATCAATTTGATGTTATTTTAATGGACAGAAAACGTGCTTTTCTTTCAAAAACAAGAACGTTTCAAAGTGAGCCCAATCTTTTGAACAGTAGTCTATGATATAAATATATATTTTTAATGTATTTATTGTATTCTCGATCTTGACCAACAGTGCTATGCCTCTAATAAAATTAACAGACATTTACACATATTCCTTAGCCCCAATATCTATATTCCTCAGCCCACTTACCCACACACCTAAACCTAATTATCCACACACCCCAGCCCATGTCCTAACCCTAACACCCACAAGCCAATATCCTAATAGTGATACAATAAAGTACCGATACACCCATTTCCTAGCCCTAAATGCCCTATTTGTTATTCATAGACCCAAGTTCCATACAAACCTGGTCTACACTCATACTTCAGCCCCAATATTCTTACAGACCAGGTGTACACCTGCATGTCTAACCCAAGTACTGATTTAAAAAGTAAATAAACGGGAATACTCCTTCATGTTAGCCCCAATTGTCAAAAAATTGGTGTACTTTGCATTTCAGCCCCAATACTTATACAACCAGGTCTACCACTGTACTTCAGCTCCAATGTACATACCTACAATGTCTGCACCTGTGCTTGAACCTAATTAGTCAACTAAGCCAGGTCTAAATGTGTGTGGATGGCTTCTGGGTAAAGTGTGCATTGTGTCAAGAAGCAGTGTGGCTTGGTTGGGTTGTGTTTCGGAGGACGCGCGGCTCTCAACCTTCGCCTCTCCCAAGTCCATACGGGAGTTGCAGCGATGAGACAAGACTAACTACCAATTGGATACCATGACATTGGGGAGAAAAAGGGGTATCAAAAAAATTCAATAATGTAACTTTAATAATGTTTATATATCTTGCATTACTCATCTCATATGTATATACTGTATTCTATACTATCTACTGTATCTTAGTCTATGCCGCTCTGACATTGCTCGTCCATATATTTATATATTCTTAATTCAATTCCTTTACTTAGATTTGGTGTGTATTAGGTATTTGTTGTGGAATTGTTAGATATTACTTGTTAGATATTGCTGCACTGTCGGAATTAGAAGCACAAGCATTTCGCTACACTCCCAATAACATCTGCTAAACACGTGTATGTGACCAATCAAATTTATTTGATCATGTTATGATTATGCTTGAAAGGACTGGGGAGTGTTTCAGGATTTAAAAAAAGAACAGCACAGGTAAAATCCTAGAGGAAACCCTGGTTCAGTCTGCTTTCCACCAGAAACTGGGAGATGCATTAAACTTTCAACCTGAGGAGGCTGGTGGGAGGAACATTAGGAGAACGGGCTCATTGTAATGGCTGGAATGGAATAAATGGAATGGAGTCAAACATGTGGTATCCATATGTGTGATGTATTTGATACTGTTCCATTCATTCCATTTCAGACATTACAATGAGCCCATCCTCCTATAGCTCCTCCTACCAGCCCACTGCTTTCAACAGGACAATATCCCTAAACACAAGGCCAAATCTACACTGGAGTTGCTTACCAAGATGCCAGTGACTGTTCCCGAGTGGCCGAATACAGTTTTCTCTGAAATCTGCTTGAGAATATATGGCAAGACTTGAAATTGGCTGTCTAGCAATGATCAACAACCAATTTGACAGAGCTTGAATAATTTTGAAAATAATAATGTGCAAATGTTGCACAATCCGGGTGTGGAAAGCTCTTAGAGACTTACCCAGAAAGACTTACAGCTGTAATTGTGCCAAAGATGATTCTTTATTGACTCAGGGGGTTGTATACTTATCTAATCCAGATATATTGTGTATACAAAAAAATTAAGAACAATTGCTCTTTCCTTGACATCGACTGACCAGGTGAATCCAGGTGAAAGTGTCGTTTTATTTCTCTATTTGGTGAGGTCAGGGTGTGATGTGGGGTGGGCATTTATGTTTTGTATTTCTTTGTGTTTGGCCGAGTGTGGTTCCCAATCAGAGGCAGCTGTCTATCGTTGTCTCTGATTGGGAATCATACTTAGGTAGCCTTTTTCCCACCTACGTTGTGGGATCTTGTTTTTGTACAGCTCTTGTATCCTATGGAACGGTACGGTCGTTTTGGTTTCACTTTGTTATTTTGTTGCTGGTTCTCATTTAATAAATATGATGACCACAAATTACACTGCGCCTTGGTCTCCTTCAAACAACGCACGTTACAGAAAGTTATGATCCCTTATTGACGTCAGTTGTTAAATCCACTTCAAATCAGTGTAGATGAAGGGGAGGAGACAGGTTAAATAAGGATTTTTAAGCCTTGAGACAACTGAGAATGTGTGCCATTCAGAGGGTGTATGGGCAAGACAAAAAATGTAAGTGCCTTTGAACGGGGTATGGTAGTAGGTGCCAGGCGCACAAGTTTGTGTCAAGAACTGCAACGATGCTGGGTTTTTCACACTCAACAGTTTCCCATGTATCAAGAATGGTCCACCACCCAAAGGACATCTCTCTCAATTCAATTTCAATTCAATTTAAGGGGCTTTATTGGCATGGGAAACATGTTACATTGCCAAAGCAAGTGAAATAGATAATAAACAAAAGTGAAATAAACAATAAAAATGAACAGTAAACATTACTCACAAAAGTTCCAAAGGAATAGAGACATTTCAAATGTCATATTATGTCTATATACAGTGTTGTAACGATGTGTGTGTGTGTGTGTCTCTCTCCCTTTCTCTCTCTCCCCCGCACCTGCCGTCTCAACCTCTGAATGCTCGACTATGAAAAGCCAACTGACATTAACTCCTGAGGTGCTGTCCTGTTGCACCCTCTATAACCACTGTGATTATTATTTGACCCTACTGGTCATATATGGTTTGAAGATCTTGAAGAACGATCTAACCTTAACAGCCATTTACTCTTATATTCGACACCAGCACAGTCAGAAGAGGACTGGCCACCCCTCAGAGCCTGTTTCCTCTCTACGTTTCTTCCTAGGTTCCTGCCTTTCTAGGAAGCTTTTCCTAGCCACCGTGCCTCTACATCTGCATTGCTCACTGTTTTGGATTTTAGTCTGAGTTTCTGTCTAGCACTTTGTGACATCGGCTGATGTAAAAAGCGCTTTATAAATATATTTGATTGATTGATTGATTGGAGTCAACATGGGTCAGCATCCCTGTGGAACCCTTTTGACACATTGTAGAGTCTATGCCCCCAAACGAAATGAGGCCGAATCCAATGCCTCACAAAAAAAGGGCACCTACTGGTAGATAAAACCTTTTTTAAAGACAATGAATATCCCTTTGAGCATGGTTGTTAATTACATTTTGGAATGTGTATCAATACAACCAATCACTAGAAAGATACAGGCGTCCTTCCTAACTCAGTCACCAGAGAGGAAGGGAATCGTTCAGGAATTTTACCATGAGGCCAATGGTGACATTAAAATGGTTAGAGTTTAATGGCTGTTGTAAGATAAAAAACCGAGGATGGATCAACAACATTCTAGTTCCTCCACAATACTAACCTTAATGACAGAGTGAAAAGATGGACGCCCGTACAGACTAAAAATATTCAAAAAATATGCACCATGGCACTAAAGTAATATTGCAAAAAATATGGCAAAGCAATTAACTATTTGTCCTGAATGCAGAGTGGGACAAATCAAATACAACACATTACTGAGTACCACTCTCCATATTTTCAAGCATTGTGTTGGCTGCATCATGTTATGGGTACGCTTGTAATCGTTAAGAACTGGGGAGTGTTTCAGGATACAAAAGAACAGCACTGTCACGCCCTGACCTTAAAGATCCTTATTATTCTCTGTGTTTGGTTAGGTCAGGGTGTGACTCGGGTGGGAAAGTCTATGTTTTCTGTTTAGTGTTTTTTGCCTTACAGAACTGTCCGCTTTCGTTTTCGCTTTTGCTATTTTGTTTGAGTGTTTTTGAATAAAATAATCATTAACACTTTCCACGCTTCGCTTTGGTCTACGCTTCCAACGACCAACGAGAGCCGTTACAAGCACAGGCAAAATCCTTGAGGGAAACCTGGTTCAGTCTGCTTTCCACCAGACACTGGGAGATGAATTCAACATTCAACCTGAGGAGGCTGGTGGGAGGAACATTAGGAGAACGGGCTCATTGTAATGGCTGGAATGGAATTAATGGAATGGAGTCAACATGTGGTATCCATATGTGTGATGTATTTGATACTGTTCCATTCATTCCATTTCAGACATTACAATGAGCCCATCCTCCTATAGCTCCTCCTACCAGCCCACTGCTTTCAACAGGACAATATCCCTAAACACAAGGCCAAATCTACACGGGAGTTGTGTGTGTGTCTGCATTGTACTGGACCATTAGGATGCTGTTGTTGATATGTTGTTTGGACTGTGAATGCTAATTTGAATACTTATAATCCAGTCAATGATAAGAACTTCAACTCTGTATCCTCAGTGGCCTGCGGAAAACTCCCCCCCGCCCCCCATTCCCTGCACGCATGCTCCCACAGACGAACGCACACACACAGACACACTGGGAGGACTGTGAGGAGTGGTGTGGTGGGCTGTGGAGGGACTGTCAGAACCTGTGGGAGGCCTTCCTCTCCTCACCCAATACATTCACAGCCTGCATCACCAGGCGACAGCATTCAATTTAATATCAGCTGTCAGCAGTCCATGCGTCTTAGTGTTGCAACAGGCCTCTCCTCGGGTGGAGATCATGCTCTCAAGACAGAGATATATAGCTGCTATGAAATAATGAAATACATGTGGTGAGATCAATAGTTAGGGGGAAACTCCTCCTAAGCCTTCATGTTCTAGTCTTGACATTAGGGTGTGAGAGGGCTCAAGGGGATTGTTCTATTGCTGTTTATTTTCCCTCCGCCAATTAGTCCTTACACTTTAAGTATTTAGCTATTTCTCCTGATGGTCTGCTTTCTCTAACTATGTTTTTCATGCTTCTTTTTTAAAATGCCATATTAAAAGACAGTGTCCATGTGACAGCGACATCAGGGGAAAGGGAACAGAATCATTGATGATGAATATGCCAGAGCCGAACGCATAGGGAGAGTCTTATCTCCTAGTTAGTAAATAAATGCACTTTATGCACTCCCTGCTGATGTCAAATGATTTCCCTGTGAAGAGAGAACAACGTAATCAAAACCGGAAGTATGGTGTGTCAATATAGAAGACTTAAATATGATAACGCTCTAGAGGAAAAAACACCAATAACTACAGGAGTCCATGTAGTCAATACACAGTTGGTAGAATAAGCAGGGTAGCCTAGTTGTTAGAGCGTTGGACTAGTAACCGGAAGGTTGCAAGTTCAAACCCCCGAGCTGACAAGTTACAAATCTGTCATTCTGCCCCTGAACAGGCAGTTAATGAAAATAAGAATTTGTTCTTAACTGACTTGCATAAATAAATAAATAAAAAGTACTTTATTTCTCTTTTTTGTCATACATTTATCTATAAACGTAGATCCAGATCGAGAATGCATTCTCATTTCCAACAACAGCCAACTGAAGACTTGCAAGAGAGTGTTGAGAGGTTGAATGGGCCAATTAGAAGCTGGGATGATTAGGTTGGTATGATAGTACTGTATGAAGGGCCAGATTAGGAAGCTAGGAAACCGGATCGATAGCCCTTCTAATGACAAGTACCATAGGATCTTTAGTGACCACACAGTGTCAGAAGCTAAGTATGTGACACAATCCCTAACAAGCTGATTTTCCTTGGAGGTATCCGATCCAAGTAGCTATCCCAGGCCCAGTCCTGCAAATTAGTAATAATTATAGTGACAAATTATAATTTATCAAGCACTTTCCATTGGATTATGCTCAAATTGCAAATAAACAAGTTCAGAGTTGCTGGTCACATACAAGGGTTAAATGTAGAAAGACTGGAGGTGTTTGTCATTAATGACAACCTTATTCCTCTCAATGGGTGCTCCCCTATCACACTGTCACTCTGTAGGACCCAGGGGAGGTGAAAATTACATACCTCCTTCTCTGCGGGACAGAAGGGACCCTGCCCTCTGGTAAGAAACACTCAATAAAATGCCATCTCTCATTAAACCCCCTTTTCTGCCTGTTAGAAGTGACTGGTGAGATAGGGATTTCTGATTAGTGTGGTTCACATAGAGAAACACTGCCTTTATGTCTGGAAGTGTTGTTATCTTAAGACAAGGGTCATGCTACAGTCAGAGATGTGTATTGTCATGGCTTTGGGTCATGCCAAGTCAACCAATCCAGTCTCAGGTGGATAGGTCATGTACTGAGGATGTAATCAGATGTCAAAGTCAAGACAGTCCTTTGTTGGACACCACAAAGGAGACGACTCCGGGGAAGGTCAAGGACCCTTGTGGCGTGGATTTGTTACAGACTCATGCTCCAGCAAAGAGGAGGGAGTAAGAAAGTAAAATCTCAAAAACTGTACATACACAATATGAACAAATTCTGAGTAATGTTTGGTCCATGTTCAAGATTGAGTAGTGTACAAAATCAAACACCAACAGGAGCAGTATATAATGCCAAATGAATACGTGCCTGCTGTGTTCATCAGGCAACTACAGTAAGTGGTTGAAACGTTGCTATTAAACCTTGGAAATACTGAAACAGTAATGTTATTCTACTTGTTGCTCATGTAAAAGAGTGACAATCAGCATTTGGCCCTAGAATCACAGAATGTTGGTTTGATGTTGGGTTAGTGATGCAGTCGTCGAAGGCTCTTATTGTTGATGACATGACCTGTTGCTACTGTTAAATCAACCACTGACATTGCAGTTAGGCAACCTCTATTGTAACAAGTGATTGCATAAGTAGAGGCACAGCAGGGTTAAATCATATGGACTTGGCAAAAATCAATACACTGCAGTTTACCACGCGGTGTCACGCCCTGACCTTAGAGAGCCTTTTTATGTCTCTATTTTGGTTTGGTCAGGGTGTGATTTGGGTGGGCATTCTGTGTTCTTTATTTCTTTGTTTCTGGCCAAGTGTGGTTCCCAATCAGAGGCAGCTGTCTATCATTGTCTCTGATTGGGGATCATACTTGGGCAGCCCTTTCTCTCCTTCTGTGTGGGACCTTGTTCTTTGTTTGTGTGCAGGTAGTGTGCACAACAGAGCTGGTCGGTCGTTGTATTCTTTATTGTTTTGTCTTTTCTAAAGTTTCACTTCGTTAATCAATTATGTGGAACTCAAAGAACGCTGCGTTTTGGTCTCCTTCTGACGACACCCGTTACACGAGGCCAAAACAAATTGCCATCTTTAAGACAAACCAGAATAAGACCACTTATTTAATTACCACTCAGTAATTACTGAGACTGTGTGTAAAGAACACAACAAGAAATGTGTGATCCATCATTTTTGTGCCATATTTAATTGTAGGCCTAAATGTATTTTTGTTATCCATATATATAGATATATTTTACATTCATTCAAATACTAATTTAACTACGGCACATCCTCCCGTACCCCGGCTCTTGGAGAAGTGCATGGTATTTTAGGGCTGCATCTAAAAAGGGTTAAGATTCTTGCCCTTTCCCACTATTACATCAGCTGCTTCATTGCCATGACAACAGCAATTAGCAGGAACTCAGTTTCCAGGCAGCCAGTGAAAATCTCTGTGCCTTGTCACCATGGAAACCAAGATCAGGGCAGCCACACACACATCCGTCTGAAGTGAAAAGCAGCCATGATGGTGTGGAGCAAAGCACATGGGCTTCTCTCTGTGGGGACAGATACAATTTATCAAAATACAACTATCTAAGCTAAGCAAAATGTATAGTGCATGACATAGCAGTTGCATTAAGTATTGGGTTTAGTTGATCAGTTCATTTTATTCCTTTGTGTAGTCATATCACCCGTGGCTACTAAAGAGATTTGATGCCATGTTTCTTTGAACATAGAATGACTAATGCCTACACCTGTCACATTCCACAAGGTTGCCAAATTTTGAAGAAAGCTTGGAGTGAGATTTGTAATGTGAATTTCAATGCCCAATGCCCTAGACGGGGGTACTGGGTTTCCTCCCCCAGGAAAATGGTACTGTTTTAAAGCTAACTTCCTGCAATTCAACATATTTTGACATGGCTTAGGCCTATGACCAGGGTGGAATTATTATTATTATTTTTTAAACACAGGTCAGGTGTAATCAGGATGCTTTGAACATCAAATGAACACTCAAAATGCTGACGACTTTGTTACTTTGAGAGGGGGGGTATATTTAAAGTATGTTATTATTTTTTTAAATATATTTTTTAGGTGGTTTGACATTTTATTCAGATAGTTCTGAGTGGGAATGTTTGATCCCTATTCTCAGGTGCTGGGAGTGCTACCACTTCACCAAGGTTGAAGAATCCCTATTCTCAGGTGGGACCACTTGTTGGAAGCAGGGTTTGATCCCTAGTCTTTGATCCCAGGGTTTGATTCTCAGGTGCCGGGAAGTGCTACCACTTCACCAAGGTTGGAAGCAGGGTTTGATCCCTATTCTCAGGTGCCGGGAAGTGCTACCACTTCACCAAGGTTGGAAGCAGGGTTTGATCCCTATTCTCAGGTGCCGGGAAGTGCTACCACTTCACCAAGGTTGGAAGCAGGGTTTGATCCCTATTCTCAGGTGCCGGGAAGTGCTACCACTTCACCAAGGTTGGAAGCAGGGTTTGATCCCTATTCTCAGGTGCCGGGAAGTGCTACCACTTCACCAAGGTTGGAAGCAGGGTTTGATCCCTAGTCTCAGGTGCCGGGAAGTGCTACCACTTCACCAAGGCTCTCCACAGGAAATGCTCATATTAATAGTTATTGGCAGTGGGTAACCAGATCATAGATTGTAGTGTCCTTGTCAATAGACTGCTTTCAAGGTAAAGACACAAACATTTAGTATTTTGTAATTAACGATCTCTTTAAAATAGGACTGGAAGAAAATCCTGTTTGTTCTCCAGGAGGGTTTGCCACCCCTGATCTGTTTCCCACCCCTGATCTATGTTTCCCAACCCTGATCTATGTTTCCCACCCCGGATCTATGTTTCCCACCCCTGATCTATGTTTCCCACCCCTGATCTATGTTTCCCAACTGCTGGGTGTTTGAAAATGTTTTTGTTATAACAATTCATTTCTCAAAATCACCAAAACCTTTAAGAAAATCTAATGAATATCAATATTCAGGTGCTCCATGCCTACTAGTTGAAGATCCTTGCCATTCTCTTACTCTACAATGACAAAATGTATGTGTTTATGAGTTGTGAGTACCCCTAACATCTCCGCCTAGCATGTACAAAATACTCAAATGTACAAATTCTATTAATACCTTATGCTTATTTGTATGACTTGTTCAAAATTGTCCATGAATGGCTGCAATAATACATAGCCTCATATAGTTCATTTTCAAAGACAAAAGTAGAAATATTAGATTTAAAATATGTGAACACACTGGAAAAATTGTGAAGACACAAGCAGAGTAATTACTCTAAATTAGCCCATTGTTAAGAATAATAATTATTGTACTGATTAGACTAAATAAAGTAACTAGATAAAATCTCCCAAAGACACGATTACACAAATTTGCCCCTACACCCTCACAAATAATTTTCCGATTGATTGTTTCTCCTATAGAATCAAACCTACGCTTATGGAATCACAACAGTTTGACAAAAATGGCATTCATGGTTCCAAATCAGTTCACCCTACCAAACTTCCCTGCTAAAACATACTGTAGGTCTCTGCTGCCTTTTCGTTGTTACAACCTTAATTCCAATCACCAAAAGAGGGGACCAATGCAAGTGTGTATTAGATCGGTTTTAGAACAGGCTGTCAAAAGGCTGCATTCTGCAACAGGGACGCAACCAAATTTAGTTGACAACATTGTACATAAAACAACGTTACCATGCTGCTCTTTTTATAGTTTTATAAACTCAGAAGAGAGTTTCTCCATTCAGTTCTCTCTCCATTCATCTTGAGGGGCGTTTGTTTAAAAAATGCATCCAATCCCCTTGATCCCTTACATAACTAGACCAATCATATGCTTCAATGTGCCGCAGTTCACAGTGATGTGGCAAGACAGAATAATGATAGAGATTCCGCCCGTGATGTTAAATTGCAATTGCAGATGCTCCGACTTCGAAACGATTTGGAGATCAGTTGAAAAGTCAACGCACTGACTATATATTGGACTAATTAGAAAAATAAAAGCAGTACTTTTCAATGCGTGAGATATAAGAGGTGCCGCGTGAGCGTGAGAATAGCGTAAAATGCGTGTCTCACAGCCAATGCATGTGAGTTGGCAGCTCTGATGTTACGTGATCTTTTAGTGTTTCTGGCATGATATGATGGCCGCTCACTGGAAGCGTTCATGGAGATGCTACATGTCTTAGTGTGTAATGTAATATGGGAGGTCAACACTGTTGATCAAATCGACTACATTTACTCAAGAGAACCATAATAATAAAGATGTGTCTACTGTTCATCCTGTTCACATCACAAGGTCAAACATGACCAAAATACACCGCCTGTATGCAAAAGGCCTCAGCGCAAAATGCATATGGTAAATGTAGTGGAGCATTAATGGCAACAGGTTTCAGTTTTTTTTAAACATACGAGATTACTGTTTCATTGTAAATGTTATTTAAAGCAGTTTACAGTTAAGCCATATACTGTATAGACTTACATGCAAGCAACATGCTCCAACAACCTGAGCCATCGGGAACCAAGATTCTTTTTGAAAGATTTTGCAATTGAAATAAAAACTGTGAACCTTCAAACTACATATGGACTTCGGAAATACCCCCGACCATGAGGATAAACTTTTATAAGGTCACTATGCGATCGTAATTTCAAAAATCCACTTTCATGTCATTTGCTCTTGCATGAAGTACCTGCAATTCTCACTTTTCCCAAGTGAGAGAGAGTGCTGAAGTGATTAGACTGAAATAGGGACTCCTGTAGGGTTTTCTGTTTCATATTACAGGTCTGGCATCCAGGTGAAATCAAATGGAAAGCATTCCACATGCGGACGGACACCCTCACACACCCTCACACACACACACACACACACACACACACACCCTCACACACACACACACACACACACACCCTCACACACACACACACACACACACACGACACACACACACACACACACACACACACACACCCTCAAACACACACACCCTCACACACACACACCCTCACACACAGGGAGCCGCTGTAGAATCACACCTCTCAGAGAGAGAGAGTGTAAGTGATAGAAAGTGAGATAATTGTACACTATCAGTTCACATCACACACATAACACAATCAAGGCAAATTCACAAACTAACACGGAATATTCCAATAAATTATCAACCAGTTCATCGAACACAAATTCAACTCTAAGATGAGGCCGCACCAGCTCCACTAACACTGCATTGGCATCTCTTGAGCCCACTCACTCTAAATGGTGTTTTTTCTTCCAGATGGCCATCCTGTCCTAAAGAGTAATGTAACAGTCCTTCCTCCTAAACGTGTATCTTAGTTCCCCAATGTCCCCCACCCCCTTCCTACCGAAGGATCAGCGTCTGTTAGCAACAGTTCTGTGAATAATCCTTCACTGTAGAACATACTGTATGTTTCTCTATGGAGGGCTTTCAAGAACGATTCAGGTCAATACAGGACAATATCTCATACTAGGGTTGGGCAGTATACAGATGTTCATACCTTCATACCGTTCTTGTGCCATACCGGGGTAAACAGTAGCACACAAGGGGTACTATTTCTTTCCAAATGTAAAAAAAAAAAATGCTAACAAGCAAACATAAACTGATTGCAAGGGCAGACAATCCAGCTCATAAAGTTCTACAACTACTGTATCTTAAAAGGCTACTCACAGTTTGGTGCAAGAACAAAATATATTGGGTTGGACGTGGAGTTGGCCGCTTTGCTCAACGCCTGCATGATGTCTGCATAGCGGAACTGCACATATTGAATGGCATCATATATGGATGCCCATCACGTGGGGTACAGTCTTTTCAGGGTCGGGTTTAGAGAAGTGGGGGGGATTGATTGTCTCTGCTGTAAACAAAGAAGCTTGATATTGCAAAAGCTAGCCACCAAATGCATAGCTGGAGCCCTGAGCTGGAGATTACAATCTAAGATGTGCCAAATAAATTAACTTAAAGTTATAAACACTGAGTTTACGAAACATTAGGAACATCTGCTCTTTGCAGGACATCATACACTGACCAGATGAATCCAGCTGAAAGCTATCATCCCTTATCCCTTACAGTTGTTAAATACACTTCAAATCAGTGTAGATGAAGGGGAGGAGACAGGTTAAAGAAGGATTTTTAAACCTTGAGACATGGATTGTGTATGTGTCATTCAGAGGGTGAATGGGCAAGACAAAATATTGAAGTGTCTTTGAATTGGGTATGGTAGTAGCCCACTGATTTGAGTGCGTCAAGAACTGCAACGCTGCTGGGTTTTTCACGCTCAACATTTTCCTGTGTGTATCAAGAATGGTCCACCACCCAAAGGACATCCAGCCAACTTGACACAACTGTGGAAAGCGTTGGAGTCAACATGGTCCAGCGTCCCTGTGGAACGCTTTTGATGCCTTGTAGAGTCCATGCCCTGACAAAGTGAGGCTGTTCTGAAGGCAAAAAGGGTGCAAGCCAATATTAGGAAGGTGTCTGTAATGTTTTGTACACTCAGTGTGTATAGAGAGTTGCGCCAATGCAGTTTATGTCTGAACGTTCCGGTAGCAACGACTATGGAGGAAAAAGTGGCACTAAGTGATATGTTAATTGATGCTTCTGTGTTGTGCAGTTTATTCCTGATAGCTTTCAAAAACCTATGAAGATGTCCACCCCCCCCCATACCATGGGTATTTCAAAATACCCCGGGATACGGTATATGCACAGTATACCGCCCACGCCTTTTTCATTACGTTTAATAACCTTGCAATGTGCTAAGGACATACAGTATGTCGCAGCATTGGGTATTTGTTTCAGGATAGGTTTCAATGGATAGGTAAGACGTCTTGTGAAAGGCCTTAATGCAAAGTCCACAATGTAAAGACTCCTTTATACAGTACGCAGCTATTACCGCTTTCTCATACAATTGATTTATCCTACAATTTTATGCATTCCTTTTTTACATTGGATGCACCCAGCTATTATAAGCCCATGTTCTTTCAACCCCTACATGTGTCTGTTCGTCAAAAATGAACAAGAATGGTATTTTATACACTTTTTGTGTCGATTATAGCATTCTGTTATTGTATTGTATTATATTTGATATTCAATTTTTTTTAAGGACTAACGTGGTGGGTTTAGATTTTCTTTATACGACAAAGAAAACACAAACAAAAGAAACGGTGTTCGATCTTGCGCTGTGATTCAGTGCGCTCTAGCAGCGATGGATGTGTGTTTAAAAAAAACTCACGAAAAAGAGCGAAAAATGCTTAAAGCAGTGGGAAGGACTGCACACGTGGCCTTGAGTGCAGCATAATGGGTCTAACACCAATTATCCCTGTTCCACGCATGGCCACTCTACAACTTATAATTTTCTTTGCTAGCAGCATGTTATAGTACAGGCTAACATTAAAAACATACTTTAAAAACAAGGGAAAGAACATTAGAGTTTCTTAGTGAACATTGCAGTATGTACCGAGCATTCTCCCTAATAGGGGCTATGGGGACAAAATCTTTTCATCAGGGTAAAACTCACATCCTGTATGTGGAATGCCTGTATCTGTGCCTGTCCAGGGTTGTGCTGAGGACACACACATTTGGCCAAGCGTTTTCCTGAGTGCATGACATTATTAGTGTATTTCTAGAAATGCAATTATACCAGTCTTGTTCGCTCAGGCTTTTAGCAGAAGCCTGAGATGTACTATAAAGATAGACTAGACCTGTGGGTGACACAGTGAGAAGGAGAGAGAGAGCAGTACTTGTGCCATCAGCGGAGGAAGGCCGGGGCCTACTTGAGCTCCATTTGGTGGCTCTCACCTGCCTCTCATCTGTGAAAAGCGCCTTTGTTCTGCAGGGTACCATGAGGGAGGTTACAGATGCTTAGGAGGGGGGCTGCATTTTGGTAAGTTGTTCCTCCAGTGTTGTTTAGACATGGTGGGCCAAGCCATTTTAGAATAGGCAAATTATGAAAGGAAATTGAATTCAGGTACAGTCGGAGATCTGTGATGGACGTGACTGAAAAGTTTACTATTAATGCTAAAAAGTGCATGTCTTTATATTATATTAATATACACTACCCTTCATAAGTTTGAGGTCACTTAGAAATGTCTTTGTTTTTGAAAGAAAAGCACATTTGTTGTCCATTAAAATAACATAAAATTGATCAGAAATACAGTGTAAATGACTATTGTAGCTGGAAACGTTTGATTTTTAATGGAATATCTACATAGAGAGGCACATTATCAGCAATCATCACTCCTGTGTTCCTATGGCACGTTGTTAGCTAATCCAAGTTTATAGTTTTAAAAGGCTAATCGATAATTAGAAAACCCTTTTGCAATTATGTTAGCACAGAGGAAAACTGTAGTCCTGATTAAAGAAGAAATAACACTGACCTTCTGTAGACTAGTTGAGTATCTGGAGCATCAGCATTTGTGGATTCGATTACAGGCTCAAAATAGCCAGAAACAAATATCTTTCTTCTGAAACTCATCAGTCTATTCTTGTTCTGAGAAATGAAGGCTATTCCATGCAAGAAATTGTCAAGAAACGGAAGATCTTGTACAACGCTGTTTACTACTCCCTTCACAGAACAGCACAAACTGGCTCTAACCAGAATAGAAAGTGGGAGTGGGAGGCCCCGTTGCACAACTGAGCAAGAGGACAAGTTCATTTGTGTCTAGTTTGAGAAACAGACGCCTCACAAGTCCTCAACTGGCAGCTTCATTAAATAGCACCCGCAAAACATCAGTCTCAACGTCAGCAGTGAAGAGTCATCTCCGGGATGCTGGCCTTCTAGGCAGAGTTGCAAAGAAAAAACATATCTCAGGCTGGACAATACAAATAATATATTAAGATGGGCAAAAGACTACAGACACTGGACAGAGGAACTCTGCCTAGAAGGCTAGCATCCCGGAGTCGCCTCTTCACTGTTGGTGTTGAGACTGGTGTTTTGCAAATCGCTGTGGTAGTCATGATGGTTACGTGTGCCTTGTTTTCTAAATAAATCACCAACAGTGTCACCAGCAAAGCCGTCCCACACCATTACACCTCCTCCTCCATGCTTCACGGTGGGAATCACACATGCAGAGATCATCTGTTCTCACAAAGACAGCGGTTGGAACCAAAAATCTCAAATTTGGACTCAGCAAGCCAACGGACATATTTCTACCAGTCTAATGTCCATTACTTGTGTTTCTTGGCCCAAGTCTCTTCATCTTATTGGTGTCCTTTAGTAGTGGTTTCTTTGCAGCAATTCGGTCATGAAGGCCTGATTAACGCAGTCTCCTCTGAACAGTTGATGTTGAGATGAGTCTGTTATTTGAACTCTGTGAAGCATTTTTGGGGGCTGCATTTTCTGAGGCTGGTAACTGTAATGAACTTGGGTCTTCCTTTCCTGTGGCGGTCTTCATGAGAGCCAGTTTCATCATAGCACTCTAGAGTTGTTTTGCGACTGCACTTGAAGAAACTTTCAAAGTTCTTGAAATGTTCTGGATCGACTGACCTTCATGTCTTATAGAAATGATGGACTGTCATTTCTCTTTTCTTATTTGAGCTGTTCTTGCCATAATATGGACTCTGTCTTTTACCAAATAGGGCTATCTCCTGTATACCACCCCTACCTTATCACAACACAACTGATTGGCTGAAATGCATTAAGATGGGAAAGAAATTCCACAAATGAACTTTCAACAAGGCACACCTTTTAATTAAAATGTTTTCCCGGTGACGACCTCATGAAGCTGTTTGAGAGAATGCCAAGAATGTGCAAAGCTGTCATCAAGGCAAAGTGTGGCTACTTTGAAGAATAAAATATATTTTGATTTGTTTAACACTTTTTTGGTTACTACATGATTCTATATGTGTTATTTAATAGTTTTGATGTCTTCACTATTATTTTACAATGTCGAAAATAGTAAAAATAAAGAAAAACCCTTGAATGAGAAGGTGGGTCCAAACTTTTGACTGATATTATATGCATGTACTAATATATATACACACACACACACACACACACTTTTTTTGTGGGGACCAGATAACAAAGAATATATATGCTTTGTTATCTAAAAAGCAATGTCTGACATTTTGAAGAAAGCCTCATTCAGAATTGAATTGAATGACTCACTACATCCTCATCAAATTGTGTAGTACATAAGTGAATAAAAATAGTTTTAGCTCGCATAGAATGACATTTAAGGATGTTCTTGACAAATGTGTCTGTGTAAATGGTACTAGTTTATTCAGATTTATTGAACAATTTTCTCCCCTTGGTAATGCCATGCCATATTACTCTAAAGCTCAGAGAAAAGATACTGTAGTTGTTCGGCTGTGAAAATCACACAAAATAAAGATACAAATCAAATGAAAAATAAAATAATCATTGGTGGGTGTTTATATTTGTCCTGTTACACACAAGTGTGTAATGTAAATGTGTTTCTTGCATATCTCCACTCCCCCTGAGACACCCGCAGGAAGTGAGGTCATGGCAAAGGTCACCATTGTCCTACGCCCCTGGAGCAATCAAGTATTCAAACCAGCGAACTTTTGGTTACTGGCCCAATGCTCTAACCTCTAGGATACCTTTTGAAATATTACTATTCCACTGCAATTGTGTTTTCTCTCTGTGTAACAATGGCATCTTCAAATTTCAGTAACAACCTTTGTAATTCACTCTTTGATGATGATTGGCACACAATTTGTGGCCTGTGCACCCTCTCCAGTACATAGTTGTTCAAGGGTTCTTTGGTAAGGGTGATGGTTCTATGTTGAACCATAATGACTCAAATATCCCTTTGAGCTCGTCAATGGTTCTTGGCAGTTCAGAAAAGGGTCCTTTCCTCTTTCTGTGATAATTAAAATGTAGGAGCGGCGGCTCATTAGAATATTTTGAGGCGTGGTTTGGCAACAGCTTTTTTTGTGCAAACGTAAGTGTCATTCCAGTTTATCTAATGTGTTGTCTTATACCATTAAATGTTGAACATGACTATAGCCAGAAATTGTGTCTCGTGAAAGACTTGTGAATTGTGTCATGGGAACTGTTGTCGAAATCAGTGGTTCTCAAACCTCTCCCTGGGGACTCAGAGCAGTTCCATGTAAATGATCTATTCCAGAGCTAGCTCACCAGATGAATCAACTAACACTATAATAACAACAATGGAATTTTAATTTAAGAGAAAATAATATAATATGGCTAACCAGAATAAATAACCCTGTATGGTTTTCAAAAGGCTATTGAGATTCTCCATAAAGGTTACATAGAGAAAAAAAAGGTCATTTATAGTACCAGAAAAGGGTTGTAATGATTTATTGTGCTATATAATTTTATATATATATACAGTATATGGTTCTTTATAGAAGCTTAGAAAATTATTATTGATAACACAATAATAACTGGGTATTTTGGGTGGCAGGTAGCCTAGTGGTTAGAGTGTTGGGCCAGTAACCGAAAGGTTGCTGGATTGAATAACTGAGCTGACAAGGTAAAAATGTTGTTCTGCCCCTGAATAAGGCAGCCACCCCACTGTTTCCTAGTAGGCCTTTCATTGTAAATAAGAATTTGTTGTAAACTGACTTTCCTAGTTAAATAAATGTGAAATCTTAAAAAAATAAAGGTTTCATTCAGAAATGTATGAGCATGGTTTTTTATAGAACCTTTGAAAACTCATTCTATATAGCAGCTAAAAGGGTTCCTGTATTTTTAAGCTCCAAATAACCCTTATTTGGCTCTATATCAAAAACATATTTAAAAGTGTGTACAACACATGAGTAACGTGTGATGTGTAAAAGTCACCGTCTCTGTCTGTTTTCCCACCCAATCAGAGGGTCTAGTCCTACTCCTCCCGCCCTGCCTGTGTTGCTGGCCAAGCTTCATCCTGTTCACGAATCACGCTGAAAAGGAAAGTCTGCCACTCACTGAAAAACAGCTCAGGAAAATATTGGTTGCTTTTTACTCTAATGCTGGTTGCCATGGAAATAGAAATGTGCCAAACAAAGGACAGAGGGAGAGGGAGAGAGAAACAGGAAGGAAAGGAGATAGCTTAACAACTCACGTGACGTGTGTGTATGGTTTGTCTTGCATCCAGTAAAATATTTATTCAGGTGTGATGGAGTAAGTGTGTATGTTTGCTATAAAGGAAGTTCAAAAGCAATCAAGACACCTATAAATATGTGTGAAACGTCTTGGACTTTTGATTGGTGATTAATTGGCTACTTTTATGCGTATGTTCAAGAGGAAGAGAGAGGAGGGAAGAGGGAGAGATTGAGCGAGAGAGAGAGAGACCATGTGTTTGTGTGGGTGTTACGTGGGCGTCCTAACGGATTGGATGACTACGCTCTTGGTGTTGCAGGGTTGTTTGCTGTTAAACTAGTATTCTCTCTTGTGGTGAGCTATGTACTCTGTCAGTATTCTTTGATATTACTATGAACTATGAATAGGCATAGTATTGAAAAGGGTTTTACTCTGAAACATTCAAGGAGTATATTGCCTTCTCCAGTCACGCTGTAGGCGAAATGAATGTTCGTATCGCCTACAGTCATATCACCCACTATAGTGAAGTTTGATACTGATATTTTTTTGCACTGCACTACTACATAACTGGAATATGTTACATATTTTTTTCACACTTTCTTTTCGAGAGCTGGTGCTGTTGGAGTGTGGGGTGAACTGTAGGAGAACACTAATGAGAGTTTCAGGGAGAGCAAGGTACTGAGCGAAGGAGGAGAAATGGAATAGAGATTGGCCAATCAATTATTATTCCCTCCATTTCTAAATGAAGAGCAGAGCACTAAGAGGTCAAGCAGCACTGTGGGTGGGCTGAAGTGAGAACAGACAGACACCTGAACTCAACAGGAGAAACACTGGGGAGTCCGGGGCTCAAATTCACAAAAACCAACATTGGACAACCAGTGGTTTACTTTTCATTTGCCACATGACATCATGCTGCCGTCATACCCTAAGATATCAAATCAATCTGATTCTCAGTTAGGTCTTAAACCAGAACTAAAATATTGCGTAATTTGGTCAGATCTGTCTCGTCTGTCCACAAGAGATTAGTTAGGACCTAAATTGAGGTCATGGTTCTGCAGCATGCATTGCCCGGCTGGAGAGCATTAGCATTGTTTGAGGTTTTACACCCTACCAAAAAAAAGGTCATTAGCTGATGAGGTCAGTTACCTGGAAGAGAGGCACCTGGTGGGTGATTCTGCTTTCCTGTTGGCTGAAGAGATGGAGAGAGAGAGAGAGAGAGAGAGAAAGAAAGAGAGAGAAATAGAAAGAGAGAAATAGAGAGAGAAAATACATGAGCAGATGCTCACTCTCACGCAGCACAGTGAATTGCCCATACCCTGCCTAAACAAACCCAGCCCATCACAGGCAGGTGTGTGTGTTGTAGCACTGATACAGAGTACAGACATCTGTTCTAGTGACCTTTGAACCCCAGGTCTGTTTTCATGGCAGGTTGCAAAGCCCTTATCATCTCCTGAGAACTCTGAGTGGCTGATTGGAATCATCGGGGAGCATGATGAACCATGGTGTATAAACACAATGTGAGCCACTCCCTCTGGTCCAGGCTTTTTATTAATTGTCTCATTAAGCACTCTTTATACACAGGGATTAAAATAGAATCAAATCAAATTTTATTTGTCACATGCGACGAAAACAACAGATGTAGACTTTATCGTGAAATGCTTACTTACAAGCCCTTAACACAATGCAGTTCAAGAATCCCACCCTTACAGAGAAAATGACAGTATCGACTGGAATTGCAGAAATACTACACCAATATTTTTATTTTATTTTACAAGGCAAGTCAGTTAAGAACAAATTCTTATTTTCAATGACGGCCTAGGAACAGTGGGTTAACTGCATTGTCCGGGGCAGAAGGACAGATTCATACCTTGTCAGCTCAGAGATTCAATCTAGCAACCATTCAGTTACTAGTCCAATGCTCTAACCACTATGCTACCTGCCTACCCATATCATAATAACCAGAATGTTTCAGTAATAATGTTTCATACTTGAAAGAATATCTAGATCTGTGATATATGCAAATGTGTTTTCATCGACTACAGTATGTCAGACCCGAACATTTAGTGCCACACAATAAAAAAGCTAGTATATTATATTGAAGTCATTAGTATAACGATCAACAAACTATATTTTTGTGCGCTATAAGATATATTTCCATATGTCTCATTTATACCCACCAAGACACTTGTATACAAATCAAAGCACATTTCTTTGGACAAAATACAAAATTCAGGTGTTCATTCAATCAGGAAAAAACTATAACTCTACATATTTTGAGTAGATAATACTGTTTAAAGCAGCACATTGACATCTGAAAAGATTACATGGTCTCTTGCTTTGTGAAACATTATGAAACTGCTAAATGCCAGTTACAGGCTCTTGCTGCTGTCTTGGATAAAAGAGAGGAAATATGCATGTAAAAAGCCCAATTGGAGATGAATACAGAGAACAATTTGCCTCCATGCGTTCTTCCTGAGGGTGGAGACACTGTGTTTAAATACAAGCTGTTTCTTTGAAAGGCTGAGGTGCTGGTCTCCAGCGGAGAATGGAGGCGATGTTCTGTATACTGTAGTCCACACACAGTGGGACAAAGCAGGAGCAGATCAGTCAGGCAAGTATACTGGTAGGCTACTATACAGCTACTTGTTTAACAGGACAGTAATACAGTGAGACAGTGGTCAACGTGAACAGAATAGTGTGTGTCTTATTTGAACAATAAAATGCCTTGTGAATAAAACATAGTTAAAAAGGAACTACATGATTTGTACCAATCATTGATATTGTTGCTAATTTCTCTATGATTATCAAGGAATTAAGATTATAGATGTAGTCTTAATGCATTAAGGGGTTAATTGGAGGTGTTTTCAATTGGGTTTTCACAATGCATGCAAAAAATGTGGAAGGGTTTAACCAGATCCAGGACCAACAGGCAACAGCTGTGAAATCTATCTCTCTAATATGAACAAGTATATAGTATCTTGCATATTCATATGTATCTGTTGAATGGCTTGGTGGAAGATTGGCTGAAGTTGTGGTGTGCCCTTTAAAAAAAAAAAAGATATTCAGGGACTTTCAAATTCAGTCTCCTCGATGGTGACGTCACCGATGTTCGGAATATTGACAGGCCACCTGTCGGGCGACCTGCTCTTTAAAGCGGCAGGACTGTAACAACGCTAGACTTCTTTACACATGGCAAAGAGACGGGCCGTCATCTTTCTTCCTCAACATATAGCAAGAGAGTAAGCGACAAAATAAACGGAGGAACAGAGATAGAGCAGGTTGACAGAGGGAGAGAAGGAAGTGCTATAGGTTGGCGCTAATTCATGATGTGCAGTTTATACCATCTGAACATAGTCCTTCTCAGCAAACCAGTGACGCGTGTGGCATCAGAAACCAGGGAGGATTGAAGGAAGAAATGCACGCTGTGTCTAAGTACTCTGAAGGTAAGATACTTGTATTTACTGTGTGTGTGTGTGTGTGTGTGTGTGTGTGTGTGTGTGTGTGTGTGTGTGTGTGTGTGTGTGTGTGTGTGTGTGTGTGTGTGTGTGTGTGTGTGTGTGTGTGTGTGTGTGTGTGTGTGTGTGTGTGTGTGTGTGTGTGTGTGTGTGTGTGTGAGAGAGAGAGAGAGGGGGAGATTATGTTGGGGTCGGGGTGAAAGGAGAGAGGATGCCGGACAGTGCAACAGGTAGGCTGTAGCAAGCAAAAACCAAGCACACCGACGGCTTTTTCCTCCACCTACACAGTAAACTACTTGGGCTCCATTCGTCGGTCAAAAGCATTGGTAAAGAACCCCCGATTGAAATAGATGTATTGTAGGCTAGGTACCGTTTATATAGTTCCCATAAACCATGACCTTTCGAACCGTAGACTACATTATATATTTATTCACGATTCCTAGGATTAGGATTGAGCAGCTGTAGTGCACCGCTATCAAACGGATTTGCAGTTCATTATTTGTAAAAACGTCTTCTACTTTGCTTTCCGATAAGTAGGCTATATGTAACCATTGCCATTTCTGACATAATTTATTATTGCTTTATGCTACTTCCTGATAGATAAACCATCCATAGCACACACACAGCACTATCATCTCCGTTTCAGCACCACCGATGTGGACAGCAGCTCCTTTCGCTATGGTTTCGGTTGTAATTGGCCTGTTAGTTTCCCACTGTAAATGATCCACGGTAAACACAAAACTAGCAGATATATTTTATACAAATCATATTTGCATAACAATTTCAGGTTAACGAGTATACCTGTTCATTGTTCCTGTTTAACCAATTGAAGTGGCAAAATAGGGCAGCTGTACTTATTGATGCATTATGTTAAACTGGTTGAGAAAATGAGTAGCATATAATATGAGCAAACATGTTTAACAAACAGGTTGGTTAAATTAATTCAGTGGGTTTGGTGTAGTTATTTGGAACCAACCAGTATACATACATGTAGAAATTAACCAAACCAATTTATGCTAGGAGTCAATCTTTGATGTCTGATTGTTTGTGGAGAAATGATTTATGATATTGATGCTTCTGGCCCCCCCAAGGCTAAACAGATATGTGCAAGCAGAGATGCATCTGCCAGGAGCACATTGCGCGAAATTCAGTCTCAGCTCTAACCTTGAAGAGGGCAATCTGCTTCTGAAAGAGCAGCTCTTTTGAAGCGCCACAGGGTACAGAAAACACACACACACACAAAAACAGGTCTAAATGGATTTTTATGTGTGTGTGTGTGTGTGTGTGTGTGTGTGTGTGTGTGTGTGTGTGTGTGTGTGTGTGTGTGTGTGTGTGTGTGTGTGTGTGTGTGTGTGTGTGTGTGTGTGTGTGTGTGTGTGTGTGTGTGTGTGTGTGTGTGTGTGTGTGTGTGTGTGTGTGTGTGTGTGTGTGTGTGTGTGTGTGTGTGTGTGTGTGTGTGTGTGTGTGTGTGTGTGTGAGAAGGGATGCCATTTAAAGAGATACATTTGAAGTGCAGTCCCAGTAGTTAATGCCCAAGTGGCCGGTTTGTATGTGGGTCCCCATGGAGCCCAGGGGAGGAGACCCAGCATCTGAACTGTCCTTTCATCAGCCTGTCAGGGCAGGGAGCTGGTCACCCACACTGAGAAAGAGCACCCAGACTCCTAATCACCACACAACTCAGATATTTAAAGAATAAATCCACAACAGCCGAGATGAGACAGGAAAGAACACAGCTGATCAGAGGAAGCGAGAGCAAACATTCACTCCAAATGCACTAATCTTTCTATGCTCCAATGAAAATAAACAAAGGATAATAGAATAGAAAGTGAATCATGTGTCTAAGCATATCCATCCCTGTTGGTTTGTGACGATAGATTGTTCACACAGCTTTTGGTATCTTAGAATACATTTCCATGGTTTCGCGGAAGCAGAAGGGAAGGAGAAAACGTGTGAACAGTATCTATGGAGAAGGAGGTGAGGTGGCAGTGTGGATGCATGGTAGAAGTCTGTTATACAGTCAGTTTGGTGTATAACATGTAGTCAGAGTTGAAGCTCAGTCCTAATGTAATACAGAGGAGTGGGGAAGGAACAAGGCAGATCTGACGCCAGATGGATGAGTTGAGAGTCAGTCAGTGTGGCTGTGTGCCCAGAGAGAGTCACCAAGCCTCTCAGAGGACCATATATTCACTTACTGACATGGACACCATGGCCCTAACCCCCTAGCCGCTGTCTCTAACCAACACACTCATTCCTGGGCATCCACACATCATAATATTACTACTCACATATCTCTCTTATGACTGACTACATTGCCTCTTATGACTACCTCCACCCCCAACCTTTTCTACACACTTACCCCCACCATCACCTCCAATCACTCTCCCCCACACCTTGAACACCCCCCATCACCCCAATCTATCACCCTGCATCTACCTGTAACCTTCATAACCCATCCCCCCTCCATCACATCCCATACCCCTTCTGCAACAGCAGCCTACACTTCAACCCCAGAAGGTGGGTTAACGGCCATAATGTGTGTTTACCTTCCACTACACCACTGTATACCTCCATCCCTGACTTCTCTCCCTCCATCCCCCAGCACCTTACTTTCCCTGAAATTTATTTTATTACAGTAACAAGAGGGCTGCGCTTTAGAAATCAGTAGAAAGTCCCTGAGCCCGTCTTCTTCACGCCCGTCAGAGTGTAAAAAAAATCCACTCTGAAATACATCTGGCACAGAAAGAATCTTACACTAGACGGGGTATTGTACGCAATAACGAAGTAAAACGATTTGGAGAGCGTGCAGTGCACACTAACGGAGTCACCATAGAGCACATCCATTGGGGAGGGGACCAGGGTGGAGGGGAGGGGGACACTGCCCCCAGTCTTCTCTCCTGCTGAGGCATGGCTGTGGGTGGTGAGCCGCCAGGCTCCAGCTGGCCTACTGTCTGTGGCAGCAGCTCTGGTGCAGGAGTGGAGATAGGTCACTGCCCTACACATGAACAGGGTCACTGATAGCACAGCACCTGACATGAAATTACACACTAAGTGCAATGAAACATGGAGAATACAGAACAAATACAGCGGACAGTTGCAGTTGGGCTACACCTAATGTGATCTTTTACTGTCATTTGATCATACACCAGCAAAATGTTATTTCGGTTAGTGTCTCCTGAAAATGGGATCAAACTGCCGATCCTTTGAGGTGACGGAGAATTGTAATCGAATGTGTATTGACCCAAAGGTGTTTTTTTTTATTTGCTGGGTAATTGATAAGAGAGAATACAGTATGGATAGCCTGGGGATGTGGTGGATTTGATTTTCCTGCACCGTGTGTCAGCAGCTGTAAGATAAGATTTAATATTAGGACCTACAGGATTTCTTCCATTGTGCAAAATTCAGTTTCTAGCCACAGTTTTTACAAGAAGCCACATATTTAGAGCTTGTTTCCAAAGGCACCCCATTGGCCCATAAGATTACCCTTTAAGACAAAACAAAATAAATATACACAATGATAAAATGATCCAATGATCCCTTTAGATAATGGTCATTCTTAATTCAATACTAGGAAAGCTCTCTAGGTAGGACATGTACAGTGTTATTGGGAATCACTCCATGTAGATGAGCTACAGTAGAAAATCATTCAATTGCAATTACAGCAACAGTGTGCACTGCACTCTCTCCCAAACATTTTTTCTCGTTGTAGAGTACGATTCCCCGTCGAGTGTAAGATTCCTTCTGTGTCAGATGTATTTCAGGGTGGATTTTTTACACTTTGACGGGCGTGAAGAAGATGAGCACAGGGACTATGGACTGATTTCTAAAGCGCAGCCCTCTCGTTACTGTAATAAAACAAATTGTTCATGTAACTCGACAGAGACCTCAGGGGAGACATCATGCTGGAGTAGTAAAGAGAAGCTGAGCTGTGCTCCAGTCATAGCAGACACTGGATCGTGTGCTGTTTCTAGAGCTCTGATACCTCCTCAGATCTGCCGACAGGCCACAGGCAGGTATTCTATTATTACATACAATAAGAAACAACAACGCCTGCTGTATTTCATGTTCCCATGCCACTGTAATGTTAGTCTGTCAAACTGCATTTCAGATTGATTTGAGCTGTTTTCTGAGCCGTTTGCTGTCACTCGCGTAAAGATGAAGCCCCTGGGAACAGAGTGAAAGTAGTACCTAGGGCCATAAGGGATTATTTAGTGGTGGATGGGGGGGCTGTCTTGGCTCCTAACTCCCAATGTACTCCTGACAGTTATTCCCTCATCAGCTTCTTAATGTGAGATCAATAGGGAAGCCCCCACCAGTGTTTGTGTGTACCTGCATGCATGGGAGTGCCTGTCTGTTTGTTCATCTGTTTGTGTGTTTCTGTGTGTGTGTGTTTGTGTGTTTGTGCACATCATGCAGTATGTATGTATGTATCTGTATCTGTGTTGTTATTGGAGATAGGGGAGGGTCTGTTTGTCTCCATAAGTCTCTCCACTAATCAGAGCCGCTCCACGCCTGTGGAGATACAGAACTAATGAAACGAGGGGTGAATAAAATTCCATTTAAGAAATTCCTGCCATGTTCCCTGCTGACAGGGCTGGGTGATGAGATGTTATAATGGAGTTAAGGTGAGGCCAGAGAGCTGCCCTAAGGGCATGATTATTCTCACTCAGAGTTATTGAATTAAAGTCCCCCTCATTCTCATTTCAGTCTGGTTCTGGAAAACTGGAATGCATTTTTCTTTTTATACCTGATTGTTTGGCCTCAGGGAGTCTGTTTTATCTTTCTCCCCCATGCCAGGTGCATGCTGGTCTAGTTTGTCAGTGTTACTTGGAATAAGAATGTTTACAACTGCACTGTCTAGACATTGTGATTTTAAATGTAACAACATATACTGTATCTAAGTGTTCTTCCTCTTTTGTTCACCATTCTAAATCTTATATCGAAAGGAGAATGTGAAATGTTCCAAGGTGGTGTATTTTAGTCACGGGGTCAGGCCGAGACAGGAAGAAACATGCTTTTGTGTTTGTTATTTTCTCCTTTTTTGTGTTGATGCAAAAAAAAAAAAGCAAATTGCCAGCATTTTATGAATCATAGTCTGCCATAATCATAGGCGCTCTAGTTGAACATTAGTTTCCATTCAAAGCGCACAAGGACAGAATTGGCCCTGGCCCCTCGCTGCCCGCTGTGTCGGTAATTGTATAGAGGACAGGCCTTCATTTGAGCTGGAGAGCATAATTCAGCCGGCTTTAATAATGCATTACCATTCCATGCTGCACCTATTAGTTCTGCCAGGACTCCAGCAGAAATAAGAGGAACATATTCCAGACCTTTTTCCTCATGAAGACCCCAAGTAAATATATAAATGGATGCAGAGGCAGGCTCTTGCTATTTTGAACGAGTCTCTCATATTCACACTAGCGGCTGGCCCTATTATGGTTAAAATATATTTAATTGGGAAAACGTATTTGATCCAAGTCAATTTCACTCTCACAGTGGGACTCCTAACGTAATACATTACCCATGTCGATGGCAAGTTACCCTTTCCTCCCCAGCCAAGTCTGCTCCCATTGAGTGGAGCTGACTCCCATACAATGCTATCCAATTATGACCTCTGCTTTTGTTTGTGATAACCCAAGCAGTTCCTTATGCAAAATAAATGGGACTTGAATATAGGCTAATCAGGCAAGTTAGCACACAGCCAAACCCGTCAGTGGGGGTAATGACAAAAAGCTATTTAGAGGCTAATAATTATATATTCATTGATATAGAATGATGTGTTTGTGTAGGCGTGTAGACAAAGAGAAAGCAAGAGGGATGGAGAAGAGTGGAGAGACGGTATTGTGACTACTTAGCCTTAGACCATTTCAAATGAAGCAGATTAGCCACAGTTCCAGTCAGAGGCGGCCAACACAGCTCCATACTACCTGCTGAGATCAATAGGGAATCATTCATTTACCCAAGTGCCTTATTTCACATTGACTCGTTTAAAATTCATGGACCCAACTCCCTTTCAGCACCTTTTCAGCATCCAGACAGGTTGAACTGTCTTTGATGAGCAAGTTGCTAACTTGACACTGAAAGACTGTTATACTTCTGCTATTCAGTATGTTCCGACCGTTAAACAGAATGGCTAAATATTCATCAGAGAGGATAGCGGGTGAAGTATCATGTCCTATTTGAACTCTTTATTTCTACTTCAATGCATCCAATCAAGAGATCTGATCGTGATTGAAAGTATCTTAGGAAAATGATGTGCATAAACACGGTCTATTGCACATTTAGTTTCTCTGTGTCCTGCCTCGTCAGTTGGACCATTGGTTGCACTATGCAGTTTGAGCGTTTACAAGGACACCCTCTCTCCATTGATGGGTTTTATTAGACTCAGAGTGATGTGCCTGTATTGACTGTGTCCTTCCTGACCACTGAGAGAGGAGGGGGACACAGGTGACAGTCTCTGGAAATTAAGGATAATATTAAGGATTTGGGAGGGACTGCCCACTCACAGGAAAGGGCATTGGGATTTTACACCATGACATTATTAACTTCTCCAAAACAGGATTTGTAAGGGCACATAGAGCCTTAATAAACAATTCAAACAGTTTAGTAGCTATAACTGCAGTCTTGAATTTATTTGTCTTAATTACCTATTAATTAATACAGGTGATAAATTCAATCTTACAATGTATCTGGCTGGCCCTGATCGAGCTTGTCATGTCTTTTTATTTTCTCTAGGGAGATGACACTGCATCGTGACTCAGAGGGCTACCATCCAAGCTGGCCTTAAAGAACGCTACAACAGAAACGGAGCCACAGCTCAAGGTGAAGAGTTCTGACTTTTGTGGTCCTGGACACTATGGAAGACTAGTGATTTTGTTGTTGTAAATTCAGCACCCAGACAACAAGTCATAGTCTACCTCAGTGTCCAGAACTCATGCATCAATGACACCTCAAGCTTTTAGTAGAGACATAATCATAGAAACGCTTAGGAAGAGTGGACTCTTTTTTTTAAATTGTAGGATGTACTGTAACCTATTGTAATTTCCTATGGCTCATGTGTTCTTTGACGTTTCATCATAAATTCACATAATGTAAGTCTATTACCATTAAAGAAAACTATTCATCTTGATTGAGGCAACTTTTATTATTCTTTTAAAATATAATGGCTTTTGTCAGTTCTGTGTTTAGGCTACATCTGATGTTAAAATGGACACGTTTCGGCCATAGAGGCTTCAATCATCAGATGCTGATGAAGACTTTATGGCCAGCCAAAATGGGTCCATTGTGAGTGTTGATATGGAATAAATACTCATATTTAATCCTCTTCGTTCCTATGTGGAACACAAGTTTTCTATGAGAGAACGCCACTGCTGCTGATCTCCAGCCTTTTTGGGAAATGTGTTGAAATATGTTATAAAATAATGGATTATGTGTTGTGATTTCTTATTTGATCAAGTCTTAAGAAATCTTAGCGTAGGTCCTTAACTTCTTCTTTAGTGTTACCAATCAGAAGGTTATTAACACTGTAATAACACAATGCACACACTGTTTACAGATATCATTCAATGGCCCTTGAGTGGCAAATAGTAAGCCTTGGACAGGACAGCCTTGTCCGTGCCAGACGGACCATAGTGCCAAATGACTCTGTATAATTTCCCAGCAGTATAGCCTTGATCAATGTAGTGAAATTCTAGACCTCTATAGAATTTTAAATAAATTTGCCACAAGGAAAGAAGAATGTATTGGTGGAAATTAGTTGTGTTTATTGAATTTACAGTAGTTACTGGATGCAAAGAGAGATGGACAGATATGAAATGGAAGCCTAATGACAGCCATTTGTAATAGCTTTTTTTTATATGAATATGCATCACAGAGAGTAACAATGAGAGTGGGCGTTACCTTCAACTCTGAGATCAGTGTAGGATGTTTCCATGGTTACTACCATGGCAACCTTTACCAAAAAACAGACATCAGCCTAGAACAAATCAGTATGGAATAGTCTGATTTCCATGGCCTCGAGGGTCATTGTTGGTGAAACTCAACAACCCTTTCACTGTGCTGTAGAACTACATCTCTATGGAAAAGGGCATGCTGTAGATAGCTGGATAATTGAATGGTGCCTCAACTGAAATGGACAGACAACCAAAAGATAGACTTAACTGCTACAATAATATCAGGCTATACTGCAGGAAGAATAATCTCCAAGGTCTTTTTGCAACATTGAGTATTACAAATGGCCTGAAGTACAGTGAAAAATTTGGTATCATCTATTATGGATTAATTTCAAAATGCGCTGTATAAAACAATTTTGGAAAAATACCTTTGGGATCATTTTAGCAGTAGACCTCCTCTGTCTACATTTTTCATAGGTCATTAATTGTGCCATAGGGTTACGTTGAGTGGGTTTGAGACAGGGGCTCAGCAGCAATAGCCTTCCGAAATGGCTTTCCAAGTGTAACGGTTTTCTAGGTGTGGTGAAGGAGAGTCGGACCAAAATGCAGCGTGTAGATTACGATTCATGTTTAATGAAAAAACACACGTAAACACGAATCAATACCAAAAAACAATAAACATAACGAAAACCGAAACAGCCTAAACTGGTGCAAACTAACAGTAGATAGTTACAAGGACACTAAGGACAATCACCCACAAAACAACCAAAGAATATGGCTGCCTAAATATGGTTCCCAATCAGAGACAACGATAAACACCTGACTCTGATTGAGAACCACTCCAGACAGCCATAGACTCTGCTAGATCACCCCACTAGCTACAATCCCACTATATACCAAAACCCCAAGACAAAACACACCACAATACAAAAACCCCATGCCACACCCTGGCCTGACCCAATACATAAAGATAAACACAAAATACTTCAACCAGGGCGTGACACCAAGCATAGATCCAATAGTCTCAAAATCAATTTCTTAAAGATCCAATGCAGCCACTTTATCTCTATATCAAATAATTTATGGGTAACAATTAAGTAACTTACTGTGATTGTTTTCACAGGGCCTTTAATGAGCAAGGATGTGATACTACAACCAAAACATGACATTTACATAAATGTTTAGTGTTATTATTGGTTTATTTGTAATTATTTATCATCTTTTATTTTGGATTTGCATTCTAGTATTTGAGAAAGGTTATTTTTAACGTGACTCCAGCTGGCTTTCTGCAGAAACATGACAAACATGATCCATACAGCTCATTTGGAAAGTATTCAGACCCCTTGACTTTTTCCATACTTTGTTACGTTACACCATTATTGGGGCGGCAGGGTAGCCTAGTGGTTAGAGCGTTGGACTAGTAACCGGAAGGTTGCAAGTTCAAACCGGAAGGTTGCAAGTTCAAAGCTGACAAGGTACAAATATGTCGTTCTGCCCCTGAACCGGCAGTTAACCCACTGTTCCTAGGCCGTCATTGAAAATAAGAATTTGTTCTAGGCAAGGCAAAATCAGTTTTTTTAGAAATTGTACCAAATATATATCTTTGTGTAACATTTAAATTTGTTTGACAAATGTGCAAATCAAACAAGAAATCAGGAATGGGGAAAATACTTTTTCAAGTATTTGCCCCCTTCCTGGTTTCTTATTTTTTTGCACATGTCACACTTAAATGTTTCAGATCATCAAACAATTTGAAATATTACACAAAGATAACCCAAGTAAACACAAAATGCAATTTTTAAGTGATAATTTTATTTATTAAGGGAAAACAGCTATCCAAACCTTCATGGCAAACCTTCATGAACAAAGTAATTTTCCCCCTTGTTAAATCATGAATTTACTGTGGTTAATCACATTTTTTGGAAAGCCGAGTTCAATTTCACTAGCCACACTCAGGCCTGATTACTGCCAGACCTGTTGAATCAAGAAATCACTTAAAGAGAACCTGTCTGACAAAGTGAAGTAGGCCAAAAGATCACAAAAAGCAAGACATCATGCCGTGATCCAAAGAAATTCAGGAACAGATGAGAAACAAAGTAATTGACATCTATCAGTCTGGAAAGGGTCATAAAGCCATTTCTAAAGCTTTGGGACTCCAGCGAACCACGGTGAGAGCCATTATCCACAAATGGAGAAAATTTGGAACAGTGGAGAACCTTCCCAAGAGTAGCCGGCCTACCAAAATTACCCCAAGAGCGTAGCGACGACTCATCCAAGAGGTCACAAAAGAACCCACAACATCTAAATAACTGCAGGCCTCACTTGCCTCAGTTATGCTCAGTGTTCATGACTCAACCATAAGAAAGAGACTGTGCAGAAATGGCATCCATGGCAGAGTTCCAAGGCGAAAACCACTGCTGACCAAAAATAACATAAAGGCTCGTCTCACTTTTGGCAAAAAAACATCTTGATGATTCCCAAGACATTTGGGGAAATATTCTGTGTACTGACGAGACCAAAGTTGGAAGGTGTGCATCCTGTTACATCTGGCGTAAAAGTAACACAGCATTTCAGAAAAAGAACATCATACCAACAGTCAAATACGGTGGTGGTAGTGTGATGGTCTGGGGCTGCTTTGCTGCTTCAGGACCTGGACGACTTGCTGTGATTGATAGAACCATGAATTCTGCTCTCTACCAAAAAGTTTGTGACCTCAAGCTGAAGCGCACTTGGGTTCTGCAGTAGGACAATGATCCAAAACACACCAGCAAGTCCACCTCTGAATGGCTTTAAAAAAATAAAAATAAATGAAGGTTTTGGAGTGGCCTAGTCAAAGTCCGGACTTGAATCCGATTGAGATGCTGTGGCGTGACCTTAAAAAGGCGCTTCATGCTCGAAAACCCTCCAATGTAGCTGAATTAAAACAATTCTGCAAAGAAGAGTGGGCCAAAATTCCTCCACAGCGACATGAAAGACTAATTGCCAGATATCGCAAACGCTTGATTGCAGTTGTTGCTGCTGAGGGTGGCACAACCAGTTATTAGGTTTAGGGGGCAATTACTTTTTCACATAGGGCCATGAAGGTTCGGATAACTTTTTTCCTTAATAAATAAAATCATCACTTAAACTGCATTTTGTGTTTAATTGGGTTATCTTTGTAATATTTAAATTTGTTTGATGATCTGAAATATTTAATGTGCAAAAAAATAAGAAATCAGGAAGGGGGCAAATACTTTTTCACAGCACTGTAAACATATATATATATATACAGTGCCTTGCGAAAGTATTCGGTCCCCTTGAACTTTGCGACCTTTTGCCACATTTCAGGCTTCAAACAAAAAGATATAAAACTGTATTTTTTTGTGAAGAATCAACAACAAGTGGGACACAATCATGAAGTGGAACGACATTTATTGGATATTTCAAACTTTTTTAACAAATCAAAAACAGAAAAATTGGGCGTGCAAAATTATTCAGCCCCTTTACTTTCAGTGCAGCAAACTCTCTCCAGAAGTTCAGTGAGGATCTCTGAATGATCCAATGTTGACCTAAATGACTAATGATGATAAATACAATCCACCTGTGTGTAATCAAGTCTCCACCCTCTCCCTCTCCCCTCTACCTCTCCTTCTCCTCTCTCCCTCTCCCTCTCTCCTTCTCCTCTCTCCCTCTCTCCTTCTCCCTCTCCCTCTTCTTCTCCCCTCTCCCTCTCCCCTCTCCCCTGTCCCTCTCCCCTCTACCTCTCACGCAGCTGCCAAACTGTGCCTGCTGTTTAAGCTGAAAGCGCACTGAACAAAGAGCGCAGATGCACTTGGCCAAATCAGATTCCACTGATTAATGAAATAATTCTAAATGTCCACTGACACGTTGCGACCCACCAGTAGCCTACTGTCACCAAGGTCTACTAACTGCGTTGGTCAGCCATGTTGTGGTTTGTGATATTACTCCTCTCTGTCACAACAAGTAGCAGGATACTGGGGGAACACACACCGATGGCACTGTGATAGTCTCAGAGGTCCGTTAAAAGCGCAGAGAGCATCATGAAGAACAAGGAACACACCAGGCCGGAAGAAGTTTAAAGCCGGATTTGGATACAAAAAGATTTCACAAGCTTTAAACATCCCAAGGAGCACTGTGCAAGCGATAATATTGAAATGGAAGGAGTATCAGACCACTGCAAATCTACCAAGACCTGGCCGTCCCTCTAAACTTTCAGCTCATACAAGGAGAAGACTGATCAGAGATGCAGCCAAGAGGCCCATGATCACTCTGGATGAACTGCAGAGATCTACAGCTGAGGTGGGAGACTCTGTCCATAGGAAAACAATCAGTCGTATATTGCACAAATCTGGCCTTTATGGAAGAGTGGCAAGAAGAAAGCCATTTCTTAAAGATATCCATAAAAAGTGTTGTTTAAAGTTTGCCACAAGCCACCTGGGAGACACACCAAACATGTGGAAGAAGGTGCTCTGGTCAGATGAAACCAAAATTGAACTTTTTGGCAACAATGCAAAACGTTATGTTTGGTGTAAAAGCAACACAGCTCATCACCCTGAACACACCATCCCCACTGTCAAACATGGTGGTGGCAGCATCATGGTTTGGGCCTGCTTTTCTTCAGCAGGGACAGGGAAGATGGTTAAAATTGATGGGAAGATGGATGGAGCCAAATACAGGACCATTCTGGAAGAAAACCTGATGGAGTCTGCAAAAGACCTGAGACTGGGACGGAGATTTGTCTTCCAACAAGACAATGATCCAAAACATAAAGCAAAATCTACAATGGAATGGTTCAAAAATAAACATATCCAGGTGTTAGAATGGCCAAGTCAAAGTCCAGACCTGAATCCAATCGAGAATCTGTGGAAAGAACTGAAAATTGCTGTTCACAAATGCTCTCCATCCAACCTCACTGAGCTCGAGCTGTTTTGCAAGGAGGAATGGGAAAAAAATTCAGTCTCTCGATGTGCAAAACTGATAGAGACATACCCCAAGCGACTTACAGCTGTAATCGCAGCAAAAGGTGGCGCTACAAAGTATTAACATAAAGGGGCTGAATAATTTTGCACGCCCAATTTTTCAGTTTTTGATTTGTTAAAAAAGTTTGAAATATCCAATAAATGTCGTTCCACTTCATGATTGTGTCCCACTTGTTGTTGATTCTTCACAAAAAAATACAGTTTTATATCTTTATGTTTGAAGCCTGAAATGTGGCAAAAGGTCGCAAAGTTCAAGGGGGCCGAATACTTTCGCAAGGCACTGTATATACACAGTATACAGTATATACACACACACACTTTACTCAGTAATTTGTTGAAGCACCTTTGGCAGCGATTACAGCCTCAAGTCTTCTTGGGTATGACATTACAAGCTTGGCACGCCTGTATTTGGAGAGTTTCTCCCATTCTTCTCTGCATATCATCTCAAGCTCTGTCAAGTTGGATTGGGAGAGTCGCTGCACAGCTTTTTTTCAGGTCTCTCCAGAGATGTTCGATCGGGTTCAAGTCCGGACTCTGGCTGGGCCGTCAAGGACATTCAGAGTCGTTGTCCTGTTGGAAGGTGAACCTACGCCCCAGTCTGAGGTCCTGAGCGCTCTGGAGCAGGTTTCATCAAGATTCACTCTGTACTTTGCTCCATTCAGCTTTCCCTCGATCCTGACTAGTCTTCCAGTCCTTGCCACTGAAAAATATCCCCACAGCATGATGCTGCCACCACCATGCTTCACTGTAGAGATGGTGCCAGGTATCCTCCAGACGTGATGCTTGGAGTTCAATCTTGGTTTTATTAGCCCAGAGAATCTTGTTTCTCATGTCAGAGTCCATTAGGTGCAATTTGGCAAATTCCAAGTGGGCTTTCATGTGCCTGATACTGAAGAGTGGCTTCCGTCTGGCTACTCTACCATAAATGCCTGATTGGTGGAGTGCTGCAGAGATGGTTGTCCTTCTGGAAGGTTCTCCCATCTCCACAGAGGATCTCTGTCAGAGTGACCATCGGGTTCTTGGTCATCTCCCTGACCAAGGCCCTTCTTCCTCGATTGCACAGTTTGGCCTGGCCGCCAGCTCTAGGAAGAGTCTTAGTGGTTCCAAACTTCTTCCATTTAAGAATGATGGAGGCCACGGTGTTCTTGGGGACCTTCAATGCTGTAGAAAACAGCATTACATCCCCAACAAAGACCGCACAAGCAGTAATCTGTCTAATAGAATCTTCAAAATTAAGTATGAATAAAATCAAAGACTGTGGCGTTTGCTGTGTAGCACCAATCATTTATGAAACTCAACAGAAAAACTATAGTGAACTATAGTGCCTTTCCAAATCATGTCCAATCAATTGAATTTACCACAGGTGAACTCCAATTAAGTTGTAGAAACATCTCAAGGATGATCAATGGAAACAGGATGCACCCGAGCAAAATTTCAAGTCTCATAGCAAAGGTTCTGAATACTTATGTATAAGTTTTTCATTTTTAAGAAATTTGCAAACATTTCTAATAACCTGTTTTTGCTTTATCATTATGCTGTATTGTGTGTAGATTGAGGAACATGTTTAATTTAATCCATTTTAGAATAAGGTTGTAATGTAACAAAATGTGGAAAAAGGGAAGCGGTTTGATTCAGATAACATAATAACCATGTGGATATTGCAATAATAATAATAATAATAATAATAATGAGACTATGATTAACCATGTTTTAATATTGAAGGATAAACTGCCAAATAACCTACTGCATATTTGTGAGAGTACTCTTATTTTTCCTGTCTTATTCAAATGTAAAAAACCGGAGAAGATTCAGAATCATAGTTTGTTTGATTACAGTCATTGGACCAGAGCGGTTTCAATTGAACACGCTCAGCACATTACTTGGGACGGGTTGTGAATAGATACAGTACAGCTACGAACGGAAGAGACTTTTCATAGTACGCTAGTAGAGGATTTTAGCTAACCCTTTTCCTAACCTTAAACCTAATTATCCTAACCTGCTACGAAAAAGTAACTTACGGTCATGGATGTATACCCAAATATATGTTCTATCTGTGCCACCACATAGTCGAAACCCTTTGGACGAGCATCTGCTAGTGTTTACTGAATGACATCACTTCATCCAAACATTCCCACACCTTCCCTGCAACTCTCAAGTCTCTCTGCTGGAGGGTAATGGATTGGAAGATGAAAAGTTAAAGTTTTCAGTAAGTGAATACATTGCAATATGTTATTTACGTATTAATTTGACACATTTGTTTGTGGATGCTTTATGTATGCATAAGAGGTACGGGATAACTTATTTGTGTGTAACAAGAATAAAAACGTTTTAGCTAATGTTAGCTAGCTAACTTTTTTTGGCCAAATTCTGCTAGCTAACGATGGCGTTCTGTGAAGATACTCAACCAAATTATCTATTTTGGCAACTAACGTTACGGTATACGTATGTATTTTGTTGTTCTCGTAAAACAATGTTAGCCAGTTAACCCTAGTGAGTTAGCAACAAAAGTTACTTTCCTCGCTAGTTAGCCAGCTAGCTACCGAGACTATCATTAGATCTGGTCCATCTCGCGATGACAACGAATTGGCTGGTAATTTTTTATTTATTTAACTAGGCAAGTCCGTTAAGAACGATTTCTTATTTACAATGATGGCCTATACCAAAAGGCCTCATGCGGGACGGGGGCCTGGGATTAAAAATAAATACAATATAAATATAGGACAAAACACATCACAAGAGACAAGACAACACTTCATAAAGAGAGACCGGAGACAACAACATAGCAAGACAGCAACACATGACAACACAGCATGGTAGCAACACAACATAACAACATGGTAGCTGCACAAAATATGGTACAAACATTATTGGCACAAAGGGAAAGAAGGTAGAGACAACAATACATCACACAAAGTAGCCATAAAGATAATCTGCTAACATCTTCAGTCTGAGTGTTGTTTTTATCTGTAAATGACTTTTGTTTAGTGACTGGCATCGATATACCATTGCTGTAACCCCGAGTAAAGATGTTGCCAGAGTGATGGATAACGTTTTCTTATGTGCGCACATGGTGGCATACCTTTACGCACTATGGTCCACGCTCATACGACAGATCGCCACTAGTGCAAGCGCATCCGACGTCAGTGGTCGAAAGTATTTTATTTGGGATAGGGGTCAGAGACCATGAACCTCTGTTTTCTTGTCATGGTCCTTAATTTATAAACACAATTTTTCTCCACACAGATATTATATATGGAATAATCGGGATATATTGTATAAAAATACCTCTCTGTTTTTAGAATATTGGTTCAGAAATAATATCCTATTGGTGAGCCAACTGGTAAATGCAGAGGGTATTTTACTCAGTTATAAAGAATTCTTATCACTTTACAAGGTCCCTATAACACCTAAAGATTTTGCAATTGTTTTAGATGCCATTCCCTCAGGTGTTGCTATGTTATTCAGGAACATGTCAAGACCTGACCCTCAGAGCCTACCTTCTATTGACCCTGTTGACTCATCAGTAGGAAAGATTTGTTTCTCTTTTGGTCCATTCAACAACAGAGCAATACGATCTTTGTTTCAGCAGGATGTTGTATCTATACCTTATGTCATGCCTTATTGGAATGGATTTATTGATAATATGTGTTGGGAAAAAAGTTTGGATGTTGCCACACACATACCTACTTGTTAACAAAGTTAAGGAAGTTTCCTTTAAAATTATTCATAAATATTATCCTGCCAACCACTATATGAAGAAGTTTAAGGAAAACATCAACTCAAATTGCTCCTTTTGTAATGACCACCCAGAAACAGTTGTGCATCTTTGGCATTGTATGCATGTAAGAAAACTGTGGCAAGACATCAGTAGGTTTATAATTGAACACATTTATGAAGATTTTACACTATTGTGGAGAGATGTACTGTTTGGATTCTTTACATACAATAGAAATAAGCGGAATCATTTTTATGTAATTAATTTCATTATTCTTTTGGCCAAATGTCATATACACAAATGTAAATTTACAAACAGAAAACCACATTTTCGTACCCTACAAAAAGAAATTGAACTGTATTTTAAGACGGTTAAAAGCTCTACTAACAAAAAAGCTGTTAGAATTGTAAGTATATGTCCCTTAAGGTCCTTGTGTAATTGTAATGTGATATTGTACCCCCTAGCTCGATTTTCTATTGTTTGTAATCTATGTATGCTTGTGTTCCCTCATGTGCTTTATGAATGGATTTGTTGTTAATAAAAAAAATATTTAAAAAAGGATAGGTGTCAGAGAGGAATTTGCGAAGCCTTAGTATGTATGGGCTAATATTTACCTGAACTTGTCGCCTGTCTTCCTACCTTTGGGACAATGACTCCCATTATTAGGGCGGAGACATGAACATCTCGTCATTATATACAGATCTCTGGAAAATTTCAAATCATTGATTGGGTTCGTATATGCAATGGACACGCAAAGGACCAGAGCTATGCCATCCTGTGTGTAGCTAAAGCTAGCCTGCAGGCTGTGCGAGTTCCAAATCAAAGTTTTTGTTTACTTTGCAGCCAAGACGTCAGACATATTTTCTATGCTAATTAATGTATACAAATCCCCAAAACAAATTCAGACTGGATGTGCTGTTTAGCAGATGACTAGCCATCAAATGACTAGCACATCTTGTTTTGCTAGATGCTTATTTTATTATGACAAGATAACAATGCCATCTATGAAGTTCCCATCATAGCATGGACTCAATGGCATTGTTTATATAACGATAGAGCTAGGCCTATATTTAAGCAATAAGGCCCGAGGGGGTGTGGTATATTGGCCATATACCACAAAGCGTATTTCTATTATGAACTGGTTACCAATGTAATTAGATGGTTTTATACCATGGTTTTCAGCCAATCGGCCTTCATGGCTTGAACCACCCAGTTTATAATATATTATTTACACAATATATTTGCTGTGCCTCTTTCTATTGGTATTTTCTTTCTTTCACACATTTTATTTCTTTCCAACATGGATCACATTGAATGTTAACATATTTTCTGTATGAGGATTATTGATGGGGTTTTTCTGTATGAGTGTATGAGTTGATTGTGGTTATTTTGGCCTGTGTAGGATGTCCTATCTAAGATGATTGAACTCACAAACCAGAAACCCTGAAGGGACTCCTGGACCCCTGACAGCTAGCCCAGCCTGTCAGCGATGTCTCCCAAAGTTCCTGGCCATGGCAGGTCGGAGGACATGGCGGTGCAGGTCGCTGTTCGAGTGCGCCCCCTGCTGCCCAAGGAGCTGCTACACAGACACGAGAGCTGCATGACTGCTGACCCTGGGCAGCGCAGGGTCACTCTGGGTCACGACCGACACTTCCACTGTGACTTCCTGTTTGAGGAGAACAGCTGCCAGGAGGAGGTGTACGCTGTGTGTGTCCAGCCCCTCATAGAGGCCTTCTTTCAGGGTTTCAACGCCACTGTCTTCGCCTATGGACAGACAGGCTCTGGCAAGACATACACTATTGGAGAGGCCAACATTTGTGAGTTTCTGGTTTCTTCCCTGCTACCTGCAATGTTTGGTCATTTAATAATTTTTGTTCTATGGCTTTTGAGTCCAATCAAAGGAGATGTACTAGCTTGTAGTGTAGAGGAGCGGAGAATGGATGCACGTCTTCTGGTGTGTGACATATAAATGCTGATATGCAGAGAGTTCACACCCGTCCTGGAAGCCAACTGCACTTCCTACAATTCAGCTGCCACAGCCTGCGGGAACAGTCCATACCAGACAGGCTTGCCATCTGATCTACTGGTGTGTGAGATGGCAAAGCTGTGTGGGTGGGTTATGGTTATAACACAGAGCGTGTGTGTTTGTGTGAGATGAAGTATGTGTTATATTAGATCAGTTCTGTGGTGCATGTGTATGTCAGAGGTACGTGTTCCTTCAATGAAAACAGTGCAAAGCTGCAGGCAATGGTTTTATATACGTACATATTTAATTATCTTCAGAGGTTACTAGGCTATATATATGTATATGAACCCAGTGTCTGTGTGTAGCTTCCTTTAGGGATGAGGAGCAGGGCATCGTCCCCAGGGCTTTGGCTGAGGTCTTCAAGCTGCTAGATGAGAATGACCTCAGTGACTTCTCTGTCCGAGTGTCTTACCTGGAGGTGTACAAGGAGGACTTCAGGGACCTGCTGGAGGTGGAGACAGCCAGCAAGGACATCCACATCAGAGAGGATGATAAGGGCAACATTGGTATGGATTTTTTTTCTTCCAACAAATATTTATCACAAACAAGCATCTCTCTGTGTTGTCAGGGATCTTAAATTTCAACATGAGGGTAGGGAGTAGTCAAAGTCATGTGTGTTAGTTATTCATGGCTCTGTCTGTGCTCATGTTTGTGCGCTTCCCTGCAGTGCTGTGCGGGGTGAAGGAGTGTGAGGTGGAGGGGCTGGACGAGGTGCTGAGCCTGCTGGAGTCTGGCAACACAGCCAGACACACAGGCGCCACCCAGATGAATCACCACTCCAGCCGCTCACACACCATCTTCAGCGTGCACATGGACCAGCGCCGCGGCGGCTCCCAGGCCCATGGTAACCCCACCACAGGCACCGGGCCTCACATCCTCTCCTCTAAGTTCCACTTTGTGGACCTGGCAGGGTCGGAGAGGATCCTCCGCACAGGGAACACAGGGGAGAGGCTGAAGGAGAGCATCCAGATCAACAGTGGCCTACTGGCCCTGGGGAATGTCATAGGAGCCCTGGGAGACCCCAAGAGGAGAGGCACCCATATACCATACAGGGACTCCAAAATCACCAGGTATGTAGTCCTCTAACATTTGGGGACTCATAAAATGGTGTGCAGGATATATTGCTTTCCTCCTTCTTTTATTTTGCAAATTATTTTCCCCCGATTGACTTATGACATTTAAAATCTGTATGCAGGATCTTGAAAGATTCTCTGGGAGGAAACGCCAAGACGCTGATGATTGCATGCATCAGCCCCTCCTCTGCGGACTTTGACGAGAGCCTGAACACACTGAACTATGCCAAGCGGGCCCGCAACATCCAGAACCGGGCCACTGTGAACTGCCGAGGAGAGCCGGACCGTGTGGAGGGACTGGAGCAGAAGATCCGGGCGCTCCGCAGGGCCCTAGAGAACCGTCAACGCTCAGAGACCCGTATCATCGCCCGCTTGGACCCAGACAAGCGTTCGCACCCAGGAGAGGGAGAGATCAGACTGCAAGCCCAGAGTGCCCACTACAGGACCTGCACTGACACTGCATACAGGTGAGATGAAACAGCTTTATTTTTCTTAATAATCATTGGCAATAAGTTCAGTAGTTGACTAGATGTAATATAATCAGTTTCATAAACAAAGTGCACTTTATTGTGAGGACATATGTGTGTGGGTGTTGTTTGGCTAATGAACTCAGGAGTAGTTGTCTGAATATGTAAGGCTGTGTACCCATCCCCAGGTTGCTGTGTGAGCTGCAGGGTGAGGGGACACTGTCTGCGGAGCACGTCCTGAGGGTGAAGGACTGGCTGTGTTCTGTGGAGGAAGAACGCAGCGGCCTGACCACTGCCTCAGGACCTGACAGCGGCATCGAGAGCAGCTCCACCGAGGACACCTCCGCTCAGAGGAGGAGGAGGGCTGCTGTCAAGAACCAGGTCATACACACATTAACAGTCACTACATCACTCACTACATATTCATAAAGCTCCAATTTATTCAAAGAAAAGACTTAACAAAATATTTGATCTTATCAACAAGAGGTTCATCCTAGGGCTGGGTAATATATCGTATTTTGAGGTGTACTGGTATGGACTGCTATGGGTTTTAGCTAAAACGTTTTTGTTGTTGTTACACACAAATTAGTTATCTCTTATGCATACATAAAGCAGGAAAAAACTAATGTGTGAAATTAATACGTAAATAACAAATTGCAATGTATTCACTTACTGAAATGTTAACTTTTCATCTTCCAATCCATTACCCTCCAGCAGAGAGACTTGAGAGTTGCAGGGAAGGTGTGGGAATGTTTGGATGATGCGATGTCATTCAGTAAACACTAGCAGATGTATACTGCTATGGGTTTTTACAATGCTGTTTATAGCGATATGTTGATACAGTGCTAAGTTAACAGTTCTATAAAGTGGACTACTTCACTGTCAGTTTTTTCCTAGTTTGATTTGAGTTTAAAGCAGTCAGAATGGCAGAAGCCCAGTAAATCCACTTAAAATGAATTTGTTGTTGTAGCTCACCAAAGTAAAGGTGTTGCCAGAGTAATGGATAACATTTTCATATGTATGCACATGGTGGCATACTTTTAAGCACTTTGGTCCACATTTATCCGTCGGATATCCACTAGTGCACCCAACGCTAGTGGTCGAAAGTATTTTCTCGTGGATAAATGATACCCGGCACACACAGAGAAGGTTCCGAGAGGAAGATATGACGAAAGAGATTTCACTGCTCATAAAACATACTTAGAAAATACTGTCAAATACCGCCATGCTGTCAAAAATTAGAAAAATATTGTCATGTGATATTTTGGCCATGTCGCCCAGCCCAAGTTCATCCTATCCTAAAACATTCAAACAACCTGATGGAGTTATGGTGGTAAAGCATCAATCATCTCACCGAACAATCCAGGAAGTGTTGTTGTGCTCTGTGATTCATAATGTATCTGTCATTGAACCCCACAGGAGGCAGAGAATGGTGGAGAGGAGTTGGGCCGTGAGAGGGAGGAGAGTGTGGCTCAGCTCCAGGGCCAGGTCCAGCAGCTGGAGAGAGAGAACACAGACTTCCTGGCTGCTCTGGAGGATGCCATGGAGCAGTACAAACAGCAGGTCAGAACTACACAGCATTTTGACTTCTTACTGGCATTTTGGTGTTCAACATGACAGCACTGTAATCATCAAATCAAATACATTTATAAAGCCCTTCTTTTCTCAGCTGATGTCACAAAGTGCTGTACAGAAACCCAGCCTAAAACCCCAAACAGCAAGCAACGCAGGTGTAGAAGCACGGTGGCTAGGAAAAACTCCCTAGAAAGGCCAGAACCTAGGAAGAAACCTAATCATCAAAGAATAAAAACAAATACATTTTGTCTCATTTCTTAGTCTGTCCTCACTTGCCTCCTATCATTTCCATCTTGAGAGATGATCAACATTGTTCATTGTTTCAATGTTATATTCTCTCCCTCTCCCCTAGAGTGATAAGCTGCAGGAGCAGCAGGATGTGATAGTGGAGCTGCAGTGTCTGCTCTCAAGGCCAGGTGTACCGGGGCTAGGATTACACCTGACACCACGCCCCCACACCGCCCCCCAGGGCTCCATACGCCACTCCCACAATGGACTCACCAACAGACAGGCATGACGTTCTAGTCTCAACATTAATCAGTAGTGTGTTCCACAGTGTATGTCGCTGTGTGCTATGAGTGTGACTGTGTTGGCTGTAGGTTGGTCCACTGGGCTGTGTGGAGAGCAGCTCGTTTGGTGACCAGATCCAGTGTGGTTATGGTCAATCTTCTTATGACCACGAGGACCTGGGAGGGGGAGAGGTGAAGGACTCTGAGGAGGAGGACACTTACGTCAACTTGAGCCATGACAGACGGAAGTATGGAGAGAATATCACATCTTTATTTAAAACTGAGTGAGATCATGCAGATTATAGAATGCCCAAGCATCATTGACTGTCTAGGTCATTGATGGCTACTGTATGTATCTCTTAGACACGTGAATCTGACTTGGACTAAGAGAGATATCATGGGTGGATCAGCAGCTGGAGGGAGAGGTCTCCTGTCTCAGCTGCCTGCCTCTGAACAATTCTCCACCAGGCGACCATGTGAGTCCCACAGCAGTACGAGGCCTAATAAAATTCTAAATCAACTAATTCAAAGTTAAGTTATGACTGTGGAAGCACTAACATGTGTTTGCATCCCCTTCTCTCTGTGCAGCCAACTCCAGTGTAGGGGAGAGCTCAGTGGGGCTGCTACAGGCCCAGCAGAAAATCAGAGAGCTGTCTGTCACCATCCGCATGAAGGAGGAGCTCATCAGAGAACTGGTCAAAACAGGTACATACCTACGACCATTCCTATCCTGGCTTTCTATATGATGGCAATCACATGCCTGTTTTCTCCCCATAAACAATACGCAATGTACCATGGAGTGGTGGGACAGATGTTATCGTGTGTTACTGTAGGTAAGGACGCCCAGGCTCTGAACAGGCAGTACACCCGTAAGATCTCTGCCCTGGAGGGGGAAGCTGAGCAGGCCAGGCAGGAGGTCCAGGAGGCCCAGAGACAGCTTCAGGACCTGGAGAAACATGAGAAGGAGACCAGCGGTGTCACTGACAGGACCAGGGCCCAGGAGTGTCGCAGGAAGATAGCTGCAGCACAGAACAAAGTACAGGTCTGTCTGAGCCAGACTCCTACACTAATGCATACTGTACACTCGTAACATCAGTTAGTGTCTGCTCATACTGGATGTTTGTATTTGCCTGTGTCGGTTTGTTCGTGTGTGTGTGTGTGTGTGTGTGTGTGTGTGTGTGTGTGTGTGTGTGTGTGTGTGTGTGTGTGTGTGTGTGTGTGTGTGTGTGTGTGTGCGCGTTAGGTCCTGAGCCAGCGTCAGAGGGACACTGCACGGCTGGCCTTGCTGTCTGCGCAGAGCGAGCGGCGTGTTTCGGAGCTGGAGCGCAGCGTGCAGGGCATGAGGCAGCAGCAGGAGCAGCTGCAGAGACGTCTGCGACACGAGAGCCAACAGAAACGACGCCTGGAGACAGAGATGCAGCGACGCACGCACAGAGTCAAGGTGCAGCCCTGGAGAATGTAGAATACCTGCTAAGAAACAGAGTGGAGCAGGACAATGCTGTGGTTTTTACAGATTGGCATTTGTCACATCAAACGTCTCCAGTGATCACATGGCATCACATGACTAATTTGCATTCATAGCGTATTCCATACACTCCACTGGGGCCTAAATTCTGTGGACAGAATCATAAAATATGATGCCTGCCTACCTTGGTATCCCTGTTTTTACTGAATACTCCCTCCCTCTTTCCATCCCTCCCTCCCCAGGAGCTGGAGATAAAGAATGAACAGCAGCAGAAGATCCTGAGGATAAAGACGGAGGAGATTGCTGCCTTCCAGAGACAGAGACGCAGCGGCAGCAACGGCTCTGTCATATCACTGGAGGAGCAACTGGTGTGACATGGGTCTTCTACAATGCTTATGAAGCATGTATATAGCACATATAAACAGTTGATTAAGTATTTATCCACCAGTTATACAATAGGCATAGAATCTCAGAAGCATTTATATAGATGTTACATACAAACCATGTTCATTCACCTCTATGCAGTAGTTTTACCCCATTTATAGAGTAATTCTACAGCCGTTTCACGTATTTTATGTGGTTTTACACTACATATTAGCTACATATTTAGCCAAAAGGCATGTTTCAACATCCAAAGGCTTTATTTGCATTGTTAAATGTGAAAGATGAAAAATGCCTCGTATCCCCCAGCAACTATATGCAGCTGAGTTTCCCCTGTGTGTCTTATATCTCACACTCATAGTACACATTGAGTGGAGAGAGTCTCAAGTCATTAACTAGTGTGCCTGGACAGGCCCAGAGCTCACACTGACACTCACACTAGACCAGTGTGATACGCGGCCACCATACTGAACTCTGTGAGAAAGCCTGTTTTAGTGGGTCTCTTAGCATGGTCTTTTTAATGAAGAGAGTAAGAGACCTGGCAGTCTGTGTGATGGAGATAGGTGCGATATAGATCAATACACTGAATGATGGGCAATCAACAACAACAATTCTCAGCTGCCTGTCAGTTATAGATTTACAAGTGTTTAATTGTTCTTTTCCGAGCTTCCAATGAGCAAAATGGCTTGTCTTGTTATTGAATGTTCTTCAGATGTGGGGTGTGTCTACATTTGCTGTGTGTGCCCCTTTGTGGGCAATGTGTGTTACTTCTGAAATATTGAGTTCCTTTGTACTGTACTACGTTGTTTCATTGTGGATCCAAATGAACTGTGTCTGCATGTGTTCCCGTGCGTGCAGAAGATTGAGGAGCAGAAGCGCTGGCTGGATGAGGAGATGGAAAGTGTTCTGGAGCAGAGGAAAGGACTGGAGGACCTGGAGGGAGAACTGACCAAGAGGGAACAGATCCTAGCCAAGAAGGAGGCCCTGCTGCAGGAACGCAGTGGCCTGGAGACCAAGAGACTCCGCTCCAGTCAGGTACACACACATTAAACAGGCCCCACACACTCAGTGGCCCTACAGGTATAGTGGTTTGCCAAGTTAATTTCACTGTCAATTTAATGATTTTCTGTACTTCTATTTGATAAATCATTCATAAATCTAGTACGGCCGGGTAGCGTCTTTCCTTCAACTGTAGTGTATCTCTTCTCTCCCCGTAGGCCCTCAGTGAGGACCTGGTGACGTTGTCTGGCCGTATCGAGTCTCTGGAGCGGGAGCTGAGTGAGAGGAATGGCCTGCTCCGCAGCAGCAGTGCCCAGGACTCCCAGCAGATCCGCCAGGAGATCAACAACCTGCGCCAGGAGAAGGACACACTGCTCAAACAGAGAGTGGAGCTGGATGACAAACTACGGCAGGGTAGTCTGCTCTCACCAGAGGTCAGAGACCCTACAGGCTTACAGAAGCTTCTAACACCGCCCTAACACTTCTCTGTGGATTCATTCCATACGTAGTATTTGTATAGTTTCTGTAGTTTGGCGTGTTAGGCACTGAGTGTCAATGCTAGCGGTGCCCCTGTAGTTTGGTATATTGTGTGTGTGCCTGTATTCCTCCCCCATTTCAACCCCTGTGGTTCTCTTTGTTCTGTCCCCAGGAGGAGCGGTCTGTGTTCCAGCTGGACGAGGCAATCGAGGCTCTGGACGCGGCTATAGAGTATAAGAACGAGGCCATCACCCAGAGACAGAGGCAGATGAGGGCCTCTGCCAGCATGCTCTCCCAGTGGGAGATGAACCTCATGGCCAAACTCAGCTACCTGTCTGCCTCAGAGACCCGTGCACTGCTCTGCAAGTACTTTGACAAGGTCTGTCTGTGTGGCCCTCTTCTCTACTGTTGTGGTTTTCACTGTGTCTGCTCAAATACATGGCCGCATAGCCTATGTTTATACAGCAAATCTCCATTATGATTCAAAGCAGCATGGAAATGGAGTGAGAGAAAGATAGGGAATGTAAGTTGTTTGTGTGTGTAGGTGGTGTCGCTGCGGGAGGAGGAGCGTAAGCTGCAGCTGGCCCTGGCAGATCTAGAGATGCGTGGTGAGGAGCAGCTGCAGCTGGTGCAGTGGCTGGAGAACGCTCTGGACCGCACGCAGCTCGACACGGACCGCAGACTCACACAGCAGCAGAAGGAGCACGAGAGGAGTGTACAGCTACTGCTGCAGCAGTGCCGAGGTGGGCCTCACACACAAATAAATGCACACACCTGTAGGATTTAGGCAGAACATGTCAGAATATAACCAACATTTTTTTGTTTTCAACAAAGATTTAGGCACATTTGCCGTTTTTGCTCCACCTCAAGCCAACAAAATGAGACCCAGGCACAACTACGCATATCTTTAAAAAAATATATATATATATATTATTGATATTTTATCTCCATTCAGTTTGCCATGTCTATACCTCCCATTCAACCCTCCCACACCCAGTGTGATAACAGTCACCAGGCCCATTATCTGCAGCGCAGTATTCCTCAGGTATTGTTGTGGTCCACCTGATGTTTACTTCCCTACAGAGCAAATGGACGAGGGCCTGGCGGGGAGGCAGAGGCAGTACGAAGGCTGGATCCATAACCTCAGTAAAGAGCTCAACCACTACAAGACTGCCAACCTGGAACTGAGCAACCGGTTCAGGGAGCTGTGTGGCAACACCAGCCAACCTATGGAGCAGGGAAAGGGTAATGTATGGCTCATTTTGGATAGGGACATACTATTGTTATTTTTTTCAAATCGCTCTAGTCAGTGGGTAAAGTACATTAATGTAACATAATGTAGGTAAGATAACAACAGAAGGTATGGGTATTAAAAAACAATCCAATCTCTGATTTCTGCTCAAATAATCCTCATCTGCTCAAATACTCAGACATCTGCTCTATCTCTCATGTAAAATATGCACATCTGTCAGGGGATAATAAGTATTCAGTGTTTGACTGAGTATTCCTCTTAGTCTGTCCTGTTCAGTGCTGGGCTGTGAGGCATGTGAATATTCATTATTGTATATGTTGCGTTGCAGTTCCAGTCTTTGAGGGCAGAATAGGCAGTGTGGAGAGGCTGAGCCAAGGCCCAGACGACAGCCGTAGGGGAGGGCCAGGGGAGCCAGAGAGACCAATCAGGTCCCGGGAGGAAATAAGGGAGCTGGTCAACGCACCTCTCCCTGCCACATGGAGGCGTTCCTCCCTCCCCACCGAGGACCCCTGCGGCATGGAGGAGCTACAGCAGCAGGTGGCCATGGAGACGCCTGTAAACCGGGTGGTTCAGACTGGTACGGACCCTTGGAGTGGGACAACATCTCTGCCATTTGCCAAATCACGCAGAGAGTCCCGCCGATCCAGCCTCAACACCGGACCACTGATCTCAAACAATTCCAGAATTGATGTGAGGAAAAATCCTGTTTAAAAGCACAAGGACCTCATGGTAGAATCAAGTTGAAATGCAAAAGGACCTTAGGCAGAATTCCGTTTAAATGCCAAAGGACTTAATGGCAGGATCCTGTTTAAAATGCAACAGAATCAAGTTCATGTCAAAATGAACTTGTTTTTTTATCCTGTTTTCATATTGTTAAAAGTATGTATTTGTTTTATAACCTGTAAGTATATTTTGTATTCATTCATTCTTATTTTTTGTATTCATTCATTCATTCATTCTTATATTTGTGGTTTTATAAATAAATGTTGGAAGAATGCTCTTCATTTTCTATATCAAGCACTTTTCTTTTCCTCCGTGTAATTCATATCCGCTTTTACAATCATAGACGTTGTCATCATCGGTTATACTCTTCACTGTTGCTATTTTGTCATCACTACCCATTTCTGTATGTGAAATAAAATACGATTCTTGCTTCTGTAATCTCTGACTGACTAATATGTTGTAAAGGTGTAATATAAAAATATTGAAAGTTGTGGTTTGTTGGCTAAATAAATTATAAAAATTGCTATCTTAAATGCATAATGCCATACATTTGGACATCAATCAATCAAATGTATTTTGTAAAGCCCCTTTTACATCAGTGCTATATAGATACCCAGCCTAAATCCCCAAATGGCAAGCAATGCAGAGGCACAGTGGCTAGGGAAAAACTGCCTAGACGGGCAGAACCAGGCTCCGAGGGGTGGCTAGTCGTCATAGAATTAGAATACTACAACGGGAATTAAAACTTATTACGATGTGTCACGTTCTGACCTTTATTTTCTGTGTTTTGTGTTTAGTTAGTATGGTCAGGGCGTGAGTTGGGTGGGCAGTCTATGTTTGTTTTTCTATGTTTTGGTTATTTCTATGTTTCGGCCTAGTATGGTTCTCAATCAGAGGCAGGTGTCATTAGTTGTCTCTGATTGAGAATCATACTTAGGTGGCCTGGGTTTCACTGTGTGTTTGTGGGTGATTGTTCCTGTCTCTGTGTGTGCACCAGATAGGACTGTTTTTGAGTTTTCACATTTCTTGTTAGTTTGTTCATGTGTACCTTAATGTATTAAAAAGTACCATGGACAATTACCACGCCGCGTATTGGTCCTCTGATCCGTTTCGCCACTCCTCTTCGGAAGAAGAGGAGGAAATTCATTACAGAATCACCCACCAAGATCGGACCAAGCGGCGTGGTAAAGGACAGCGACGACAGCAGCAGCAGCAGCAGCAACAACAGCGGCCAGCATCAGAGCAGAATCTGGACTACACAACTTGGGAGGAGATAGATAGGTGGGCGGTCGACCCAGGGAGAGTGCCGGAGCCCGCCTGGGATTCGATGGAGCAATGCAAGGAAGGTTACAGGAGAATGAGGTTGGCGAAGCCAGTGCGACAGGTACGAGAGGCAGCCCCAAAAAAATTTTTGGGGGGGGCACACGAGGTGTGGTACTAAGCCAGGTAGCAGACCTGAGCTCACTCCTCGTGCTTATGATAAGCAGCGCATTACTGGTCAGGCACCGTGTTATGCGGTTGAGCGCACGGTGTCGCCAGTGCGTGTCCATAGCCCGGTGCGCTATAGGGCAGCCCCCCGAAAGTGCCATGCGAGTGTGGGCATTGAGCCAGGGCGTATGGTGCCTGCTCAGCGGGTCTGGTCGCCGGTACGCAGTCTTGGTCCAGGTTATCCTGCGCCGGCTCTGCGTGCTGTGTCTCCGGGGCGCTGGGAGGGTGCAGTGCGTCCTCTGCCTGCGCTCCGCTCGTACCGGGCAACTGTGGGAGTGGAGCCTAGGGGAGAGGTGCGTGTAGTAAGCACTAGATCTCCCGTGCTTACCCACAGCCCGGTTCAACCTGTGCCTGCACTCTGGAGGGTCCGGGCTCGAGTAGTTGTCCAGCCTGGGGAAGTGGTGCCAGGTTGCGCACCAGAGCTCCAGTGCTCCCCACAGCCCGGTCTTTCAGGCTCCTCCTAACACCAAGCCTCCTGAAAGTCTCCCCAGCCTGGTGGTTCCTGTGGCAGCCCCACGCACCAGGCTGTCTCTCAGTCTCCTCCCTGCAGGTGCTCCCGCCTGTCCGGCGCCGCTGCCGGAGCGTCCCGCCTGTCCGGCGCCACTGCCGGAGCGTCCCGCCTGTCCGGCGCCGCTGCCGGGCCTCCCCGCCTGTCCGGCGCCGCTGCCGGAGCGTCCCGCCTGTCCGGCGCCGCTGCCTCCTGTGGCGGGCCGCCCAGGCTGTCTCTCTGTCTCCTCCCTGCAGGTGCCTCCCGCCTGTCCTGCGCCGCTGCCGGAGCCTCCCGCCTGTCCTGCGCCGCTGCCGGAGCCTCCCGCCTGTCCGGCGCCGCTGCCGGAGCCTCCCGCCTGTCCGGCGCCGCTGCCGGAGCCTCCCGCCTGTCCGGCGCCGCTGCCGGAGCGTCCCGCCTGTCCGGCGCCGCTGCCGGAGCCCCTCAGCCCAGAGCGCGCTGCCAGAGCCCCTCAGCCCCGGCGCCAGAGCCCCTCCAGCCCAGGGCGCCGGAGCCCCTCAGCCCAGAGGCGCCAGAGCCCCTCAGCCCAGAGGCGCCAGAGCCCCTCAGCCCAGAGGCGCCAGAGCCCCTCAGCCCAGAGGCGCCAGAGCCCCTCAGCCCAGAGGCGCCAGAGCCCCTGCCCAGAGGCTGCCAGAGCCCTCAGCCCTCTGGCGCCAGAGCCCCTCAGCCCAGAGGCGCCAGAGCCCCTGCCCCTCTGTCCAGAGCCCCTGCCCCTCTGTCCAGTGGGGTCATTGAGAGGGGTTGCCATGGTGAGAAAGCCACGGAGGCGGACAATAAAGCGGACTAAGACAATGGTGAAGTGGGGTCCGCGTCCCGCGCCAGAACCGCCACCGCGGACAGACGCCCACCCAGACCCTCCCCTATAGGTCAAGGTTTTGCGGCCGGAGTCCGCACCTTTGGGGGGGTACTGACACGTTCTGACCTTTATTTTCTGTGTTTTGTGTTTAGTTAGTATGGTCAGGGCGTGAGTTGGGTGGGCAGTCTATGTTTGTTTTTCTATGTTTTGGTTATTTCTATGTTTCGGCCTAGTATGGTTCTCAATCAGAGGCAGGTGTCATTAGTTGTCTCTGATTGAGAATCATACTTAGGTGGCCTGGGTTTCACTGTGTGTTTGTGGGTGATTGTTCCTGTCTCTGTGTGTGCACCAGATAGGACTGTTTTTGAGTTTTCACATTTCTTGTTTTTGTTAGTTTGTTCATGTGTACCTTAATGTATTAAAAAGTACCATGGACAATTACCACGCCGCGTATTGGTCCTCTGATCCGTTTCGCCTCTCCTCTACGGAAGAACAGGAGGAAATTCATTACACGATGGGATAAAAATCAACCATTTTGGTCAGGGAGTTGGTCTGTGCTGTGATAAAATATTGTGTGAAATAATGAATTTGAAGAATGTAACTACACTGTATGATTGTTAGTTAGCCAGACAGTTCTAGAAGAATGATTCCATACATTTTTCCATTAACTTCCAATATGCCAAACTTACATTCAAACAATGCAGTCACTCCACAGCCATACACTGGCTGAAATCAGTTGATGGCAAGTTGTAGATGCAACTTGATATTGTATCATATAATAGCACTCATAGCTTTCTAAGAAAATGAAAATATAGACATTTATGATCTATTTACATATACATTACCAAATGTATGTGGACACCTGCTTGTCAAACATCTCATACTAAAACCATGGGCATTGTATGGAGTTGGTCCCCCCCCCTTTGCTGCTATAATAACCTCCACTCTTCTGGGAAGGCTTTCCACTAGATGTTGGAACATTGCTGCGGGGACTTGCTTCCATTCAGCCACAAGAGCATTAGTGAGGTTGGGCACTGATGTTGGGCGATTAGGCCTGGCTTACAGTCAGCGTTACAATTCATCCCAAAGGTGGTTGAGGTCAGGGCTCCGTGCAGGCCAGTCAAGTTCTTCCACACCGATCTCGACAAACCATTTGTGTATGGACCTCGCTTTGTACATGGGGCATTGTCATGTTGAAACAGGAAAGGGCTTTCCCCAAACTGTTGCCACAAAGTTGGAAGCACAGAATCGTCTAGAATGTCATTGTATGCTGTAGCGTTAAGATTTCCTTTCACTGGAACTAAGGGGCCTAGCCCAAAAAATGAAAAATAGCCCCAGACCATTAGTTCTCCTCCACCAAACTTCTCAGCTGGCACAATGCATTGGGACAGGTAAAGTCCTCATGGCATCTGCCAAATCCAGATTTGTCTGTGTTCTTTTGCCCATCTTAATCTTTTCTTTTTATTGGCCAGTCTGAGATATGGCTTTTTCTTTGCAACTCTGCCTAGAAGGCCAGCATCCCGGAGTCGTCTCTTCATGGTTGACGTTGAGACTGGTGTTTTGCGGGTACAATTTAATAAAGCTGCCAGTTGAGGACTTGTGAGGTGTCTGTTTTTCAACTACACACTCTAATGTACTTGTCCTCTTGCTCAGTTGTGCACTGGGGCCTCCCACTCTTTCTATTCTGGTTAGCGCCAGTTTGCGCTGTTCTGTGAAGGGAGTAGTACACAGCGTTGAACGAGATCTTCAGTTTCTTGGCAATTTCTCACATGGAATAGCCTTCATTTCTCAGAACTAGAATAGACTGAAGAGTTTCAGAAGAAAGGTCTTTGTTTCTGGCCATTTTGATCCTGTAATCGAACACACAAATGCTGATGCTCCAGATACTCAACTAGTTTAAAGGTCCGTTTTATTGCTTCTTTAATCAGAACAACAGTTTTCAGCTGTGCTAACAATTGCAAAAGGGTTTTCTAATGATCAATTAACCTTTTAAAATGATAAACTTGGATTAGCTAACATTAGCTGATAATGGGCCTCTGTATGCCTATGTTGATATTCCATTAAAAATAAACTGTTTCCAGCTGCAATAGTCATTAATAGTCAACAATAGTCAACATTAACAATGTCTACACTGTATTTCTGATCAATTTGATGTTATTTTAATGGACAAAAAAATGGCTTTTCTTTCAAAAACAAGGACATTTCTAAGTGACCCCAAACTTTTGAACAGTAGTGTAGTCTATAAATGAGTTCGGCTGCTACAGAGGGCAAATATGGTACACAATGATTTCTAATACTGATCTAACGATCCTGGATAAGATATGCCTCAATGTAAGGGGCAAAAAACTTTCGCGCTTGTGTAGCTCATAGGTTGAAAATGCAGAGCTATATGGAAACCTCCACATTGTTACAAAATTTGGGAGAAACAAAGCAAAGAGCTCAATTTGGCCTCTGCGTGCCTACTGAGATTCCGGAAATAGCATCACACCATTCATATGGCGCCTCCGACCAAATTTTCAGATCAAACATAAATTAGCTCTTAACACTACTGTCTGTGATGATAACTGGGAACCCCCATAACGAATCACCTCATCCTACTGAAATGTAGACAATGTTCTGAACTTTTTATCTCACTCAGTACAGCAGCCCGGCCCCGATTTGTGGTTGGCAAACTGTGTTATGAATAGCCTGCGTGATGATAGAATAAAGCTTACGCTACTTTGCTTTACATATGCCTCTATTACTGATAACAAGGCATTGTTTCCGCAGAGCCTTGTTATTTGGATGAACTGAATAGACAACCCATCATGTGAGAATCTCGTTTTGTGATTTGGATGGGTGGCGCAAAAACAAAATGAACGAGCTTGCCAGGAGTCGAACCTAGAATCTTCTGATCCGTAGTCAGACGCGTTATCCATTGCGCCACAAGCCCTCTCCTGCTCTAAATAGCAACTTTTTTATTGGGCAATTCCCGGTAAATTATTTGTGGTGAAGCTGAATGTGATTGGTTAGCATAAAGCTAGCAGCTTGTTCAATCTGGCGTCAGCAATATATTTACAGCGTTTACTGAGATGCGGTCTGTGCAGAAGGCAGGGCACTCATACTGGGTAGAGCAGTATGAAAGATCCTGATACAACAGATACTGACTGTTACTTTTTATTTTGACCCCCCCTTTGTTCAGGGACACATTATTCAATTTCTGTTAGTCACATGTCTGAGGAACATGTTCAGTTTATGTCTCAGTTGTTGAATCTTGTTATGTTCATACAAATATTTACACATGTTAAGTTTGATGAAAATAAACGCAGTTGACAGTGAGAGGACTTAGAAACCTAGGCCTAAAATGGCTGCCGGCCACAGTTGCAACAACCACTGTTTTGGTAAAAAGCCGAGGGGTAGGGCAGGAGAAATGTAACGACACTCTCAAATTCATAGACAGAAGATGGCCATCCTTGATATCAAAATTATAGTTTTGAAGCTACACAGTGTACATGTACTTACATTTACAGTGTAAGACCAACATTGGAGTAATGACAGCTTAGCTCTTGGGGCATTTAGTTATATGTATATTATATTTAGGGGGGGGGGGACAAACATGCAAATCTAATTGTATTTGTCACATTTGACGAATACAACTGGTGTAAACTTTACCGTGAAATGCCATCAACAATGCAGTTTGAAAACAAAATAGTAACACAAGAGTAATAAAATACAATACACAAGAATATAACTATATATATGTTAGAATGAATACATACAGTGTCAACAATAGGTATCCTGGACAAAATGCTCGACGTGTAGCTATCTCAGAAAAACGAATTAAAAAAAGCACCTACGAAAATATTTTATGTCCAGCAGGGTGAGGACCAATCATATAGCTGTCCGCCTCCGAAGAAATTACGCACAAGCCAATCACAGATAATACCACTGCAAGAAGTTACCAGGAATAAACCAATGATAAGAAAGCAATGGCGGGCATATGGTATAGAAGCGGGCTTGTGGCGCAATGGATAACGCGTCTGACTACGGATCAGAAGATTCTAGGTTCGACTCCTGGCAAGCTCGTTCATTTTCTTTTTGCTTCACAAAACGAGATTCTCACATGATGGGATGTCAATGCATCAAAATAAAAAGGTTCTGCTGAAAATAGCCATTGTTATCACCAGAGAGGAATATGTGAAGCTAAATAACATTAGCTAAGTTAGATCTTTGTTATCATCACGCAGGCTATTCATAACACAGTTGCCGACCTCAAATCGCTGCCCGGGCTGAAAAACATTGTCGATATGTCAGTTGGTGATGTATTATGGGTGTGCCTGGTTGGCAACACAGACAGTAACGTTAGCGTTAAGAGCCAATTTATGCCTTATTTGAACATGTGGGCGGAAGCGCCATGTGGATGGTGTGACGCAATAACGGAGTAACGCAATAACGTAGGCATGCCGAGGCCAAATTGAGTTCCGTAATAGCATACTTTGCGCCTCCCAAACGTTGTAACAATGTGGAGGGCTCCATTTTGCTCTGTATTTATATGATTGGTTAACGGGAGGTGGGACTGCAGGTCCTGTATAAACACAACAGCTCTGCTCCATGAAGCACAAGAAGTATGAATGCCCTGACTTCTGCAGAGGCCCAGGCAAAAAAACGAAAGGAGGGTGTTTGGTCACGTAATCAAAATGTATACATTCAAATATCATAATGACAACTGTAGCTAATTAGCAACTTTTCAACTAATTACAATTGTTTAGCTACTTTGCAACTACTTAGCATGTTAGCTAATCCTAACCGTAACCCTTTAACCTAACTCCTAAATTTAACTCTATCATGAACCCTAACCCCTAGCTTCGCTTCGGTGTAATGCACATTCCTTTGACGATAAACGCAAATCCAACCATCACCCCTGGTGAGACAAAACCGCGACTCGTCAGTGAAAATAACTTTTTGCCAGTCCTGTCTGGTCCAGCGACGGTGGGTTTGTGCCCATAGGCAACATTGTCTGGTGAGGACCTGCCTTACACCAGGCCTACAAGCCCTCAGTCCATTCTCTCTCAGCCTATTGCGGACAGTCTGAGCACTGATGGAGGGATTGTGCATTCCTGGTGTAACTCGGGTAGTTGTTGTTGCCATCCTGTACCTGTCCCGCAGGTACAGGATCACCTGTCCCGTGATGTTCGGATGTACCGATCCTGTGCAGGTGTTGTTACACGTGGTCTGCCACTGCGAGGACAATCAGCTGTCCATCCTGTCTCCCTGTTGCACTGTCTTAGGTGTCTCACAGTACGGACATTGCAATTTATTACCCTGGCCACATCTGCAGTCCTCATGCCTCCGTTCACACAGATGAGTAGGGACCCTGTGTCACGCCCTGAACTGTTTCACCTGTTCCTGTTATTGTCTCCACCCCCTCCAGGTGTCGCTTATTTTCCCCAGTGTATTTATCCTTGTGTTTCCTGTCTCTCTGTACCAGTTGGTCTTGTATGTTAGTCAAGTCAACCAGCGTGTTTTTCCCATACTCCTTTTGATAGTCTTGCCGGTTTTGAACACTGCCTGACTCTGGACTACTTTCCCGCCTGCCTGATCATCCTACCTGCCCTGACCTTGATTCTGCCTGCCCTTCGGTACCTTTTGGGCTCCGAACTGGTTTTGACCCTTTTGCCTGTCCACGACCATTCTCTTGCTTTACCCTATTGGATTAATAAATATTGTAAGACTCCAACCATCTGCCTCCTGTGTCTGCATCTGGGTCTCGCCTTGTGTCATGATACCCTGGGCATCTTTCTTTTGGTGTTTTTCAGAGTCAGTAGAAAGGCCTCTTTTGTGTCATAAGTTTTCATAACTGTGACCTTAATTGCCCACCGTCTGTAAGCTGTTAGTGTCTTAACGACCGTTCCACAGGTGCATGTTCATTAATTGTTTATGGTTCGTTGAACAAGCGTGGGAAACAGTGTTTAAACCCTTTACAATGAAGATCTGGGAAGTTATTTTGATTTTTACGAATTATCTTTGAAAGACAGTGTCTTGAAAAAGGGACGTTTCTTTTTTTGCTGAGTTTAAATTTCACCAAATACCAGTTGGATAACAGTTGAATAGTTAGTAAGCAGGAAATAACTGTTTGTTACATAGAATACAACAGGTGCATAAGCTAATACACAAAGACACTCTGGCTCCACTAAGTCTACTTACTTTGGGCAGTGAAGCACACACACTAAAGGAGTCCAGATGAAAGGTGTCAGGAGGTGGTAATAATTTAATGGGGAAGTCTAGAGGTGAAAGGAGCAGCACAGAGATACAGGAGCATCCACTCTCTCTGTGCAGTTGAAAGAGACTGTAGTGATGGGTCGTTCACGAATGATTCGGCTCGAAGAGGTGAATGTTGGGAGCCGGCTTGCATATCAGAAGAGCTGAACCTATTTATAAAAATATTTTTTAAATTAAGATTTGAATCATCTCAAAAATATTTTAATTAATATAATGAACTAATTCAAATAACAAAAAATAAAATAATAATATAGGCCTAAACGCTCAAGCGCACACACATTCGTTCTGATTGTCTGCTCAGACTAACAGCCTCACCTGTTGTTCCTGTCAATCAGACACGCAGTGTCAACCAATGAACCAAAGATGCATGAGGGAGGGCCAAGCCAGAAATGTCTGGGAACTTGCAGATGCCTTGGTGGAAGAGCGGGGTAAAATCTTACAGCAAGAACTGGCAAATATGGTGCAGTCCACGAGGAGGAGATGCACTGCCGTACTTAATGCAGCTGGTGGCCACACCAAATACTGACTGTTACTTTTGATTTTGACCCCCCCTTTGTTCAGGGACACACTATACCATTTATGTTGGTCACATGTCTATGGAACTTGTTCAGTTTATGTCTCAGTTGTTGAGTCTTGTTATGTTCATACAAATATTTACACATTTTAAGTGTGCTGAAAATAAACACAGTTGACAGTGAGAGGACGTTTCTTTTTAGAGTTTAGATAGTATAATCTGTTGCATAAATATACTTTACCAAGTTGCATAGCATGGTCGAGTTATGAGTAGTTTTACTGTTTCATTTTTTGCTGATTTTACATTAAAAAAGTTACACTTTAAATGCACATGTGTAATAGCATCCTTCTTTTTTACATTTATTTCAATTGGTGGAATGCTGCAGTTTTGCAAATTGTTATTTATTTTTCTTTGATATGGTGCAATATTCTATTATGCTGTTCAGATTGTATTCGTTTTGAATGGTTAGATTTATATGCACTTTGTTTATATACATTGAGAAGTTATACTTTAAATGCAAATGTTTAATAGCATTCTTTTTCATAACAAACCAATGCATGTTTAAATACATTGTGGTTAAGGTAGAGTATGATTTCATTTAATAATTTAATTACAATTGTTTTAACACCAATCATAGTCAAACTATCGCAAACTGTTTGACTTACAAACAAAGCATATATTTTTTAAAGAGTCGTTTGGGAGCCAAAAGAGCCGGCACTTTTTGGAGTGCTGAGCTGAATGAGACGGCTCAGTGAGCCGGAATGCCCATCACTAGGAGACTGACATTAGAATCAGCCTGAACTGGTCAAAACAAGGTAACTGTCTGCAGCTGATTGGCTAAATAGGTCTGACACTCAGAATCACAGTTGCCGGGCTACATGGCATCAAATCAGAGGTTAAGTTCGCCAAAGTCAGGAAGGTGAGAGAGTTCAACAGCCAGACACTTCGGCACTGTAATGATGAGCGGTGTCAGAGGGAAAAGGCTATGATCATTGCTACCTGGGATCCTTGGGATGTCCTTACCCCTTTGAAGTTGACATTTAAATGGTTAGGGCAAGGGTAGGGGTTAAAGTTAGGGTTTAGGGTATGGATGTCACAAGGATCCCATATAGCACTAACCATAAGGCTATATGGACACTGCTGACCTGTAAATTAGGTTTAAATTAGGTTCAGGTTAGGGTAAGGGTTTAGGATAGGAGGATATTGTGAACTAATGTCTCAAGGGGAAAATTGTCTTAGACACTGTACATTACACACTCAACATAATACATACATTGCATGTTAAACTTATCATCATACACCTCATATAACCACATACATAATACTTTGAATATTCCCTTATTCTGTCAGCAGCATACTAACACAGCTCAGCCATACTTATTGCTGTTTAGGTATTAGATGGATATGGGAATGAAGCAGTGATTATACCTGTTCAGCTTACATGTGGGTACCATATAGCAGGGGTACTGAAGTACTATTTGAGAAGCTCCGGTCACACAAATGTCCTAGGTGGCAAAGGTCCGGATGGATAATGTCATTTATCGGTGTAGTAACAAAACCCCACCTCGCAACCCAAAACTGTTCACACCCCTCTTGTTGGTGGAGAGAAAATGTTGCTGTTTTAAAGCTAATTTTCAGCAATTCTACACATTTTGCATGTGGCAAACATTTGTATTTGCTGTTTTAAAGCTATTTTCCCGCAATTCTATGCATTATTCCATGTTTTATGTGTGTTTTTATGATACAAGGAAGCCCGGTTTGTATTGACCCCGTTCTTGGTCCGGATCCCATTCGCAGCCCACCAGTTGAGTATAGGTGCCCTCGTGTCTGCCTGAGGGGAGCTAGTGATAACTCAGACTAAATTACATGGGAGAGATCTGAAACACCTTTCTGTGCTTGTCTGATAAAGGTCTGTTCAAATACAGTCTGCAGGGAGAGATGTTGCCTCACACCGATTACCTTCATGGCAATTTGTATCAGGCAGGCAATTTAAGATTTAAGTTGGACTGATACATTGACAAACCAGACTGTGATGCCATATCTCAGGATACTAAATGACCACATCGTAGAACAGGAATATTATTTTCCGGTCAACTCCAAAACCCTGAGTCTACTTGGACCTCCCAGCTCAATTAATAGGTATGCCAGTTTTCCTGCTGCTCTGGAGTCTCCCGTAGACAGAGTAGGGCTTAGACCAGCATTTGGTTCTCCATCAGCAGAATCTGGTGCTTTGTGTCTACAACTTGCTGTCCCACTGTCTCTCCATCAACATCAGCTGACACCCCAGAGCCTGCAGTCTGAACCCAGAACCACCCATAGAGAAAAATACCTGGGGCAAGGGGTTATTGAAGTCTTCATTAAAAATGTGTTTTCTGTCTCTCAGAACTTTATGCCTAGTTATACACAGAATGTACAAAACTTTAGGAACATCTTCCTAATATTGAGTTACACCCCCTTTTGCCATCAGAACATCCTCAATTTGTCAGGGAATTGACTCTACAAGGTGTTGAAGGGTTCCATAGTGATGCTGGCCCATGTTAACTCCAATGCTTCCCACAATTGTGTCAAATTGACTGGATGTTATTTGGGTGGTGAACCATTCTTGATACACATTGGAAACTGTTGAGCATGAAAAACCCAGCAGTGTTGCAGTTCTTGACACAAAAACCGGTGCACCTGGCACCTACTACTGTACCATACCCTGTTCAAAGACACCTTCTGAATGGCACACACACACAATCCATGTCTCAATTGTCTCAAGGCTTAAAAATCATTCTATAACCTGTCTCTTCCCCTTCATCTACACTGATTGAAGTGGACATTACAGGTGACATCAATAAGGGATCATAGTTTTTCCCACTAGCACTGACTTTGCTGATAAATACTTTGTTTGAGGAAAATGTATTGATATGATTGTGATGTGTTGTTGTCTCAACTAAAGTAGTTACCTTAAGATGAATGCACTAATGTAAGTCACTCTGGATAAGACCGTCTGCTAAATTACTCGAATGTAAATGTAAAATGGATTCACTTGGTCAGTCTATGTCATGGAAAGAGCAATGTTTTCTCATGTTTTGTCCACTCAGTAGATTAAACTAGGCTTCATAAACTAGGTTTTTACACATTTGTGCACCTGCAAAATACATATTGTTGTCTTGTAGGCTTACCGACTGACATGCTGTCTTTTAGCATTCTCCAGACAAGCTCCATGGCCCTCTGCTATGTCCTGAGACAGGAGTGAACAGGTGGATTCTGCTTGTGTGAACAAGCTTTTCAGGAGGTCTGACTTTAAATAATATTCATCACACTATCTTCAAATATCTGTAAGAATAATTGTTTTATATGAAAAATGCTTGTTGCAGATGGCCGTCGTGCAATTTGATGTAAGAGAATGGTGCTCGCCCCACATTCCTGCATGTAGCTGAGCAGTTCTCTGAGAGTTGCAGTGTGGAAAGTGTTGCAATTCAGACACAGCGACAAAAGGACATGGATTTGTTAACCATGTCTGCTATAGGAGCCATGTTGACCTACTTATATAGTTGTTGTGTTGTACTGTCTATAGTTTGTCTGTCTTTGTATATTCCACTTCATTTCTAGACTAGTCCTACAGTAGAGGGCACTATGTTGGGTCACGGGTCATGGTCACATGTAGGCCTATATAGACACACAGGTGACCAGTAATTAGGGATGTATAGGTATGGAGAGCATATGTTTCCTGCTCAAGTGTTAACCCTTTGTAATTATGATATGGCAGATGGCAATTACATCTGACAGTGTGGAATTCTTGCTGTTTTAATATTTGCTGCTAATAAATGGGCAAAAGACCCGACTAAAAGATCCAGGACGGGAAAGCAGATATGTTTTGCACATATTTATGAACATTTGCAATCCAGCCTGCGCTGGCTAGGCTACATCTGCCCTTTTCCTAATTTGATGATGGTCATTAAATGTTGTATGCATATTATGGAACATTAGTTTGTAAAAACCATTTGTTGATCAATTGTTTTTCAACCGCATTTGTTTAATCGAAGTGTGTTTGTTATTCATTATTGACTTTTAGTGTCAAATAGCCTGCAATTTGAATTGTTTTACTTTATGGATTCATACACTAGACGGCGGCAAAGGACTGGAATAGTTTTGCTCATCTCTTTCCAGGAGGAGTGACTTCACCTATATTCCAAACGGAAAACTTTGTAGCCTTTCTATCTCTGGAGTTGATGACGTGCCCTAGCGGAACTAAGGGACTCGAGGGGGGTAAGTAAATTGTGATCGTTTTGTCTAACTTTCTAATAGGATTTCCGTCATATTTCCATCATAAACCCAACTCACTGCAGTCATTTCAGATGTGCAATGAATGGCCCATCGCCTATTCAAGGAGCAAATTATCGTTTGGACTTCCTAAAACTTTTTACGAAAATATGGTGTTTTTGTCTTTATTAATAGGCCTAGGCCTTTTCACAGTAATTGTGAATGTATTTCTTCAAGGCCATGTGGCCTAAATCGTTAAATTGTGCCTGTAACCTACCTGCTCAGGGAGGTTTGTGGTGGATTCCATCCCATTCCATCATGCACTGTGGCGGGTGGAAACTTGTGGTGCGGCTTCCTTCCCAAAATTATCCCATACGGACACTCAAAGAATAGATTATGTCCTTTTTTTTACACATATGACAATGGTGTATGCATGAACTAAATCAATGAATGATGTATCCAATTTTACTCTACTTAATCTTGATCGGTCATATACTGTGTCTAATTTGGGGCGCGCGTAACGTTAGTGAGAACCGAGTGCAACATATAAAGTTTCCTTAGGCTTCAACCTACTGAAAATTGTAACGACATCAATTGTAAGGTAATATTTTATTTTTGTTTTAAACTGATGAGCCATTTTAAAAAAAAAGAAATATCTCTCTCTCACACACACACACACACACACACACACACACACACACACACGCACGCACATGTGGCCGGGTTACGGTGTTTGTTGGCCTAATTTATCAACGTATAACAAACAACTGACTCACACACATGTATGGAAATGGCGTGTCTCGACAATATGTCAATATATAATTGTTTATTATAAGGAGACATGTAATAATCCCCCCAAAATTAAACACATTAAACATTTTATTATAATTTAATAATCATGTTAAAAATCTCAATAATTATAGATCTCTGAAACTGTGCACTGCCATTTGTAGGAACACAACTTTAATTCTAAAGTTACATATTGAACAGTGTTGAAATATATAGTTCACTTTCATTAATTTGTTAACCAACTGCAACAACAAAGCTACTTTAGGACTATACAAATCATTTTACGGTCTTGTCTGCACCAAACATGGAAAATATTGCATTTGACTTCTAAGAAAACAAGGACTCTTTGTGCAGTGAATCTAATTCCTCGGTTTAGTGTCTTTATTATATTGGCATATTAGAACAAATATCTTATAGAATATCGATTGTAGTTTGTAAACTTTTTTAGAATATGAGAATATGCATTGGGGGAGAAATATAAAATATAAACGATCTATTAAAGATTAGGATTTTTGTGTCTCGACCATAATTTTGTTGATTTACTACCATAATTTCTGATATATTACAAAGCATCTGACACAAACAATTCGCAATCCTATATTACAATGCTGAAACAAATTGAAATAGGCCTAATATTTACAAAATTATCTTAATTGCCCAATTAAACTTATATATTGCATTTTTCGATTACAAACATTATAGAGGTTATGCCTAGAGCATATCCCATTGACTTTACAGTACGATAACATGAGGAGTGAAAAACATCAACTGAGCGCTAGATGTCGGTATAACCCAAGTCAGTTTGACCATTGTTCAAACCAATTCATGGATTTCTTATAGGCCCTACCCTCTTCTATCAGATTACGGTCAATCCATGGGTCAGTGACATAAAATGAAGATTAAAATAACCCACGATCAAAGCCTATATGCACCTCAGTATTGTTCGATGTCATCGATTTACGGATTTAAAAACCTACTATTTGGGACATATTTCAACAATTTGATCTGGAGATCCAGCAGGTTAATGTATGTGTGAATATAGGCTATGGATTTTTAGGCTGACCTGGGTAACATCACATCATATATTTTATTTAGATAATGCATTGTAAAATCGTTTATCTGACAATGGCTCGCACAATTGGTTAACAAGCTAGTCTATATAGACACGAGCACTTAATCTAACCTCAACTGACCCTCTCTACATGGAGAGACCGGACTCTCAAGGAAAGCACCACTTTGTTATAACAAAACCCAGGGTTTAGAGGTCAAGAACTGACCTGCTCTCTCCGCAATAGTGACGTGTTCTGTCACTGCCTGAGCCATCAAGCCCTCAAAGTCCCTCGTGACAATAGCCCATGACATTAGTCTATAATCGATTAATGAATATGATACACACATGGGCTAATAGACATGCATTTCATCCATTCGAAATTCCATATGTGTGTGAGATAAAGTGTGTGTGTGTGTGTGTGTGTGTGTGTGTGTGTGTGTGTGTGTGTGTGTGTGTGTGTGTGTGTGTGTGTGTGTGTGTGTGTGTGTGTGTGTGTGTGTGTGTGTGTGTGTGTTCTAAGTGAGTAAATAGCCAAGTAAAGCCTATCTGCAACCATATGATTTTACCAAAAATAAAAACTACAATGCCTTCAGTAACATTTTTGTTCTTTTGCATTAGACAAAGGGCACAGTCAAGGCTGTCCAGTTATTATACCTACCCCAAGGAGCCTTTAAAAAAGAGCGTACTGTACTGAAATTCCAAATACTGTACCACTTGGCAGTTGTTATGTACATATTGTTGTTTTATTCCTTTTTCATATTTTCTTAATAACTGTAAGATGTAAATATTGTTTCGTTCCTGGAAGCTGTTGCCGTAGTGAAAACCAAAAGATACCTGTGTTTATCTGTTTATGCCGTATTTCCATTGTCTCGTAAATAAATGTATTTCTATTTAAAACATGATGATCAGGATCATTTTCTTACAAGGTGCTTCATCACTGAGAGCTGTATAATCACGCCTTAGCTTTGTTTGGTCCACCATCCAAAATGGTACATACATGGTACATTAATGGTACATTAAAAAAAGTACACGTTTTACAGTATCTCTGCATATTATTTTCTCTACTTCCCTGTCCGACTGGGGCCAAACGGACAGAGGAGATGAGAGATAAGTTCAAGAATTTCGTCTTCCAAGCCTGGGGAAAATTGTATACTCACAAACATAGTCCAAATAGCTTTTTGAGTTACTTTAAAATGGATTTGTTGGTTGTGATATTGCAAACTTAATTGAAACTTCAATCGGTTGGATAGTTTAGAGAAATTAGATCACGACATTTCATGAAGCATAAAAAATCGTTTACCCTCCATAAAGTATTTGTATTTTCTCTATTGTCATTGCCTATTGGATTAAAGTAGCCTACATACACTGTTGGACTGGATCTTTGTGGTGTAGAATATCTGCTTTCAAACATGAAACATGGAGAGTGCCAAGCACTGAAGGTAAAAAGGGGGATTAGCGAGAAGAAAATGCTCATGCTAAAAGTGTAGACTGCAGGTCTAAATAACTCAGCTGATAAATGAAGATATAGCAAGCTGCATTGATTACGTCTCATCACATAGCACGCACTAACCCATAGCCCACCTGGACAGTTTGCCAAAACGGTGGGAGAAAAAAATGCCATAATAAAAAACTAGGATAATATAGCCAAATAAATATGATAAAGACATATAAATTACATTAACAGACGCATTGTTAATGTATTATGAAAAGCCACACCGCATCTTTACTGAGCACATCTACCACAGAGCACATCTTAGACTGAGCACCAATAGTATCAAAGTAAAGAACCACAAGGCAAAATCCAGTTTCAATAGATTCCCTCTCTCTCTCCTTCGGTGGTAGGCCTATTCTAGCACCCTATTTCATCCGAATTATCTTAATTTAAATCTGCCACACCAAAACCCGAAGGTGGATTGTGCAATACTAGGCCTAGCTCAGTATGTCGTCATCCAATAACATTCATATAGAGTTAATGGGGGGAAATGCATCTAATAAACACAAATAATACTGTTGTAATAACATTGTCATAATGCTTGCTTCTATAAGGTGTTTTTAAGGGCTACATGGTTTGGGTAAGAGGTGTTTAGCAATTTCTGTTAGCTAATTTTGCATAAAACACACACACACACACACACACACAAACACACACACAGGTATAAACCTGCGTAAAAGTCACCAAACGTACTTAAAGCCCATGCAAACAAATTGTAGCCTACCCGTTGCCCTAAGTTTGGGGTAATATTTCGATATTTTTCTTATATAGTGTAATAACCAGGCGGTAATATTATCTCAAGTAGCCTATAGCCTAAAAATTAATAGAAAAAAACGCTTTCTCACATAATGGCATACGCGCAAAGCATGCTTAACTCACACGTGCATACTCACTCTTGTACCAGATACACACCCGCTCGCGCGCGCGCGCACACACACACACACACACACACACACACACACACACACACACACACACACACGTCCCCTCTAGCCTGTCTGTGATTGGTCACTCGGCCGTTTGCTGCTGGAGTGACGTCACTGCAGAAGAGAACTGTCAGAGGAAGAAGCATTTATAGAAAAAACTCTATGCTCTCAGGGTAGTGAGAGCAACCGCGGCACGGAGGAGAGCTTCAATGGATAAACTAACGGGCTACGGGAGGATCGCGCTTTGATTTATAATCCGTAGAGAGATACCATCTCTTATGCCATTCACGAGACACAAGTGAAATAATGGTTAAGGGATAACACAACCTCGGAAATAAACCACCAATTCGACATGGATCGTTCCAAAACAGAGGTTTGAGCATCGACAGCGCCTTTTAGAAACCGTATGCCTCCGCCTGCTTCGAACGGCGAATTTGGGATGAGAAGCATTTATCGTTTTCTGTACAGACACATGTCCTCTCTTAATAGGTAAATAATCTGATTTCATTTCCTCGGTAAAACCTATTCTATATGCTAGCCATATGCTTCTCATCCTTTACCGGAACCCTTACTGTTGACTTCCACGCGGATACGCAGCCCTCCATTGGATGGCAAAAGAACCAGGACAAATTTCCTCGCATTGAAAAGTAAGGATTCCTTATTCAATAGACGTCGATGTGAGTTTATTTCAGGCTTAATAACATACCGCTAGCTGCAGACACGTATCGTTGTTAATCATATCGCAGCCATCAATTCTGACCATCTATTATATATATATATATATATATACAGTGTTAAGGAGTTTGAATTGATATAGTCTCCATAACGTTGTCTAATTATGGGACAAATTAACCTGTGTTTGATCTGATCAACTGTAGCCTAGGCCTATATAGTCGAAAGAGCGGATAGCTCTACATTGCCCTGTATAGCCTCTATGACATGTATAGGCCGATTTGTGAAATAAACGCAGTCCTTTTGGTCGTGCAGATACTGCTAGGGGTTTAATTTATATGGTATATTGGTTATATTATTTTCTACATTCATTCAGTAAGATAGTCGGTGTGATGAAATTGAGCAGTTTCAAATGTAGCCTATAGCCTGGTAACCTAACTGCTTTGTAGGAATATCCTCATCCATACATTAGGATGTGTAATTTCACCCACACCTTTTCACATACAAAGAAATGTACATAGAATATGCAATTATTTTGGCTATTCTCTAAAATAGCAATACAGTGGTATACATTTCTGTAAATATTTTCATTGTTACATTATATTAATAACAAACAACATTGCGTTGTGTTAAATTATTGATGTGTTAAATCAAAATGATTTGGAAATGGCTTACAAGCACACTATTATTCGTGACTTTTTCAATTAAAAGCTATGACGTCAGACGCACTGATAAAGGGAAACGTGGGTTCATCACGAGGTTAGTCTGTCTTTAAACATGTGCAGAAGGCTCATTATAGATAGACTAGCTACAATACTAAAGCCGGTAAAATAATGATGGTCTACAGGCCTACACGCTTTCATCTTGATTACATGATTTAGCTAGTTTTTTTTACACTCTCTTGTGTGAAATGAATGAATTAGTGAATGAATAGCCTACATGTGTGTTATTGTGGGTCTCCTCTATGATCTTTTGAAATAGATACATTTTTCCAGGAGGGGAAAGACACTAAATTATATCCAGATATAAATAGCCTATAGACTAAGGATTCCAATAATAATATGACATTAATAATAATACAAATAATTTCATTATAGTGATCACATAGTGCCATGCAGTCCTTACCATAATAGACACAGGCTATTTTTCTGGAAAAGTCACCAAGCCTATAATATACTGCCTGCAAATACGATGTCAATCGATGCTATTAAATCTCCTGTGATATGTTTTTACATTAATTGATCTTCATTATTGTCATAAGATATGTGGTGGGAGTGGAATGCTAAGTGGTGAAGATGGTGATGTTGTATGGGAGCAGAGCTATAGGTCTATAAATAGAACATTTCAATGTTAGCCAAGTCCTCCACTGGTTGAGAGTCTATTGATCGATTTACTCTAAAGTGATTTAGGATTTAATATGACGATGATTTAAGTTATGCAGAATATATGGATCTTTCACAAAAGGCGGGAAGCTGGTTGCACGTCCAGGCCAGGCTTGTAGCCCTGTAGGCCTATATGCTAGCGATGTCATCATGCATGGGTCTATATCAGCGAGAGTAGTTAGAGATGGAGACAGATTAAAACCTTTCACATAGTCTTATTCATCGACCCCATGGCCTGCACATCAACTAATAATAGGATATATTTCTATTGATGTCTATTGATGTAGGCCTATTTATTATTATTATTATTATTATTATCTTATTTTGGGAAGGGGGCAGGTTTATGGATACCAATTGGTAGTAGCAATATCATTATTAGGCTAGTTATTGCATTAACAAAATGTTTATTTTTCATGTTAGGTGGAACCCATACGATACTCTGGCAGTATGTACGAGGAGGAGTCGGTTGCTATCTTTGGTTATCTAGCTGTATGAGTGTTACTCGGCCGTCATAAAGCTAGCTAACCGAATGTAGGAATGTCCTCCAAACCTGCGACTCGGACAGGAAAAAATGGTGTCTAGGAGTAAAGACACAAAATAACATAATTGATATGCAATTACAGGCCAATACCTCATTGCCTTTCCGGTAAGTTATAACAATTTTTCCTAATCATTTATTATAAACATCTGTTGAAACAGTTCTGAATTCCTCAAAACCTGATACAACCCGAAATAAATGCGTTTTCTTATTTCATTTAGAGAATATATTCTCAAAATATAAGTAGGGTAATCTTTATAGCATGCCTTTATGTGATAAGTCAACCTTTTCCACAATGGATTCAAAATCATGTTGTGAATTGAAGTGTATATTTGTTCCACTTTTGTTTAGTATGCTTAGAGCAAGAATACTCTTTATACATTAATTTATTCCATCACGCAAGGCATCTAGAGTGATTTTGCCGAAAATATATTCTAAAACGAAAAATACTTAATAAAAAGCATTTATTCCGGTCAGAGGAATAGATAACTTTATCCAGTCATATGAGTGAACTGTAACAATTAATATTCGGGCATGAATATGAATAAAGCTTTGTCGCATCAAAGTATCCGTAGTTGACCAGTATTCCTTATAGTTCTCACTGCATAATTCAGGTTTACGCAGCACACGCAAACACATATTGAATTAAAGTTTAATCAGATGGATTAAGATTTGTGGCTCATATTGATATCATTCTTGTCTCAGGTGGAAACGTTTTGATTTTCCAGAATATGGCCGATATTAGCCTTTATGACGTATTTAGGCATACTATAGGCCAACGCCTATGAAAAAGACGGTCCTGATTAAGATGAGCTATGTCAGTCTATATTTCAGTCGATATTAAGTCAAGCGATCCATGTCATTACATAAACGCATAATTTCAGTTGTGTTCTCACATAGAGTTGTGTTGTCTAGAAAGGAAGAACACTTAAGACATTCATGTTTTTTCTAGATTTAAATGCATTATACCTCCCATGTGAGTCTCACAATACCTTTACGCATTGTCCGCACACCTAATCGGCACAAATGATTCAAGTGTCTCAATTTGGACTTTCTGCCTGGCCCTTCACGGTGCTATAGCCGTCCTTCAAAAGGCAACTTCTATAGCTTCTCTTGGAGAACCAAATCCGGGGATGCATTTTCATTCAACCAACAACTCCTCTCAGAGCCTACAGTGGCGCTCAATGACTGGAGCGCGCTCCTGGCTAATTGGTTTGATTCAGTAGGAGGAGGCTATACGCTGGATTTGTGAAACGTCCGAGCGAGCTTTTCCCACGACTGGCCGGATCTCTCCATTCTAGTGTGTCACCAAACTATTTAGAATTTCCACTGGTCAACCCAGTGACATAGGGCCTACTAGTCGCTACTCTGATAATATCGTCCTTAACCAAAACCGCGTCCTCTTGATGTCTATTGTGAGCTTTACATTATCCAAGTGTAGGCCGATATCCTCCTCAGGTCTTTTAATACTGAGAGTAGGCTCGTTGTTGATGATGGAAATGAACAACTACTATTAACTCACTTGATTTCAACATTTCGTATTCTGATCAACCTCAATTTATGCTTAAAATATCAATCTATTATTATTTATTGTTCCTTCACCTTTATTCACTAACTGCATTCTGATTGTACCTCTACTATCCTCAAAACAATAGCCTTGTGTCGACCTCCTCCAACCTGCCTATCTGAATCTCCTCATCAATAACTGTAATGCAGGCTCTGATCCATACAAGTCCCAACAAAGAAGAATGGAGACATTATCTAATTCAACCACACCAATCTCACCACTCTATTCTTCTCTAGGCCTAATCCATATAAACGTGTCCTTTGCCTGTTGTAGAAGAACCCTTGGCATGACTATTCTATTTCCCGACAATGATCAAATGAATTGTTGCTGAATGTTAGTGATGAGAATTCAAGCATATTGTTTTAATGGATACGTTTAGTTTTTTTGTTTTTTTCACTATTGCATTGTATTGTATTTGGAAATGTCTTTGTTATTGTCAAAGGTTGATCCAGTGCCCTTGTCACTGCAGTGGCTGCCTGAGATACACCCACAAACTCTGCAGTATGAACAGCAAACTGTCTACTAAATGGTAAGTAAGGTATACAGTACATGTGCATATTATATGGTAGAGTAACAGCTAATGGCAGATATAGAGAGGCATGATGAGAGGAGAGAATATGAGAGAGAGGTTGAAAACAGAACATGAACATGAACCAATCGGGGTGTGAATGACAGGTGCTAGGATGCAGCTCCGTGCCTCTTGGCTTCAGGTTTCTCTATGCCTCCATGGGAGCCTTGGTGGAGATGAAGATGTGTAAAAGCTCCAGTATGTTTCTGGTTTGTGCTGCTGGCAGCATGACCCAGATCTGAGCTGGCTCCCTGTAGTCATCAGGTTCTGACTCTGCTGCCTTCAGCTTTGTACTACAGAAAGGAGGAAAGAGCAGAGGAGGAGTAAAGGAGGAAAAACGCTGAAACTTCAGCATCTGCTTCAGCCACTTCTTTCCTCTGAATCCATTCTGTTTACAAAGAGGCTGTCTGCCTGTTTCATCTCATGTGGGTTTTGTTTTCCGACCCGCCACCCACCCACCACCCACGTTCCTCACTGATCTTCAAAAATGCATTCTCCCTGAAGATGGAGGAACTATGGTCTCCATCTCCCACTCCCTCACTCATTCGCTGCTTTTATAGGCTAATAATAGAATAACCTCCTTTATGGATTCTAAATTAATTTGACCTGACACAGTAGAAAGCAGATTGCTATTCTGAGTACATTTTACAGCCTGAAACTATATTTCCTCCTGTTATTCATGAAGGCATAGATTAGAACGCTAAAATAGAAATTAGTATTATGAGTCTCTTTTACATCAATTTAATCATGAATCTTTTTGTGAAATAAATAACTAATGATGAACAAGTACACTCTTTACATTAGACCATCTGTTAAACGGGACAACGCACCACAACAAAGCATTTTGTGCTGGCAAGATGTAGGGTGGCTGGCGGGTAATGTTTTTTCTCCCCGGCATCTAACCACTCTCTGACGAGCTGACAACCCCTTTAATTAATTAACGATGTTGAGAGCGGCTCGTTCTCTATTGTCTCTAATACACTGACCCCCTCCCACGGTCTGAAAGGACAGCAGGCTCACATACACACTAAAGCAACATTGCAGCCACTATGGGTAGCACAAAGCCAGTACAATATATGCCATACAACCTACTGTACACCATTGCTTGTGTCAAATAACCAGACTGTTTTAATTCTTCACTCTATTAAGATTACTATAAAAAGCTTCACCCAGAGTCTAGTACCTTGTAGTGGTGTGACAGTCGGATACAAAGGAATTACAGTTATTCTGTCCTTTTATTTCCCTAAAGACAGATTATGTGGTAGTTGCCATGGCAGTGATAAAAGGGGGTCTGTTTTGTGCTTTATTTCCTCCACAGTGACTGCCAGCCATTCACACCAGGTCTGGATTGAGCAAGGGGAAAGTGGCACAGTCGTCACAAAAAAAAACAGAAAGCAGGAGGGGAAGAAAAAGGCCAACCCCCTTGTCCCTCTTCCCTTAAATCTCCATCACCGGAAGCCTTTGGTGCCATCTGTGCCCCTGGAGAAAAGGACGGGCGAGATGCCTCCACCCTGTGCCAACGGGGACAAAGGAGCTGCCAGTTAGAGCGGCCCCCCTCGCAGGCAGCCAGAGGACTCTGTGTTACTGACTGGGGCTGAGCTACGGAAGCCATCTTGATGGAGAGTCTTGCTGCTGCTCCTAAAATGGCTGTGTTGGCATGAGGTAGGGCTGGCAGCACCATTAGTTCTATCGGGCTTTTATCCATCACTCCCCTCATCAGTAGGCTAGCCTCTGTCAGCTCTCTTATCTTACCCTCTCCAGTCTGAACTGGCTAACGAGTGTGGCAGGGCTTTGGAGATATTAGATAAATTAACGCTTGTAGGCTAGAGAAAAAGCAGCCCCATCCATTACTGTTTAGATGTTAATGAGGCATTGCATTAACGAACTGACAATAGCCTTGTATGATTTTTTGATTGTAATGTGCATTCATCACACATTGCAACAGACAATCAGTTTTTTTAAACAATACACCACATTAAATACACATATTTCTATATGAATAAATATTTATCTCTTAACTAATCCTAATTTTTAACGTGTATCTTTCTCTCACACACACACGCACATTCACACGGCACACACACACGCACATTCACACGGCACACACACACAATCCTTGCACTCTCAGGTTACATAAATCTGGTCATGTGAGATGATGATGATGCCCTTGTGGCATTCAGCCACAGAGCAGAGCTAGCTCACTCTTTAGTCATGACACCTTCAATCAGTCTCAAACCTACAATCAACCCTCACGTCTCAAACCGCTGTTTGTCTCATACACACATCTTACATATGTGTCTCACATCTAAACCCACTGTTTTCTAATACTAAGCCTACTTCTCTCACTCATGATACGTCTATCGTGTATGCATTCATGCCTCATACTATAATGTGTCTCCTACCTACATACATCTTCTATGTTTCACGACTATTGTCCATAATATGCACATTCATATGCACCCTGCCACATGTCTTAGAGCTACATTTATTCCTGTATATACTGTCATTTCAAAGATGTGGATATTGCTTACGTTGCACATGGAATTAGAAAATACAAGGCCTTTTTCATTTTCCATCATTGTACCTCATTGTTTACTTCCACTCTTGGTTACTTTGGCTATTTGATATTAAGCTATAAACTATTCAAAAAGGACAAATGTGCACAGGGGGTTTAGTCCTAATTAGTTTCAGTCATTTCAGATGTTGTCTTTATGTATAACAGAGATTAACTACAATTTATATATCCTTATTATCAGCACTTTTTAAAATGCATTTTCATCTGTCATGAAAAACGTGCGTATTCACAAAATAAGACAACAGCAACTATGGTTGTATCTGTGTGTTTATCATAGAGGGAAACACGACTTACAGTACTGTAGGCTAGGCCTATGCGTCAGTCATGTTGGATGGTGTACTGTACAACATGTTCTGTTTATATTATCATCTGGGTTATGGTGAAGAGTATAATTGGAGTATGATTTTTCATAGCTTTAAATTATCAGTCAATGTAACATGGCAAATGTAATATGTATTTCTACAGAAAATATTTATATACATTATAGATGTTTCTATAATAGTTTGAGAGGACATAGGTATTGAAGTTGACCTTATAGGCACCTCGACTTGAACTAAAAATATGTCTCTTGGTCACAGTACAGGATGAAATGATTATAATGATCAGAGCAGGTGATTGCTTTCACTGCACATACTGCTGTTGCTATGCAATTTAGAAATTACACGTTGAGACAATTAGCTGGACAATTATGTTAACAAGCTAGGAATATGAATATGGCATGATAAATGGAAAAAAGGTAGGCTACCTAATGTAGGTTATGTGGTTGATATAACGTTAGTATAAAACGGAATTTCACAGTCTAATATTACAGAGACTGCATGGCAATATCAAATGTATTTAATCTCACAATGTACTGAAAATATTTGATATCGAAAATAAATAACCATATTCGTCTGAACAAGAAATGATTCGCATACTCACTGAAGGTATGACCTTGTCTGGTTATTTAGAAACCGATGTCCAACACAAACCGGATGCAAATCACGACCTTGAGATAGGATCATTTGTTGCAATAGAAAACCCACAAATAAACGCAAATATGTATAAAACGGCTTTACATACGGCCTACTTCATCCATCACTATTAAAGACCACATATTTGTAAGGAAGAAAACACCAAAATATAGCCTGTTACTGAATCATTGGCTTAACAGAGATGACAAATAAAGGAAACAATGATGCAACTGCAGCCGTTAATGAAGAGCACCAGACAAGCTCTGCATATTAACATAATTGCATAGAAACGAGGAGAGAAAGCAGAGCCGTCTTTAAAGGCACAGCAGCACATTAGAGTCGCGTGCTGCAGCCTTGTATGCAGGTGGGGTTTAGCTGCACGAGACATGCGACAGCAATGTGGAAAATGTGGGATTAATTTTTGCCAAATGTAAAAATATCCAGTTTAACCGAATATCCCCTAAATCCTGAAGTCCCTTTACTGTAACTAATGAAATGTAAAAGCCAGTGTAGATCATCCCTTACAGTAGGGTATCTTTTTATGAAACCTTCATGGCAGCCAAACAAAACCACACCAGATACAAAGAGAGAGTGATGTATAATACATACAGCCTAATGCCTCCTATATGGTAAATATAATGTCAATTGTTAAATTATGATGTCATTTCATTACAAAAAAAACAGGCCTATAGACACCTTCCACCTGACATCATATGGTATATTATGTTTCTATGATATTTTGATTAAGGGATAATACCCCACTAAATCATGCAGGGAAATAGCATTCATTTGGAGAAACATTTATTTGTATTCCAAAAAATGTATGCTTAATTGTTTGCACAAACAAAAATAAAATCACAATGCTCTTTGAGTGATTATACATCTTACATGAATTGGATGAAAGATCTACGCTAGCCTAGCCTACCCATACTTGCATATATTCATCATCATGTACAGTACATGGGATGATAAATGAATAACCACTATGTATTTTAGTACTATCAAAGATTACTGTAGCTTTAACATAACAAAGAAAAAAATGTACCTTTAATATGATGAAGGAAATCCGCTATGCCTTTAATACAACAAAGGGTAACTGTGCCTTTAATGCCCAAGCAAGCTTTAATTAGACTAGCAGTCTCTCCATAGGGGGGAGGGGCCTCCTCATACCTGATTTACATATTCTCAAGGCCTCCATCTCAGATGTGTCACTGCGTAGAATACAGGGATGGGCAGACATAAAAAAAGCTTAATGGATGAAGCAAAGGACTAGCTCTACACACAATGTGTAGATTAAACCTACAATCAATTGTAGGGAATCTTATAATTAATAGCATTTGATGTAAATATGATGATAAGTGTGTGTGTGTGTGTGTGTGTGTGTGTGTGTGTGTGTGTGTGTGTGTGTGTGTGTGTGTGTGTGTGTGTGTGTGTGTGTGTGTGTGTGTGTGTGTGTGTGTGTGTGTGTGTCCAAGGTAAATGCCTATGACATTGAATATGTTTTGTTAAGTCTATTCCTGTGTTCAAATGCTATCACATCTGCCTTGTATTAATTAATTAATAATTTCCACTATGTGGATTAGGTGCCATAGCAACTATTCTACGCAGAGCACAGATGTGAGTCATTTTGCATTCATGTGAGAGAAAGTTCTTACAGTGATCCTTTTCCACCATATATCTGTCATAACATTCTCATTTACTGTATATTCTACTTTCAACACATGAACGCAGATAAAAAGTCTGTTCCGTTTCAGACTGACTGTGGGACTAAAATTAGACGTATTTTGATCCTGATGCTTCATGTCCCATTTACTCAGAGACCGTGGGCTTGTATTTGGATGATTCTTACTACTAATTGGGGGGTGATATAGAGAATGCTCTGTCTATAATCCTCCTGGTTGACAGGTTTAAAGGTTATGAAATCTGTAAACATGACTGATCTCTTTGTTTTCATTGGGTGGATTGATTTCATATGGCCCAGTTCCCAGTTAATGAAGAAGACTATTGCTGTTACAGTAGTCTACATGCATATCTCCCCGTAGTCTTCAACCCTGATTGTTAACGCTGGACACAGGGAATTATTTGGTGGTGATGTGGTGGGAGCCACTGGTACAGTATGTAATCAGTGATTTGTCAGTGAATGCAGTAGCATTGCAATCTAATTCAGCACCTAGGACAGCATCAGTTTAAGGCAGATGTTTTTACTGTAATGACTGGTGATGTTGCATTCTGCATGCACATGTGCCGAGTCGATGCACGTTTTAATTAGACATTGGCTGTGTGAACCAAAACACGTTGATTTGAACAACAAGCTCTCACAGTCTCACGTCAGAATTAGACGTTCATCCATGTTTCTCAAATGTCAAATGTCATTCCAAACGTCAAATTTCCAAGTGTTTAAGGTTAATTTTAGGCATTAACTCCAAAATCTTAAGGTTAGGCATTAACTCCGAATGGTTAAGGTAAGGTTTAAGGTTTGGGATCGGTTTAAAACAAAAATCTCAAAAACAACTTTCTATCGCTGGATTAGAGCATGCAAAGTTAAGCCCATCCGCCATCCCCATCCACAACGCCCTAGCAAACCCAAACCTACTTGATGGTAAAGGCACTCAGTGTTGCCCCTGGTGGCCGGTTTCCACATCATCTCCCGATGTCCTCAGACATGGATGGACGTCTAATATTGACTTGTGTCACGAGTGACCTGGCTAGATTTAAATGTGTTCTATAAGAGCATGGGACAATGCTATCTTTCCGCAATGTGACTAATGCCACATTGTAGGGTGCCCATAGACACGGAAGTCTGAAATGCACGCGTGAACAGAAAGACACACACACACACTCACCCACATACAAAATAACCATACAGATTCCTGTTAAATGTTACTTTTAGCCCCTGGCACAAGGGAGAGCAGAGAGCAACAGTGAGCTGTGATCTCTGAGCCCGGGCTGCAGGGCTGCAGGTCGGTGTAATGCACTGTGTACTGCAGCTGTCTGTCTGTAGCTAGTCTGCCTGTTGGTAAACAGTAGATGGAGTCCACATTATCATTCTGCTCCTGGCTCCCCTCCACAATGACTGCTTTGTGAGGAGAGCTCTTGACGGAGGTCCACCACCCCTCTTTCCCACCATTGTGTGGGTGGGTGCTGCAGGAGACACAGGGGGTAATGGGGTGGGAAAGACGCTCCATACCAGACACTGCCAGATGCCTGCATTAGCGCCAAAACCATGAGAGTGCCCCCTGGAAAAGCAGCCCCTCTCCCCCCGTTTTTATATGTATTTATGTCTGTGTGTGTTAGTGAATGTGTCTCAGTGTGTGTGTGTGTGTGTGTGTGTGTGTGTGTGTGTGTGTGTGTGTGTGTGTGTGTGTGTGTGTGTGTGTGTGTGTGTGTGTGTGTGTGTGTGTGTGTGTGTGTGTGTGTGTGTGTGTGTTAGTGAATGTGTCTCAGTGTGTGTGTGTGTGTTTGCACAAATTATCAAATTAGTTTAAAGCCCTAAATTAGCTGTTTTGAAATTATGCTGCGCTCTTAAAATAATAACTTAAAGGATAGTCAGATGCATGTGTTAAAATCGTAATACATAGTTACCATGTTGGAAAACCTAAACGTATCTTAACTCACTGAGTACGCTGGGGGTTACTACCCCTCATAAAAGCTTCAACTACCTGGTGTCTATAACAGCCAGCATATTAATGGTTGTTTATGGGAGAACAATTTTCAATAATTCCCAGACGTAATATCTTTACAGAATCATAAGATTTTTAAAAAAAGCATCATTTGTTAGATTTTCCAATAAGTATGGATTAACAAATTGGCATTGAGTATGTCGTGTTACATTTCAGCTGGGTGGCAGACTGTATTCTTGATTCCCCTTCTACCACAGACAGGCTATTAATTAAACAATCACAATATATTACCCTGTAAAAGGAGGCAGCCAGAGGGAAAATGAGAGAGAAAGGAGGGAGAGAAGTTGTTGTTTTTACCAAGGGGCAGACAACAATATTTCACATCAAAGCATACAGACAATGAAGAACGTAGGTGATAATGTATGCAGGAACTAAGGAATGAGAGGTAAACAAAAGTAATGACAGAGAATGTGAGAGGGATAGCACAGAAGAGCTCACTTAAATATCATGTTTAAGACAGTTGTAATGAGAGAGAAATTATGTTTGAGCGTTAACAGGTTTATCCATTCAGAATGTAAGGTGGTGGGGAGTGTGTGCGTGTTGGGAAAGTGTGTGTGTGCGTGTGCATGTGTGTATTTATGCGTAGTATATGTGTGTTTTTCTGCACTTATTAACACTTCTGTGTGTTTATCTGTGTGTATGGAGAGTCAGTGTGTGTGTTGGGGGAGGGACTGTACTGTCTGCCTCTGTGTGTCTGTCTGTGTTTCCATGTGGCAGAGGCTGCAGCTGGCATATTAATAGACAGGGTGAACAGGGGTCTGGGAGCTGTCTGGAACCACCTTGTATTATCCCACTAAGGAGCTCAATCTGAATCAAATGCAAGATACCGATCATACTTGGGTTATGACTATAAAATGAGTTCTTTCTTTTCAGTGTGTGTTACCGTAGCTCTATTCTGCCATTTCTCATGAGGTCAAGTGGGCTGTTAGAGAATGGGTTAACAATAAGAATAGAATGGCTGTGAATGCTTCTGTTACACCTCCACTGAACTGTGGTTCCCACATCCCGCATTGTACTGTGACAGACTGTTGCTGAAGCCTTGTGGATTTTATCAAGATCTCCCTGCTAAACACAACCAATGTATCAAGACATATTTTCACCATGATCCAGGCAGAATTAACAATTGACTGGTGGGTTCAGACAAACACAATTAAATTGCATAGTAATCTTCCATCATATTCAATGTTATAACCTGTCCATAAAAGGGACTAAATCACACACCCTGCTCTGAGCTTTGTCTAAAGATTGTATGTTTTACACTCCCTCTCCTCTCCTCCTGTGAGGATACCTCAGCTGCGATCTCGTCTTAATCTGGGGATAAATGCGATTATCCCACCAAGAGTTGTTCTCAGCTTTGTAACGGCGACAGGGGACCTTTCACTTCTCTTTTCTTCCCACGGCCCAGTAGCCATAAACAGCCTGGACCCCCAGACATGGGCCTGCCTCAGCTTACAGGCATTAGTCTGGAGACAACGTCCATAACAGCCCTAGCTAAAGGCTATGGTGTATTCACCAAATAAGGGCAACCAATTGGTCAACCAAACAAGTTTTAATGACCACTTCAACAGGCATGTTGTATCCATTTATTGTGGGATCATTTAGAAAAGGTTAAGGAAATGTATCACTAGATAGTCTGCACCTCCATTGTACTGCTTGTATCTCTCTATCTTTCCATCACTCACACGACTTGTGAAAATTTCAGGCTGTCTGTCAAGTTCAAGTTCACAGCGGTGGGAATGTCTAGACTGATTCACATTCAGTACTTCTTCATCTACTTTTGTCAACTCCCCCTCCCATCCTCTCCCCTCATGGTCATGTCCAAGGCAGGCTGGGGGAGCCCAGTGTTCTGTGGTGTTTCCGTGGCGTTGCTATGACAGAGGGGCTGCGGCGTTGTTATGGTAGCAGGCCTGGCGGGCCCAGCTATGTGCTGGTGAAAGGGACAGCCTGTCAGAAAGTGTGTGAGAAGTCCCTTAGGTCCCCCTTACAGCTGGGCAAAGGCACCCTGTCCCCCCACTCTGGTCCCCTCTTGTCCCCCTCCCGTCCCCCTCCTGTCCCCTAGCACACAGCTCAGTGCCTGGGAACACAGCAACACAGAGAACATTTTATATTCATCAGACTCCCCTCTCCCCCTCCCTCCATCACTCACTCCTTACCTCCCTGTCTCCTTCACTCTCCCTCCATCTTTCTCCCATTCTGTCTCTCCTATGCATCCCTCCCTCCCTCTCTGGGACAGTAGAAGCAGGACCTTCTCATCTGTCTGCCTCTCCTATCCTACTAACTGGGAGCTCATCCAGTCATGTTGGGGCTTTCAAATCGAAATGGACTGGAATGGCGCTAAAGACTTTGAGTGAGAACACTGGGGGCTCTGTGTATTTGGACATTTTAAATGAACCTGAGTGTGTGTGTGTGTGTGTTTTGTTGAGGTCTCATTCAGGACTGAAGACGAGTATTGAGTATAAAAGGCTGATGATTTGCATAAGCTGCATGCTGTCTGAGGGTTTGGCGGGGGGGGGGCGCAGAGAAAAAAATATATGAGAGAACATAAAAAAGAAAGAGGGAGAGATCCCGCATTGTGGAGGCAGAGAAAAAAAGAGGGGGCTTGAATAAGGGAGAGGGTGAAAATTGACAGAGAAAGGGTCTGGCCAAGTCCCCCAGTGGGATTAAATTGTCCAGAAACCTCTCTATATATAATTTGGTGAAATTGGTAATGGTGCGGGTGGACTGCCCCGTGTATATTCAAAACTTGATGAGAGGCTGCTAGATTTGTCTTAGTTGTTAAGTTGATGACAGTTAAGGATGAAGCAATAAACACAGTTATCAGAAAACTTTAATATCCCACATGAATTCACAATGATTCTTTGTATTGGTAAAATCTGTCACTTTTCTGCTTCTATCCACTCTGGAATTGCTTTGCACATACTGTCACACAATTGTCCTTATTATTCATAACATTTCTATTGGCGTACTCCAAGTACCGAAACTGGTGTTAATGTGTTTTGAATAACCCAATGTAGAAATAGATGGAAGACTGTATTTATTTTTTAACCAATCATTCATTGACTGACACATTCTCTGCTTCCAAACTAGATTCCATCAAGCGTCAAGCCCAAGATCATTGTCATCACTCCATCTTACTGTAACCTAAAACGATACTGGTCACTGTTTACAGTTAGCCAATCCTCTGTGTTCTGGGTTCCTGTGTTAAGCAATGTGACATGGGTGACTTACATGTTGTTTCTGATCTCTGTGTCTCCAGGTCCTGCAGGTGTTGACAACCTCTAGGGGAAGACTTCCATCAGCCCTGAGCCCTAAGCCCTGAGCCCTGAGCCCTGGGCCCTGGGCCCTGAACCCTGAGCCCTGGGCCCTGAACCCTGAGCCCTGGGCCCTGAACCCTGAGCCCTGGGCCCTGAACCCTGAGCCCTGGGCCCTGAACCCTGAGCCCTGGGCCCTTCCTCATTGGCATCCTCTCCAGTCAAACACTGAGAAATGAGGGCACTGAAGAATCCCCCCTAAAGTTAACAGACATTTGCTTGTAGAAATTTACTGTAAGGACAATGTATGGAGATATTTACTGTAAGGACAATGTATGGAGATATTTACTGTAAGGACAATGTTTGGAGATATCTACTGTAAGGACAATGTATGGAGATATTTACTGTAAGGACAATGTTTGGAGATATCTACTGTAAGGACAATGTATGGAGATATTTACTGTAAGGACAATGTTTGGAGATATCTACTGTAAGGACAATGTATGGAGATATTTACTGTAAGGACAATGTTTGGAGATATTTACTGTAAGGACAATGTTTGGAGATATTTACTGTAAGGACAATGTTTGGAGATATTTACTGTAAGGACAATGTTTGGAGATATTTGAAGACATTGTTTGCAGAAGTTGTGCACAGACTATCTGATGATATATTGCACGGCTGAGAGTGTATAGTTTCAACATAACTTTTAACATTACAGCAGAATGTAAAACAATGTGTGTAGGATGTGAAATCAAAAGGGATGAGATCAACATGTGTTCATACCTTAATTTAAGTACAGGTGTGTGTGTGTGGTGCGTGTGTAGTCCCTACTGTACTTTTAGAGTACTCTGGAGTGTACTGGGCTTCAGAGAAGCACTACAGTGCCCTAATGTGTGGGCTGTTTACAAGAGAAGCTCTCTGGATGTCTATCCTCTGTCATGTGCAATTAGTTACTTTATGAATAGAACTGACTACTCTATGCAAATAAATGTGAATGACTCACCCTCTGGCTGTATTGCAAATGTTGTTTGACTGTCACAGTGAAAAGAAAGACATTGTTTGGTGAAGATTCCATCCATTTACTGTATATCCATCAAATGCTGCATTTTTCCTATTACAAATATTATCTGCATGTGGTCATAATGATCAGGGAATGTTCTACATGAAATGTGTTAGATACAGTATTGAAACAGTCCGATTAATAGCTGTCTCATTGCCTGATTTTTATTATTATCCTTATTCAGAGAGATAGACCGTTTTGAACATACCTGCAATAAAGAAAGGGACACATACTTGTACACAAACGTCTTACAAAACATGTTGTTGTAATTGAGTTCTGACTTGTCATGACTTCTGGGCTGTTTGAATTGAATGTGTATACAGAATAAATAATACAACAGATGTCTAAAATATTCTCGTGTTTTTTAAAAATTGGAAATACACAAATGATTGATATTGAAGTTTATATGTCTGCATTTAGACAGACAGCCCAATTCAGATTTTTTTTTAGACATCGGATCTTTTCACATCAGATCTTTTTCAGAGATTATCTGATTGGCCAAAAGACTAATAAGTGAAAAACAGATCAGAATTGGGCTGCCTGTCTAAACGCAGCCTAGAGACACAGACTCTGAGAACGACAGTATGTTGTTCTTAAAGACAGTATGTGTATCAGCACCTTGGAAAGCACACGACAATAGAAAGCTGTTGGTAGATTGGTCTGGATCTTCTATTTACCAGATGAGTGTGAATATTTTGCCTTATTTTGAAATGTGAATATAAGCCTACAACCGTTTGGACATAAACAGACCATCCTCATGAAGTTTTCTGAAGTAGCCTAAAATACATTTTAAAAAGTAGCCTACCAAGGATTCTAAGCTCTCAGGTTTGTTGGTCTTTGATCGGTAACTGTTTTCAAATATTTTTTTTGCCTATGCATTTTGAGTGACAGGTGACACGTAATTGCTGAGAAACATTGAACGTAACCTAAAATTATTCTGAAAAAATTGAGATAAATAAAACCATGCTAATGGATTGGACGAAATCTAAAGTGCAAAGGCATAATAACATGCAAAGAAAATAGACGTGAATCAAAAAAAGAGAGAAACACTGAAAGTGTAGAAGTTGAGCGAGCCGGTTGAGACACAGTGGTGCAGAATACATACATGCATGCTCCTGCAGAGGTTTTCCTCCTTGAGCTAACTCCCTCTCGCTCAGAAGGCGTTGTTGTTTTGAACATTTAATTGTTAATTGCTCTTTAAATTCTATAGAGTATCGCCAATCATTCGCCATTTGACTTCAGACTGGATAGCACAGACACCTCGAGTCAAAACAAGCAACTCGTCGTTCCCCTCAATGATGCTTCATCGTGAATTGACCGCAGAAAAAAATAATCTGAAAATCAAATACATTCTACCCAAATTAATAGGCTAGGCCTACATCTGAATTTTAGATTTTTAAAAATCACGAATCATTGCTTTCACAAAGCCTGTGATTAAGGTAAGCAGCGAATTATTTAATTTTGTGTTGTGCTTAACCAGTCTGTAAAGCAATGATATTGATCATGGGTCTGACAACTAATTTACGGCTATTTTGTCTCTGCATTATTAGTCGCGTCCACGTTGGGAATAATTTGCTTTGGTCACTGACATTTGGTCATAGATTGGCCCGAAACACACTCCAATCGAACGTTTAGTTGATGCCAAAAAACCTCAAGTGATTTCTTATTCTAAATATATCCAATACGGTTATCAAAAGTTATATTTTATTTTCGACCCTTCCAACTGAAGTCGCTTTCGTTTGCCCATAGACGGGCTGCCTACTTAGTATCTTTGACTCTCTCACAGATTGTTTTACGACGAGCTTGATGTCATGGGCCACCTATCTCTGACACCTTTTTAATGAAACATCTAGCCTATACAAATTAACGGTATAAGAATATAATGTCGATACATCTTTATTAATCGTTTATTAGCATAGATTTCTGGAGTGCCTACAGTAGAACATCTCAAAATAATACGTACTTGTAACATTTTGCCTCCATGTATTAACGCTTCAGATACCCTATACGTGAACACTACACTGGCTTTGCATTCTAGTCAGTTGAGTTTACTTCCTTAAAGGAGGTTTAATTGCAGATACAATAGCCTACAATAAAACGTTTCTGGATTGCTTTACATAAAATAAAATGAGGGTTAGTGTTCAAATAGAATATTGTTTATTGCATGTTCTTTTGTCGGAAAAGCTGTATGACTTTCCGCCTAAATGCTGACATTTTGCTATCCCAAATAGCCACAGCATTCATAAGACACTCTGAATGTAATTTGGTGAAATTAAAACACAATGACAGAAATGATCATAAATGTGCACTTTATTGTGTTTTAGTATCAGGAGGGGATCAAGCAGTAAACTGAGTGTGAGTCTATATTGCTGACAATCCCATCTCCATGTCCAGTGCCAAACAGGGCTGGATGGATGCGCCAGCCAGAGAGGGTTATGACCTGTCCTTGTAAAGGGACAGCTTGACCCGGCAAAGACCAATAAAGTGACACGTGCTTATCAACATGTCCTGCTCACAACAATCCTGGGGTGTTTTAAGACATAGTAATTCCCTAAAAGTATAGATAACAGGCAAGTAAGAAAACAAATATCTATTTTAAAAGGTTTATAAATACAGTAGTTGATGAAGTATTTACACAATTGTCTATAAACTAACTAGTTTGTAGATAGTTTATAAAATTAACATTGTTATTCCTTATACTTCTCTATTTATTCCCATACAATTTATCCAGTGAATCTATAACTAGCCATCTATTATAATCAATTTAACCTTTCATAATATGTATTTTTATGTAAAGAGTTTTATCTTAAATTCTACATTTCATTCTATGATACCGGACAGTTCATGGGGTACTAATGGGCAATGTTGTGTTGAAATGCAGGTACTTAAAAAAATGGCTGCACTTCATATTCAGGAATGATGTCAAATATAGCTTTCATCAATGCAATATAACAATACAGTGTATAGAAAATAGGAGTTTTGACGATGGGATGAAGGGTTTCGATGCTTGGAATGTGATTCAGAGAGGGACCTGTTAGAATCCTAGATGTCAGTGGTATTAAGTGTCTCCCCAGGGCCCTCTAGAGCAGCCAGGGGTCAGAGGGGATGACCGCAGTTTAAGTGGCTTGTCCGTCTATTCCCCAATGGCCAATGGAATGAACTCCATTGACAGGAGCTGACATGAATTTCTTTCACAGTGACACTGAAAGTGTGATCATTTGATTACAGACACTGAAATATGCTTATAATCATATCCCCTAATAGGTAATAAAGGATTACATATATGTGTTTTAATTACAGTATATTCAAAACCGTACTCTGTAACCTTGACCTTGCAGTTTTTCAATGCACAATAGACTTAAAATTCCAATAATATACCTAATTTTCCTTGCATTTGAAGGGTTTTTAACTATCAAAAGTAACAATGTATCCCTGACTAAAAGTACAATTCATTTCACAGGACTTTAGATATCCCATCTCTTACAGAATCCCCACTACTCTTGCTTGGGGTAAAACGTTTATGATAATGTAAAGACATTCTGTATGTGTACAGTGTAAACTGAAGCCACTCCCACGATGCTCCCAGCCTAGCCTAAACTAGACTAGCTGTGTGAATGTGAAAAATACTTGAGAAACAGCCCAGGCTCCCAGACGAGCTGACTAGACCATGTCTCAGCCACAGGAACTTGACTGCAGGTGTTCTGTCACATGGCACTCCAAGATCATTTGTATTCATTCATTTATTCTTCTCAGATTTTCTGCTTGTCATAAGGAGATAGATAGGGCCTATTGTAGCGGGAGGCATTGAGGGTCCTCATACGTACCATCACTGAGAAATGAATCTTCAGGCTTGCCGTAGGAGAACAAAACAACCTTTTATGTGCCGTGTAACAATATGTAAATAAATGAAATACTCGTCATCATAATTTAATCTATTTACATTGCTACACTCTAAGAGGCGTTCTTGGATGGAGGAACAACTAAACCATCCTGGGGAGTAGGGAGGTGACTAAACATGGCACCTATAGTCGGACTGCTCAAACTCTATCATTCCTAAAATGGTTTATGGGACTGTAAAATAGACATATTTTCTGTGGCTATCATTATGAGATGTGGAGGGAAAAACATCTAGCCAACTTCAGAATGGACTGTAAGCAGTCATTGTCAACAGAACACAGCATCTCACTGTATGTAGCCATAAACTCAATAGAACCAAGAGCCTCCTGTACAAGACTAGCACTCAGAAATGCCTGAGCCCCCGTGCACTGATATCAAAACACAATCGTGTACCTCTCTTAACTGCAAGTGGAGAAAGAGGAGAGCAGAGAAAACGGCCAGTCTTTCATTGACATCATTATGGCCGTCTCCTGAATGGAGAGCAGGCAGAGCGCAATTAGCTATAGACCAGCTCCCCCTGCAACGGAGGGCCGTGGATTATTGCCCAATCATTTATATCTTCCAAGCCAGTGAGCATTAGGGCCTGTATTCTGTGTTAGCATAAGAATAGAAACAGGTCCTGTGAACTTCACCGACCTATTGACCCTGCTCCCCAGACATGAATAGCACCACTTTCAGGCTCCCCAGCCTCTCAAACAGGCTTGAACCATGCCTAAAGTCCTAATCATGGTAATTTAATATATCTTAAGCCCCTGGCTGCTTTAGTGGAGCTCCTCTATAGTTTGTTTTAGGCATTCACTCCTTCTCACCTCATCATTACCGCTCCTTATTTGGCAAATTTAAAGGGCTGCTATGACACTACAAGTCCCTTTTCATCACCTAAATAAGCTGTGCTGCCATATAATTAGAAAGGTTTTCTCAACTATTCAGTCTTTTCAGATCAAGACAACAAAAAGAGGAAACCTCACTGAGGCAAGATACTGTACTCTGGCATGAAGAACCATGCCAGAGAATGACCCTGTCTTGGACATAATTCTACACTATTTACATATGTTGCAAATTATGGCCCACCATTACCACTGGCACACACACACTCATGCGTATATATCTCTCTGAAAATACACGCATACACATGCACACACACACACACCTCATTGAGTTGTGCACTGAGGATGCATGATAATACGATGTGAGAGGAAGAGGAAGAGGAGGAAGGGCAGGGTAATTTAACGCTGGGGATAGACCTAATAGACAGTAGATGAAGATGCATTTAAATGTCTTTCTCAATGATGTTCCTCCTCGTTGTCAGTATTATTGGTTACTAAACCTGCTGAACAGTCCCAAACTGTACAAACGTAATTGTATAACTGAGAGATTGTATAACTAGACTTTTACACATAGGATTATTTCATATCAGTGTTCATGTAAATGCGAATGAAAAGATGACAAAATGCCTGAAAATCTCAAAGCACAATGAACAACTGGGGAGTGACTTAGCGATGCACGTCTCTCTCTCTCTCCCTCCCTCCTCCGCTCTTGGGTGTGTGTGTGTATGTGCGCGCGCGTGCGTGCGTGAGAGAGAGACATTTTTAACAATTTCATCCATATTTTTATTCACTCTTTATATTACAATCCCATTCGGTAGGAACAATATATCTGTCTCAACATAAAAGCACAAACAACATCTTTACGACAAAGTATCTACGCAAGCATTCTTAACACACATGCGCATTTCAGTGGAGAGGTGCAAAAGCGACCTCCTCAGGAGAGAGAATGCATTTCTACAGACTGCAGCAGTTTGTAGTCCAATTATACACAAGGTTTTGTGGTAGTGGATCGAGAACATGAAGGAAGGCAAGCATCTTGGCAATGACTTTTGAGGCATAAAGCTTTGTATACTATAGAGCTGAAAGGAGAGCGTTCTGTTTGAAGAAATACTGGCCCTATTTGAACTTTGGAAATGGCTTTTGGCAAAATAGAAATTATGCACGTGTAGCCAAAACATTACTTTTAAAAGAATACCTTATCATTTTCTATTACATAATGTTCTCGAAAAATATCTCAATAAATCATTTTTGATAGGGTGCCCGTGCGTATTATAGCCAATCATATATCAGTCATGAACATGAAGTGCTCACGTGAAGCATAGCAAAAAAGTGCCCCATATTTGAATGTCTTAAAACAATAAACTAAATGAGCCTAAAAAGAGTTGGCAATGTGTTCATACTTCATTGAAAATTGAGTTAAACTTTAGCCACATCAAGTAGGTTAACGTTTTTACAGAGTATGTGTCGCTGAGATGGAATAGGCCTACATTAGATATAAACATTATTTTATACGGATATGACACTGCCCCTGTGTCCGCGTAAAGCAATGTGCCCAACATCAATTAATCTTTAAATAGCTTTATTAAAATATATGTTCTTTTATGTAATTTAATTTTATAAATGCTCTCACTGCCGCTGCTACAGCGTTAACTACACAGTGTTAAACATAATTAAACATAATTACTCCTTCACCACTGCCAGCTATACTGTTAATGCACCCTGGGCAGGCGGGAAGGTGTGACGTTTGGAAAGTGTCCAGGTTTAAAAGCCTTCTCTTTGTCAAGAGGGATAGACACATGGCCATTATGCTCCCAACAAGCCTTTTGATCAGTACAACAGCATAAAGTCATATTATTTAAAAAAATAGCAGCCAATTTGAAAATAGCAGTCATTAACACATCCACAAAGTATTTTATTCTGTTGTTTTATGACGCATGTTCGTCTTTTTAGTATTCGATTCTTATTACTAGTATAGGCCACTGTTTCTGTTTTCAAGATGCTGAGAAAAATACAACTGTATTTTTATCAGCAATAAAATCTCACTTGTCTAACTAGATAATTTACTACATATTGTACTTGCATGATATATGTGTGATAAGCTATATTAAATAACATCAATATAATTTTGAACAGAGAGAGAGAGCGAGAGAGAGACCTGCTATGCAGAGAAAGTCTAGTTGGGCGCTGTCCAGGGTACAAGGTGCTGAACCATGTGACTACACGCATGTATGAGCATGTCGTGGCGTGTCGTGGCTGAGTAATTACCACTCTTTTCTAACAACCAACTATAGACCTAGTTACAGCGAAGGCAGAAACATATTTAACTCCTTAAAGCACGATGGTGGCCTGATTAGACTCAAGACATGAAACACTTTTCAACAAAAACTGAAAAGGTTAAAGACCAAGGAAAGCAACCCATATATTGCACGCGTGAAACAAAGACGAATTCGATCACTCCATTGATGACACATAGCTTGTAAGTGTTTTCTGAATGTGCCCTTCGTCGTGGTCGTACTAACATTTGGTCGGCCTCAAACATGATGCCAAGTAGGCCTACTCTGACAAACGAGCGTAGAGTGGTACTAATGTAAAGTGTAGACCTAATGAAGAAGAGCAGTACTCGTGCTCTCTAATTTCATGATGTTTGAATGATGTTTGAATTCTTCGTTGGCATAGCCCTGTTAACAATAGGTGTTATCGTGTTGTAAAATAAGTGCTCCTCATCAATGTAGCTAAATAGATTTTCCAAGTCCAAGTATGGGATGAATAACGTCCCATAACCTTAACATATCCCCAAGTGCTCCAGTAGGGCTACTGAAGGCTACATTCGATTAGATATCTAATGTATTTTGAACGTATTTGTTGGGCAATTAATAACCAGCACATTAATGCACACTGCTGTATTAGGTCTATAGCTTTATGCATGCATTAGAAAACCTTGGTATGCTCGATAATAAATAGCCTACAGATCAGGTGAAAATATATCCGCTTATAGAGAGGCCACATATTGTAGGCTTGTTGAATAGTGTTTAGAGAAGAGAGCAAATCGGTAGGCTAGGCAGGGCATGTTGAGTGGGCTAACTCACAGAGCCCGTGGCGGACAGAGAAATACTCTAATCTCCAAATGAAATGAACTCAACTGTGTCAATATGACAAAACCCAACTGCTTCCAATATTATGCTATAAAGACGAACGAGATCTGATAAAGAGCTTCAAAGTTTGAGCTATTATGGAAAATCATGATTTAAATGTTTAAATAGATGACGTCTAAATGGTGTCTCTATTCTTGGCTCGCTTTGATTGGGCTCCCGTCCAGAGGGCTGCTTATTTTTTCAGCATTGATACATTTCGATACGTTTCAGAGCTTCATAGTTTCAGCGTTTCTAGTTGTGACATCAGACATCTCATACTATAAACTCTATCTTATTTATCATGTTATGCATGTGTTATTGTAGCAGTTGTAGTTGCAGAACTTCTTTAAACACTAAAATAAAGTTACTGTAATGAAATAACGTTTTAATAAGTTTTCAAAAGAATGTGCTGACCATACTTCAGGGGTGTGGTTGCCAGCTACACTAGTCTGTAGCCTACCTGATCTGGTCCATGGACAAAATTAAGAAATTATTTTAACTATGTGATGCATTTGACATGCTACTACGATGCTTATAGCTTTTCAATTGTTTAGTTTTAAGTCCTCTTGCACAAAGACCTCGACCAACGAATTGACAATAAAACATTTCGATCAAGCACATTTCTATGCTGCGGATAAAAGGGACTTCAACTGTTCATGTCAGCCCCTTTGAAACAAAAGGGATAGCATCATAGCAGGAAATATGTTTTTATAGTTCAATCGTTATGCATTTCTCTATTATATCTCAGCTACATATTTGATCTCATCAGAACGGAATTTCTAATATTTTATAGGCCCATTTTTTATTTGAGATGAATCGAGGTAGTCCCTCAAAAATATTTTAAATGATATTTTAGAGGAGTGGAAATTATATTCAACTTTCCTCTTCAGAGTTGTATAATTATCGATTTTTAATCGTTTAATTGTCATCAGGCGAGTTCCGTAGGAGAAACAGGGGGTTATAAACCACACTATCATAAAATCATACTCACTGTAACCTTTGTTTCTCTATTTTTCAAAATGTTCTATGAATTAAAAAAATGTCTAGACATATTTGCATGCCACTGTAGCCTAATAGGCTATATTGCAACTTATATGGTGTTTGTAAGCATTTCTAAATGTGTGCTGATTGCCTTTGTGTTAATAGTAGCCTATACATTTTAAAGACTATATTGTACTTATGGTAAATACTATTTGACTTCTCCTCGTAATCGTCTATTGTAACCACCCTTTCAGATGTTTTCATCAAATAGCCTATTGAGATTATTTTCATAATGTGTTGGTATTACGTATATCTAGTTCAACTAAATCTCTACTATTATTTCGATCTATTAAGTGACATATATCCATTTCTAGAAAACGTTTGGTCCTTATAAATGCAACATTTGATATCTTTTATTTATTCAATATTTTCTTCTCAAAGGGTCTTTTTTTAAGACACTGAAATAAATCGAAATAAATGTAGCTTTAGCTATACCATTTTCTAAAACAACAGGGACTATGTTTTAGGCTATTTTATCGCAATGACTGTCCTAAGTGAAATTACTGTACTACATCCCATAAGGGAAAAGGAGCTGCTAAGAGTGCGGCATCTAGTGGCATCCTGTTATCAATGCTCATTAGTAAGTAGGCACGGAAGCGGATGGGAATTCCGTGATTTCTCCATGAAAGCATAGAGCCCATGTATTTAGATGATCTAACTCATGTGTATTATGTCATCTGAACGCGAGACTCTGCTCTAGAATGGACATACACCAGTGTATTAAACACATTCATTAAGCCCCAAAAAGTACAACGAAATAACACAGAGGCCTATATTTAATCATGGCCACTCACTGTAGGGTTAGTTAACAGTGGGGTCCATTCATGGCGGTGGTGCAGTGTGTATATTTGTAGGGGGAGGTTGAATATATAGAGAGTAGGAAGTCACACAGTAGAGTTATTGTCCTAGCTGTCTCCTAGTCAGAGAGAGAGAGTCTAAGCGTTCTCTTTCAGAGCCTGGTGCTCCAAGTGGCACAGCCTCAGAATGTTAATGGAGACAGAACAGACCATGGGGGAAGTAGCCAAGACCAACACCACCATTACTGCCGGCCCTACTAGAGACCTGGATCTGTGCACTGGTTCTGGTTCTATCCCCCTTTTGTTTATTGTGAAAAGCGGAAAAGAAAGAGGGAGAAATGTGTTAAGCTCTTCCGTTTGGGTCTCTCTGAGTGATTGATACAGTTCCTGTGTAGTAGGAAGGACTCAATAATGTTGCCCACTCACTGCCATCTTGGTGACTGGCCAGTTAAGCCTATGTGTGGGTTAGGTCCAAGTGAAGTGATGCGTTTCTTTTATTCATCACATCTCAGTCAAACATATATAATTATATATGTCAACCACAACTCAAACAAGACATTGCCATTTCTCTTGAAAAAAAAAAATCTGTACGTTACCTATTTGTAACTTCTTTCACTCTATTGTAATGGCATTGTTATGTTGAAATCTCTGTTGATCCTGTGGAGTTCCAATGTGGTATCAATTTTCTTTAAACTCTTGACCTTCTCAAATGATTGCAACAATGTACAAACATATTCATTATAGCAGCTTGTAATGCCTCAGCATCAACTCATGCAAAGTGCCATTCCAAATCCATTTCAAGTCTGCCGCTCAAAACAACTTAGAAATATTGTGATCATTTCCAAATGAACATGAATTCAATTATGTATGTACAATCTATATGTGGATCCACACTGTTAACTGTATGGGCCATTAAACACGAGAGCACATTACAAACCAGATTTTTCCAGGCCTACCCCCCACACACAGACCATGCCTGCAGAAAGTCAATGTAAGTGTAATATAGATGACTACATAAGGTATTGTGTTTCACACAGAGAGCAGAGCCTGCATGGTAAACCCAGTGGATGAAGATCAGATGCCCAAATCGCTGCCAGGCTTCACTGTGCCAGTCTATGCCACTTTGGCACCATCTGCTGGTAACGCGGGCCTCTGTCTCAGCCTTGCACTGGAGAACTCAGCATGTCAACTGTACTATAACTATACTTCTCGTATGGAGAACTCTATTGTTCAGCAGTCTATTCTAGGTCAAAAAGGCTCGTTAATAACAGCTTCTACCCCCAAGCTATAAGACTGCTGAACAATTAATCAAATGGCCACCCCCTTGTACAAATTACCTCGACTAACCTGTACCCCCACACATACCTCCTGTATATAGCCTCATTATTGTTATGTATTTTGCTTTAGTTTATTTAGTAAATACTTCATTTTCTCTATTTTCTTAAAACTTAAAACTGCATTGTGAGGAGTCTGTTTGAGAAACAGTCCTTGTCACGTTCATTATAAGGATTGGACCAAGGCGCAGCATGGTATGCGTACGTTCTTATTTATTAAAAGAATGAACACTGAACAAACTAACAAAATAACAAAACGAAACGCTATACAAACGAGTGCTGACAGGCAACGACACATAGACAAGAACTCACAAACACAAAAGGGAAAATGGCTACCTAAATATGATCCCAAATCAGAGACAACGATAAACAGCTGTCTCTGATTGGGAACCATATCAGGCTAACATAGATATACAAAAACCCTAGACCTACAAAAACCCTAGACATACGAAAACCCCTAGACATACAAAAACCCCTAGAGTACCCAACCTAGTCACACCCTGACCTAACCAAAATACAGTGCCTTGCGAAAGTATTCGGCCCCCTTGAACTTTGCGACCCAATTTTTCAGTTTTTGATTTGTTAAAAAAGTTTGAAATATCCAATAAATGTCATTCCACATCATGATTGTGTCCCACTTGTTGTTGATTCTTCACAGTTTTATATCTTTATATTTGAAGCCTGAAATGTGGCAAAAGGTCGCAAAGTTCAAGGGGGCCGAATACTTTCGCAAGGCACTGTATATAGAAAACAGAGATATCTAAGGTCAGGGCGTGACAGTCCTCAACTGGCAGCTTCATTAAATAGTACCCGCAAAACACCAGTCTCAACATCAACAGTGAAGAGGCGACCCCGGGATGCTGGCCTTCTAGACAGAGTGCCTCTGTCCAATGTCTGTGTTATTTTGCCCATCTAAATCTTTTATTTTTATTGGCCAGTCTGCGATATGGCTTTTTCTTTGATAGTCTGCCTAGAAGGCCAGCATCCCGGAGTCGTCTCTTCACTGTTGACGTTGAGACTGGTGTTTTGCGTGTGCTATTTAATGAAGCTGCCAGTTGAAGACTTGTGAGGCATCTGTTTCTTAAACTAGACACTCTAATGTACTTGTCCTCTTGCTCAGTTGTGCACCGGTGCCTCCCACTCCTCTTTCTATTCTGGTTAGAGCAAGTTTTTGTTGTTTTGTGAAGGGAGTAGTAAACAGCGTTGTACAAGAATTCCAGGTTCTTGACAATTTTTTGCATGGAATAGCCTTCATTTGTCAGAACAAGAATAGACTGACGCCTGAGCCTGTAATCGAACCCACAAATGCTGATGCTCCAGATACTCAACTAGTCTAAAGACGGCCAGTTTTATTTCTTCTTTAATCAGCACAACAGTTTTCCGCTGTGCTAACATAATTGCAAAAGGGTTTTCTAATTATCAATTAGCCTTTTAAAATGAAAAACTTGGATTAGTTAGTTATTAGTTTTATTCCATAAAAAATCTGCCGTTTCCAGCTACAATAGTGATTTACAACATTAACAATGTCTACGCTGTATTTGTGATCAATTTGATGTAATTTTAATGGACATAAAGGACATTTCTAAGTGACCCCAAACTTTTGAAAGGTACTGTAAATATATAGCTGTGTCCAAACTTTTGACTGTTACTGTGTTATCCATTACAACTGTAATCGCAGGAGGTTTAACATTAGTTGAAACAGGGCCTTTAGATTTATTTTCAAACTATGATAAGTAAGATCTTGGTCCGTATCCACAAAGCGTCAGAGTAGAAGTGCTGATCTAGGATCTGTATTATTAATTTTGATCTAAAAAGCAAAACTGACTCTAGATCAGCACTCCTACTCTGAGATGCTTTGTGGATATTGACCCTGGTGTAGGAAAGAGAATTCAACTCAGCATTCTGATCTCCATGACATGTTCTGAATAATTGGCAAAACCTTGATATAAGGGCACAAGGCGAGACCCAGATGCAGACACAGGAGGCAGGTGGTTAGAGTCGTAGTTGTTTATTTATATCCAAAAGGAGTAGGCAAGAGAATGGTCGTGGACAGGCAAAAGGTCAAAACCAGATTCTGAGTCTGAGGTACAGAGTGGCAGACAGGCTCGGTGTCAGGGCAGGCAGAAGGGTCAGGCAGGCGGGTACAGAGTACATAAAAAAACAGGCAAGGGTCAAAACCGGGAAGATTAGAAAAAGAGAATAGAAAACAGGAAAACACACTGGTTGACTTGAAAACATACAAGACGAATTGGTACAGAGAGACAGGAAACACAGGGATAAATACACTGGGGAAACAGATCAGGGCGCAACAGTACCCCCCCTCTGAAAAGAGGGCGATGACGGCCGGGTCCAGGATGTCTAGCAGGAATCCAGCACCTCTCCTCCGGACCATAAACCTCCCAGTCAACCAAGTACTGGACACCCCTGCCCCGTGGCCGAACCCTCAGGAGGCATCTCACCTTATACGCCGGCTGGCCATCAATGACCCAGGGGGAGGGATGGGCCTAAAAATGGAAGACAGTGGACTGTGAGACAAGGGCTTAATCCTGGACACATGAAAAGTAGGATGAACACGGAGGGTACGGGGCAACAGCAGACAGACAGCAGTGGGACGAATGACTCTATAAATGGGGAAAGGACCAATGAAACAGGGGGAAAGTTTACGGGATTCTACCCAGAGGGGTAGGTCCCGAGTGGATAGCCATACCCTCTGCCCGACCCGTTAGCAAGGTGTCAGAGTCCGGTGACGGTCTGCTTGTTGATGATACCTGGAGGTTGTCTTGGGAAGAGGCGCCCGAGCTCTTTTCCAGGTACGCTGACAGCGGAGGATGAACATCTGGGCTGAAAGTATGTTGACCTCCTCTTCTTTCTCTGGGAAGAGCAGGAGCTGATATCTCATGGAGCATTCGAAGGGGGATAGTTAAGTTACCAAGCAGGGGAGAGTGTTCTTGGCATATTCCACCCAGACCAGTTGCTGACTCTAGGTGGTGGGGTTACTGGCAACAAGACACCGGAGTGCCGTCTCCATATTTTGATAAGCTCGCTCCGATTGGCCGTTGGACTGGGGTTGAAACCCGGGGAACAGGCTGGCCGACGACCCGATAAGGGTGCAGAACGCCTTCCAGAATCGTGACAAAAACTAAGGACCCCGATCTGAGACAATGTCGACCGGGAGTCCATGGATTCGGAAGACATGCTGCATCATGAGCTGGGCCTTGTCCTTGGTGGAAGGTCATTTAGGAAGAGGGATGAAATGGGTGGACTTGGAGAACCTGTCAACCACCATCAGCATGGTGGTGTTGCCATCTGACGGAGGAAGCCCAGTGACAAAATCCAGGGAAATAAGGGACCAGAGCCGATGAGGAACAGGAAGTGGATGAAGGAGACCAGCTTGCTGCGGAGTCTTGCTTTGAGCACACACCATGCATGCGGTGACGAAGGCCGAGACATCAGGAGCCATGGTGGGCCACCAGAAGCGCTGTCGGAGGAAAGCCAGGGTACGACAAGCACCAGGATGACAGGTAAGCCTGGAGGAGTGAGCCCATTCCAGGACTTGGGACTGGACTGAATCAGGAACGAACATCTGGTTAGCCGGGCCTTCCCCAGGGTCTGGCTGGGAACATTGTGCTTTGCGAACCAGAGCCTCAATACCCCAGACAATCGCACCCGCCAAACATGAGGCAGGGAGGATGGTTTCTGATTCCGAGGGTGTGGCAGCGGAACTGTACAGGCGGGAAAGGGCATCCGGCTTCGTATTTTTGGACCCTGGGCGGTAGGAAATGGTGAAATTAAACCCAGTGAATAACAGAGCCTGCCTAGAGTCACACACAGCACAGCACCACCGGGCCTGCCTAGAGTTAAGGCAGTTGTCTGTGCGGAGATATTCCAAATTTTTGTGGTCGGTCCAAACTAAAAGCGGATGTTCCTCCCCTTCCAGCCAATGCCTCCCCTCCTCCAGGGCCATCTTTACTGCTAGGAGTTCCCGGTTGCCAATGTCATAGTTCTCCTCCGTCGAGTTGAGACATGAAGGAACAGGGATGAAGCTTTTGGTCCTTGATGGATCGCTTGGAAAGAACGGCCCCTACTCCCACGTCGGAAGCGTCAACCTCCACCACAAACTGACGGGTCGGATCCGGATGGATGAGGATGGGGGCAGTGGTGAATCTTTGCTTCAAATCCAGAAAAAACTTGTTTGCTGCTGGGGACCATGTGAACGGTACCTTGGGAGAGGTGAATGCAGAGAGGGGAGCCGCCAGGTTTCTGTAGCCCCGAATGAAACGGCGGTCAAAATTAGCAAACCCCAGAAACCACTGTAGCTGCACCCTGGACGTGAGTTGGCGCCAATCCACCACCGCTCTCACTTTTTCCGGATCCATCTGAACATTCCCTTCAGAGATGATGTCTCCCAGAAAAGTGATTGTGGAGAGGTGGAACTCACATTTCTCTGCTTTAACAAACAATTGGTTCTCCAGAAGGTGCTGAAGAACTTGTCAAACATGGAGAACGTGTTCCTGGGCAGAACGGGAAAACAACAGGATGTCATCGAGGTATACAAAACAAACCGATTCAACGTGTCCCGGAGCACATCGTTAACCAGAGCCTGGAAGACAGCAGGATCGTTAGTGAGTCCAAATGGCATGACTAGGTACTCATAGTGTCTACTTGCTGTATTGAAAGCAGTCTTCCATTCGTCTTCTTCACGTATCCGGACAAGGTGGTAGGCATTCCGGAGGTCCAGTTTAGAAAAGATGGTTTCCCCCTGGAGAGGTTTGAAAGCCGAGGCGAGGAGTGGTAGCGGGTACCAGTTCTTGATGTCATTGAGTCCCCGGTAATCAATACATGTACGCAGGGTCTTGTCCTTCTTTCCTACAAAGAAGAACCCTGCACCGGCAGGAGAGGCCGAAGGGCGAATGCTTCCAGCCGCCAGAGAGTTATCAATGTACTCCTCCATGTCCTTGGTCTCAGGGCCAGACAGGGAATAAATCCGGCCTCGAGGCGGTGTGGTGCCCAGGAGGAGGTCAATCTCACTATCGTAAGGACAATGTGGAGGAAGGGAGGTAGCACGAGCCTTACTGAAAACCTCCCGGAGGTCATGATACTCTGTGGGAACGGCAGAGAGATCTGAGGCCAAACTTAACCCAGCAGGCAGAGGTTTAGGGGAAGGCTGCGCCGCCTTCAGGCAGTGTGAGTGAGAATGGGCTCCAACCCAGGATTGAACCCATGGTCCAGTCAATATTGGGATTGTGCTTCTGGAGCCAAGAAAATCCCAAAACAATAGGGATGTAAAGAGACTCAATGAGAAGCAGTTGTATTGACTCACTGTGATTACAAGAAATACGCAGAGTCCTGGGAACTGTGCTGTGTGTGACTCTGCCAATTGAACGGCCGTCCAGTGCTCTGGCATCCATGGGAACGGAAAGGGGTTGAGTGGGAATAACTAGTTCAGATACCAGGGTAGCGTCCATGAAACTCTTATCAGCCCCAGAGTCAATGAGCACCCGAAAAGACTGACTGGTCTCCCCACAGCAGAATAATAGCAAAAGGGGTATGGGTAATAGGAATTAGGGAATTCCCAATCTGACTCACCAGAGTACTTGTACCTACTAATGATCTAGGTCTCCTCACTGGACAGGTAGCAATGAAATGCCCCACAATACAGACAACTGTTGGAGCTTAGCCTATGTGAACGTTCCCGAGGTGATAATCTAGCTCTTTCCAGTTGCATAGGTTCTGGTGTATCTGATTCACCCGTTGTCGATGATTCTCGGGGGAGCTCGGGTGGCTTCAGATCCTCTCGGAAAAACAATCCTCGGGGACTTCCGGGTTCCCTCGGAGGTGAGCGAGCCACTTCGGATGAATGAGTGTGCCCGAGACAAGACTCTCACTCCTGCGTTCCCTTAGGTGTCCATCAATTCTAATGGTGAGGGCGATGAGAGAGTTGAGGTCCACCGGTAGTTCCCGAGCAGCTAGTTCATCTTTTACCACCTCAGATAATCCGTGAAGAAAAGTATTGAAAAGAGACTACGGATTCCAGACACTCTCGGCGGCCAACGTGCGAAAATCAACTGCATAGTCTGCCACACTACGGGAGTTTGTCGCAATTCCAGAAGTTTACTGGCCACCTCTCTCCTGGATACCGGAGAATCGAATACCTTCCTCACTTCTGCCATGAAATCCTCCAGATGACAACAAATGGCAGATTGTGGCTCCCAAACTGCCGTAGCCCAGGAGAGCACCCTTCCCGACATTAGCGTAATAACATACACTATCTTAGATCGGTCTGAAGGAAACAAAGAGGGCTGTAGCTCAAAGACAAGAGAGCACTGAGAAAGAAAACCCCGGCAGGAACCAGGATCCCCAGAATATCGCTTCGGAAGAGCTAAGTGGGGTTCTCAGGGAGCCCGGGTAGGCTGTACAAGCTCGCCACTAATAGGAAAGAAATTACTGGGTGTTTGGGGTTTCTCAGATGTGGCAGGCAGCCTCTGAGCTAATTCTCTGATTTGCTCCATAATCTCCTTAACTCCTTGGTTGTGGTGGTCCGTCAAGGAACGGAGCCCTTCCCGAAGGTCCTGTACAGCTCCTCATGTCTCCTAATAGTGGCTCCCTGCAGGGAGACAGTGTGGCAGAGCTGGTCCAAGTCTGTCATGGCCAGTTTGTACAATAAGGGCACAACGCGAGACCCAGATGCAGACACAGGAGGCAGATGGTTAGAAACTTAGTTGTTTATTTATATCCAAAAGGAGTAGGCAAGAAAATGGTCGTGGACAGGCAAGGTCAAGGTCAAAACCAGATTCTGAGTCCAAGAGGTATAGAGTGGCAGACAGGCTCGATGTTATGCCAGGCAGAAGGGTCAGGCAGGCGGGTACAGAGGGTCAAAACCGGGAAGACTAGAAAAAGAGAATAGAAAACAGGAGAATGGGGGAAACACGCTGGTTGACTAAGGCGGTGTTCGCCTTAGCAATCTCACTAGGATAAAGACCACCTCCATTCCTGTCATTATTGAAAGAGATCATGATACCTCACATCTCAAAATAGGGCTACTTAATGTTAGATCCCTTACTTCAAAGGCAATTATAGTCATTGAACTAATCACTGATCATAATCTTGATGTGATTGGCCTGACTGAAACATGGCTTAAGCCTGATGAATTTACTGTTAAATGAGGCCTCAACTCCTGGCTACACTAGTTTCCATATCCCCCGTGCATCCCGCAAAGGCGGAGGTGTTGCTAACATTTACGATAGCAAATTTCAATTTACAAAAAAAAAAGACGTTTTCGTCTTTTGAGCTTCTAGTCATGAAATCTATGCAGCCTACTCAATCACTTTTTATAGCTACTGTTTACAGGCCTCCTGGGCCATATACAGCGTTCCTCACTGAGTTCCCTGAATTCCTATCGGACCTTGTAGTCATAGCAGATAATATTCTAATCTTTGGTGACTTTGGAAAAGTCCACAGACCCACTCCAAAAGGCTTTCGGAGCCATCATCGACTCAGTGGGTTTTGTCCAACATGTCTCTGGACCCACTCACTGTCACAGTCATACGCTGGACCAAGTTTTGTCCCATGGAATAAATGTTGTGGATCTTAATGTTTTTCCTCATAATCCTGGACTATCGGACCACTATTTTATTATGTTTGCAATTGCAACAAATAATCTGCTCAGACTCCAACCAAGGACGCCAGAGGACAAAAATCAGTTAACCACCTAACTGAGGAACTCAATTTAACCTTGCGCAATACCCTAGATGCAGTTGCACCCCTAAAAACTAAACACATTTCTCATAAGAAACTAGCGCCCTGGTACACAGAAAATACCCGAGCTCTGAAGCAAGCTTCCAGAAAATTGGAACGGAAATGTCACCACACCAAACTGGAAGTCTTCCGACTAGCTTGGAAAGACAGTACCGTGCAGTACCGAAGAGCCCTTACTGCTGCTCGATCATCCTATTTTTCTAACTTAATTGAGGAAAAAAATAACAATCCGAAATTCCTTTTTGATACTGTCGCAAAGCTAACTAAAAAGCAGCATTCCCCAAGAGAGGATGACTTTCACTTTAGCAGTGATAAATTCATGAATTTCTTTGAGGAAAAGATTATGATTATTAGAAAGCAAATTACGGACTCTAAATCTGCGTATTCCTTCAAAGCTCAGTTGTCCTGAGTCTGAACAACTCTCCCAGGACCTAGGATCAAGAGAGACGCTCAAGTGTTTTAGTACTATATCTCTTGACACAATGATGAAAATAATCATGGCCTCTAAACCTTCAAGCTGCATACTGGACCCTATTCCAACTAAACTACTGAAAGAGCTGCTTCCTGTGCTTGGCCCTCCTATGTTGAACATAATAAACGGCTCTCTATCCACCGGATGTGTACCAAACTCACTAAATTTGGCAGTAATAAAGCCTCTCTTGAAAAAGCCAAACCGTGACCCAGAAAATATAAAAAACTATCGGCCTATATCGAATCTTCCATTCCTCTCAATTATTTTTGAAAAGGCTGTTGCACAGCAACTTACTGCCTTCATGAAGACAAACAATGGATACGAAATGCTTCAGTCTGGTTTTAGACCCCATCATAGCACTGAGACGGCACTTGTGAAGGTGGTAAATTACATTTTAATGGCATCGGACCGAGGCTCTGCATCTGTCCTCGTGCTCCTAGACCTTAGTGCTGCTTTTGATACCATCGATCACCACATTCTTTTGGAGAGATTGGAAACCCAAATTGGTCTACACAGACAAGTTCTGGCCTGGTTTATATCTTTTCTGTCGGAAAGATATCAGTTTGTCTCTGTGAATGGTTTGTCCTCTGACAAATCAACTGTAAATTTCGGTGTTCCTCAAGGTTCCGTTTTAGGACCACTATTGTTTTCACTATATATTTTACCTATTGGGGATGTTATTCGAAAACACACAGCTGTACATTTCAATGAAACATGGTGAAGCCCTAAAATTGCCCTTGATAGAAGCATGTGTTTCAGACATAAGGAAGTGGATGGCTGCAAACTTTCTACTTTTAAACTCGGACAAAACAGAGATGCTTGTTCTTGGTCCCAAGAAACAAAGAGATCTTCTGTTGAATCTGACAATTAATCTTAATGGTTGTACAGTCGTCTCAAATAAAACTGTGAAGGACCTCGGCGTTACTCTGGACCCTGATCTCTCTTTTGAATAACATATCAAGACCATTTCAAGGACAGTTTTTTTCCATCTACGTAACATTGCAAAAATCTGAAACTCACCTATTCGGTGTCCAAAAATGATGCAGAAAAATTAATCCATGCTTTTGTCACTTCTAGGTTAGACTACTGCAATGCTCTACTTTCCGGCTACCCGGATAAAGCACTAAATAAACTTCAGTTGGTGCTAAATACGGCTGTTAGAATCCTGACTAGAACCAAAAAATGTGATCATATTACTCCAGTGCTAGCCTCTCCACACTGGCTTCCTGTCAAAGCGAGGGCTGATTTCAAGGTTTTACTGCTAACCTACAAAGCATTACATGGGCTTGCTCCTACCTATCTCTCTGATTTGGTCCTGCCGTACATACCTACACGTACGCTACGGTCACAAGACGCAGGCCTCCTAATTGTCCCTAGAATTTCTAAGCAAACAGCTGGAGGCAGGGCTTTCTCCTATAGAGCTCCATTTTTATGGAACGGTCTGCCTACCCATGTCAGAGACGCAAACTCGGTCTCAACCTTTAAGTCTTTACTGAAGACTCATCTCTTCAGTGGGTCATATGATTGAGTGTAGTCTGGCCCAGGAGTGGGAAGGTGAACGGAAAGGCTCTGGAGCAACGAACTGCCCTTGCTGTCTCTGCCTGGCCGGTTCCCCTCTTTCCACTGGGATTCTCTGCCTCTAACCCTATTACAGGGGCTGAGTCACTGGCTTACTGGGGCTCTCTCATGCCGTCCCTGGAAGGGGTGCGTCACCTGAGTGGGTTGATTCACTGATGTGGTCATCCTGTCTGGGTTGGCGCCCCCCCCCTTGGGTTGTGCCATGGTGGAGATCTTTGTGGGCTATACTCAGCCTTGTCTCAGGATGGTAAGTTGGTGGTTGAAGATATCCCTCTAGTGGTGTGGGGGCTGTGCTTTGGCAAAGTGGGTGGGGTTATATTCTTCCTGTTTGGCCCTGTCCGGGGGTGTCCTCGTATGGGGCCACAGTGTCTCCTGACCCCTCCTGTCTCAGCCTCCAGTATTTATGCTGCAGTAGTTTATGTGTCGGGGGGCTTCTCCTGTCCTATTCGGTGTCCTGTGTGAATCTAAGTGTGCGTTCTCTAATTCTCTCCTTCTCTCTTTCTTTCTCTCTCTCGGAGGACCTGAGCCCTAGGACCATGCCCCAGGACTACCTGACACGATGACTCCTTGCTGTCCCCAGTCCACCTGGCCGTGCTGCTGCTGCTGCTGAGCCCAGTTTCATGACTGTTCTGCCTTAGTTTACTGTTTATTCGACCATGCTGGTCATTTATGAACATTTTAACATCTTGGCCATGTTCTGTTATAATCTCCACCTGGCACAGCCAGAAGAGGACTGGCCACCCCACATAGCCTGGTTCCTCTCTAGGTTTCTTCCTAGGTTTTGGCCTTTCTATGGAGTTTTTCCTAGCCACTGTGCTTCTAAACCTGCATTGCTTGCTGTTTGGGGTTTTAGGCTGGGTTTCTGTACAGCACTTTGAGATATCAGCTGATGTACGAAGGGCTATATAAATACATTTGATTTGATTTGATTTGACTTGACTTGAAAACATACAAGACAAACTGTCACAGAGAGACAGGAAACACAGGGATAAATACGCTGGGGAAAATAAGCTACACCTGGAGGAGGAAACACATGAACAAGGAAAACAGATCAGGGTGTGACACTAGATTTTGTAAGTGGAAAAAATGTATCCACAAATTGGATGCTTTTCCAATGACTCAGTCCCATGCCAATACATTGTGTATGTATATTGAACTTAAAAGTGATATTAAAGTGATATTAATGTTAGATTATTTTGTTGCATTAATTATTACATGTACTTTAATGCAAGTCGGCATGCACATACACATGCTAATTTATGGTCGTCCTCTTTGGCGCACGCACACACACACACACACACACACACACACACACACACACACACACACACACACACACACACACACACACACACACACACACACACACACACACACACATACACACCACAATCACCAGCACGCACACACAAGCAGACATGCACAAACACACACAAGTGCACACACAGACACACAAAAACACATAAATCCCAATTAAAATATCTGGCTTCCCATCCAAAGGATCCAAAGGTAGCATGCCTGGCTGCCATGATGAGTTTAACAACAAGGGGTCTGTGAAGATGTTTCCTGTGGCCCCAACACTAGCAATCAGAGGAAAGGGCATTCATTTGTCCATCTCTTCCCCTCAATGCAGCTTATTGTTTCAGCTCATTGGGATGCCTTGATGAGCTTGGAGGATGAGGGGCAGATGAGAAGCATTCTCCCAGAGACAGAGACGGGCCTGGTCCTGGAAACAAGGAGCCACACAGGGTCTAGGACCTCCGTCCACCTCGACCCAGCAGAGCAGGGTAAACCCAGAGAAGAGAGCTTTGTGCTGGACAACAAAGCACAAACATTCCCCTCATTTCTCGCCTCATTCTGCCCCAATCAGAGCTCCTAATTAACACTGAATGTCCTTCGAGAGAGTGGAGATCAAATAGTAGCAATTGTCTGTGTGGACTTTGATGAGGTGGACTCCCATGCATTCATGTGGCTGCAAATTTGATCAACAATAATCTGGTTCCCCTGCTCATGGCACAAAGAGAGAGGGCAGCATGTTTGTGTGGCTTCCTCGGCTAAACAACACGATGTGACTAAACTAACTCGCAAAGGTTTGGGTTATGTGACGTCGCACACATTCTAGAACACTGCAGCATTTAAGCTACCATATATGTCCAATACAGTTTACATTTTTCTGAAGGAAGGGAAACAGGACATATACTCCATCCATTTTCACAAAGCATTTATCTCCAACTGTGTATACTGTATATATGGTAATGAGTAGAGATCCTAGCACAGAGGAAGAGGCTAATGGCCAGGCAGCTGTGTTATTACTGTATGTTCAGACCGTGTTCATACACCCGCCAATACACACATTATGAAGAAACAAATGCATACAAGCACACACACAAATACTGTGTCTCTGTCTCTGTCTCTGTCACACACACACACACACACACACACACACACACACACACACACACACACACACACACACACACACACACACACACACACACACACACACACACACACACACACACACACACACACACACACACGGCCGTTTATAAAAAAAATAAGATCACTCCCTCTGTTTCGAGACATTGGAGGTAAAACTGAGTTACATCAGGAGTACACACAGTCTCCCACAGTCACCGGGGCACAGTGTCTCTCAGTGGTCAGGCAGGGCAGTGTGTGGAGATCAGGTTTTGTGAGGCTCTGACATGATGTGACAGGCCAACTCTCACTCACAGAACTCTGTATTTTGGTCAATATTTCTGCCTTCCTTGTTAACAATGGTTCAGTGGAGATTTCTTTATTCCAGAGCAGACAATGGTCTCTTTCTTTCTCATCCCCACACCCACCTCCACACACACACACACACACACGCACACACGCACACACACTGGCAGACACATGCACACTCGCTTGCTGTCACACTAATTTTGATGGTAATTAATGACATCACCTCGGAGTTCGAGGGTTGGACTGGGGGAAGATGGGGAAGGGGAGGTGGGTTGCATTTGTTTGCCGAGCGGACCGTGGGAACAGGGGGCTCTCCAGGGTGGCGAGTCAGAGGCTCCAACAATACACACTCTGTCGCCTTTCACCCAAACACACAGCCTTCCCCAGAGAATACACCCCTCCCTCCCTGTTCCATGCTCTCTCGCTCCCTCCCTCTCTTTTTGTGAGTCTGTCCTTCCTTCCTTCTCTCTGACTCTCTCTCTTCCTCCACTGCACTTGTCCTGTGCTCTATGAGTCGGCTGCCCCCTGTCTGCATGTCTGTGCGTCAGTAGCAGCAGCCTCCTCTCACCACAGCCACACAGGATGCATCAAAATGCATCAAAGTAGAAAGAGTAAAGTGTGCACACCATTGGCTTCATGCTATATGTCACAAATTACCCCCGGTACTGCTGCTCATTCTGTTCACCAGTTCCGGAGGTCTACATCACCGGTCCGGACTGTCTTGTCTGATTACACACACCAGGTTCCCATTTACTCTGATTAGTATGTTATTTATGTGCCCTCTGTTCCCTCCGTCTTTGTCGGTTATTGTTCTCATGCCAGTTGGTCGTGTGAGTACCTATGCGTTGGTGCAGTTGTTATGTTGCATGCTTTATATATTGTGTATTACGGGTATCGTCCTGTGTCCTTCAACGAGGTTTACCCTCGCTCTTTTGTTTGGGTACAGCCCAGTGTTTTGTATACGTGTTTGTTTTGGGTGTATTAAAAACCCCTATTGTGTATTCCTGCGCCTGACTCCAAATCCTTTTTACCAGTGTGACAGAATAACCGACAGCAAAATGGAGACAGCAGGAAAGGCCGAGCTGGCGAACATTGTAGGGACAGTACAGTACCACGAGGACTGTCTCTCCAGACTCGGTATCACCATGGACAGTGTGCTGGAAACCATCCTGCGCTTGGAGGGGAGTGTGCAGTCCCTCCAGTCTTCAGCACCGATCCCGGTACCAGCTCCCTCACCACGACAAGCCGGTCCGTAGAATACCCCTGTCCCTCCCGGAGCGCTTTGACCACGCACCAGCAATATGCAAGGGGTTCCTTCTACAATGCAACCTGTACCTCGCTTGCTATGCCAGGGCTGTTTCCGAAAGAGACAAGGTTGCCACCGTCATTTCTGCACTGACCGGACGGGCAGTGGATTTTACTGGAGGATTACCAGGGTCGGCACAGGGTTTTCTCAAAGACCCAGGCTACTCGCCTGCCTCCCCATCGCCTCTGGGACTGTGCCATTGACCTATTGTCTAAAACAGCCCTCCTGAGAGGACATGTCTATCCCCTCTCCTATGTGGAGACCGAGGTCATGGAGACCAATGTACAGGAGAGTCTCCAGCAGAGTTTTATCCGCCCCTCTAAGTCACCAGCCTCCTCAAGCTTATTTTTTGTCAAGAAGAAACATGGGAGGACTGCACCCCTGCATTGATTATTGAACACTGAACAAGGCCACCATCATGTTCAGCTATCCTTTACCCCTCGCCATAACCATCGTCGAACAAATGCACGGGGCGCAGTACTTCACAAAGCTGAGCTTTAGGAGCGCCTACAATCTGGAGCGCATTTGTGCAGGCAATGAATGGAACACAGGTCATATTACGAGTGTCTCATAATGCACTTTGGCCTGTCGAATGCTCCTTCAGTCTTCCAGGCCTTCATCAACAAAGTGTTTCGGGACATGCTGGGATGGGGCGTAGTGGTCTATATAGTCAACATTTTGGTCTATTCTTCTGACCATATCCAGCATGTCTCGTTAGTCAGGTCTGTGCTGAGAAGACTGTTGAAGCATGATCTATATGTTAAACAGGAGAAAAGTTTGTTTTTCCATCGGTCCGTGTCTCATATCCACGGAAGGAGTGGAGATGGAGGGGCAACAAGTCAGCGCAGTCAGGTCATGGCCCATCCCCAATTCCGTGAAAGCAGTTCAGCGATTTCTGGGGTTCGCCACCTATTTCCAGAGGTTCATCCGGGGCTTCAGCACGGTGGTCGCGCCTCTTACCTCCCTGCTGAGAGGAGGTCCCCAGTGGCTTCGTTGGACGGCGGAGGCGGAGAGGGCGTTCGAGATGCTGAAGGCACTTTTCACCACTGCTCCCGTGTTGGCACATCCCGACCCCTCACTCCCCTTCATCGTAGAGGTGGATGCCTCTGAAGTAAGATATATGGCGCAGTGCTGTCCCAGTGTACCGGGGACCCCTCCAAAGCTGCGGCCCTGTGCTGTCTCCTCTAAGCAGCTGAGCCCCGCCCAGTAGAACTACGACGTAGGAAACGGGAACTTTTGGCAGTCAAGAAGGCTCCGAAGGCATGGAGGCACTGGCTGGAGGGGTCCAAACACCTTTCCCGATGTGGACAGACCACCGCAACCTGGAGTACATTAGGGTAGCGAAGAGGCTAAACCCGAGACAAGCCAGGTGGGCTCTATTCTTTGCCAAGAATGTGAAGGCGGACGTCCTGTCTCGCCTCTATGACGTAGAGGAGAGGCAGGGAGAGGAGACCCCCATCATCCCTCCGTTCCACATCATCGCACCAGTGGTATGGGATGTGGACGCCGACATACGGAAGGCCCTGCATACGGAACCCGCACCTGCACAGTGCCCGGAGAACCGCGCCTATGTGCCCACAAGTGTGCGGAACCGCCTCCTTTCCTGGGCACACTCGGCGCCTGTGTCGGGTCATGCTGGGATAGGCCATACCATCCCCTGCCTAACGGAAAAGTACTGGTGGCCCACCTTGGCAAGGGACATCCTGGTTTACGTCTCTTCCTGCTCCATCTCTGTTCAGTCAAAGACACCCAGACACCTCCCTTATGGAAAGCTCCTTCCCCCGCCGGTTCCTCAACGACCCTCGGTGGACTTTGTCACTGATCTTCCCCCCTCCCAGGGGAACACCACCATTCTCATTGTTGTGGCCCGGTTTTCCAAAGCTTGTCGCCTCCTTCCTCTGCCTGGGATTCCGTCGCCATGCAATCTGTGGAGGCTCTTTTTATGCACATCTTTCGGCACTACGGGATCCCGGAGGATATTGTGTCAGATTGTGGCCCTCAGTTCACCTCACAGTTATGGAAGGCGTTCATGGAACGCCTGGGGGTCACGGTCAGTCTCACCTCCGGGTATCGGCCTCAAGCTAATGGGCAGGTGGAGAGGGTCAACCAGGAGGTGGGCAGGTTCCTGCGCTGTTACTGTCAGGATCGGCCGGGGGAGTGGGCAGATTTTCTACCTTGGACGGAGTAGTGCAGAATTCCCTCCGCCACTCCTCCACTAACCTCACTCCTTTCCAGTGTGTGTTGGGGTATCAGCCGGCCCTGGCACCTTGGCATCTGAGCCAGATCGAGGCTCCTGTGGGGTATCAGTGGTTTCAGCGAGCTGAGGAGATCTGCAACGCTGCGTACCCTCGTCTCCAGCGTGCTGTGTGTTGGCACAATGAACAAGCCGACCGCCACCGCAGTGAGGTGCCTGTTTCCTCCCCAGGCGACCGGGTCTGGCTCTCCACCCGGAACCTACTACTCCACCTGCCCTGCAGGAAGCTGACCCCACGGTTTGTGGGGCCGTTTAACCTCTTCGGGATAGGGGGCAGTATTTTCACGTCCGGATGAAAAGCGTGCCCAAAGTAAACTGCCTGCTACTCAGGCCCAGAAGCTAGGATATGTATATAATTGGTACACTTAGATAGAAACAGTCTAAAGTTTCTGAAACTGTTTGAATAATGTCTGTGAGTATAACAGAACTGATATGTCAGGCAAAAACGTGACAAAAATCCATCCAGGAAAGAAAAATTGAGGTCACTCTCTTTTCAATGGATTTTCGATGGGGATCTAGATTTCTAAGGCACTTGCTTGCAGTTCCTATCGCTTCCACTAATTGTCAACAGTCTTTAGAAATTGGTTGATGTTTCTCTTTTGAGAAATGAAGAAGGAGGGCTGTTCAGAACGAGGATCGAGTCTAGTGTACTGTTTGTTAGGGGCGCGCGACCTGAAAGCTCGCTCCACTTTGTTTTCGTCCGGTATTGAACACAGTTTATCCCGTCTTAAATTTGATCAATTATTTATGTTAAAAAATACATAAAGTTGTATTAGGAAAGTTGTTTGAAATGTTTGGAACAAGTTTACAGATGACTTATTAGATATTTTGTACTCGAGTTGGAACCGGTGTTTTTCTGGATCAAACGCACCAAATAAATGGACATTTTGAAGATATAACAACAGAATTTATCAAACAAAAGGACCATTTGTGATGTTTATGGGACATATTGGAGTGCCAACAAAAGAAGATCTTCAAAGGTAAGGCATGAATTATATTGTTTGTTTGGAGGGGTGCTATCCTCAGATAATCGCATGGTTTGCTTTCGCCGTAAAGCCTTTTTGAAATCTGACACGTTGGCTGGATTAACAACAAGTGTAGCTTTAATTTGGTGCATTGCATGTGTGATTTCATGAAAGTTTAGTATTTATAGTAATTTAATTTGAATTTGGCTCTCTGCCATTTCACCGGATGTTGTTGAGGGGTTCCGCTAGCGGAACATCTAGCCGTAACAGGTTTTAAAGTCCTGAGGAGGGTTAATGAGGTAACGTACCGTTTACAACTCCTAGTTGATAAACGCATTAACCCAACCTTTCACGTGTCTCTCCTCAGGCCAGTGGTGCCTGGTTCCCTCCTCTGGACATCGAGGGAGCTCCGGCGAACTCGGTCCGGGAGATCCTGGATTTCGGGGTACTGTCACGGATCCCCTCGGTACTGCTGCTCATTCTGTTCACCAGTTCCGGAGGTCAACGTCACCAGCTTTCTAGGCTTCACTGAACGAGTTTCAATATCATCAACCCCAGACGGTCTTGTCTGATTACACAGACCTGGTTCCCATTTCCCCTGATTAGTATGTTATATAAATTATATGTCCTCTGTTCCCTCTGTCTTTGTCGGTCATTTTTCCCATATCCGTTGGTCGTGTGAGTACCTATGCGTTGGTGCAGCTATTATGCTGCGTGCTTTATGTATTGTGTATTATCGTCCCGTGTCGTTCAACGAGGTTTACCCTTGCTCTTTTGTTTGGGTACAAACAAGTGTTTTGTACACGTGTTTCTTTTGGGTGTATTAAAAAACCCTATGGTGTATTCCTGAGTCTCCAAATACTTTATACCACACTATAAAAGTAATGTGATGGACCTGACTCCCAATGGGCAACATTTACAACAGGTTTTCTCCTGAAGTTTGTTTCTATTACTTTCTACTTTGAAAACCTATACAGTACCAGTCAAAGGTTTGGACACACCTACTCATTCAAGGGTTTTTCTTTATTTTGACAATTTTCTACATTGAAGAATAATAGTGAAGACATAAAAACTATAAAATAACACATATGGGAACATGTGGTAACCAGAAAAGTGTTTAAAAAATATTATATTTGAGATTTTCAAAGTAGCCACCCTTCGTATTGACAGCTTTGCACACTCTTGGAATTCTCCCAACCAGCTTCATGAAATAGTCACAAGGAATGCATTTCAATTAACAGATGTGCCTTCTTAAAAGTTAATTTGTGGCATTTCTTTCCTTCTTAATGCGTTTCAGCCAATCAGTTGTGTTTTGACAAGGTAGGGTTGGTATACAGAATATAGCCCTATTTGGTAAAAGACCAAGTCCATATTATGGCAAGAAGAGATCAAATAAGCAAAGAGAAATGACAGTCCATTACTTTAAGACATGAAGGTCAGTCAGTATGGAATATTTCTAAAACTTTGAAAGTTTCTTCAAATGCAGGTGCAAAAACCATCAAGCGCTATGATGAAACTGGCTCACGTGAGGACTGGCACAGGAAAGGAAGACCTAGAGTTACCTCTGCTGCAGAGGATAATTTCATTCGACTTACCAGCCTCAGAAATTGCAACCCCCCCCCCCCAAATTATTTGTTTTTCAACAGGACAATGAACCAAAACACCTCCAGGCTGTGTAAGGGATATTTGACCAAGAAGGAGAGTGATAGAGTGCTGCATCCAATGACCTGGCCTCCACCATCACCCTAGCGTTGGACTAGTAACCGAAAGGTTGCAAGTTCGAATCCCCGAGCTGACAAGGTCCAAATCTGTCATTCTGCCCCTGAACAGGCAGTTAACCCACTGTTCCTAGGCCGTCATTGAAAATAAGAATTTGTTCTTAACTGACTTGCCTAGTAAAATAAAGGTTAAAATAAATGTAAAAAATAAAATAAATTTAAATTTAAAAAACTCAACCCAATTGAGATGGTTTGGGATGAGTTGGACTGCAGAGTGAAGGAAAAGCAGCCAACAAGTGCTCAGCATATGTGGGAACTCCTTCAAGACTATTAAAAAAAAGCATTCCCGGCAAAGCTGGTTGAGAGATTGCTAAGAGTGTGCAAAGTTGTCAAGGCAAAGGGTGGCAACTTTGAGGAATCTCAAATATAAAATATATTTGGATTTTTTTAACCCTTTTTTGGTTACTAGATGATTCCATATGTGTTATTTCATAGTTTTGATGTCTTCACTATTATTCTACAATGTAGAAAATAGCAAAAATAAAGAAAAACCCTGAAAATAGTAGGTGTGTCCAAACTTTTGACTGGTACTGTAAGTACAACAGGAATGCAAAATACTATTATGATTTCAGTTGGTTTACAGCATTTCCATCGACATTCTGACATTAAGCATGGTGACACCTTCGAAGATGCTCTGTCATTCACCTAAGCTCAAAACAACACTGCAAGAAGCCATAGTGGAAGGGCTTAGTGAAGGACAATGCACACAGAAGGTCCTAAACCAATCAGAATTGGACAAAACAACAACTCAGGATTTCCCAAAACAAGAGGAAAAAAGCACATGTGACATAACTTGGAGGTGTTGATTTGTACATTTCACCATGTTTAACACCAAGACCAACAACCAAGCAGGAGATGTGTTTACGTTCCATTTATGTCTCTTCTCTCACCCTAAATGTACTGTACTTGAACCCTTTTCAAATCAGAATACAAATACAATCCATCGCAGTGCTAGCTGTGCCACCAGAGACTCTGGGTTCGAGCCCAGGCTCTGTCGCAGCCGGCCGCGACCGAGAGGTCCACGCTGACCAGGTCGCTAGGTGTACGGTGTTTCCTCCGACACATTGGTGCGGCTGGCTTCCGGGTTGGATGCGCGCTGTGTTAAGAAACAGTGCGGCTTGGTTGGGTTGTGTTTCGGAGGACGCATGGCTCTCGACCTTCTCCCGAGTCCGTACGGAGGTTGTAGCAATGAGACAAGACAGTAACTACTAATAATTGAAAACCACGAAATTGGGGAGAAAAGGGGGTAACAAAAACAAAAAGAATACAAATACAATCAAGGAAAGGGTGGGGGATGTTCTTCTCAGCAATGAAAATTCAGATTCTCAATTGGATTGAGGTCTGGGATTTGACTAGGCCATTCCAAGACATTTAAATGTTTCCCCTTAAACCACTTGAGTGTTGTTTTAGCAGTATGCTTAGGGTCATTGTCCTCCTGGAAGGTGAACCTCCATCCCAGTCTCAAATCTCTGGAAGACTGAAACAGGTTGCCCTCAAGAATTTCCCTGTATTTAGCGCCATCCATCATTCCTTCAATTCTGACCAGTTTCCCAGTCCCTGCTGATTAAAAACATGGTGTTCTTGGGGGGATGAGAGGTGTTGGGTTTGCCCCAGACATAGCGTTTTCCTTGATGGCCAAAAAGCTCAATCTGACCAGAGTACCTTCTTCCATATGTTTGGGGAGTCTCCCACATGCCTTTTGGAAAACACCACACGTGTTTGCTTATTTTATTCTTTAAACAATGGCTTTTTTTCTGGCCACTCTTCTGTAAAACCCAGCTCTGTGGAGTGTACAGCTTAAAGTGGTCCTATGTACAGATACTCCAATCTCTGCAGTGGAGCTTTTCAGCTCCTTCAGGGTTATCTTTGGTCTCTTTGTTGCCTCTGATTAATGCCCTCCTTGCATCGTCGGTTAGTTTTGGTGGGCGGCCCTCTCTTGGCAGGTTTGTTGTGGTGCCATATTCTTTCCATTTTTTAATAATGGATTTAATGGTGCTCTGTGGGATGTACAAAGTTTCAGATATATTTTATAACAAAACCCTGACCTGTACTTCTCCACAACTTTCTCTCTGGCCTGTTTGGAGAGGTCTTCATAGTGATCTTCCTTGGTCTTCATAGTATCACTTGCTTGGTGGTGCCCCTTGCTCAGTGGTGTTGCAGACTCTGGGGCCTTTCAGAACAGGTGTATATATATATATATACTGAGATCATGTGACAGATCATGTGACACTTTAGATTGCACACAGGTGGACTTTATTTAACTAATTATGTGACTTCTGGAAGTAATTGGCTGCACCAGATCTTATTTAAGGGCTTCATAGCAAAGGGGATGAATACATATGTACGCACCACTTTTCCCTTTTTTATTATTTAGAATTTGAAACAAGTACTTTTTTTCATTTCACTTCACCAATTTGGACTATTATGTGTATGTCCATTACATGAAATTCAAATAAAAATCCATTTAAATACCAGGTTGTAATGAAACACAATAGGAAAAACACCAAGGGGGTGAATACCTTTGCAAGGCACTGTATTCCCATGCATGCTAACTATCATAATCAAATATGCATCATCAACGGAGGCCACATAACAGCAGCACCTGCAGCCTATGGTGACATCTTATCCCAGCATCTAGATTCCTATTGTAGCTGTGGTCTCTCAGCCCGCCCCATCTCTCACGGTGAGCATAGTAGTAGCCTATACTGTAGTGAGCGCAATGGAAGGGGCTCCAGACCCAGACCACGACCAGACAAGGCCTCTGGGGGCTGGGTGAGGGGAACAATGTTGCTTTCACCTCCCCTTTCTGATTTCCAACCCTGTCTGTCTGTGTGGCTACTGTGATTTGCTGTGCTCTATAGCTGTGGTTGGGGCTGGGGCTTAGGATGGGGCAATGCCTGGGGTGGTCTCACACAGACAGGGCTAGAGAGAGGGGTATTCAGCCCGCCATCCTCAATTGAAGCCCTGTGACAGCAAGGTCAGTCCCCTGCTTTCTCCCTTGTCTCTCACTGCAGAGTCAGACACAGACACATCTACAGCCTCCCACAGCCCTCAATTTGCATACATCTGCATGTGGGCATAAATATGCATGTGTTGCAAATGCAGCCGCTTGGGACAACTTCTGGGCTGCCAAACCTTACAGGGACACAATGGGCAGCCACTCGGCTTCTCTGTTTCATCTCCCCACCAGTCACCATGGGACAGTCTGACAACACATGGACATGTCACTCTCAGCTCCTTGATTTACATGCATGGGAATGTCTACGTGAGGGCATACCAGCGCTGTATTGGACAATGTGTGTTCTGAGAACCAGGATAATAGTTTTGGAAATAAGATTGGAAATAGCATTAGCATCCATTTACCTCAATTCAGTTTTTTCACACATCTTTTGAGATAGTCCTTCATAGAAAACCAAACACACTTGCAAAAAGATTACTCAAATTCAACTGCAGTTACGAAACATAGCTTGGTTGTGGCTGAGTCCAGAGCCTGAATGGATGACCATCGGGGCTAGCGACAATTACTGTGTCCCTCCCCTGGGTGTGGAGGAATGTGTGGAGTGCTTCACTGCCGAGAGGAGTCAGACCTGCCTTCAATCAGCCCGACTCATTCACAAGACTGTGTGAGTGTGTGTGTGTGTGTGTGCGTGTGTGTGTGTGTGTGTGTGTGTGTGTGTGTGTGTGTGTGTGTGTGTGTGTGTGTGTGTGTGTGTGTGTGTGTGTGTGTGTGTGTGTGTGTGTGTGTGTGTGTGTGCGTGCACCACCCAGCAGCCTCAGGTCCCTCAGAGGGACCAGGCCAACATGAGGCAGGCAGGGACGCGTCAATCATGGCTCCCGTTGGACAGAGATGTCTCGCCAGGCAGAACAATACCGCCAGACCGGGCCGCGTGCACTCTCTAGCTCTCTGCCTTGCCTAGCAACCAGCCTCAAGTGAGAGAGAAGCGCCATCCCTAGCAACAGGAGCCGAGCAATGAAAAGGCCTTGCACCTTAGCAACGGCGCCCTGCAGTAGAGAGAGGGCCTTCTCTGTGACCGACTGAAAAGTCCTCTTTATTTATCCAGTGTGAAGTTCAACTGATGGTTCGGAGAGGAGACCCCTCCCTCTCTCCGTCACTTGTCACACAGAGAATGAAGAGAGGCAGAAACTTGGAGAGGAAGAAAAGAAAGGGGCAGATACTTGGAGGATAAGATCATGACTAATTGTTGTTCTTTGCGATGGAGGTCTGACAGAGACTCTAAAACAACTGCAGTGAGCTGCAGGCCACTGGTACAGAATGATGATGACGGGCTGGGGGGTTGGAGCACAGGCTCTCCTTTGCATATGAAAGAAAAGAGCGGGAATGTAGAACGAGGAAGGAATAGGAATATGGGAAAAGTTACTCGAGAGCAACTTGCTTGAATGCTAAAGGAACAGATATGTGCTACCGGAGAGAGATTCATTTGAGAGCTCACCGATGTGACTGGCGTTTAGGCAAATAAACCAAAAGTCAATCCATTCTCAAAGTGTTGGCTTAAAAAACATCCTAACAACACTCCCAGATGGTGGAACAGAAGGGCCGTGGAGAGGTGTAGATGGTGGAACAGAAGGGCCGTGGAGAGGTGTAGATGGTGGAACAGAAGGGCCGTGGAGAGGTGTAGATGGTGGAACAGAAGGGCCGTGGAGAGGTGTAGATGGTGGAACAGAAGGGCCGTGGAGAGATGTAGATGGTGGAACAGAAGGGCCGTGGAGAGGTGTAGATGGTGGAACAGAAGGGCCGTGGAGAGGTGTAGATGGTGGAACAGAAGGGCCGTGGAGAGATGTAGATGGTGGAACAGAAGGGCCGTGTAGATGGTGGAACAGAAGGGCCGTGGAGAGATGTAGATGGTGGAACAGAAGGGCCGTGGAGAGGTGTAGATGGTGGAACAGAAGGGCCGTGGAGAGATGTAGATGGTGGAACAGAAGGGCCGTGGAGAGATGTAGATGGTGGAACAGAAGGGCCGTGGAGAGTTGTAGATGGTGGAACAGAAGGGCCGTGGAGAGGTGTAGATGGTGGAACAGAAGGACCGTGGAGAGGTGTAGATGGTGGAACAGAAGGACCGTGGAGAGGTGTAGATGGTGGAACAGAAGGGCCGTGGAGAGGTGTAGATGGTGGAACAGAAGGGCTGTGGAGAGGTGTCTATGGTGGAACAGAAGGGCCATGGAGAGGTGTAGATGGTGGAACAGAAGGGCCGTGGAGAGTTGTAGATGGTGGAACAGAAGGGCCGTGGAGAGGTGTAGATGGTGGAACAGAAGTGCCGTGGAGAGGTGTAGATGGTGGAACAAAAGGGCCGGAGAGAGGTGTAGTTGTCCTAAGTACTTTCTTGGTGCTTCCTTTTTTTGATGGTGGGTTAAATTTAGGGGCCTGTTGTATTTCCCTTTCTTTCTCTCTCTCTTTATCTTTTCCTTCACTCTGTCAGGTAGCCATCCTTTTTTCCCGGTGCCAGTGAAGGAGGATCAGTTAAGTTCTCCTGTCTGGTAACAGAGGGATTGATTAAAGGTCCAATGTAGCCATTTAATCTCAATATCAAATCATTTATGGGTAGCAATTAAGTACTTTACTGTGATTGTTTTCAATTCAAATCCTCAAAAATAAACAAAAATAGCTTCTTGGCAAAGAGCAATTTTTAAAGCAAGAATTTTTCTAGAACTGTCTGTGAGAGGTCTGAGTGAGGGGTTTAATTGGATGAGCCTAATCGTAGGGATATTTAACCTGAAAACTATCTGTTAACGGCAGAGAGGTTTGAAACTCTCTTTGTTATTGGTCTATTAACTTATATCGCCTGGTGATTTCGCCTGGCAGGCCAAAACTACATCCCATCAAAACAGGCTGAAATTTCATGTGGTCTTTTCAAACAGCTCTTACACTAAAAGGGCATTATAATAATTTTCACAATTTCACAGTATAATTCCAACCTCATAGTGTGTAAATATATATAAAACACAGGAAAATAACGTTTTTGGCTGCACTGGGCCTTTATAGAATGCTGTCAATCAGTTTATTCTGATCAATTTGTCTCTATCATGGCTGGGGAAGGTCAGTAGGCCTGTATTCAGGGCCTAAACCCTGTCATTATCAGTAACTCTATTCCTCCAGCAGCATCCTGACGCAAGAAAGGATATTGTCTCCACTCAGAGACCGCTCTGGGTGTGGGGATGAGCACCCAGGCTGCTCCAACAACTTCTTTACGGAAGCTTAATTTGCAGCTCTGTTTTAGAAAACCATCTTGCAATCACTATCACATCTTAACTTATTCTCAGGACCAGAAATATAATAGCTTTATTTTACAGTCAATGGTCTGCCATTGATAAAGTATCAGTTGTACTGTCTAACAATATTCAAAATAAAATTGTCTGTCTGTTTCACCCTTTGACTTTATGTCCTCCAGCTATTTCTCCATCTACAATTCCAGAAAATGATTAGCAACTAAGAAAACGATATAAACAAAGGAATGTCTGTGATGTTCTACTTGCATTTTCAAAGAACCTTTAAGTCCTGAATAGTCACATTTCTAGTTAATGCTCCGAGGGCATTGGTGTGCAATAAAACAACTGAGTGACAGTAAGAAAATACAGCATAGTGGGGTGACTCATCCTCCCGATTTGACAACATGTCAACTAACGAGTGAACACAGCTACAAAACTTTGTTGACACTGTCTAGACCAGGGGTGTTCCTGGAGAGACAGGTACTGTAGGATTTTGTCCCAACTAGGCACCACACCAGACCAACAGAGCTAATTGATCAGTTCAGTGATGGACTAAATTCAACACACCTCGTCTTCCAGGTTGGTTAAATCAAAAACAGGACCAGGGTTGCCTACCCCTGGTCGAGACTTACAGTCCTGACTTGTAGTTAATTATCCAGCAGCATCGCCAAGGGAGGGATTTCAGATCCCAGAGATGATACCAGCAATAATCACAACATATAATATGCATTTCAACTTACTGTTGGGTTCATGATGAGCACCACAATGAGCATTGTAGCAGCTACACAGAACCTTCAATCACATTAAACCCTTTTCATCTCCTATTCATTCTCTGATTCTACCTGCCAATCAAACCAAGCTATTGGTTTATAAAAGGCTAATGATCACCTCTCGATTAGACGGCACTATAAGACATTTCCCCACCAGCCTTCTCCCACTCTAATTGGTGGCCTGATGCAGGTGGAGCAACTAATTGGATCCATTTAATCCAGCCCCGCTCACCACCCCTTTCACACCATCACTGATCCTGCTGCTTTTGTGTCCTGATCAAAGCCCAGTCCATCTATGAATTGATGTTTCTCTGGTTCTCCCTCCTCAGTGACTCCTCTCCAGAGTCATTCCCTCCCAAGAACATCCCCTTTGACCCCAACAGATGGACTAATGTCAGATGGCAAAACAAATGTTTTACAAAGAACAGTGTTCTATCTGTGAATAGGTGACGATTGGGGATGGCAGAGGAGCGTGGAGCGTTTGTAGGGCAGTTCTCCATCGACATAAGCATCTACCTCTGTCAAAAAAACCCTGGTCTATAGAATCTACCTCTCTCACAGAGTGGAAAAGAACCAATCTATGACTACAACAGTCTCAGGTAGCAGTATCTTTTTCTCAGTGACCTAAAAGAGCTTGATAGATAAAATCAACACACATCCAGTTATGTCACCTGTCATGAAAGAATGTGGGTCAGGAAAGAGTAGTGATATATGACTATATTTATTACCTGACACTCCCTCTCCCTCTCCAAGGCACTCCCTCTCCCTCTCCAAGGCACTCCCTCTCCTTCTCCAAGACACTCCCTCTCCCTCTCCAAGGCACTCCCTCTCCCTCTCCAAGGCACTCCCTCTCCCTCTCCAAAGCACTCCCTCTCCCTCTCCAAGGCACTCCCTCTCCCTCTCCAAGACACTCCCTCTCCCTCTCCAAGGCACTCCTTCTCCCTCTCCAAGGCACTCCCTCTCCAAGACACTCCCTCTTCCTCTCCAAGGCACTCCCTCTCCAAGGCACTCCCTTTCCCTCTCCAAGGCACTCTCTCTCCAAGGCACTCCCTCTCCCTCTCCAAGACACTCCCTCTCCCTCTCCAAGGCACTCCCTCTCCCTCTCCAAGGCACTCCTTCTCCCTCTCCAAGGCACTTCTTCTCCAGGTTCTCCTTCTCCCTCTCCAAGGCACTCCCTCTCCCTCTCCAAGGCACTCCCTCTCCCTCTCCAAGGCACTCCCTCTCCCTCTCCATGGCACTCCCTCTCCCTCTCCAATACACTCCCTCTCCCTCTCCAAGGCACTCCCTCTCCCTCTCCAAGGCACTCCCTCTCCCTCTCCAAGGCACTCCTTCTCCCTCTCCAAGGCACTTCTTCTCCAGGTTCTCCTTCTCCCTCTCCAAGGCACTCCCTCTCCCTCTCCAAGGCACTCCCTCTCCCTCTCCAAGGCACTCCCTCTCCCTCTCCAAGGCACCCCCTCTCCTTCTCCAAGGCACTCCTTCTCCCTCTCCAAGGCACTCCCTCTACCTCTCCAAGGCACTCCCTCTCCCTCTCCAAGACACATCCCTCTCCCACTCCAAGGCACATCCCTCTCCCTCTCCAAGGCACTCCTTCTCCAGGTACTCCTTCACGTCTTTCTCTGTCTCAGAGGTGCATAGAGCCCTGAAAGCAATTGATGTCAACAAATCCCCTGGACCTGTTGATCTAGACCCCCGCCTACTACAGTTAGCTGCAGACATCATTGCTCCTCCTTTAACATACAACTTTCTAACCTCACCCTAGAATGTAATGAAATCCACAAGTTGTGGAAATCAGCATTTGCCCTACCTCTTTAGAAAGGAGGTGATCCTACTCTACTGAATAAGTATCGGCCCATATCTAAATGGTCTGTTTCTGGCAAAGGTATTGGAATCCCTAGTCATTAAGCATTTTAAAGCCTGCCTCCAGGAAAACAATATTTTCAGTGGTACGCGATCAGGTTTCAGGTCTAGCCTCAGCACTGTCACAGCAACTTTGAAGGTTCTGATTGATGTTCACTGTGCCCTGGATAAGAAGCTGCATTGTGTATCTGCAATCATAGACTTGTCAAAGGCATTCGACACTGTGGACTATACTGTCTTGGTGCAGAGATTGAAGGGTATTGGGATTACTCATGTTATGGAGTGATTTGTTAACTACCTGTCAATACAACTATCTGCCTTAACACACTTTTCTAACTGTTCTAACCATCTGCCTTAACACGGTTCTAAGTCGGACACCATAGAGCTGTGCTCAGATATGCCTCAAGGATCAATTTTAGGTCCCCTGTTGTTTATTATCTAGATCAACAACATTTGGAGACATATTGAGACAGTTGATGTATATTTTTATGTGGATGACACTGTTCTCTATTCAAATGGCAGCCGTTTGACTTTGGTATTTGAAAAAGCTCAGACAGCTTTTAACATCATTCAACATAATCTGTACGATTTGAGGCTTGTAGTTCCTTTGTCGCCAGAAAATAGTTGGTTTGTTGTACTTTTAATATGTGTTGGACTAAGGTGATCCTATTTATGTGTAAGCCTCAAGCTCTACACTGAAGGCTCTTGACTCTGTATATCATGCAGCCCCACATGAAAAAAATACTATAGTATACTATGGTATGAATACTATAGTATTCACTGTAGTGTTTTTGAAGACTTTATTGTAATATTTGCTGTAGTGTTACGAACATGACTGTAGTATACTCTACTATTCAGTTTACTATAGTATAAATACTGTAGTAAAAAAAACGGTAAAATACTATAGCAATTACTGTAGTGTTTTGTGGACTGTAGTATACTGTAGTATTTACTATAGTTTTAAAATATTTTTTTTAAACTTTGTGATAGAAGTGGGGGCTTTGTCCTTGAGGAAATCCATGGGACAAAATCCTCAAAGAGCTAATTTTCCATGATCTGTAGTGTTTGGTTTGTTGGTTGGTCAGAGGTCTGAATAGATAGTTCATAGCTTCTCCTCTTTTCTTTAATTAAAACCTCTTAAGGATCTGCTCCTTTTTTTCAAAATTTCACCTAAAATGACATATCCAAATCTAACTGCCTGTAGCTCAGGACCTGAAACAAGGATATGCATATTCTTGATACCATTTGAAAGGAAGGTTTGTGGAAATGTGAAATGAATGTAGGAGAATATAACACAATCGATCTGGTAAAAGATAATACCAATATATTTTGTTGTTGTTGTTGTTTTTTTGTATTTTATTTGTACCATCATCTTTGTAATGCAAGAGAAAGGCCAAAATGAATTATTTGAGCCAACGCTCAATTTAGACTTTAGACAACAGTGCATGTGCAAAGTTTTAGACTGATCCAATGAACTATTGCATATATATTCAAAACGTTGTATCAAGACTGCCCAAATGTGCTTAATTGGTTTATTCATACATTTTCAAGTTCATAATTGTGCACTCTCCTCAAACAATAACATTGTATCTTTTCACTATAATAGCTACTGTAAATTGAACAGTGCTGTTAGATTAACAAAAATTTATGTTTTCTGCCCATATCATATATGTCTATGTCCTGGAATTTTTTTTAGTTTCTTACAACCTCATGCTAATCACATTAGCCTATGTTAGCTCAACCATCCCGAGGTCAGGACACCGATCCTGTAGAGGATAACCTGTAGGGAACACAATATATGGTCTATACTTGGTATGTAGTTTTCTCACTTATGGGTGGCGCAAATTGGGATATGGTAAGGGGAATGGGCAGGGTATGTGCAAACAATTAAATACTGTAGTATATACTATGGTAATTACTATTGTGTTTTTGCAGACTGTAGTGTTTTTGCAGACATTACTGTATAATTGAATATAGCGTTTTGTGGTCGGTTGTATAATGCAGTATTTACTATTATACTATTTATTCTACAGTTGTATTTGTTTTTCTCCCACCTTTATTTAACCAGGTCATCCAGTTGAGAACAAGTTCCCATTTACAACTGTGACCTGGCCAAGATAAAGCAAAGCAGTGCGACAACAACAACACAGAGTTGCACATGGATTAAACAAACGTACAGTCAATAACACAATAGAGAAATCTGTATACAGTGTGTGCAAATGAAGTAAGGAGGTAAGGCAATAAATAGGCCAATAGTGGCAAAGTAATTACAATTGAGCAATTTACACCGTAGTGATAGATGTGCAGATGAGGATGTGCAAGTAGAAATACTGGTGAGCAAAAGAGCAGAAAAACAAAAACAAATATCGGGATGAGGTAGTTGGTTGGATGGATGGGCTATTTTCAGATGGGCTGTGTACAGCTGCAGCGATCGGTAAGCTGCTCTGACAGCTGACGCTTAAAGTTAGTGAGGGAGATATAAGTACCCAACTTCAGTGATTTTTGCAATTCGTTCCAGTCATTGGCTTCAGAGAACTGAAAGGAAAGGCGGCCAAAGGAGGTGTTGTCTTTGGGGATGACCAGTCAAATATACCTGCTGGAGCGTGTGCTACAGGTGGGTGTTGCTATGGTGTCCAGTGAGCTGAGATAAGGCGGAGCTTTACCTAGCAAAGACGTATAGATGACCTGGAGCCAGTGGGAATACTCCAACATTCTATAGTAAGTATACACATGATTGAGGTATACTATATTGCGTAGTATAGTTTTCTACAGTATACTACAGTTTACTACAGAATTCTATAATAAGTGCCGTAGTATTCTATAGTAAACCGTATTATATCTTCATGTGGGGCCCTTCATTTGTCACCAATCAGAGACGTCTAACTCATCCATGTGATCTCTACTGTGCTGTGGACATCACTAGCAACACTCAGGCTCAAAACACTGGTACATTCTTATTTAGAAGGCCATTTTAGGGAAACGGACATTTTATCTATCCTCTCTTCTAGCTCGAAATTAAAACAAGCTCAAATCTCAATGTTGTTTTATGATAACAATCCTGAAAATTAGAACCGAGCATGGAAAAAAGTCCTTTCATTACTCAGTCCCCTGGTCTTGGAATTCCCTCCAAGCCAACCTAAAGTGCCAGGATCTGGTAGTAGTTGTTTCTAATTGTCACCTGATGTCACTAGTTTGCGTTTCCTTACGTAAGGAAAAATGTTGTTTTACTTAACAAACACCACACACACATCCACTGTTTGTTTGCCGGTGTATTTGTGCTGTTGCCAGCGTCTTCTGTCTGTGTTGTCCATTTTGTCTTACATTATTTTTCTTATCCCCCATCCTCACAGGCGGCATTTTGCGTCTTGCCAGGCCGTTATTGTAAATAAGAATTTGTTCTTAATTGACTTACCTGGTTAAATAAAGGTTAAATAAAAAAAATATGGCAATGGGCCTAGTTCAGTGTGTGGAAACACGGAGATGAGAAGTTTCCTTTATGTATTATTCCACCCCTGATAATTCTCACTTTCCAGAATGTTTCAAGAGGGTGTCCTTCCCAACCAGAAACCTCTTTCACATTCATTCCTTCCACATCACATCCATTCAAGCACCTAAGCACAAAAGACCATCCACAGCCTCAGTGTTCAAATGAAATGGTGCGACTAGTTGAAGTTCTTTCTCCATTAATGCTCCACCTGGGACCTGGAGGGAAGCAAAGAGAAGCCTATTGTCTGTCATTAGGGAGCTGTGGTGTTGTGTGATGGCTGACTGACAGGAACAGACCTCTCAGGAAGCCTGATGATGATGAGTCTTATTAAGAGCAGAGGAGCCCCTGATAGTTCATTGAGTGGTGGGTTGGTGAGACCAGTGTGAGTCTGAGAATAGAGATCTATCAGCCCAGATGGACCCTGCAGCCTGCTCCAATCAGCTCACAAAAGTGATATAATTACCAGGGCGGGAGGGGAGAGGGCCGACACCTTTTGAGTTCTCCCGGTCCCCCCTTTCCCACCCACCCATTCTACCACACTCCAAGCTTACTGATTGTGCCACTCCTCCTGGCCCAGCCGTTATCCCCCTCCAACAACAGGCCAATTTGTCCCCGCGGCCCAGTACCCCACACCCACCTGCTGCGTTATTTAGCCCCTCTCCTGCACTTCAATGGCAGGTATTGATTAGAGAGCGACCACCCCCCCTTCACTTTCCCCGAAAATCTGCCCCCCCCTCTTCCCAGCAACCTTTAATCTGATTACAGGCTTTCTGCAGCCTTTCACATGGTGCTGGCCCCAGGGGGACAATGGTGGGTAGAGTGGTTTCACACACACTCCCAGGGTCATGTGATCCAGGAGAGGAGCTCCCTCCACTCTCCTCCAGCACCCCGGGACTATAAGAGGGTCTGCCCACCTGCCTGTCCTCCTACACTCTTCAAACACAGGATTAACAGGGACATCTCTGTTACAGTCCCACTGCCTCCTCCTCCTCCTGCCTTCTGCATCCCGCCTCCATCCCCCTCTGTCGGCCCCCCAAACTCCCACAGCCTTGTTTGATTAGCCAGAAGAAGATATTTGAAGCCATTTCCCTCTCACTTTCTCCCCCTCAGTCTCATTCTTTACCTCTTCTGTCTAGCATTCTCTCTCCCTCCGTTTGAAGCTCCAATCCCTCCTCCTCATGGGAAAGCTATGTGAATCAGGGAAATCGCTGCTCCACCCTCCCTGCTCTCCCCTGCTGTCCATCTAATTTATCCCATGTAATCCCCTAAACCTGGGCTGGAGTTGCTGCATACTGCCTTAGTGTCAGGGTTCCTCTGGTTGACTTTCCTCCCATCAGGATTAGAAGTGAGGAATTCCTCATAAAGTCACTTCAGGACTCAGGGGCCAAACCTAGGGACATGCGTTCACTGAACTTACTCCAGAGTAGATTCATTATGAAGAAGCTGTCCAATTCTCTCCAAATGCAGGTATATACAGTATATTTTGCCACTAATTCCTGTAGAAGACCATTTCCATTGTGAATAAATGGTCCCTGGGAAAATATTCAGCAAACTATTGTGTTCAAACTGATAGTTAAGATAAGTAACCTCATAATTAAGCTTAAATATATAAATCAAAATGTATTGTGTTCTCTTCACTCATAAAACCAGCTGGTTTGTCAGGCAGGCACAAAGCTAGTGTCCACACAGAGTGTTTAGAGTTCATTAAACGCCATGGTGATGGATCAGGAAATGACCCTATTGACTGGTCTGTCCAGTGACCCGAGATCTCTGTTAGGCCTCATTACCATGAGAATCCTGGCATTGGAAAGGTTGCCCTTGAGGGTGACCAGTCTGGTATGACAAAAATGGACAGGCCACAGACCTCTATCAGGCCAGCTCATCCCCTCTCCTTAACCCACCACACCCACATATATGCTCAGCGAGCAATGATATGGTTTGCTTTTTGTCTGTGTTTATGGTCCTACTAATAACCCCCCTTTGACCTGATGCAGATACTCTTGAAATAGAAATGTGTATGGGTATATGAGAGTGAAAGTAAGTTATTCAGGGGTACTTGGTACAATGATGGTGATAATCATGTCTGTCAGACCTATAATGAACATACCATAGAGAGGCTCAGACAGAAGACACAGGACATATTCCACATCAGTGGCGTATTTAACCTTTATTTTTTTAACCTTTATATAATGCTGAGACCAAGGTCTCTTTTCCAGATGAGCCCTGTTTAGCACCACAATACACATCAAAATACAATATACACATGAAACTACACATCCATATACACATTAAAATACACAACAATACATTAAAATAATACCTGTTCACAGAAAACACAGAGCGAGAGATGAGGGGAGGGACTTGGCTGAGAGTAACAAATGGTAGGGCCAACACCAGGCCTCTGACAGTAAGTCAGAGGGGTGCTCTTCACTTCACAGAGTGTGACAGAGATTGATCTAACCTTTACCTCTAACATGTTGCCATATAAGGCTAAACAAGTGTCTCTGGTTATGTAATACAGCCCCTTGGGCCCCTGGATTGACCTCTCTAAGCCCTCCAACTCCCAACTTTGACCGGAGGAAGTGGCCAGGCTAGGTCACAATGACATTGGGGTGTGCCTCGTGAGTCAGGACAGAGAACCCTGCTACGTACCTCTCAGACTGGCTGTGGCTCAAGGCACAGGAGCAGGTTCTTTTTTTTTTACTAACTCAGATTTGAACACAGGGTGAGGTCAAAGGTGCTGGTCTAAGATCTCACTTAGTGTAGACAGGACAGAGCACCCTACATACAATAGCATCACACAATAAAGGTCCAAAGCTGATTCCTGGTAGGTATGTTCAGAGTAATTAGACTAGAAAATAGTGATTTACAGCACTTCTATGAGGAAAACAGTTGAGCGCAACACACTTTTCAAACACACCTTTAAGATACCACTGAAGCACTAGCCTAACCAAGAATATAGTGATAGCCCAAGAACATTTTCAAAAAAATGATTAATTCCTGTTAAACAAGTTGGAGCACTCAACAAACAGGCAGAGATAGGCCTGCCTAAACTCTAACCAAGAAAGTACTCAATACAAATAAATAGCTAAACTTTTGGGTTCGTGGCTTTAGACTAAAAAACTGTTTTATCAAAGTTAAAATACAGCTGCTGTATTAAGCCTCTAGAAAATACATGAAAATGCCAGTTAGTCATATTTAAACTTGCAAATATACAGACATTAAATCAATTTCAGAGGCAACTTACATAATAAAACTCCTTTCAAACTCTCCTTGGTTGTAATCTGTCCCAAAGAATCTTGTTACAACTACAGTCAATAACATTTACATTATTAATATATTCAAAACAATTCAAATAATATTACTGAACTGAAATAGATGACTTACCATGACTTTCAAACAATCACCAAACAATTCATCATCCTCAAACAGACATGGTCACATGGTGCAGGCCCCATAGTACTAGTCTCTCCAAAAGGGGGTACTTTTCACGGCACTTCCATAGAAAGTGATTTTTGTAGCAGGTTAGTTTTTGCTAGCTCTGACCCAAATCCTTTTTCTTAACCTTAACCTCAGTCTCCCAACGTGCTACGTTCATTTTCCTAATCTGCTGCGAAAAAGTAATTTTGCGTGCAGTGAAAAGCGGTTCCCCTCTCCGAAATTGCTGACTGCAGTTGCCTTTTAAAAGGATAGCAGGTCGTTGATTTTAGCCCTTCATTACCTCAGTGGTGGACATTCAAAAGGCCCCACCTGTTACAGTTCATGTTGATCATGCTGGTCTGTATGTATATCTTGTGTACAGTATCTTCTCATTCACACTGAGCATGACATCAGATATACACATACTAACATTCATTTTGCATGACTGTGGAGCTATCAAGGAGAAGAGGCAAACAGTATATTTAACCTCACATTTTATTTATTAAGTTATATGAGTAGCAACATTTAAATAAACATGATTTTAACAGTACAGTAAAAACATAATTAAGAGGTGGAAGACATAGAGGGCATCTCAGAAGGCAGGGGATACATTGAATCATTAGAGATAGTGATGAAAATGTGTTGGCATGTACATAGCTTTAAAAGCTGTTTAAATACAACATGTCACCACAAACGTTCAAGTAAAGTTTAAATGTACTTCTACACCTCAACACTAACTCTTTGGTTAAATACTTTAAATCTTTATCCCAAACAAAGAAAATGATCATGTTGGGGACTTAAAGGGTACTCCTGCATTGTGAAAATAGAGCAAAACTATTTTGGGTTTTTCAGAGCACTAGAGACAAAATATTCACTTTGAACTAAAAGTAAACTACTGTCCTCTTTACATATGCACCAGCTATATTAAAATACAATTTTCTCTGAAAAGAAAATGGGAAGAAAATGTACAACATACAAGGCCACAGAATGAGGATTGGTCAAAGTAATTTCATGAAAAATCCTTTCCTCATCCTCATTCAATTCAGTGGTTTTGATCAAAGATTTCACAGTGTGTGGTTGTTATATATATATATATATATATATATATATATATATATATATATATATATATATATATATATATATATATTACACAGTATACCAATGCTCAGGAAAAGCTCTATTGGCCATTTTCTGTGGTAGGTTATAGTTAGACACACATCATGTGGATTAAGTGCAGATCTTAGAGGTCCTTTCAATAGATCAGCATTCTACCAGAATTCAGGACACAATGTTCCATGCCAGTGCATATCCATATAGGAAGTGTATGTGATCTAATGGAGTGGGTGGTGGCTGGTGGGGGGAGGGGTGAAGGCACGTACAGTATCTAATGGCTTCAAATTTAGGTAATGACCTTAACATAAGATGCAAGAAATAATGTTTTAATGTGCCTTGTATAGGTGCCTTCATTTAGGGGGAGTGCGGTTGTCTGTTGTCTGTTCCGTGGTAATTCCATGGTCCAGCAGCACGTCTTTGGGTGGTGGTGTCCTCACACCTCTGTATTTAGCTTTCACAGTGTTCCACAGAGAAGTTGGACTCAGATCTGTTAGGAGCAAAATATGACAGAAAGTGAAACACACATTTTTTCCTACACTATTCTATCCTGTGGAATGATTAGTCATTACAATCAACAGAGAACATAATGGTTTGAAAAAAGATTGGATTATCTATAAACAAGTACTGTATTCAAAACGAATCCTTGATTATAACTTCAACAAATCACAAACTAGTTTTGTGATATGGTCAAACAGAGCATGCTGAATGGACTTACAGGTCTTGCTGCTTGTGGATCATGTGGTTGTTGTACTCCAGAATGGGAGGGATGCTCTCCTGATGCTCCTCCTCTTCATCAGGGAGCTGTGAAGAAATCATAGGTGATTTAGGTTTTATTTTCATACTTGTGTGAAATGTCTTCAGTGTGGTCAATGTAATGCAATAGTTCTATTGTCTACTATAGTTTTTTTTCTCCATTTTTCTCCATAAAAATTCAGATGAAGATCTCAAAGGTGGTCTGTAGTTCATCACGTGAGACTAAATCAAAGACAATGGCACCACCCAGTGGTTGTATTGTGAACAGCAGGTGATGAGTGGCTGGTTCGCTTACCTCCCAGTACACCTCATCATCGAAACAGTTCTCATCAGCAGGATCTCCCCAGATGGGTAACTTCAGGATGGAACCTGTGAACAGAGGAGATAGTGTCAACTTCAGTCCCTCTCCTTCAGGCACGTCACCCTCTATATGACCCATGTCACCTCTAGGTCACCCTATAAAATGCCCATGGCTGGCCAAACTCACCAACTATAGCTCCGCCTACAACCCCAAAGACGATGGACACACACATTCCAGCGGCCTGGTATCCACCCTGAGTTAACACGGTTCTGTCCTTAAAGTCTCCAGTGAAGTCAAACGTGTTGATCAACCTGGACGGAAAATAACAATGTACAGAATCAGATTGTGTCCCATATTTAGGCTTTATGTTGAGTCTTCTAATGACTGTATATTTCCAACTAACTGTCAGATTACAGGCTAAACTGTGACTGTGACATAATTTGTTTGGTGTAAAATGACATTAATCGTTTAAGATATGACCTGTGACATACAGTAACTGTGTTATATGATTGGTTGATGAGAGGTTGTCGGGGAATATGTGTTCTGATTGTCTGGTAACAAGGATGCATGTTCAGGTTCATGTGGTTTGGCTGTGTAGCCTTAGACCCTCGGGTCTCCTGACTCACCCCTGCTTTCCGTAGACTGACTCGCTGGCAGCTGCAGCAGTGATGGCTCCAACTATCCCGCCAATCACCCCAGGCATGGCGTGCAGGTTGTGTATTCCACACGTGTCCTGAATCTTCAGTGTCTTCTCCAAGAAGGGCTGGGAGGAGACGGGGAAAGGTTTAACAACATACCCGCAACACAGCCAAATAGTGTATTACCGTTTATGGCAAAGGAATCTGCCCAGTAAAAATTAGGCAGCCATTTAGAGTGCTATACCTTTTTTTGTGTGGCTCAACATCATTCATAAGAAGAAAATAAGAGTTGTAAGAGTTGTCATGACTTTCTTTGGACAGACCCTACTAAGCCTACAAAACAAGCTGTGAGTGACCAGGGGTGAGACTCACAGAAATGAAGATGTAGCCCATGGTAGAGATGATGCCGCAGAAGAAGCCCACGATCAGAGCGCCGTAGGGAGAGATCATAAACTCAGCCGCTGTCCCCAAGGCAACACCCCCCGCCAGGGTGGAATTCTGGATATGCACCTGTTGAGCAAGAGAGAGCACCAGTCATGACACTCGAAAACTTGTCAGTCAACAAGATGAGCGCAGAGGAAGATTGTGCAGACTGAGAGGTTGTCAGTTAGTGTCACAAATACACAGTTACAGAGAATGTACGTCCAAACACACACACACGCACACACACGCACACACACGCACACACACACACACACACACACACACACACACACACACACACACACACACACACACACACACACACACACACACACACACACACACACACACACACACACACACACACACACACACACACACGGTTCCTTGCCATGTCGAGCTTGCCAGTCTTCTGGGAGAGGCTGGAGATGGCCACTGTGGTGAGGACAGTGGAGGCCAGGCACAGGTAGGTGTTGATGACTGCCCTGTGCTGACCGTCTCCATGGTCAGTAATGGCCGAGTTGAAACTGGGCCAGAACATCCACAGGAACAGTGTGCCTGAGGAGAGAGAAGGGACAACACAGTTAAAACACACCGATCATCACACACACTTCAGAACAGGAACAGTGTGCCTGAGGAGAGAGAAGGGACAACACAGTTAAAACACACCGATCATCACACACACTTCAGAACAGGAACAGTGTGCCTGAGGAGAGAGAAGGGACAACACAGTTAAAACACACCGATCATCACACACACTTCAGAACAGGAACAGTGCCATGGCAGAAAACTTCTACAAACTAAAGATAGGTCACCATCACCATTGGGAGTGAAACCCACACAGAGCAAATCAGAACCATTCATATGTTTATGCAATGGACAACTAACTCACCGATCATGGCGAAGATATCGGAGTGGTACACAGAGCCCTGCATACGCTTGCTCTGGTGTAAATTAGGTCGGTAAAGGACCCAGGAAATGGTCAGACCATAATAACCTCCAAAGGTGTGAATAACCATGGAGCCACCGGCATCCCTAGCCTGTGGGGACAGAAACAGTAATTTGTTACCAGGTGTACCAAACCATGTGATTACGTGGCTGCAGGTCATTGAGGTTAGATAAATAAGTTACTATATCAGGGTTAAAGGGTGAATTAAATGAATCCAACCATGGCTAATACAGTGTGTTTAATTTAATAGTTGTACGCCCAGAGAGTGCTTGATGGGACTCACATGAAGTAAGTTCAGAATGATGTACTCTTCCACAGCGAACAGAGTGACACCAAACAAGGTCATAACCAACAGCTGGACCGGGCTGACTTTGCCCAGCACTGCCCCGTAGGCTATGAGACAGCCCGCCACACAGAAGTCAGCATTGATCAGACTGCAGATACAAGACACAGGTAGGTCGGGTGGAGACAGATTATTACTGGAGAGTCATGTGAGAGAGTCAGTCATGTATACAGTAGTAAAACCTGAATGACTAGATTAGTAAGTAATCCTCCTTCAGGTCTTTCAGGGTAGCCTAGTGGTTAGAGCGTTGGACTAGAAACGTTGCAAGATCAAATCCCCAAGCTGACAAGGTACAAATCTGTCATTCTGCTCCCTGAACAAGGCAGTTAACCCACTGTTCCTAGGCCATCATTAAAAATAATAATTTGTTCTTAACTGACTTGCCTAGTTAAATAAAGGTAAAATAACCATTCTGCCATTGTTTCAGTATGAGTAGCAAGTCACTGATTAAGCCTCCTCCCCTCTCCTATGTGTGTGCACACCTCATCAGTTCTCACTCTAATTACTGAACAAATTGCAGCCTCATAGATGCACATCAGTGCGGTTGCATACCTTTCAACACCGATCAAGATCTTTCCTGTCTGGGGGTCTAGAGAGTGGAACCAGCCTTGCATAAGCAGAGCCCACTGCAGGCCGAAGGAGGCAACGAGGAAGTTGAAGCCGACTGCGCCGAAGCTGTACCTCTTCAAGAAAGTCATGAGGAACCCGAAACCCACAAAGATCATCACATGGACATCCTGGAAGCCTGGTTAGAAGGAGAGAGAGAATTATTCAAAGTGTAAAATAAATCCTAATAGTTAATGCAACATGTTATTGCATCCAATGCAAGGGGGTCTCAGTAGTTGCATAGTTTTTAAAATAAAAAATCAGTCCTGTACCATTTGGTCAAAGTTTTATAGCTGTTAACTCGACATGTTCAACTGGATATGTCATCATCAGATTAGCACGTTTATGATACACACCCTGTCAGTTTACACGCCAGAGCTACAGGTAGGATATAATCCCTGACAAATCAAAACACATCATATTACAAGAGTAAACAGATGCCACATAACATCACAAGTAAACTTAACTTGTCACTCATTCAGCCTGGCTATCAGCAAAGATGCACCATCAGAAGCTGGCATAAACCAAGCTTGAATCAGACAAATTGGAAATAACCACTGACCTACATTTGGTAAAGAGGGTAGGTAGTTTTAACCCACGTTAGAGAGGCAAATTTGGACTGCCACTGCATTTGTCCACTAATGAATAGATGCTTTCAAAATAACTCAGACTGAGATCGTTGTCCAGGGGATTTCACAGGGGAAATTGTCAAACATCCTAGAGATCAAAGGTTGTCATCTGATCAAACAGCAAGCATGCTTCTTATTAACAACCTGATTCTTTATCATTTCAAAGAAGATGAAACCATGAATCATACATTTACTGTATATTGTCAACCTAAACGATGCACAAGGCAGTCCAGTGATTATGAATGTACTTACTGGGGTATCTGAAGTAGAAGTCATTCTCTATGTCGCTGGTGATGTTGTGATGGGCCTTGGTCTCTACCCAGTGTGTGTCCGACTCCTCGTCGTAGCGGATGAAGACTCCGAAGAGGATGATCATGGCAATCTGCCAGACGAAGCAGACTACCGGCAGTGTAAGACGGATGTTGGTGTTCTTTTGCTGAGAGAAGTAGTCTTTGCATCCCTGGATGCAATTCCCCATGGTGGAGGCTGAATAAGTACTGAGACAGTGAAGCTCTTTGAACTGCCCTGAGTGTGGCTGTGACCCTGAAACTACAGGCTGTATCAGCACAGGTATATATGGACCAAAGAGAGGTGTGTCCTCAGTGTGAGCCAGCTGTTGCCCTACCCAGCACCAAACCCTCCCTCCCCCTTCCTGTCCTCTGGCACCTTGATAGATGACATCTGGCACGAGGCAGCAGAGAGTCCCGTGCATTTGATTGTTTGTCCCAAACAACATGTTGCATAAGAGGGGTTAGAGGAAAACTTTTTTTATTTTGTTGCCATTTTTTGTTGTTAGAGGAGATCTCCTTTGTTGTTACTGGGCAACAAGCAACCTGGTCTCAGAGAAAGAAGTATAATACTATACATCCTCCAAGATGTATGATAAGTTAAGTCATCCAATTTGTATGCTATTGTACTGTACAACCGGGTAAGACATATGATTGTACACAGTACCAGTCAAAAGTTTGGACACACCTACTCATTCCAGGGTTTTTCTTTATTTTTTACTATTTTCTGCATTGTAGTATAATAGTGAAGACATCAAAACTATGAAATAACACATATGGTCTAGTAACCAAAAAAGTGTTAAACAAATCCAAATATATTTTATATTTGAGATTCTTCAAAGTAGCCACCATTTGCCTTGATGACAGCTTGCATACTCAACTGGAATGCATTTCAATTAACAGGTGTGCTTTGTTAAAATGTAATTTGTGGAGCTTTTTCATTTTTGAACAAATCAGTTGTGTTGTGACAAGGTAGGGGTGGTAGAAGACCAAGTCCATATTATTGTGTTAGGTTCTCAATGAACCGAGTAAAACACACGGACGATTAGTAAAGCTTAAACCATGTTTATTCACCCATTGGGTCATACAGCTGCATAAGACAAAAACATATGTCCACCAGTGGTAGTATATACACCCCAATTTGGGAGTAGTCTCCTCCTTCCCTCTAAATATTACACCTTTATTACTATTCAGGATGTTAAGTGATGTAGGCAATAAACTCTTCCTTCTCCCTTAATGTGACCTGACCTCAACCCCCTTCCTCACTAATCCATGGCTCTCCATTATCAGTGACCGCAATTATGTGATTGCCTCTCCTCTACTCAGCACCTCCCAAAGCCCCCTAGCTCCTCCTGACCCAACCATATAGGGGCGGCAGCGTAGCCTAGTGAGTGTTGGACTAGTAACCGGAAGGTTGTGAGTTCAAACCCCCGAGCTGACAAGGTACAAATCTGTCGTTCTGCCCCTGAACAGGCAATTAACCCACTGTTCCCAGGCCGTCATTGAAAATAAGAATATGTTCTTAACTGACTTGCCTGGTTAAATAAAGGTAAAATAAAAAATATATATATACATTCCTCCAACAGATACCCATTAACTTCTGGTGCATAAACAAGACTAAGGCACTCCTCATGTCTCTAGTGTAAGTGATTATTAACAATATTTAAGTTTAGAAATCCGAACCCATCAATAGCAAGAACGGCTCAAATAGGCAAAGAGAAACGGCAGTCCTTCATTACTTTAAGACATGAAGGTCAGTCAATCCGGAAAATTTCTAGAACTATAACTATGAAAATTGTGCAGTTGCAAAAAACATCAACAGCTATGATGAAACTGTCTCTCATGAGGACCGCCACAGGAAAGGAAGACCCAGAATTACCTCTGCTGCAGAGGATAAGTTCATTAGAGTTACCTGCCTCAGAAATTGCAGCCCAAATAAATGCTTCACAGAGTTCAAGTAACAGACACATCTCAACGTCAACTGTTCAGAGGAGACTGTGTGAATCAGGCCTTCACGGTTGAATTGCTGCACAGAAACCACTACTAAAGGACATCAATAAGAAGAAGAGACTTGCTTGGGACAAGAAACACAAGCAAATGACATTCAACCGGTGGAAATCTGTCCATTGGTCTGATTGCAAATTTGTTGGTTCCAACCGCCATGTCTTTGTGAGACGCAGAGTAGGTGAACAAATGATCTTCGGAAGTGTGGTTCCCACCGTTAAGCATGGAGGGGGATGTGAAATGGTGTGGAGGTGCTTTGATGGTGACACTGTCAGTGATTTATTTAGAATTCAAGGCACACAACCAGCATGGCTACCACAGCATTCTGCAGTGATACGCCATCCCATCTGGTTTGCGCTTAGTGGAACTATCATTTGTTTTTCAACAGGACAATGACCCAACACACCTCCAGGCTGTGTAAGGGTTATTTGACCAAGAAAGAGAGTGATGGAGTGCTGCATCAGATCACCTAGCCTCCACAATCACCCAACCTCAACCCAATTGAGATGGTTTGGGATGAGTTGGACTGCAGAGTGAAGGAAAAGCAGCCAACAAGTCTTCAGCACATGTGGGAACTCCTTCAAGACTGTTAGAAAATCCAAGTGAAGATGGTCGAGAGAATGCCAAGAGGGTGCAAAGCTGTCATCAAGGCAATGGGTGGCTACTTTGAAGAATCTCAAATAAAAAATATATTTTGATTTGTTTAACACTTTGTTGTTACTACATGGTTCCATATGTGCAATTCCATCATTTTGATGTCTTCACTATTATTCTACAATGTAGAAAATAGTCAAACTAAAGAAAACCCCTGAAATGAGTAGATGTGTCCAAAACGTTTGACTAGTACAGTACTTCCTATAATTTTTATTCCACCTTTATTAACTAGGTAGGCCAGTTGAGAACAAGTTCTCATTTACAACTGCGACCTGGCCAAGATAAAGCAAAGCAGTGCGACAAAAACATCAACACAGAGTTACACATGGGATAAACAAACATAGAGTCAAACACACAATAGAAAAATCTATGTACAGTTTGTGCAAATGTAGTAAGGTTAGGGAGGTAAAGGCAATAAATTGGCCATAGTGGCAAAAAAATGACAATTTAGCATTCACACTGGAGTGATAGATGTGCAGATGATGATGTGCAAGTAGACATACTGGGGTGCAAAAGAGCAAAAAAACAAAAAACAATATGGGGATGAGGTAGTTGGGTGGGCTGTGTACAGGTACGGTGATCGGTAAGCTGCTCTGACTGCTGATGCTTAAAGTTAGTGAAGGAGACATGTCTCCAGCTTCATTAATTTTTGCAATTCGTTCCAGTCATTGGCAGCAGAGAACTGGAAGAAAAGGCGGCCAAAGGGGGTGTTGGCTTTGGGGATGACCAGTGAAATATACCTGTGGTCCCAAAACTTTTTGGAATTAGTGCCATAGGATGCAGATTTCTGTTTGAAAAAGCTAGCTTTAGCTTTCCTAACTGACTGTGTATATTGGTTCCTGACTTCCCTGAAAAGTTGCATATCGCGGGGGCTATTCGATGCTAATGCAGTACGCCACAGGATGTTTTTGTGCTGGTCAAGGGCAGTCAAGTCTGGAGTGAACCAAGGGCCATATCTGTTTTAGTTTTACATTTTTGAACGGGGCATGCTTGAGGAAAGCACTTTTAAAGAACAACCAGGCATCCTCGACTGACGGGATGAGGTCAATATCCTTCCAGGATACCCGGGACAGGTCGGTTAGAAAGTCCTGTTCGCTGAAGTGTTTTAGGGAACATTTGACAGTGATGACGCGTGGTCGTTTGACCGCGGGCCCAATACGGACACAGGCAATGAGGCAGTGATCGCTGAGATCCTGGTTGAAGACAGCAGAGGTGTATTTAGAGGGCAGGTTGGTCAGGATGATATCTATGAGGGTCCCCATGTTTACGGATTTAGGGTTGTACTTGGTATGTTCCTTGATAATTTGTGTGAGATTGAGGGCATCTAGCTTAGATTGTAGGATGGCCGGGGTGCTAAACATATCCCGGTTTAGGTCACGTAACAATACGAACTCTGAAGATAGATGGGGGGCAATCAATTCACATACAGTGTCCAGGGTCTATAACAAACGGCAAGAGTGAGAGACTTATTTCTGGAAAGGTGGATTTTTAAAAGTAGAAGCTCGAACTGTTTGGGCACAGACCTGGATAGTATGACAGAACTCTGCAGGTTATCTCTGCAGTAGATTGCAACTCCACCCCCTTTGGCGGTTCTAGCTTGATGGAAAACGTTGTCGTTGGGGAAGGAAATTTCAGAATTTTTGGTGGCCTTCCTAAGCCATGATTCAGACACGGCTAGGACAGGGCCTGGGTTAACCTCTACATCACCAGAGGAACAGAAGAGGAGTAGGATAAGGGTACTGCTAAAGGCTATAAGAACTGGCCGTCTAGTGTGTTGGGAACAGAGAATAAAAGGGGCATATTTCTGGGCGTGGTAGAATAGATTCAGGGCTTAATGTACAGACAAGGGTATGGTAGGATGTGAGTACAGTGGGGGAAACCTAGGCATTGGGTGACGATGAGAGGGCTTGCATCTCTGGAGACACCAGCTATGCCAGGTGAGGTCTCCCCATGTGTGGGGTGTGTGACAAAAGAGCTATTTAAGGCATGTTGAGCTGTACTAGGGGCTACAGTGAAATAAATGGCTAGCAGATGGGTCTTCCGTGACATCGCAACGGAAAAGCCTGTTGAAACCACAATATTGTTGTTTATGAAAAATAGACTTTACAGCAGATTAGATGGTACGTGAGAGTCATTTAAGATATTCTTCAAAGATGTAGGGTTTCAGAGGTTTTTGGAAGAGGGGCAAGGAACCCTGTCCTGACTGTAGGGGGAAGCTTGTTCCACCATTGGGGTGCCAGGACAGAGAAGAGCTTTGACTGGGCTGTGCGGGAGCTGCCCTCCCTTTGTGGTGGGCTAAGAGACCAGGGGTGGCTGAACGGAGTGCTTGGGTTGGGACGTAGGGTTTGAGCATAGCCTGAAGGAAAGGAGGGGCAGTTCCCCTTGCTGCTCCGTAGGCAAACACCAGGAGCGCCAAGCCATTGGAGTGTGGAGCAGGGTGACATGGGAGAATTTAGGAAGGTTGAACACCAGACATAAACAACACATTTGGTATGTTATCCCGCAGCACTGTGTTGTATCCCCTTCTACCTGCAGTGTTTATTTAAGAAAGCCGCTGATAGATCAGCAACCTCAACGTTGGCTGCTTTGAGTTAACATGAACTGTATTTGCATCTTGGGGGGGATATTGCCCTATCCGCTGTCTGTTATGTATGAATTAACATGTATTTAAATATTTATGTTTGGACTAACAAATTATCCTTTTTTGTTTAACATGTGAGGACCTATTTGACAATGTCTGTCTTCCTTAATCCATTTGAGCAGACATAATTAATGTAGCCTAATAATATTGAGATGAGTACCAAGGCTATGCAAATTACAGTACCAAATCTTCTACGCATAGCTTGCAGTTTAGTTGGTGCATTATTGATATAATTTAAGGTCAGTGCAATATAAAATATACTAATTTACAGCCTACATAGCGGCTTGGTTGTCCTGTTGATGGTGATGTTTGGGTTGATAGTGTACTACTTGGTGCCCTGACTTCTGTTGATGGTGATGTTTAGGTTGATAGTGTACTACTTGGTGCCCTGACCTCTGTTGATGCTGATGTTTAGGTTGATAGTGTACTACTTGGTGCCCTGACTTCTGTTGTTGGTGATGTTTGGGTTGATAGTGTACTACTTGGTGCCCTGACTTCTGTTGATGCTGATGTTTGAGTTGATAGTGTACTACTTGGTGCCCTGACTTCTGTTGATGCTGATGTTTGAGTTGATAGTGTACTACTTGGTGCCCTGACTTCTGTTGATGGTGATGTTTGGGTTGATAGTGTACTACTTGGTGCCCTGACATCTGTTGATGCTGATGTTTGAGTTGATAGTGTACTACTTGGTGCCCTGACTTCTGTTGATGGTGATGTTTGGGTTTAAAAGTGTACTACTTGGTGCCCTGACCTCTGTTGATGCTGATGTTTGAGTTGATAGTGTACTACTTGGTGCCCTGACTTCTGTTGATGGTGATGTTTGGGTTGATAGTGTACTACTTGGTGCCCTGACTTCTGTTGATGGTGATGTTTGAGTTGATAGTGTACTACTTGGTGCCCTGACTTCTGTTGATGGTGATGTTTGAGTTGATAGTGTACTACTTGGTGCCCTGACTTCTGTTGATGGTGATGTTTGGGTTGATAGTGTACTACTTGGTGCCCTGACTTCTGTTGATGCTGATGTTTGGGTTGATAGTGTACTACTTGGTGCCCTGACTTCTGTTGATGGTGATGTTTGAGTTGATAGTGTACTACTTGGTGCCCTGACATCTGTTGATGCTGATGTTTGAGTTGATAGTGTACTACTTGGTGCCCTGACTTCTGTTGATGGTGATGTTTGAGTTGATAGTGTACTACTTGGTGCCCTGACCTCTGTTGATGCTGATGTTTGAGTTGATAGTGTACTACTTGGTGCCCTGACTTCTGTTGATGGTGATGTTTGAGTTGATAGTGTACTACTTGGTGCCCTGACCTCTGTTGATGCTGATGTTTGAGTTGATAGTGTACTACTTGGTGCCCTGACTTCTGTTGATGGTGATGTTTGAGTTGATAGTGTACTACTTGGTGCCCTGATGTTTGAGTTGATAGTGACTGACTCTGTTGATGGTGATGTTTGAGTTGATAGTGTACTACTTGGTGCCCTGACCTCTGTTGATGCTGATGTTTGAGTTGATAGTGTACTACTTGGTGCCCTGACTTCTGTTGATGCTGATGTTTGAGTTGATAGTGTACTACTTGGTGCCCTGACTTCTTTTGATGCTGATTTGTGGATTGATCTTAAATAAACACTGCAGGCAACAGGGGGATTTCTGGCAGACAACACAGGCCTGCAGGATAACATACCAAATGTTGTGTTTATGTCTGTATCAATTTAAATAGACACACATAGAGCAATATCTGTCCAGTCATCTGCCCAAAGTGGTAATGAGGTGTATCTGAGACTATAAGGGCATCCGGTAACTCCATGTGCCACGCTGCCTTCACTGAACAGCAGGCCTGGGATATATGTGCATAGCCAGAGCACTAAGAGGTAACTGGAAGTATAATGTGGGATAACATAAGCTTACTACTAAATATGAATATGAATTGAATGAAATGGCTTTTCAATTAAATGGAATCTGGAATCTTAACGTTTTGTTCAGGATAGGGAGAGAATAGAGGAGTGTGAGAATTAGAAATTGAAGTAATCTAATCCTGAAACAAATGTTCAGTAAAGAAAATGACTCTCACCTGGACCTTGATATGGATCAATGTTGATTTGTTTACCTTGGAGACTCCCTAATGTGGTTTTCAGTAGACCCCCAACTTTAGCTGTGATTTTGAGTTATAATTTGCCTTGACTGAGCCCCTACCAAACTCTACTTTCATTGATCAGTCATTGAAAAGACATACAAAATTAATTTCAACATCTTCTAATGGTACCGGTTGCTAACCACATAGGCCAACTACTATATATATGATGAAATACAGTATTATGGAATATTCCTCTTCTGAAATAACCCTTAGTGAACTCAGTATGCTGTATCAATAAGGGCCTGAGCACCTGTACTAGAAGAGAACATCCTCCTAAATGCATGTGTTTTCTAGGTATGAAGGCGACGCGTGCACATGGGGCCTGATAAGAACACACGTGACAGATGCAAACGCAGCATGATGTCGGTTGCTGTCTTAGTTGGTGTCTTGCTGACGACTCTTATCTTAACTATGATCAAGGCCCTGGAGCGTTCTTTTGCTATTCTAACATCTACTGTAGTTTTTGAGAGTGGATAATCAGAGGGAATTTATGAACAAACTCGTGGTATTGGTAGTGTACAAGATCTTAGTGACATAAGCATAAAAAACTGTTAGGTAAAACCTAAATTGATGTTGTACTGTATGTAATCAACATGAAATACAATGATAAGAATGCTGTAATGATTGTCAATTGTGCTGTAATAGCTATTTTGCATTTTAGATTAGGTTTGAGGTGTCTCTTTACAATGCTATCTCCAGTGTTCAACTATGATAGCCTGGTTCCATCTCTGTTCGTGCTCTTGCCAACAAAAAAATAAATAAATGTAACCTATATTTAACTAGGCAAGTCAGTTAAGAACAAATTATTATTTACAATGATAGCCTACCAGAGAACAGTGAGTTAACTGCCTTGTTCAGGGACAGAACTACAGATTTGTACCTTATCAGCTCAGGGATTCGATCCAGCAACCTTTGAATTGCCTACCCAACGCTCTAACCACTAGGCTACCTGCCGCCCCTTAATTGCTGTCATTGTCAAGCCAACCATGACATTGGCATGATAATAAGTGATAGTGTAACTCAACTGGCATTGAGGCTTCAACTACGGGATAAAACTTGTATGTTTTATGAGTAGGCCTAATTTATGAGTAGGCCTAATTTATGAGTAGGCCTAATTTGTCTGTAAAAAAAGCAGAAGAAATTGAACGAGGACAAAAGTGCCTTGCGTATCTAATAGGTTGTCTAATAAGGAGTTCTCTGATGGTTCGGAATAATACAACAACCTTATTCAAAAAGTAATGTATGACTGGGTCTCACCTCATCATTGTTATGAGCCCGAACAGCCTTCGAATAACTAACCATTTGAGACAAAACTAATCAGTGAAAGAATGTGACCGAGGAATATGGAGGCACCCAGATCGTTATCTTCAAAGCTACATTCCTACAACGCTCTCTATCACATGGTGTGGTGTCCTCAACTGTCATTGTCGCAGCGCTGATACATTCCACTAGTGATGTAGCATAAGATATCATGAATCAATTGGCATGTGAGTCACAGAACAGCTTACCACAGATACTTCAGGCAATTTCTGAGTATTGCTTTCTTACCCCTCTCTGCCTAAAACAGTGAATGTGGTTTGCCTGCCAGTGCTGCAATACAATAACACTATTAACCATCTCTGACAACACTGAGGGTTGTAAACCCACTTGAGCTTTGAGGATAAGAGAAGATGTACAATGTAAAGCAACAGGGCCCTCTCTCCTTAAACTTAGCTGTGATTGCCTTGGTGCCAGTCTGTTTTTTTCTCTCTTGCCAACTACTTATTGAATTATCATGTCTTTGACAAGGAGTTGGAATGATAGCACCAATCTGGGACCAGGATATGGCTGTGAAGGAGAGAGACAGTGAATATGAATGACACAACATCGGAGATGGGAAGGGAAAGGGGATACGTAGTCAGTTGTACAACTGAATGTATTCAACCGAAATGGGTCTTCCGCATTTAACCCAACCCCTCTGAATCAGAGAGGTGCGGGGGCTGCCTTAATTGACATCGACATCATCGGCATCCGGGAAGCAGATGTTGTTTGAGGTTAACTACTTTACTCAAGGGTAGAACGGCAGATTTTTCCACCTTGCAGGCTTACAGAAAAATAAACTATGCGTTTTGCATCATGATGATGTGGCAAATGACACTTTGTCGAATATCTTGAAAACTTGAATGCTAATGTGCAAAACCTTTGGGGATTGTATCAACAGTAGACTAATGAAAAGTTTTGGAGTGGGTTTTTCCTTTAAGTCAGGGATTTACAACGCAAGATGATTTATAATCCACCCATTCTGCATAATGGCATTGCCATACCACAGGAATAGAAACCAAGCCAAAGAAAACAGGAACAACAGTAAAAGTTCCATTAAGGCCCAAACCCAGTGATTGTTTACCTTTGTCTCAGAACGCTCCTTGTACGATCTCTACTGTGAAAACGAATCAAATGTGATTTATGTGATACATTTCCAGTTTGCTCCTTTGTTCGTATACTTTGGATGATGCTTATGGAGTTAGCAACTGTACATTTTTCTCCTCAGACTGTTACAGAGACATACAGTATGCATTCATGAGATAGGTGATAGCGTAGAGGAATGAGAGACAGACAACTCTCTCTGGGTGACACCGACCCACGCTCACTCATAGTAGAGAGCAGAGATCACTGATCTACAACAGAGATACACTTCATCATACCTCACTGACGTGAAACCCTTAACAATGGCTAATCATGTGATAACTCACTTTTAAGATGTCACAGACTGATGCAAAACCCCTGCCAGTGTCATAAGGTTTCCTGCATCGTGATGTGTGGACAAAAAAATCCCAGGTAACGCTGAGGGATGGGGAGATAGGCTTCTGAGAAGTCTGGAGATTATTGGAGTTTTTGCACATAGAAGAAGCACGCTTTTATGAATTGGAATGTTTATGCAGCAGCATTTTGTGTTATTTTGACCCCTACCCTGGTCGTCCTGTGACATTCAGGCCCTGAAGTCATTGTGGTTCAAAGCTCAACCAGTAGGGTAGTAAGTAAAGTGGACAGGCTCGTAGAGCGGAGGAGCCAACCAAAACTAGCTATAAATCAGGCCCTGACTCAATTAAATGTTAAAGTACCATTACAGCCAATGTTTAAAAATGGACTATTCCCAACACTTTGCTGTACTAGCTGCTTTTGAAATTGCTGTACTAGCTTTGAAAATCTTTATTAGCAATGAAATGTCATCTGTACTAGATGTACTAGCTCTGTAACTGCAACTGTACAAACTACACTAGCTTTGAAATTGTATCTGTTCAAAGAACCCCCCCCCTCCCCCCCACCCACCCGGGTGCACAGCTGATTGAAATAATTGATGCTTGATGATGAGTTGACTATTTGAGTCAGCTTTCTAGTGCTTGGGCAAAACCCACAATGTGTGCCCAGGGGAGGCCCCAGGACCGAGTTTGGGAAACCCGGGTGTAAAGCACTTGTGTAAAAATACTTTAAAGTACTACTTAAGTAGTTTTTTGGGGTATCTGCACTTTACTTTAATATTTATATTTTTGACAACTTTTACTTTTACTTCACTACATTCCTAAAGAGAACAATGCACTTTTTACTGCATGTATTTTCCCTGACACCCAAAAGTACTCATTACATTTTGAACAGGAAAATGTCAAATTCACACACTTATCAAGACAACATTTCTGGTCATCCCTACTGCCTCTGATCTGGCGGAAGCACTAACCACAAATGCTTTGTTTGTAAATTATGTCTGGTGTTGGAGTGTGCCCCTGGCTATCCATAAATGGAAAAAAAAATGGTGCCCTCTGGTTTGCTTAATATAAGGAATTTTAAATGATTTATACTTTTACTTTTGATAAGTATATTTCAGCAATTACATTTACTTTGATATTTAAGTATATTTAAACCAAATACCTTTAGACTTTTACTCAAGTAGTATTTTACTGGTAGTTGATTCACGTTGCTTAACCCACACTGTGAATGGAGAGGGAGGAAGGCGTTTCTGTATTATTGATGTAAAATTAAGAATTTCTCCTGACCCATGTAAAGCTGGGATATGAGATATGCGGTGCGAGCTTATGTACAAAAGCTTCAATGTCATAAATGTTAAAAAGTTGAGCTACGTGTCAAGTGTTTGCAAACGAATATCACTGTTGAAGAGTCTGAGAATGCAAGGTGTTCCAATTGTGATGGGAAGAGTTCCAGAGTTCCCCGAGTGCCCTTTTAGGATGAAGGAGGTCAAAGTAGGAAGGATCAGGGCTGTCGAGAAGGTCTCCTATGCAGAGGCAGTGAAAATTGTCAAAGCAGCGAGTTGAAATGATGAAGCTATGACAGTGGATGCCCAACAGTCTGTGGACGTCAGTCAGTTGAGAGATCCTGAAACATTAACCGTGAAGAATGCTGATTTTGTTAATTGCACAGTTCATTAATTGTACAGGACAAACTAACAAAAAATCTGTAAATCATTGTGAAAGCGGCTAAAATAAGGTGACCAGATGTCCCCGTTCCCCGGGGACAGTCCCCGTTTTTGGTGGCCTGTCCCTGGCTGGAGCTGTCCCTGGAAATGTCCCCGTTTTTAACTGTGCGTTAATAACCTCTTAGAGCTCGGGACTATTTTTTCAACATTTTGTTAAAATCGCGCAAAATTTAAAAGTCTCATGCCAGGAATATAGTATATGCATATGATTAGTATGTGTGGATAGAAAACACTCTGAAGTTTCTAAAACAGACTGCAAAGTGAAATAATATATGTGGCAAGAAAAATCGGGCAGAAGAGCCTACCGGTTGACGTCCCAATCGTGTTGTGCGTGTTTTGTCCAGCAGAGGGGGCTGCTCGCTATATCAGCTTCATTCACTCTTCTTCTAACTACTTGCTCGCGATAGTTTTAGAGAAAAAAAACTGCTGTGGAAAACTCGGCCAGAAGCTAGCAAGTGTCAAGTGAATCCACAACATCACCACAAACAAACACAGTTACACTTGTTTGAGATACTAGCTAATGTTGTTGATGTTATAATGTCACAATTTATTATATAGATAGATGCTCTGCTTTATAAGGTTTTAAATATGTTATGCTATCTAACATTAGCTATGTCGACTAAGTTATCTAGCTAGGTCAGCCAGCTACTGTCATGGCTAGGTTACAAAACGTTCACATGTAAACATGCAGTGGATGGGCTATTTTGAAAATATGATTATATTAAATGAATGCACAATTAATTATGATAATATTTATTTGTAGATTACAATTTTAATATATTTTGACATTTTCATGGATAGCATTAGCATAATGTTTTCTGTTAAGAGAGTGGAGAGGATGAAGACTGGATAAGAAGAAGAGTGAAAGAGATAGAGGAGGGAAGGTAAATATATGATTACAGAGCCTGACTATTTATTATTGCAAACTTTTTTTTTTTAGATAAAATACAAAAATGAGGCAAGCAATGGGAATCTGTTAACCAAAGTATTTTATCTAATAGTGTACTATTTATTATTAAAGCTTGGAAAAGGAAAAAGGAAGGGAGTAAAAAGTGTGAAGCGAGGAGAGTGTGTAAGAGTGAGGTGGAAAGGTAAAGAGAAGGAAAGGAAGAAAGAGCAGGAAGACGAGTGAAGAAAAGAGGAGAAAGATTGGAGGAGAAGAAAAAGAGAGTAAGAAGAGTGACACAAGGAGAGTGAAGAAGAGCAGACAGAGGAGGTACAATGGCTCTTTCCAAGAAACGGAAATGCCATTTTAATGACAACATGATGAGAGAATTTCCATTTATACGCTCAGGTCAAGACGATAGAATGGTTAACTGCACCCTTTGTAATTCCTCTTTTTCAATTGGAAGCGGGGGAAGAACGGCAGTGGTAGAACATCAACAGACCAAAAAGCATAAAGCCTCTCTGATTGCCCATGTTGGTATGCCCTCTGTCACCACATTCTTCAAGAAGAATATGATTTGGGTGTGCAGGAGTGTGTCTTTGCATACCACACTATGCGACACAATCATAGTTACAGATCTATGGACTGCACAGCACAACTGACATGAAAGCTTTATGAGCCGAAGTTTACATGTGCTATGACAAAATGTGAAGCCATAGTGAGTAATGTGTTAGCACCATGTGCTAGGACAAAATGTGAAGCCAAAGTGAGTAACGTGTTACCACCATGGGCAACTACTTTGGTAAAACAGGACCTAGCCCAGGTTGAATTTGTGTCCCTGTCCATTGATGCGTCCAATCATGGACATGTAAAGCTGCTGCCAGTAGTAGTCAGATATTGTAAGATATATGATGGCAGCACATCTGTGGAAACAAAACTGCTTGATTTTGTTGAATTGAAAGGAGAAACAGCAGAGGAAATTGCAGCTGAGGTTCTGGTGGTCATCCAAAAATGTAACCTGCAAAACAAAGTCGTGGCATTCTCTGCCGACAACACAAATACCAACTTTGGAGGACTGAATAGGCTGGGGAGGGTCAATGTCCATACCAAAGTTAAAAATGCTCTGCAGCGGGAGGTGATTGTCTTAGGTTGTCCTGCCCACATCATTCATAACACGGCCAGAACAGCTTTGGGTATGATTCCCCTTGATGTTGAGTACCTGCTCATAAAGATATTTGGATATTTTCATATTTTCACCGTCAGAATAGAAAGACTGAAGAGCTTTTGTGAGTTTGTTGGCCAGGAGTACCATAACATTTTAGGACACAGCAATGTTCGCTGGCTGTCCATGCTCCCTGCTCTAGAAAGAGTGCTGAAAAGGTATGTGCCATTGAAATCCTTTTTTCTTTCTGAAGATAAATGCCCTGTTGTACTGCGAGCAATGTTCGAAGATCCCACTGACTGAACTTTGGCTGGCCTTTGTCCATGGAAACTTGACCATATTCAGTGACATGATCAAGATGCTTGAATGCCAGGACTGCTGTGCTGTGGAGTCAGCTGCAATTCTGAGAAACATTGAGGCAAAATTGACTGCAAGATGTGATGACAACTTCATTCCAGTTTTAGTCAGAGGACTTCTGAGAGAGCTAGAGGGAAATGGAGCAATGTCTATAGAGAGCTTTCTCAAAACATCCCAATCGTTCTTCACTACGGCTGTGAACTACTTGCAAGCATGGGGAAAGCATACAGATAATCTAAAATATTTACATGGTCTCCTTTTAAAAAGGCAACCTCAGCAGGAAGAGATCCAGAAGGCAGCAGGCACACTGCAGGAAAAATGCCCCAATGTGACCATCAATGAGGATGCATTGTTTGACGAGGTTACTGGCCTGCAAGAGTTCCTAAAGGGGGGATCGCTTGAAGAATGGAAAACATCTGAGACACTGCTTAGTCAGAGATGGAGCACGGTGGTTACCCACTTCAAAGAGAACGACATCCCACACACTAACCTGGCTAGATTAGCGTCTGTTGTCATGTGCTTACCTGGAAGTAATGCACCAGTCGAGAGAATGTTCTCCCAAATGAATGATCTCTGGACAGCAGCAAGAAATAGGTTCACTGTTCCTACCATCAAGGCCGTGCTTATTGTGAAGACAAACTTCAACCTCCCCTGCCAGGAGTCCATGGAGAAGCTGGCCAATGACAGAGTAATCCTGAAGAAGATACATTCTTCTGAGAAATATACAGATTAGGTTGGTATAAGTATACAATGTAGGTACCAACCTCATCATCATCTTATTTCTTTATTACGTTGTTAAGTATTTCACATATACTATTGTCTGTTTTTTTTCTTCAATTTTGCTCATGTTCTCTTCTGCTCTTATTCTACCCAGACTACAGGACCACTGAATGGCTGTTCAGATCTGACTGTTCTGTTCTGTCTGTAGTGTTTCTGTAGCAGTTGTTTTCTCTATCACAGTGTGCCTGTTAGACTAAATACATGAAACCGGAATTGTCCCCCTTTTTTATTTCATAGATAATAACATTGGATATTTTAATTATATATTGACCGCCGAACTGGAAATGTCCCCGGTTTTAATTTCAGAAATCTGGTCACCTTAGGCTAAAAGATATTTGGATTTCCACTATTTCAAGGCTGAAAACATTGCAGGGAATACTGTTTGAAGATGCTTCCACATGTCACGCCCTGGCCATAGAGAGGCTTTTATTCTCTATTTTGGTTAGGCCAGGGTGTGACTAGGCTGGGCATTCTAGTTTCTTTATTGCTATGTTTTCTATTTCTTTGTGTTTGGCCGGGTGTGGTTCACAATCAGAGGCAGTTGTCTATTGTTGTCTCTGATTGAGAATCATACTTAGGTAGCCTTTTTTCCCACCTGGGTTTGTGGGTAGTTGTTTTCTGTATAGTTTTAGTTACCTTACAGAACTGGTCGTTTCTCGCTTTGTTATGTTTGTTCTAGTGTTCAGATTTTAATAAATATCATGAACACGTGCTGCGCTTTGGTCCACGCCTTCTTCATCAGACGAGCGTTTCACCACCTCTCAGGTGTAGGTGTCCTGGAGGGCAGGTAGTTTGCCCCCGGTGATGCGTTGTGCAGACCTCACTACCCTCTGGAGAGCCTTACGGTTGTGGGCAGAGCAGTTGCCTTACCAGGCGGTGATATAGCCCGCCAGGATGCTCTCGATTGTGCATCTGTAGAAGTTTGTGAGTGCTTTTGGTGACAAGCCGAATTTCTTCAGTCTCCTGAGGTTGAAGAGGCGCTGCTGCGCCTTCTTCAGGATGCTGTCTGTGTGAGTGGACCAATTCAGTTTGTCTGTGATGTGTATGCCGAGGAACTTAAAACTTACTACCCTCTCCACAACTGTTCCATCGATGTGGATAGGGGGGTGTTCCCTCTGCTGTTTCCTGAAGTACACAATCATCTCCTTAGTTTTGTTGACGCTGAGTGTGAGGTTATTTTCCTGACACCACACTCCGAGGGCCCTTACCTCCTCCCTGTAGGCCGTCTCGTTGTTGTTGGTAATCAAGCCTACCACTGTTGTGTCGTCCGCAAACTTGATGATTGAGTTGGAGGCGTGCGTGGCCACGCAGTCGTGGGTGAACAGGGACTACAGGAGAGGGATCAGAACGCACCCTTGTGCGGCCCCAGTGTTGAGGATCAGCGGGGTGGAGATGTTGTTGCCTACCCTCACCACCTGGGGGCGGCCCGTCAGGAAGTCCAGTACCCAGTTGCACAGGGCGGGGTCAAGACCCAGGGTCTCGAGCTTGATGACGAGCTTGGAGGGTACTATGGCGTTGAATGCCGAGCTGTAGTCGATGAACAGCATTCTCACATAGGTATTCCTCTTGTCCAGATGGGTTAGGGCAGTGTGCAGTGTGGTTGAGATTGCATCGTCTGTGGACCTATTTGGGCGGTAAGCAAATTGGAGTGGGTCTAGGGTGTCAGGTAGGGTGGAGGTGATATGGTCCTTAACTAGTCTCTCAAAGCACTTCATGATGACGGAAGTGAGTGCTACGGGGCGGTAGTCGTTTAGCTCAGTTACCTTAGCTTTCTTGGGAACAGGAACAATGGTGGCCCTTTTGAAGCATATGGGAACAGCAGACTGGTATAGGGATTGATTGAATATGTCCGTAAACACACCGGCTTGCTGGTCTGAGCATGCTCTGAGGGCGCGGCTGGGGATGCCGTCTGGGCCTGCAGCCTTGCGAGGGTTAACACGTTTAAATGTTTTACTCACCTCGGCTGCAGCGAAGGAGAGTCTGCATGTTTTCGTTGCAGGCCGTGTCAGTGGCACTGTATTGTCCTCAAAAGCGGGCAAAAAAGTTATTTAGTCTGCCTGGGAGCAAGACATCCTGGTCCGTGACTGGGCTGGTTTTCTTCTTGTAGTCCGTGATTGACTGTAGACCCTGCCACATACCTCTTGTGTCTGAGCCGTTGAATCTGGAGCTACGGCCATTATACATCTGTAAAGCATATAATTAGGATTTCCACAAGTTACTACAGCCATAAAGTTAAAATTGTCTCTATCGAAAAACTTGTAAAAAAATTACATCGAAAAGTTTGCCTTATGGTCTTAATTAAATAAATTAAGGTTAGGGTTATGCATGAGGTTAGCAGAATGGTTAGGTTTAAAATCACATTCTAAGAAGTATAATTGTAGAAATAGGCAGTCTATAACTGTGCCTGTGGTAACTTCTGACGACCTAGAATGAACTTGACCCGAGTTACTGCCTTGGTGACATAGACGGCTTCATCAACAATGGTAATGTGTGCTATATGAAAATGTTTATTTAAAAAAACTGTAAATCAGTAGGTTAATTACTCAGCCAAGCATATACAAGGAGTAGTTATTTTGGTTGTGAAGTGCTTTATCAAAAGGCTCTGTCCTTTATAGCAAAATGCAATTTACCACTATGGAATAACAAAGTCACAGGCTCTCCCATACAACACCACCTCATAAGATGAGGAAGTACATTGTTTATGAGGATTGCCTGCTGCAGAGATGTCAAGTTTGAAGCCGAACATGCAACATAGAGAAGATTAGCATCATGCAGACATGCCCTTGCTGTGAGCATTCTTATAAATGGAACATTTATAGTCAAAGGTCAAAACAGTTTATAGAGTTTTTCCCAATTCCCCTTCATAACTTAGCCTGGTGTAACCAGCCTGATCACTGTGTTTACCATTGTATTTCACTTCACATATCTGAAGTGAAATAGAAAGGTGAATACAGCAATCAGGTTGGTTCCACCATGCTCATCTTAACCACCATTGATAATGTAATCAATGCTTTGCGTGTGTGTGTTTGTGTATGGCCCACCAGTATCTTTGATGAGGGGCCAGGAGCTGATCTACGCTGCCATGCCCGTCAATGGCGGCGCTGACAAAATCCTTACCTCCAGCCTCACCTCTTGCCCTCTCACAAATGGTTGTCGATGGGGAGACCATAATTGGTAGGTTTAGCAACATAGTATACTGTACACTGTATCCTGTGGCCAGTTTACCTTGTTCACAAAAATCGATTGCTCCTACAGACAGTGAGTCACTGGGCAGTGGCTTGCTATATAAAGCAGGCCGACTGGCATCGAGGCATTCAGTTACTGTTCGATTGAATGTTAGAATGGGCAAAACTAATGGCCTAAGCGACTTCAAGCATGGTATGATAGTTAGTTCCAGAAGTGCCAGATCCAGTATCTCAGAAACGGCCTCCCTCCTGGGCTTTTCACACACAACAGTGTCTAGGGTTTACTGAGAATGTTGTGACAAACAAAAAACATCCAGTCAACGGCAGTCCTGTGGGCGGCCGAAGGTGATTGGCAAGAGAGGTCAAAGGAGAATGGCTTGCAATCTTCTAAAAGAATCTTGCAATCTAACCGGCGGGCCACAAACAGACAAATAATGGAGTAGTACAACAGTGGTGTGCAGAATGGCATCTTGGAACACACAACTCGTCAATCCTTGTTACAGATGGGCTATTGCAGCAGAGGACCACACAGGGTTCCACTCCTATCTTCTAAAAATAAGAAGAAGCGACTACGGTGGGCACGCAATCACCAACACTGGACAATTGAGGAGTGGGAACACATTGCCTAGAACATGACAGTGTGTTCAGTTTACTTGAGTGTCCTGCGCAGTCCCCAGACTTTAATCCAATAGAGCATCTTTGGGATGAGATGGAACGGGCTGTTCGCAGTATGAACGTACCCCCATCCAATCTGCAGAAACTGTGATGCCATCACGTTAGTATGGACCAACATCCATTTGGAATATTTCCGACACCTTGTAGAATTTCCCAAATAATTCAGGCCGTTTTGGAGTCAAAGAGGGGTCCGACCCGGTACTACATAGATGGGTGAACCTAATAAATTGTCAGATATCAAGAGGATCTATGGACCCAGCACTTGGAGACTTGCAAGATGATGTGATAGAGTCGTGACCAACACAGGCTTGATACTGACGTCGTTGAATGGATGGAGACCTGGCACTCAGCATTAACATTTTTCTAGACAACTTTTACTTGTATTGTCTTTTTTTATTATTTAATTGAATGGTATGAGTCATTATGGGGAGGGAGAACTTGTGTGTATTCGACACCAGCATCAGGAAATTCCTGTTGTGTACGGGACACAACACAGGAAGTTATGACCGCTCTGACATGTTTGCCAAGGTTGCCCCATTACCACCAGACTTAATCCCTGAGAAAGACAATGAAAGGTGCACATTGTTATATTAGCAGAACACTGCTTCTATGGTATTATGTAAACGGTTGTTTATTGTACATTGTTACATTTGAAAGTTATCAAAACACTTAGTTTCAAATATCTACGTAAATTCAGCAATTGCATTCGTCTCATATTACACTGTAGGCTACTGACCTATTCAACACTTCATCCGGCATCTCACCATACATCTATCTGCCTGTAGTTATTGAACTCAACCTGCAGGCGGTTTGTTTGTTGCGATTGAGTGGGGGAAACAGCTGCAGGCAAGGTGTTACGGATACAGGTATTCTGTGTGCGTATCCTGTGTGTGTGTGTATTTCTTTTCTCTCCTTCTCCCCTCCTCACAGGTGGCAATCATCATTCCCCAATCAGTCAACATGCAGTCATCAATAAGAAGACACACCTCCTTTTCCCTTACCCTATCACATTTCCTTTCCCATGGTTTAAAAACCCAATCAGTTGTTTTTTTTAGGAGCTCAATCTCTCTGTCATACAATCTCTCGGTAGTTCTCCTGTTTGTTTTTTGCACCTCCAGATCACTTTGTCCCCACCTGTGAGTTTTGTTTGTGTTATGTTTGTGATGGTGGGAAAAGGGGGAACCAAGACAAGTTGCCCATGGGCATACACTACCCATAGGACTACTTTGTCTAAGAACACTAGGTAGAACTGGGCGGACCACCCGCTCTATTTTTGGTTAGTTAGTTAGCTGTATAGTAGTAGGCTAGTCTAACTTAGAGGTGTTTTTGGATATTTTTTTCTTTCCTTGGGTCCAGCTCAGCCCCCTTCCCTGCCCCCCCTTTACCGTGTGTTTTCATATAAACCCTGAGTGTTTGACGGCAATTAAGTTGTCGGTGGTTTTTCGTTCACACTTTTACTTTGTCGCTAATAGAATTTGCATGAGTTATGTTACGGGTCTCGTTACACCCCCCTCCCCAGACTGACGGGCCAAAGAGGGATTTGTAACAAGGTTTTGACAGATGGGTGTGGCAAGGAAATACCCACATCAAATCACACCCCCAAGCCAACTTGCATTTGGCTTCTGTCATGGCCTCCAGCATTTCTTGAGGAGCAAGCCAAAAAACAAGGTCAAATCAGTAGGCGCAGTTCCCCTTTAACTATAACAATGAATATAATTAAACACAAAGCTAATTTCAATCAAAGATGTTGCAACTGAAACTTCCTATTTTATGTTCCCTCTTCATTTTATGTGAGAAAGTGGTGTTGATTCCTGGAACAGAACGCATTTGGTCCTACATTCAAAAGCAGTCCCATTCCTTATTTTGCTTATATCAAATAGTGAATTTGTCCCTACTTTTATATACATAAATGGGAAGCTGCAGTTGCAACATCTTGGACTCAAACTAACTTTTCATTCATGCATTTTCATTTTGTAGTTAATATTCAACTACTAAAGACCTAGAGACACACCACTGAGTGTTTGAACACTGCAATAATACATAATTACAACTTTAAGTTACATGTTTAGTAGTTAGATTTTAACTACAAAAATTAACATGCATAAACATTGAGTCATATGTTGCAACTGCAGCAATCCATTTCATGTCTACAAAATTCGGGCCAAATTAAGATCAGTATTCAATCCCATCACGAATTATAGGCATTGCGGCTTTTAAAGGCAATGTTCCAAATTCACTGTTAACAGGAATCGAGGCAAGCTCCTGGAACAGAGTGAATTTGGTCCTACTTTTCAAACCAGCCCATTCCTTACATCTCACTTAGAACAAAGAGTGAATTCTGCCCTACTTTTGTACATGTTAAATGGATAGTTGCAACATATTTGACTCAAACTAACTCAGTTTGTTTTTGCATATACATTTTTGTGACTACCTGCTATTGATCACATACGTGTTTGAGGAAAAATGGGTGCTATAATTGAAAAGAGAAAGGCCGTTGCCATACTTTACTTTCATCCACTGGAGTCAATAAGATAAATATCAGATGGGTTCGCTTTGTTTGTTGATCTCTGTAGAGACCGAACACACATCATGGACAACTACCTAGGTGTCTGGTTAGACTGTAAACTCTCCTTCCAGACTCATATTAAACATCTCCAATCCAAAATTAAATCTAGAATCGGCTTCCTATTTTGAAACAAAGCATCCTACACTCATGCTGCCAAACATACCCTCATAAAACTGACCATCCTACCGATACTCGACTTCAGCGATGTCGTTTACAAAATAGCTTCCAACACTCTACTCAACAAATTGGATGCAGTCTATCACAGTGGCATCTGTTTTGTCACCAAAGCCCCATATGCTACCCACCACTGCGACCTGTATGCTCTCGTTGGCTGGCCCTCGCTTCATACTCGTCGCCAAACCCACTGGCTCCAGGTCATCTACAAGTCTCCTTACCTCAGCTCACTGGTCACCATAGCCGCACCCACCCGTAGCACACGCTCCAGTAGGTATATCTCACTGGTCACCCCCAAAGCCATTTCTTCCTTTGGCTGCCTCTCCTTCCAGTTCTCTGCTGTCAATGACTGGAACGAACTGCAAAAATGTCTGAAGCTGGAGACTCTTACCTCCCTCACCACCTGTCAGAGCAGCTCACAGATCACTGCACCTGTACATAGCTAATCTGTAAATAGCCCATCCAATCTACCTCATCCCCATGCTATATTTATTTATCTTGCTCCTTTGCACCCCAGTATCAAACATACAATGTTGCACATTCATCTTCTGCACACCCTACCATTCCAGTGTTTAATTGCTATATTGCAATTACTTTGCCACCATGGCCTATTTATTGCACATTTGCACATGCTGTATATAGATTTTTATACTGTATTATTGATTGTATGTTTATTTATTCCATGTGTAACTCTGTATGTGTCGAACTGCTTTGCTTTATCTTGGCCAGGTCGCAGTTGCAAATGAGAACTTGATCTCAACTAGCCTACCTGGTTAAATAAAAATCATGAAACAATCAGGTGATGCAGAAAGTGACCGAACATGCTTAACTTGCGAGGTGCTTTTCACATCAGGCTTGTTGCACAATCGCAGAGAATGTGACATTTTTATCACCTGGCTGTCTGCCTGTCATGCTATTTGCTGAAGATGGGGGAAGAGTGAATTGCTGCCACTCCAGGACTGTGTATGTATTGCTCCTGTTAGCCATTCATCCCCTGCTGATCTATTAAGCACTGCCATATTACACATCTGCATTCTTCTACAACAGACAGGATCCAAATCACTTGGGCTACTCTCCTGTAGGTTCATCTGTCTTTTCCCTGGATCGGTTGGTGGATGGGCTAACCACTGCTTACCAAGATTAAAAACCTGTTTTTGTGTTCTCTTTATGCATTTGATCTTATACACACACATGTAAAATAAACACAATACAAATGGCCCATTTCCACAGATTTGGTTACTGATATAGTACATTCTAACTCATGCTTACAGGTAGAATAATGTGACATATTTGGCCAACAATGACATTCTACATGGTCTCATTCTAAGTAATGCATAGTAACAGTGCTTGTGTGATTCCACAGAAGGGGTTAGCATGTCCTCAAAGTTTCTCTGGTGTCACTCCTGTATAATAAGTGGTTGATCCTGAGAAAGTTGCGCACAAGTCACTTAACTTGATTGTCATGCTATTTGCTGACCTTTCGCAATCGAGCTTTAGTGATGAGTCACCGTTGTCTTTTAGCTCCTTTTTAGACCTCTGTTTTGCTAGGCTGATCTCAGATCTATGTTCTTTAGCCAACCCTTCTATCGTGTCAGTTGGCTAATGTGTAAACAGATCTAGGAACAAGCTACTCTTTCCCTCTTGTCATTTAGTATTGTTGTGAAAGGTTTTGACATGAAAGATCTGAATAAAAACACATTGCTGACCATAGACGTCACTACAGTCCCTGGTTCGAATACAGGCTGTATCACATCTGTCAATGATTGGGAGTCCCATCAGGGGGTGCACAATTGGCCCAGCATCGTCCAGGTTTGGCTGGGGTAGGCCGTCATTGGAAATAAGAATTTGTTCTTTATTTAACTAGGCAAGTCAGTTAAGGTTAAATACATATTTATTTAAAGATAAAGGCCAGTCTAAGAATCTGGAATGAAATGAGCGGCACAATGAACTAGAAATAAAGTTCCAGAATATGAGTGCCAGTATCAATGTTTAGGTCACGTGCAGAGGGTGTGTCACATACCATACAGTACAGTAGTTATCTACATGTGAGCTGTCTCATCACTAGCCTCACTGTAAGTGAATCACCCTTTCACACACACAGCACTGCTCTCTCGTGGCTACATTTTAAAACGTAGTAGAAAACACAGGCATGATCAGAGGATTTGAATTAATTTAAATACACTGAACCAAAATATAAAAGCAACATTTTCAAAGATTTTACTGAGTTACAGTAGAACCATCTGTTGGTCACGGATACCTTAAAAAAAGGTAGGGGTCGTGGATCAGAAAACCAGTCAGTATCTGGTGTGAACATTATTTGCCTCATACAGCGCGACACAACTCCTTAGTATTGAGTTGGTCAGGCTGTCGATTGTGGCCTGTGGAATGTTGTCCCACTCTTCAATGGCTGTCAGAAGTTGCTGGATATTGGCTGGAACTGGAACACGCTGTCGTACACTTTGCTCCAGAGTATCCCAAACATGATCAATGGGTGACATGTCTGGTAAGTATGCAGGCCAGGGAAGAACTGGGACATTTTCAGCTTCCAGGAAGTGTACAGATCCTTGCATTATCATGCTGAAACATGAGGGCCTCAGGGACAATGGGCCCCAGGGTCTTGTCACGGTATTACTGTGCATTCAAATTTCCATCGATAAAATGCAATTGTGTTCGTTGTCCATAGCTTATGCCTGCCCATACCATAAACCCACCACCACCATAGGGCAGTGTTCAGAACATTGACATCAGAAAATTGCCTCGTCTTCCATCTGCCCAGTACAGTTGAAACCGGGATTCATCTGTGAAGAGCACACTTCTCAAGGGTGTCAGTGGCTATCGAAGGTGATCATTTGCCCACTGAAGTGAGTTATAACATCAAACTGCAGTAGGTCAATACACTGGTGAGGATGACAAGCATGCAGATGAGCTTCCCTGTGATAGTTTCTGGCAGTTTGCGCAGCAATTCTTCAGTGCAAACCCAGTTTCATCAGCTGTCTGGGTGGCTGGTCTCATATGATCCTGCAGGTAAAGACAGACTTGGAGGTCCTGGGCTGGCGCTGTTACACGGTCTGCAGTTGTGAGGCCGGTTGGACATACTGCCAAATTCTCGAAAACGACATTGGAGACAGCTTATTGTAGAGAAATGGCAACCGCTCTGGTCCATTCATGCAGTCAGCATGCCAATTGCACACTCCCTCAAAACTTGAGACATCTGTGGCTTTGTGTTGTGTGAACAAAACTGCACATTTTAGTGGCCTTTTATTGTTCCCAGCACAAGGTGCACCTGTGTAATGATCATGCTGTTTATTCAGCTTCATGATATGCCACACCTGTCAGGTGGATGGATTATCTTGGCAAAGGAGAAAGGCTCACTAACAGGGATGTAAACTAATTTGTGCACATTTGAGAGAAATAAGCTTATTTTGCATATCTTTTATTTCAGCTCATGAAAAATGGTACCAACACTTTACATATTGTGTTCAAATTTTTGTTCAGTGTATATTAAAAAAGATAAGAAAGAAAAAGATCCCATCAACTCTTTAAAGCTGATATAATAGAAACATTCAATTTGTACATTTACAGTAACGTAATACAGTAAACAATAGCAACATTCAACAGATGTAGAATATTCTACTTTGTAGAATATGGTACCAATGTTTTCAATACACACATGTCATGTGTACTTAGATTACCTGTGGTCTCACAGCCTGGCACATTATCACTACTTAAATATGGTAAAATCAAGATCACATAGCAACTGGTTCTCTATAGTCTATGTATATTAAATAAAGGCAACATCTGCTCCATATAAAAAGGTAAAACAGAATCAAACAAGTCACTTGAGTAAGGACAGTTTCTGGTATAAAGCACTGAGTTCGGTCCTGAGTTTGCTGAAGGACGGCCGGTTTCTGGTGTCGTACTGCCAGCAGCGACACATAATAGCATACACATCTGGAGGACAGGAGTTTGGGGCTAGCATCCGGTAACCTAGGAGACGGGACAGGAGAGCATGATTGGACATCAGGTTGTCTTCACCTGGGGTTAATCCAGGGGGGTGTAATGTTTTGGACTCCTGTATAGAGCTGACCTAACATCCATATTCTACCCAGAGTCATGTCTGTTCTATACACTTCCATAATGTTGCATCTCCACTCCTAAACTAGTTACACGGACTGTCTGAGTTAACCTTGTATCCTTATTGACCTTTTTATTTTTGCACTGTCTATGCACACTCACAGAGTCCTGCTCACTCACACATAATATGCACATACATTTATACTGACTCTACACACACGTACACCCACTCACATACAAGCTGCTGCTACTCTGTTTATCATATATCCTGATGCCTTGTCACCTTACCTCTAGCACTCCAGCAGCCCTGCACATTGTAAATATGGTACTGGAACTGACCCTGTATATAATATGCTTACTTACTTATTGTGTTCTTCATATTTCTTTTTTTTCTCTTTCTAGTCGGGTTTTGAGTTTGCAAGAAAGGTATTTCACTGCACTTGTGCATGTGGTCCTTCTGTAGCTCAGTTGGTAGAGCATGGCGCTTGTAACGCCAGGGTAGTGGGTTCGATCCCCGGGACCACCCATACGTAGAATGTATGCACACATGACTGTAAGTCGCTTTGGATAAAAGCGTCTGCTAAATGGCATATATTATTATTATATATTATGTGACATTAAAACTTGACACTCCTACAGAGCATGAACTACAGTCAACTTCAAATTCTGACTAATGTGTTAGAAATCTCATTGACTCGCTGTACCTTTCTCCACCTCGTCCCTTGTCTGCTGGTTGGACATGCTGGTGTAGGGTGTGACTCCCCTGGAGAATATCTCCCATAGGAGAACTCCAAAACTCCACACGTCACTCTCCGTGGTGTACCTCCCTGAAACACAGGCAGGGGGCAGTATTGAGACAGCTATTACATTTGACAGTGATCCTGTAGAGATGCCATACCCATTCAACTGTACACTATTCCACAATCACAGCGTGAGAAAAGTAGTGATAGAGTTTTGAAATTAAGCTTCCTCTAAGCCCCAAAAGGTATGTTCTGACTTTTATTCTGACAGAACTCGTCTATGTTTCACCAGCACTCCAACCCCAGAGAGCATAGTTCAGCATGTGTCTGTTAGAGATGACATTTCAGAGAAATACAAAAGCAGTACACTAATCACAGGGTGAGGAATGATGGCTGGGTTGACAGGTTGTTGCCATGTTTAGTGGGTTCTCTCTAGCCTTGGGATATGCAGAGATTGATGAATAAAGAGAGGAGGGGGAGAGGGACGGTTGTGAGTGTTGTGGCCGCGGGGCAGAGCCAGATGGGATGTACCATAGTTGAGGGCTTCGGGGGCCGTCCATTTGACAGGGATCTGTTTGAGGCCCCCCGCGGCAGAGTAGACCCCATCCTGCTGCTCGCGAGACATCCCAAAGTCACTGATCTTCACCCTGCTCTGTTCTCCCACCAGACAGTTACGGGCTGCCAGGTCCCTGCACACACAGAGAGACAGAGACACAGAGAGACAGAGAGAGGGGAGGGGGGGTAAGGAAAGGAGGCGCAAGACAGAGGGGTTGAGGGAAAAAATTAGAAGGCAATATAATCGAGGTCAAAAAAACAGGTAGAAGATGAGCCAGAGTGGGAGAGTGAGAAAGAGAGAGAGCGAGAAAGAGAGAGGGCAAGCGAGCGAGAAAGAGTGAGAAAGTGAGTGAGAACGAGACAGTGAGAAAGAGCACCAGAGATCGAGAGCTAGAGAAAGAAGCAAATGACAGCCGATAAATAAGTGAGAGAAAAATCAGCCCCTCTTGTCATCTGTGGGCTCCCTGATGCAGGGTGTAGTAGTGAGCAGAGGCAGTTTGACATGCGGTGTTAGGAGGAGTGTTAGAGGGTAACGGAGGCTGGAGCATCCAGCCTGGATGTGTTCCTGCTTGGTTAATTATCCAGCACTCCTATGATGAGCCAGGAGCCAGGGCTCTGAGTCCTATGTCCTCTGCAACCTCCTCAGAGACACGGCAGCTTAACACTCCTAGGGTCATTCCTACGCTACAGGCTCCAGTAACCCCTACACACTGGGTTAACTTCAGTGTCCCAAAAACCTCAATCTGTTTCATCATCTAGAATAAATTGTGCAATCAAAGGCAATGTAATCTTGTCACATTGTATGGCAGCCTTCATTCAGCTCAATGTCTGAGAAGACTAGATCCATCTCCCTAGCCTCTCACCGGTGGATGCATTTCTTGCTCTCCAAATACTCCATGCCAGATGCCACATTCTCTGCCATTTTCACCAGCATATTTGACTTCAGGTTGTGACCTTCACAGCGCAGGAAGGACAGGAAGTCTCCCCCTGGCAGAACACACACAGTCACACACACACTTTATTAGTCGATTGTAATGATAGAATGTACTGTAGCTGTGGTTAGTGTAAAGGCCCGCGACAGATTGGCTCACCTTGTACCAGCTCCATAATGATATAGATGGGTTGTTTCTGTGTGCAGACACCAATCAGCTTCACTATGTTAGGGTGGTCATACTGCTTTAGGATCCTGCACAGCAGAGAGAGAGACAGCAAGGTCAATGTGAACGAGAGAGACTGAGAAAGAGAACGAGAGAGAAAGAAAGACTGACCTGGCCTCCATAAGGAACCTGTTCTTGTGTTCTGGGGCCAGGTTCTCTCTGCAGGCTTTTACAGCTACAGGGGTGTTATCAGAAAGCAGACGACCACTGTACACCTCCCCAAAGTTACCCTGGACAACAGACACACATCAAGCTTAATTCTGGATCTTGGCTGAAACAAAAACAGAAGGCCAACCTGACAATCAGAGATTCTCATAACTCCAAACAGACATTCCACAGGTGGTGAGCTCACCTGGCCAATGCTCTGCCCCAGGATGACATCATCGTGTTCCAGAACCCACTTGTCCTGGAGGGAGAGAGATAGAGAGGAACCAATCAGAGATACCAGTTCTGCTGTTCCTTCTGAATGGGTAGACTGACTTTGCAGCCTGGTAGAAGCATTTCGGACCAACTTCTAAAACTGCGTTGTACGAGTGTAAAATAGTGTTTGTGTACAGTATGTGTGTGTGTAGAATGGAGACCTTGTAGTGTGTGCCAAACACTGGAGCCCATTTGATGGGCAGCATAATGGTAGTACAGTATGCATGCAGCTCTAGAGAACATGTGAGTGTGTTATGTATAGCACTCTGCAGGAGGGTGGAGAGCAAGTATGAGTATGTGGATCTTGGGAGCTCATTAAAATCAGATGGATCCTAACGCTGAGACAGCTGCTACGCAGAGCTGGTGTATTCCAGGCCCATTCACTCCCAACATGCTCAGGAGAGGTGTAATAGAAGCTTGCGCGCATGCAGGCACACACACAGTGTTTTGCACACACTACAGGGTCGCTATTCCACACACACACAAAACATAGACCTACATATATACAAGAGCACCCCCTGACTCACACATCTCCCTCCTCCCACATACATACAGTTAAACCCACAGGTCCACCCAACACCAGCACACAGGACCAGGGGCCCATTAACTACACTTTGCTAAGCCCCAGACTTAATTGATGGCCGCCTCATTATTCTTAACCTGTTAGAAGCATTAACCAACAGCCACTTGTCCCACAGCACAGAATGAGAAAGGCAGCTGAGGGTTTTTACTGTAATCCTGCCAAGGACAGATTTAGAACACCATCTAAGCTAAAAGAAAAATGTATGTAATTGGTCTCAGTATAAGTCCCAGATAAATTAAAGGTAAAATTGTCATTACAGAACTACTGGAGAAAGATAACTTAACATGTGGGAATGTAATTTAATCCTTATTTAGGTAAGTTAAACTAATAACATTAATATTTAAGAAATACTTAGACAAATAAAGCATTGAGGAACCTTGAATTAAACACGATAAAACAAAACAACAGACTTTTCAACAAAGGTAAAACAGGATCTACAAAATATTACAGTTGACCAGTGAGTGAGTGAGTGTGAGAGAGAGTGAGTGAATGAGTGAGTGAGAGAGAGAGAGAGAGAAGCGTAACCTTTAGGACAGGTCTCTTCAGGACAATGTCGGATCTCTTGGTGACGTGTTGGTGTGAGGAGACCAGGTGGTTCATCAGCATGGGAACGGTGTGGAATCCCTCTCCATCCAGGCGGTACATATTCTAAACACACACACTTTATAACTATACAAACTGTACAGACATGATCATATTGTAAATACACACTCACTCACTCACTCACGTCTGTGCTCTGGATAAGGAAGTGCCTGCAAGCGCCAGCCCAGTGGACAGAAAGGACATACTCCTGTTTGCCCTGACTCTGTCTGACCAGGAAGTCTCCATCACACCTCAGCAGTTCCTGAACTTCCAGCCTGGGGATGACTCCGTGGTACCAGTTCTGCTGCTCCAGGGGGCGCTCTACCTCTGGGACTGGGGACAGGGCAGGGGGCACCTGGAGGGGGTTCACACAGCAAGGTCAATGAGGGGCCAGGTAAGGAGGGACCTGGGCATGGAGCGCCCACTGTGAGACTCATTCATAAGCCATAAATTGATTTCAATGGGAGATTAGTGCGATTTGAGATGCATGAGTCTCACACGGTATCTCTAGATGAGATTCAGCACAGGGGAACACACACATACACCCAGTGGTGTAGTGGAGGATAAACAAGTCAACACAGTTTACATATTTTTTTGCCCAACAGTTTACACAACTTTTGCAGAAAAATGCAGAAATGAAAGAATAGGAAGGGTTACTTTTTTCACCACAAACGCGATCAGAGTTTACCCACCAACTTTGTTACCACTACATCACAGACTAATACATAGACAGGTTTACAATACACTGTTAAGGAGACTAGATACATGGAAGATACAGCTACAAACTACATTGATCAGGAGATACAAAATACACTGCTCAAAAACAATACAATATATCTCTACAGACCACACACATGGATACTAGTGATGTAACGGACCCTAGTTGATCCGTGATCCGGATCACCCCCACGGTTCGGCAAGCATGTGAACCGCAGATTAATTGCAACGTTTAACCATCATAGTGTGAAATACAGTTTTACTGCCGCTGTTACTTTTTAAAGTCATAATTCCCTAAATATCGATGCAGAGTTGCAGTGAAAAGATAAAGACAAGACAGATGTATTTTACTCTAAAGCCTGAAGGTTGATTTTTTTTAAAGCAGTTGTGTGTACTGTTCACGTGAAATGTTGAATCCCAACGAATCAATCTTGGATGATCGCGTTACAAAAAGCAAAGAAGAAAAATGAGCAGTGACAGCCATGGCTAGCGGAGGAGCTGAAGAACTGGAAAAGCCTCCCGCTTCATTTAAGTCTCATGTATGGGAGCATTTTTGTTTCCCTGTGAAGGGTGGTGGACAACACCATAACGGTGTGTAGGCATTGTGCCACAAGAAATCCGTATGATCATGGAAATACATCGGGCATGGCCACACATTTAAAGCGTCATCACCCTGGTGTGTCAGTGACGGGAGCCAACATTTAAGCAGCCCTTTACTGCAGAATCAGACCGGGCTAAAGCCTACACCAAATCTATTGGGATATTTATCGCTTTAGACCTGAGGCCATACTCAGTTGTGGAAAACAAAGGGTTGCAATATATTGTAATGGAGCAGGTCGCTAACTCTCGACCTTCTAGCCCGAAGTCCAGCGTGCTATCGACTGTGCCCCAAAAGCATGCTCGAGCGGCAGAGTCCATATCCGCGCTTATAAACCCAGGGTCGTTACAATATGGTGAATGTGCTTGAGCCAAGCTACGAAATCCCCTCGCGCAACCACTTCAGTAGGAATATCGTGCCAGATATTTATGAACAGGAAAATAACAAAATTGTCGATGAATTATCCAAGGAATCCCCTGTTGCCTTCACCACAGACGGGTGGACCTGCTGGGCAACGGAAAGCTACGTGACTGACAGCTCACTACACCACAGACCGGTGGAAGACGCAAAGTCTGGTGCTACAGACACGACCCCTCTGCGAGAATCACACAGGCACAAATCTGGCGCAGGTACTGCTAGGAGCAGTAGCAAAGTGGAAGCTAGAGAGGCCCAATAGCAATATCCCAACCACCACAGATAATGCCAAGAACCAAGTAAATGCAGTGATAGAAGCTGGAATGGGGCCACAGATATCTTGCTTTGCACATGTAATCAATTTGACATCCCAAAGGGGAATCTCAGTGAAGAAGATGGACCGCCTCCTTGGGAGGATCAGGAAGGTGGTTTCCTTTTTCCAGACGCTCATGTGCTTAAGACCAAGCAACAAATGCTACAGCTACCGACCCACGAGCTCATACACGATGTCACAACAAGATGGAATTCCACTTATGACATGTTGGGAGCGTTATCTTGAGCAGCAGGCAGCTGTATACGCTGCACTGACCGACAAGACCCTGACAAAAAATAAAGACATAGTCACCTTATCTGATGACCTGAAAGTGGCCGTCTGTGTCCATGATCCTACCTCTGAAAACAAGGATTCTACAATCCATGGCCCCAAGTGAGGAAGACAGCACCATCACTAGAGATGTCAAGGCTGCCATTAGAGAGGACCTGAACCCCAGATACCCCCCTAATGTACAGGACTACCTTCATAGATCTACTGCACTGGATCCAAGGTTCAAGTCCCTGTCTCACCTAGACCCTAACCCTACACCGGAGGACATACAGTGATCTCACCACTGAGATTGTGGCCACTGAAGAGGTAACAAAAAAGAAGAAGAGTGAATTACTTCAATAATAAATATACTGCAGTCAAATCAAAGATTTGGAATTGGAATCATCTAGTTTTTATTTGGAATAATAATGACTTTTATTAAATGTTATTGCCACAATTATAGTTCTAGAGCTGACAGGAGCAGACTCCGAGGCATCTCCTCCACAAAATCATTTGGCCATGAAGGAGCTTTTCGGGGAGACCTTTGCGAGCAAGGACACAGGCAAGATGTTTGACAACACCATCAACAGGAGGTGGCATCCTACAGGGCAGCAAGTGGCGTTCCAGTGGATGGTGATCCACTAACATGGTGGAAAAACAATGAGTGTAAATACCCTCACATTGCCATGCCGACAAGATGCTACCTGGCTATGCCTGGCACTTCAGTTCCCAACGAGAGGGTGTTCTCCACAGCAGGGGACATAGAGACTGCAAAGGAGGTCTATCCTCTCCCAGACAATGTTGACAACCTCATCTTTTTTTTAAAGAATTTGAAGTTATAAGCTCAGGTCTGTTTTGCTTTCTTTTCTTTACTTATTTTTGATGATGTGGACACAGGCTAGTTTTTCATTCACTATTGTTCATAGGAAGACAGTATCATGCCTCATATTGCACTTTTTGTGCAATATTTTATTTTAAGATTTTATTTAAACATAGAAAAGTTATTAAAGTAATAAATGGAAAGCAAAGTTATATTTGTCCCCCACCCCCCCTCCCTTTTTTTGCTGATCTGGAAAATGATCAGATCCGTGACTCAAAACCGTGATCCGGACCGAACCATGAGTTTTGTGATCCGTTGCACCACTAATGGATACCTAGTCATTTTTTTAACTACAGACAACATGGCGCCAATTCAAAAAGACCCTACTGTTCAGATGACAAGATAAGGCATACTACAACATTGTAAACAAACATCTCTAGAGAGAAGATAGATAAAAAAAGAGGAAAGCCAGATGAGAATGAAAGGCGTTTCACAACCGGAGTCCTACTCTGAACAGTTAGGCTTATTACAGAGAAAACACGGCCATTTGCTGTTTGACAAGGGAACTGTTTGACTGTCTGACTTGAGTTGTTTGAATAGACAGAGACAGATAAATCAAAAGGCAGCAGGTGGGTGAAAACAGAACAGGTCCATCTGTGACAGGGGTGATCACAATGATGTCTCACAGACAATGAATGACTATAGTTGACCGTGTATGAAAATAACAGATTGTCTATGGTCACAGCTGAATCAGAATTAGTTAGGTAACATAGATAAATAAGATGTTTTATTTATTTTATACTTGTCATTAGAATATCTTCTTTTGGACTATACTGTTGGCAGTTGCATTTTCCTCTCTCTTCTCTAGGGAAAAGTCACTTGGGGCCCAGAGAGGGCAGAGGTCAGGCTTGTCTTTTACATGTCTGGTAATAGGCAGAATATCAGAAAGGGAGAAGTCAGGTTTGAACATTGTCTTCATAATGAATATATCTGTGAAACCATGTGAAGGGCTCCACTATGTCTGTACTCCAGTCACTCCCTCCTTTTCCCATTGGGGGGAGGAGTATGGCAATGTCTGGAACCATTGTATGTCCCCTCTGATGTTGAAACTTGTCTTTCATAGTATATGACCTAGAGGCTCACTCCTCTCAGGGAGCTTGTCCAGGGGTGGGTTGTATTTGAGATGGGAGTATCTAGAATTGACATTTGATATATGCCATTGGATGAGGTAATGTTTTGGTAATAGGAAGTACCAAGAATGAGAAGTAGAACCTCGTCTTAGAGAGCAAATTGAACGATAATTTATAGCTAATGCTGTCTGGCTATGAGATACTCTTCTCTCAAGTAAAAGTCTTTCTTTGTGAACAGTTCCTAAGATCTGTGGTTTGTCATGTCGACTAGGGGGTGAATCTTTGCTATAAAAGATCTCAGTTGCCATTATGTTGACACTCTCAGAGAATTCATTTATAGACACTGAATTGATCTGAGAGTCACCGTGCTATGGTGAAGCTCAATATATTATTAAAAGATGAAGTTTAAAATACAACTCTAACTTGTGTGTGGTTTGTAAACTCTCCTTTCACTTAGTAATACAGGAAATTACCACGACACTATGCTGCATCACTGGTATGACCATAACTGTGTACTATGTATGACCATAGCTGACTATTTCTGAACACTGACTGTGTATGTTACATCACTGACCGTGTATTTGGGTTTGAACAGGCCGCTAAAATGGCTTATGATGCCGTCCACACTGAGGTTTCTGAGGCCGTCCCTCTCCTGAAACAACACAGAGCACAACCATCATCAACCTCTCTTAGGAATGCTCATCACCACCAGTACCTGTGTTTATAATAACAACATGTAACAGCACTCAGAAACGCATCATAATCCACAGATGAGAGAATGTCACAAAAAATTACAAACATGATGAGTAGAGAATGTCAAAGAAGAAAATACTTGTTTGCTTTAGGGTGGATCTGGATAAAACAGCGCTATGAAAATGGGTGAAGGAATGCACTTGAGTCAACACCATGACAGACAGCTACGTATGCAAAGCACCAAGATCCTCAATCATGCCTCTGTTTCAATAGAGATGGTTGTGTCTGAACGAGACAAGAGTATAGGTTGTCCTCAGTACAGAACAGACTGGTTGAGTCCGTCGGTAGTTCAGATGCCTTCTAGTTGAACTGTAAGGTAACATAAGGGCAATTCCAAGGTAGCAGAATGATGCTGAGATTTTTTACTTTAAAAGTATGCCAAACAAAAACCACTGATTGCAAAGTTAAACAAGTCATACAACTCTATGCACAAGCAGTACTTTTAAACATTTACAGAGAATTTTACAAAAACACATTTACTTGAAGAACAGTACAGATGTAAAGTTTAACAGAATGATGGTAAAATCTCCTTCAGTTTATTTATGTGACCACGTTTTCCAAAAACCCTTAAATATCTACTCCGAATTGAGATTCAAAGAAGTTTGCAGAAAGATTGGGGTGTCAGCTATAACATGATACATTGAGTTTGATTTTTTAAATATATTTTTAAAATATTTTGGATATTGAACCACAGTAAGTGAAGTGGATTACCACCCGGTAAGAGTGATGGTAACATAATGGCATCATGGGTGCCTGAACTGTACTATACAGAAATGCATAATCCTGAATGGCATTCTCTTCATGGTGATGTATCCTGAATAGGTACAAAAAGGTAGAAACATTTTATATCCTCCTTTGCATGTTTGGGTTATATTCTACATACTTGCTATTCTAATGAGCGCCGCCCCAAAACAAGATGAAATTTGGTTGGTCAGGACCGCACCAAATCTGTACCAATCATAGAGGTCTATGTTTCACAAGTTTGTACATCACAGTTTAGCACAGAGTACAGTACAGCAGAGTAGAGTTCAGTGCAGTATAGTACTATACAGTAAATTATACTGTGCTCTACTGTACTGTACTAAACTATACTGTACAGTACAGTACTGACCTATACTCTACTTTCCTTTACTGTACTCAATCAAACCAACTTGTATTTGTCACGTGTAGACTTTACCGTGAAACTATCTCAGGAGCTCTTCCCAACAATGCACAGTTAAAAATAAGAAAATAAGAAAAATACAAATAGTAACAAGAATGAAGCTGTATAAAAAGGAGTACCACTACCATGTCACTGAGCAGGGGTACAAGGTATTTGAGGTAGATGTGTACATGAAGGCAGGGTAAAGTGAATAGGCATCAGAATAGATAATAATAAGAGTAAAATTAAAAACAGTAGCAGCATATGATGATTGTGAAATAATGTGTGTATGCCGTCGGGGTGTGTGTGTGCGCGTATGTATGTGGTGTATGTGAATGTGTGTGGGTTTGAGTGAGACTGTCAGTGTGATGTTTGTGGGTGAGTCTATACATAGTGTATATACAGTTGAAGTCCGAAGTTTACATACACTTTAGCCAAATATATTTAAACTGTTTTTCACAATTCCTGACATTTAATCCTAGTAAAAATTCCCTGTCTTAGGTCAGTTAATAAGATCAGCACTTTATTTTAAGCATGTGAAATGTCAGAATAATAGTAGAGAGAATTATTTATTTCAGCTTTTATTTCTTTCATCACATTCCCAGTGGGTCAGAAGTATACATACACTTAATTAGTATTTGGTAGCATTGCCTTTAAATGGTTTAACTTGGGTCAAACATGTCGGGTAGCCTTCCACAAGCTTCCCACAATAAGTTGGGTGGATTTTGGCCCATTCGTCCTGACAGAGCTGGTGTAATTGAGTCAGGTTTGTAGGCCTCCTTGCTCGCACACGCTTTTTCAGTTCTGCCCACACATTTTCTATAGGATTGAGGTCAGGGCTTTGTTATGGTCACTCCAGTACCTTGACTTTGTTGTCCCTAAGCCATTTTGACACAACTTTGGAAGTATGCTTGGGGTCATTGTCCATTTAGAAGACACATTTGCGACCAAGATTTACTTCCTGACTGATGTCTTGAGATGTTGCTTCAATATATCCACATACTTTTCTTTCCTCGTGATGCCATCTATTTTGTGAAGTGCACCAGTCCCTCTTGCAGCAAAGCACCCCCACAAGCACCTCCGTGCTTCATGGTTGGGATGGTGTTCTTTGGCTTGCAAGCCTCCCCCTTTTTCCTCCAATGGTCATTATGGCCAAACAGTTCTATTTTTGTTTCATCAGATCAGAGGACATTTCTCCAAAAAGTACAATCTTTGTCCCCATGTGCAGTCTGGCTTTTTAATGGCGGTTTTGGAGCAGTGATTGTGACCCACTGGAATTGTGATACAGTGAATTATAAGTGAAATAATCTGTCTGTAAACAATTGTTGGAAAAATTACTTGTCTCATGCACAAAGTAGATGTCCTAAACGACTTGCCAAAACTATAGTTTGTTGACAATAAATTTGTGGAGTGATTGAAAAATGAGTTTTAATGACTCCAACCTAAGTGTATGTAAACTTCCGACTTCAACTGTATATAGTGTTGTTAGTGTGCATAGAGTCAGTGCAAGATAGGGCCAATGCAGATAGTCCAGGTAACCATTTAGCAGTATTATGGCTATTTAGCCATCTTTAGCAGCCTTTGCTTATTCCTAATATTTAGGATGGAAAATGGTTAAACACGTTATACATGCCTTTGTAAAAAATAGACTCAGCTTTCATTTGACAGTAAATTTGATGCGCTCCAATGAGTCACATTTTAGTGCTCGTGTGACTTTTTACATGGTGGCATTTTACAAATGCCCATAACACCAGGGTTTCAACACAACCTGCATGAGAACATCGATGCAATTCACTTTAGTCATCTGGTACTACTGTGTGAGTATAGAGTGGACAACAAACCAATTAACCTTTTGTTTAATTTCTTTCATTTTCAAAACAATGGTATTTCAAAAGCTTTTATATATAGCTCAGTGATTTTCATAAGCCCACAGTACATTAGTGTTTAAGTGATGATGTATTTGTAGAACTTATAAAGCAGCAAACTACCAAGCTAACAAACGAAAGTACACAACAATCACATATGATAATGAATGAGAAGAACCTGAACTCAGAACACACAATGGAGAACTAGAAACAAACAAGTCAATAACAACATCTTACACAATGAGTGCAATCACAGGTCAGGTTCCCATACGAGACAAGACAATGAAACATACGCAAGGGACAGAGATCATCTCAACCACAGGAAGCATGGTATCTCTTTCAGATGAGTGGCAGGGATCAGATATGCAGAGGGTGTGTGTGTGTTTGAGAGAGAGAGGGAGAGAGGAGACCTACACTAGAGGTGATAGAGGAGAGGGAGATACGATCCTCTTCCAGCCCCAGGGCAGGTGGGGGTTCACTGGATCCCAGCCATTCCAGCTTCCCCTTCAGCAGCAACCTCTGTGCCTCCAGCCTGGTTCTAGCTCCCAGGGACAGCATCACCTGCTGTCGGCTCTCCTCCAGCGCATGCCTCTTACTGAACTGGTAAACCCTGCAGAGAGAGGAGCAGCCTGTCAGCTCATCAATTAAATCATTGTGATGATACTGTGGAACAATGTGTTTCCATTTCAACATATAGCAACAATTCCATTGACTTTTGCCTCACGGTCAATATATTTAAAGCATAACTGACATGCCCGATGGCTTTACACAAGAATACTGGTCAACTGGCCCATCTCCTACACCTTAGCCATATTGCTTCCGCAGGGCACTCACCAAGAGTATAGTTGAAATGAGATATTCTATACAGGAGAAGTAGGGTTAAAATGCAGTAAGTCATGTCAGAATGTAGCTGATGTATTACTTAACAACAGCTGCAAATTCCAATAAAACTACATCACGTTTTAAAGCTCACTTTCCTTGCTGTCTAACAACACTATCATGAATCTAGTGAAGAGGTTTTCTGGGTCAGAGTGCATATTTATTTAGTTCATAGCACAAATGTTTGTTAGCACGTTTCTCACACTGGCTTTAGCCATGGCGGAAACAGACCAGCCCAGGCAAGTGCAGGGAGATTGCCATGCAACACGTGCCTTACAGGGAGACGTCTTCATAGTGTGACAAATTCCCATGAATTGTGAATCTGTTCAAACCGAACAGCTAGCGCGACAGCTAAAATGGCTTTGTAAAAATATATATTTCAGCTAATAGGGAGTACCTAACAAAGTAACTACATTATGGCATTCGCTAATCATAATCTTTTTACATATAATAGAAATGTCGGTATATTCGTGGACAAAATTCTTCCTTACTTACTTTTCAAATATTGCACTGCTACATTAACTAACATCACCACTTGGGTAAAAGAGTTCTTTACTAATCAAGAAAGCATTCAGTCGCTCCCGTCTGTCTCTGTTGATTTCCAAAGTGTTTCATCAAACCCATGACTCCTTAAGGAGAGGCATGTTTCCCTCGGCACCAGTGAACATTAGGCTAGTGTCAGTCAACACAGCTGCTCCATCTATGCACTAAGAGCTTATTAGTAACGTCTAATAACAGCGGACAGGCATCTAAACCAAGACAAATGAGAGAAGCTTGAAAAGTCTCCTCATATCACCATGTTATATTCATAAGGCATAGTGAGTCTGTCCCCCAGAGAGCAGCCAGCTTAGCCAGCCATAGCAGAGAGGAGAGCAGCCTAAACTACTCTGATATGAGACTGCCTGCACCACCATTGAGAGGAGATACACCAACACACCTCAAAAATATGACGCAGATCAATGGCAAAATGCATTACTCTTTTTTTCCCAGTCAGTGTTGGTGAAGACGGTGGTTTGGTACTGCCAGAGCCAACTTTATCCTGGTTCAGACCATAAAAATGTAATTCTATTGTGTAATTCTATGTTTACCCAGGATAAATGACCGTATTATCAGGTATAACAGGTATAACAGCTGTAAGTACTATCTAATGACACTATATCTGCCTAAGTGATTACCAAGTATGCTTGCCCATGTAAAGTTGGACCTTCCAGTACATGTGGATATCGCCTCACCTCTGACCCCGTTTGATGCACTCTTCCTCTGCCTCTAGCTCCAACTCCAGCTGGTTGACTGAGGCCTGTTGGGAAACCACATTACCAGCTAGAGACAGCAGTTCCTCTTCCACTGCAGTCAACCTGGTAGAGGGGTAGAGACATGGGGAGAGAAGGGGGACCAAGGGGTGAAATGTGTTGTTGGTGTTGAGATTGTGTGTGTGTGTGTGTGCCTTTTAAAATGATAAACTTGGATTAGCTAACACAGCGTGGCATTGGAACACAGGAGTGATGGCTGCTGATAAATAGGTCTCTGTATGCCTATACAGATATTCCAGAAAAATCTGCCATTAAAAGGTCTTAAACAAATGTAAAAAATAATAGTGAAGAAATCAAAACTAGGAAATAACACATGGAATCATGTAGAAACCAAAAAAAAGTGTTAAACTGGAGTGGCATTGCCAGTCTCCAGACCTGAACCCAATAGAAAATCTTTAGAGGGAGCTGAAAGTCCGTATTGCCCAGCGACAGCCCTGAAACCTGAAGGATCTGGAGGAGGTCTGTATGGAGGAGTGGGCCAAAATCCCTGCTGCAGTGTGTGCAAACCTGGTCAAGAACTACAGGAAACGTATGATTCCTTTAATTGCAAACAAAGATTTCTGTGCGAAATATTCAGTTCTGCTTCTCTGATGTATCAAATACTTATGTCATGCAATAAAATGCAAATTAATTACTTAAAAATCATACAATGTGATTTTCTCTCACAGTTGAAGTGTACCTATGATAAAAATGACAGACCTCTACATGCTTTGTAAGTAGGAAAACCTGCAAAATCGGCAGTGTATCAAATACTTGTTCTCCCCACTGTATTTACACACACACAGTGGAAGTCGGAAGTTTACATACACTTTGGAATCATTAAAACTAGTTTTCAACCCCTCCACAAATTTCTTGTTAACAAACTATAGCTTTGGAAAGTTGGTTAGGACATCTACTTTGTGCATGATACAAGACATTTTTCCAACAATTGTTTACAGACAGATTATTTCACTTATAATTCCCTGTATCACACTCCCAGTGGGTCAGAAGTTTACATACACTAAGTTGACTGTGCATTTAAACAGTTTGGAAAATTCCAGAAAATGATGGCATGGCTTTAGAAGCTTCTGATAGGCTAATTGACATAATTTGAATCAATTGGAGGTGTACCTGTGGACGTATTTCAAGGCCTATCTTCCAACTCAGTGCCTCTTTGCTTGACATCATGGGAAAATCAAAAGACATCAACCAAGACCTCAGAAACTTTTTTGTAGACCTCCAGAAGTCTGCTACATCCTTAGGAACAATTTCCAAACGCCTGAAGGTACCACATTCATCTGTACAAACAATAGTACGCAAGTATAAACACCGTGGGACCACGCAGCCGTCATACCACTCAGGAAGGAGATGCGTTCTGTCTCCTAGAGATGAACATACTTTGGTGCGAAAAGTGCAAATCAATTCCAGAACATCAAAGGACCTTGTGAAAATGCTGGAGGAAACCAGTACAAAAGTATCTATATCCACAGTAAAACAAGTCCTATATCGACATAACCTGAAAGGCCGCTCAGCCTGGTCCCAAAGCCACTGCTGCGTTGTCTTGGCTGTGTGCTTAGGGTAGTTGTCCTGTTGGAAGGTGAACCTTCGCCTCAGTCAGAGGTCCTGAGCACTCTGGAGCAGGTTTTCATCAAGGACCTCTCTGTACTTTGCTCCGTTCATCTTTCCCTCCATCCTAACTAGAGGTCGATCGATTATGATTCTTCAACAGCGATAGCAATTATTGGAGGACCAAATAAACCGATACCGATTCAAATCGGCCGATATATACATACTACTATTATAGGAATTATGACGCGTCGACTATTTCTCTCTATACCATTTGTATTTCATATACCTTTGACTATTGGATGTTCTAATAGGTACTTTAGTATTGCTAGCCTAATTTCAGGAGTTGATAGGCTTGAAGTCATAAACAGCTCTGTGGTCAAGCATTGCTTAGAGCCTCTGGCAAACGGAGTAAAGTTTGAATGAGTCCTTACGAGCCTGCTGCTGCCTACCACCGCTCAGCCAGACTGCTCTATCAAATCATAGACTTAATTATAATATAATAAACGCAGAAATACGAGCATTCGGTCATTAATATGGTCAAATCCGTAAACTATAATTTCGAAAACAAAACTATTATTCTTTCAGTGAAATACGGAACCGTTCCGTATTTTATCGAACGGGTGGCAACCCTAAGTCTAAATATTGCTGTTACATTGCACAACCTTCAATGTTATGTCATTATTATGTACAATTCTGGCAAATTAGTTCGCAATGAGCCAGGCAGCCCAAACTGCTGACTCGGTGTGCAATGAACGTAAGAGAAGTGACACAATTTCCCTAGTTAACATGAATTTCTTTTAAATAAATATGCAGGTTTAAAAAAAAAAATACTTCTGTGTATTGATTTTAAGAAAGGCATTGATGTTTGTGGTTAGGTACATTTGTGCAACGATTGTGCTTTTGTTAAATCACTCGTTTGGCGAAGTAGTCTGTAATTCGATAATAAATTAACAGGCACCGCATTGATTATATGCAACACAGCTAGTTAACCTACTAATATCATCAACCATGTGTAGTTAACTAGTGATTATGTTTAGATTGATTGTTTTTTAAAAGATAAGTTTAATTCTAGCTTGTAACTTACCTTGGCTCCTCGCTGCACTCAGGTAACAGGTGGTCAAGCCTGCCACGCAGTTACCTCGTGGAATGCAATGTAATCGGCCATAATCGGCATCCAAAAATGCTGATTACCGATTGTTATGAAAACCTGAAATCGGCCCTAATTAATCGGACAACCTCTAATCCTAACTAGTCTCCTAGTCCCTGCCGCTGAAAAACATCCCCACAGCTTGATGCTGCCACCACGCTTCACCGTAGGGATGGTGCCAGATTTAGTGACGCATAGCATTCAGGCCAAAGTGTTCAATCTTGGTTTCATCAGACCAGAGAATCTTGTTTCTCATGATCTGAGAGTCTTTAGGTGTCATGTGCCTTTCCTGGAGAGTGGCTTCCGGCTGGCCACTCTACCATAAAGGCCTGATTGGCGGAGTGCTGCAGAGATGGTTGTCCTTCTGAAAGTTTCTTCAATCTCCACAGAGGAACTCTAGAGCTCTGTCAGAGTGACCATCGGGTTCTTGGTCAACTCCCTGACCAAGGCCCTTCTCCCCCAATTGCTCAGTTTGGCCAGGCGGCCAGTTCTAGGTTGTCTTGGCGGTTCCGAACTTCTTCCATTTAGGAATGATGGAGGCAACTGTTCTTGGGGACCTTCATTGCTGCAGAAATGTTTTGGTACCCTTCCCCAGATCTGTGCCTTGACACAATCCTGTCTCAGAGCTCTACAGACAATTCCTTCGACCTCATGACTTGGTTTTTCTCTGAGATGCACTGTCAACTGTGGGAACCTTACTGTATAGACAGACGTAGGCCTTTCCAAATCATGTCCAATCAATTGAATTTACCACAGGTGGAATCCAATCAAGTTGTAGAAACATCTCAAGGATGATCAATGGAAACAGGATGCACCTGATTTCAATTTCAAGTCTCATTGCAAAGGGTCTGAATACTTAAGTAAATAAGGTATCTGTTTTTTGTTTTTATAAATGTGAAAAAAATTATAAAAACCTGTTTTCGCTGTGTCATTATGTGGTATTGTATGTAGACTGATGAGGAAAAAAACATTTAGTACATTTTAGAATAAGGCTGTATCTACATTTTTTGGGGGGAAAAGTCAAGGGGTCTGAATACTTTTTGATTGCGCTGTGTCTGTGTGTGCGTATAAACTAACCTGTGCTGGATCCCCTCCACTGTAAGCTCATTTAGTTCCAGCTCTCCAGTCTTCAGTCGATCTGTGTTCTCCAAAAGACCAGAGTCAAACTCCACACACACCGGAACCTCCCCTACAGACCTGAACACACATGGTGAAACTTTTCAGCCTCTTGACTGCACTAAGATCTGAATATTTACATTTGAGTAATTTAGCAGATTCTCTTATCCAGAGTGACTTGCAGCTGAATACCTGTTCTGTTGGATGAAGCTCTCGTACTCTCTGTGTGGCTCTATGGCCATCAAAGCAGCAGACATCTCCTCGTGGACAGATACGACCTCATGTTGGAGCATACTGGACATGTCATAGTACTCCTGCAGAATCTCCTTCCTGGGTTACAGGGCAAAAGTCAGAGGTCAGGACAGTATTATTCAATCCTGGTCTGGGGACCCACTGGGTGTGCAGGTTTTTTCCAGCCCAGCACTAATGCACCATCTAATCAAAGGCTTGATGATCAGTTATTAAATTAGGTACAGTGACTTCGGAAAGTATTCAGACCCCTTAACTTTTTCCACATTTTGTTAGGTTATAGCCTTATTCTAAAATGAAATCTACACACAATACTCCATAATGACAAAGCAAAAACTGTTTAGAAATGTTTGCTGATTCATAAAATAATAATAAATAAACAGAACAGACATTTACATAAGTATTCAGACCCTCTACTCACTACTTTGTTGAAGCACCGTTGGCAGCGATTACAGCCTCGATTCATCTTGAGTACAAGTTTGGCACACCTGTACTTGGGTAGTTTCTCCCATTCTTCTCAGCAGATCTTCTCAAACTCTGTCAGGCTGAATGGGGAGGGTTGCTGCACAGCTATTTTCAGGTCTCTCCAGAGTTGTTTGATTGAGTTCAAGTCCGAGCTCTGGCTGAGCCACTCAAGGACATGCATGCTCTTCTACCGATTGCTGCCCGCACCCGCCCGCACCGACTAGCATCACTAACTCTGGAAGGTTCTGACATAGAATATGTGGACAACTACAAATACTTAGGTGTCTGGTTAGACTGTAAACTCCCCTTCCAGACTCACATTAAGCATCTCCAATTCAAAATTAAATCTAGAATCGGCTTCCTATTTTACAACAAAGCCTCCTTCACTCATGCTGCCAAACATACGGGAGGTCGACCGATTAATTAGGTCCGATTTCAAATTTTCATAACAATCGGTAATCTGCATTTTAAGACACCAAATATGGCCGATTACATTGCACTCCACGAGGAGCAGTCTCTGTTATGCGAGTGCATCACGGAGCCAAGGTAAGGTGCTAGCTAGCATTACATTTATCTTATTAAACAAAAATCAATCCTAATATAATCCCTAGTTAACTACACATGGTTGATGATATTACTAGTTTATCTAGCTTGTCCTCCGTTGTATATAATCGATGCGGTGGCTGTTAATTTATCATTGAATCACAGCCTACATCACCAAACGGGTGATTTAACAAGCGCATACGCAAAAAGCACTGTCATTGCACCAATGTGTACCTAACCATAAACATCAACGCCTTTCTTAAAATCAATACACAAGTATATATTTTTTAAACCTGCATATTTAGTAAACATTGCCTGCTAACATGAATTTCTTTTAACTTGGCAACTTGTGTTAATTCTCTTGCGTTCTGTGCAACACAGTCAGGGTATATGCATCAGTTTGGGCCGCCTGGTTTGTTGCGAACTGTGTGAAGACTATTTCTTCCTAACAAAGACAGCCAACTGCGCCAAACGGGGGATGAAAAAGCGCATTTGAGAAAAAATCTCAATCGTTGCACGAATGTACCTAACCATAAACATCAATGCCTTTCTTAAAATCAATACACAAGTATATATTTTTTAAACCTGCATATTTAGTTAAAAAAAATAATGTTAGCAGGCAATATTATTTAGGGACATTGTGTCACTTCTCTTGCGTTCATTGCACGCAGAGTCAGGGTATATGCAACAGTTTGGGCCGCATGGCTCATTGAGAACTAATTTGCCAGAATTGTACATAATAATGACATAACATTGAAGGTTGTGAATTGTAACAGCAAAATGTAGGTTTATGGATGCCACCCGTTAGATAAAATACGGGACGGTTCCGTATTTCACTGAAAGAATAAACGTTTTGTTTTCGAAATGATAGTTTTACGGATTTGACCATATTAATGACCTAAGGCTCGTAATTTCTGCGTGTTATTATATTATAATTAAGTCTATGATTTGATAGAGCAGTCTGACTGAGCGATGGTAGGCACCAGCAGGCTCATAAGCATTCATTCAAACAGCACTTTCCTGCATTTGCCAGCACCTGTTAGCAATGCTTCAAGCATTGCACTGTTTATGACTTCAAGCCCAAGATTAGGCTGGCAATACTAAAGTACCTATTAGAACAATAGTCAAAGGTATATGAAATACAAATGGTAGAGAGAGAAATAGTCCTATAATTACTACAACCTAAAAGTTCTTACCTGGGAATATTGAAGACTCATGTTAAAAGGAACCACCAGCTTTCATATGTTCTCATGTTTTGGGCAATTAACTTTTTTACATGGCACATATTGCACTTTCTTCTCCAACACTTTGTTTTTGCATTATTTAAACCAAATTGAACATGTTTCATAATTTATTTGAGACTAAATTGATTTTATTGATGTATTATATTAAGTTAAAATAAAAGTGTTCATTGTTCATTCAGTATTGTTGAAATTGTCATTATTACTTTTTTTTACATTTAAAAATGAATAATTTTTAAAAAAAATTTAATTTAATTTTATTATTATTATTATTATTATTATTTTTTAAATCGGCCGACTAATCAGTATCGGCTTTTTTTGGTCCTCCAATAATCGGTACCGGAGTTGAAAAATCATAGTCGGTGGACCTCTAAAACATACCCTCGTAAAACTGACTATTCTATCCTTGACTTTGGCGATGTCATTTACAAAGTAGCTTCCAACACTCTACTCAGCAAATTGGATGTAGTCTATCACAGTGCCATCCGTTTTGTCACCAAAGCCCATATACTACCCACCACTGCGACCTGTATGCTCTTTTTGGCTGGCCCTCGCTACATATTCGTCGCCAACCCCACTGGCTCCAGGTCAATTATTACGTCTTTGCTACGTAAAGCCCCGCCTTATCTCAGCTCACTAGTCACCATAGCAACACGCGCTCCAGCAGGTATATTTCACTGCTCATCCCCAAAGCCAACACCTCAATTGGCCGCCTTTCCTTCCAGTTCTCTGCTGCTAATGACTGGAACAAATTGCAAAAATCACTGAAGCTGGAGACATATCTCCCTCACTAACTTTAAGCATCAGCTGTCAGAGCAGCTTACCAACCACTCTACCTGTACACAGCCAATCTGTAGATAACAATATGGGGTGGGTGTGCCATTTATTTTTTTGCTCTTTTGCACCCCAGTATCTCTACTTGCACATCATCATCTGCACATCTATCACTCCAGTGTTAATGCTAAATTGTCATTATTTCGCCACCATGGCCTATTTATTGCCTTAACTCCCTAATCTTACTACATCTGCACACACTGTACATAGACTTTTTCTATTGTGTTATTGACTGTATGTTTTGTTTATCCTATGTGTAACTCTGTGTTGTTGTTTTTAGTCGCACTGCTTTGCTTTATCTTGGCCAGGTCACAAGTTGAAAATGAGATCTTGTTCTCAACGGGCCTACCTGGTTGAATAAAGTTGAAATTATTATTATTATTTTAATTCATAGACTTGTCCCGAAGCCACTCCTGTGTTGTCTTGGCTGTGTGCTTAGGGTCGTTGTCCTGTTGGATGGTGAACCTTCACCCCAGTCTGAGGTCATGAAAGGTCTAGAGCAGGTTTTCATCAAGGATCTCTCTGTACTTTGCTCCGTTCATCTTTGCCTCGATCCTGACTTTTCTCCCTGCCACTGAAAAACATCCCCACAGCATGATGCTGCCACCACGCTTCACCGTAGGGATGGGGCCAGGTTTCTTCCAGACACGACGTTGGCATTCAGGCCAAAGAGTTCAATCTTGGTTTCATCAGACCAGAGAAAATTGTTTCTCATGATCTGAGAGTCTTCAGGTGCCTTTTGGCAAACTCCAAGTGGGTTGTCATGTGCCTTTTACTGAACAGTGGTCTCCGGCTGGCCACTCTACCATAAAGGCCTGATTGGCGGTGTGCTGCAGAGATGGTTGTCCTTCTGGAAGGTTCTCCAATTTCCACAGAGGAACTCTAGAGCTCTGTCAGAGTTCTTGATCAACTCCCTGACCAAGGCTCTTCTCCCCCGATTGCTCAGTTTGACCGGGCGGCGAGTTCTAGGTTGTCTTGGCGGTTCCGAACTTCTTCCAATTAATACTGATGGAGGCCACTGTGTTCTTGGGAACCTTCAATGCGGCAGAAATGTTTTGGTACCCTTCCCCAGATCTGTGCCTCGACACAATCTTGTCTCGGAGCTCTACAGACAATTCTTTTGACCTCGTGGCTTGGTTTTTGCTCTGACATGTACTGTCAACTGTGGGACCTTATATAGACAAGTGTGTGCCTTTCCAATTAATTTTTTTAAATTTCACCTTTATTTAACCAGGTAGGCAAGTTGAGAACAAGTTCTCATTTACAATTGCGACCTGGCCAAGATAAAGCAAAGCAGTTCGAAACATACAACGACACAGTCAATAATACAAATCATCATGTCAAATCAATTGAATTTACCACAGGTAGATTCCAATCAAGTTGTAGAAACATCTCAAGGATGATCAATGGAAACAGGATGCACCTGAGCTCAATTTCGAGTCTCATAGCAAAGGGTCTGAATATTTATCTAAATAAGGTATTTCAGTTTTTTATGTGCAATATATATAAAAAACAGTTTTCGCTTTGTCATTATGGGGTATTGTATGTAGATTGCTGAGGAAATTGTTTTATTTAAACAATTTTAGAATAAGGCTGTACCGCGCTGTACACACACAATATGATTATCACTGACTGGGAATTCACTGACAGAGTTGTGCTTTCCCCTCAATCACCCACACACACACACTTACAGTACAAGTACCATCTCCTGCTGTAGGCTCTGTAGTGCCATGAGCAGGGCAGGTTGGGCCTGGCTGTAGTGGTGCTGATGGTACACCTGGGCTGCTCTGACTGACAGAACATACTCATTATGAAGCTCATGGAGCCTCAGAGTAGCCTTCACATAGCGCTCCCTCGCACGCTCACGTTCTTTATCTAAACAAACACAAGATATATGTATATATAGATGTGTGTGTATATATATATATATATATCAGTAGAACACACACAAATGTAGCATAGAAGTAGAAAAACAATACACATGACAAATAGTCACTACTAATATGATCAACTGTGTTAATTTGGTGAATCATTAGGACACCAGTTGTCTAAACAGAACTATCAGGAGGTAATGATCATCTGTTTTCCAGAATGTAATCCTTTCAGTCAGTCAAAGTGAGAGTGGGTCTGTGCTGTTTGGAGAAATGAGACGGAGCCAGACAGAGTGAGCTTCCCCACCTTTACTGGCCTCCTGGTACTTCCTCTTTGCCTGCCCTGCATCCCTCACCAGCTGTCTATAGCTGGCCTTCAGCCTCTCCAGCTCTGTCTGGGTCACCTGACAAATGGAAAGGGTATATTAGTGTTACTTCATCCAAACAAGGTGCATAAATTGAAGAACAAATGGGACGAGTAGAGAGATATTCAGCCACTCTCTAAGAACAATGAGAGTCCTCAAATACATTTCTACTATCTAACCACACAGCACCGTCATCAGAGGGAAAGGAGGGGATCATAAATGTACTTAAAAAGGAGTGGAGGTGATACTGTACAAACAAGTGATACGGGTGTGGTTTGTTAAAAGTGGGAGTGCCTTCACAACGCAGGCTTTTGTTTGACCCCAGCTTTGCCACGTCTGAGACAACACAGACAGATGAGAGAGAGTAGAAAGACCAGGCAGGAAAGACCGGAACCCAGACCCTACAGGTCTGTATCCCAACACCTCTCAACTCAGAGGTAGAGGCACACAGGAAGTGGTCGGTGACATCAGAGAGGCCCTGGTAACAGAAACTGGTTTGACTGCAATTCTTTACCCTTAACATTTCCATTAAGCCACCATCTAAGGCAGTGGTCACCAACCTATCTGAGTCATGATCACTTTCTGAGTCAAAATGCCTATGTAACATTAACCAATTAAAAACAGTTCTGTAGCAATGATGTTTGTGCAGTAGGCTATAGGCCAAATACATTATCACTGTATATTGGCTATGCTTGAATTGCCCTGCCAATTATGTTCTTCTCAGACAATTTTGAAATTCTATTTAAAAAATGTAGGTATATGATCACACTGGGAATAGATCATTTGTTGTAGTACTTGTGAGGCAGAGCTGAGTGAGCATAGTATTATTATTATTATTTTACTGGACTGATGGCCTGCATCTGATGTTCAGTCTGAGGAGAGGCAGGGAGCAGCGGTACCTCCGCTGAGAAAAGAGAACAGTCTTCTAGCTGATGGCAAAACTCAAGTCACACTGCATTGTTTCTGCCTTATGTACCAATTCATGTTGTTATTCCTATGATCAGAGAAAGATAAATATTCCTCGATATTAAAAAAGACAAGCCACTAATAATAACAACAACAATGCAAGCTTATCAAAAATTTGATACAATCATTCATTGCAGCTGCAGTGCTGGTTGTAGCATGAGTGGAAGTAGTGAGAAAGTGTATTTTATGGCTTATAAAAGTGTTGAACAAGGTGCTGACAGTGTTGAACAACAACTTAAACATGAACTTACTCATAAAAACAGTCGCTCTTTGCTGTATTAGTTAAAACATTTCACAGTATCAACTTTGCTATGACAATGACGGTGCACTTGATTTGTTCTCTAGGTTCGCCGGGTAGGCGGAGTTCTACCTTCTGACACATGAAATGGTTAAAACTTTGCCTTCCCGGGACTGGGGCTGCTGAATGAAGTGCACCTACCGCCAACAGCATGAAACAAAAAACAAAACAAAATAAAAAATAGGAACAAGGCTTTATCGTAGTTTTATTTACAGAAATGTTTGGTGATCGACTAGGAATGCCTTGAGATCGACCAGTCGACCGCAATTGACCGGTTGGTGACCACTGATCTAAGGTTAAAAATAACTATTTTTTAGGGGGTACATCAGATTTATTACTGCAGATAGATTGTGGTTTCCATCAATGTAATTGTCTGCATAATTTCCAATCCCCCATTTGTATATGAAATCAGATGAAATCTCTCGTCTTGTGACGGCCGGCCGCCCAACAACCTGCCCGCTCGACCCTATCCCCTCCTCTCTTCTCCAGACTATTTCCGGAGACCTTCTCCCTTACCTCACCTCGCTCATCAACTCATCCCTGACCGCTGGCTACGTCCCTTCCGTCTTCAAGAGAGCGAGAGTTGCACCCCTTCTGAAAAAACCTACACTCGATCCCTCCGATGTCAACAACTACAGACCAGTATCCCTTCTTTCTTTTCTCTCCAAAACTCTTGAACGTGCCGTCCTTGGCCAGCTCTCCCGCTATCTCTCTCAGAATGACCTTCTTGATCCAAATCAGTCAGGTTTCAAGACTAGTCATTCAACTGAGACTGCTCTTCTCTGTATCACGGAGGCGCTCTGCACCGCTAAAGCTAACTCTCTCTCCTCTGCTCTCATCCTTCTAGACCTATCGGCTGCCTTCGATACTGTGAACCATCAGATCCTCCTCTCCACCCTCTCCGAGTTGGGCATCTCCGGCGCGGCCCACGCTTGGATTGCGTCCTACCTGACAGGTCGCTCCTACCAGGTGGCGTGGCGAGAATCTGTCTCCTCACCACGCGCTCTCACCACTGGTGTCCCCAGGGCTCTGTTCTAGGCCCTCTCCTATTCTCGCTATACACCAAGTCACTTGGCTCTGTCATAACCTCACATGGTCTCTCCTATCATTGCTATGCAGATGACACACAATTAATCTTCTCCTTTCCTCCTTCTGATGACCAGGTGGTGAATCGCATCTCTGCATGTCTGGCAGACATATCAGTGTGGATGACGGATCACCACCTCAAGCTGAACCTCGGCAAGACGGAGCTGCTCTTCCTCCCGGGGAAGGACTGCCCGTTCCATGATCTCGCCATCACGGTTGACAACTCCATTGTGTCCTCCTCCCAGAGCGCTAAGAACCTTGGCGTGATCCTGGACAACACCCTGTCGTTCTCAACTAACATCAAGGCGGTGGCCCGTTCCTGTAGGTTCATGCTCTACAACATCCGCAGAGTACGACCCTGCCTCACACAGGAAGCGGCGCAGGTCCTAATCCAGGCACTTGTCATCTCCCGTCTGGATTACTGCAACTCGCTGTTGGCTGGGCTCCCTGCCTGTGCCATTAAACCCCTACAACTCATCCAGAACGCCGCAGCCCGTCTGGTGTTCAACCTTCCCAAGTTCTCTCACGTCACCCCGCTCCTCCGCTCTCTCCACTGGCTTCCAGTTGAAGCTCGCATCCGCTACAAGACCATGGTGCTTGCCTACGGAGCTGTGAGGGGAACGGCACCTCAGTACCTCCAGGCTCTGATCAGGCCCTACACCCAAACAAGGGCACTGCGTTCATCCACCTCTGGCCTGCTCGCCTCCCTACCACTGAGGAAGTACAGTTCCCGCTCAGCCCAGTCAAAACTGTTCGCTGCTCTGGCTCCCCAATGGTGGAACACACTCCCTCACGACGCCAGGACAGCGGAGTCAATCACCACCTTCCGGAGACACCTGAAACCCCACCTCTTTAAGGAATACCTAGGATAGGATAAAGTATTCCTTCAACCCCCCTTAAAAGATTTAGATGCACTATTGTAAAGTGGCTGTTCCACTGGATGTCATAAGGTGAATGCACCAATTTGTAAGTCGCTCTGGATAAGAGCGTCTGCTAAATGACTTAAATGTAAATGTAAATGTATATATACAGTTGAAGTCGGAAGTTTACATACACTTAGGTTGGAGTCATTAAAACTCGCTTTTCAACCACTCCACAAATTTCTTGTTAACAAACTATAGTTTTGGCAAGTCGGTTAGGACATCTACTTGTGCATGACACAAGTAACTTTTCCAACAATTGTTTACAGAGAGATTATTTCACTGTATCACAATTCCAGTGGGTCAGAAGTTTACAGACACTAAGTTGACTGTGCCTTTTAACAGCTTGGAAAATTCCAGAAAATAATATCATGGCTTTAGAAGCTTCTGATAGGCTAATTGGCATAATTTGAGTCAATTGGAGGTGTACCTGTGAATGTATTTCAAGGCCTACCTTCAAACTCAGTGCCTCTTTGCTTGACATCATGGGAAAATCAAAAGAAATCAGCCAAGACCTCTACAAGTCTGGTTAAATTGTAGACCTCTACAAGTCTGGTTCATCCTTGGGAACAATTTCCAAAGGCCTGAAGGTACCACGTTCATCTGTACACAGCTGTCATACTGCTCAGGAATGAGACACCTTCTGGTTCCTAGAGTTGAACGTACTTTGGTGCGAAAAGTGCAAAGCAATCCCAGAACAGCAAAGGACCTTGTGAAGATGCTGGAGGAAACAGGTACAAAATAATCTATATCCACAGTAAAACAGTTCCTATATTGACATAACCTGAAAGGCCGCTCAGCAAGGAAGAAGCCACTGCTCCAAAACCGACATTAAAAAGCCAGACTACGGTTTGCAACTGCACATGGGGACAAAGATCATACTTATTGGAGGAATGTCCTCTGGTCTGATGAAACAAAAATAGAACTGTTTGGCCATTGTTACCATCGATATGTTCGGAGGAAAAAGGGGGAGGCTTGCAAGCCAAAGAACATCACCCCCAACCGTGAAGCACGGAGGTGGCAGCATCATGTTGTGGGGGTGCTTTGCTGCAGGAGGGCCTGTTGCACTTCACAAAATAGATGGTATCATGAGGGGGGAAAATTATGTGGATATATTGAAGCAACATCTCAAGACATCAGTCAGGAAATGAATGTGTCTTCCAAATGGACAATGACTCCAAGCATACTTCCAAAGTTGTGTCAAAATGGCTTAAGGACAACAAAGTCAAGGTATTGGAGTGGCCATCACAAAGCCCTGATCTCAATCACATAGAACATTTGTGGGCAGAACTGAAAAAGTGTTTGCGAGCAGGAGGCCTAAAGGTTACACCAGCTCTGTCAGGAGGAATGGGCCAAAAGTCACCCAACTTATTGTGGGAAGCTTGTGGAAGGCTACCTGAAACATTTAATGCAAGTTAAACAATTTAAAGGCAATGCTACCAAATACTAATTGAGTGTATGTAAACTTCTGACCCACTGGGAATGTGAGGAAGAAATTAAAACTGAAATAAATCATTCTCTCTACTATTATTCTGACATTTCACATTCTTAAAATAAAGTGGTGATCCTAACTGACCTAAAACAGGGAATTTTTACTGGATTAAATGTCAGGAATGATGAAAAACTGAGTTTAAATGTACTTGGCTAAGGTGTACAGTGGGGCAAAAAAGTATTTAGTCAGCCACCAATTGTGCAAGTTCTCCCACTTAAAAAGATGATAGAGGCCTGTAATTTTCATCATAGGTACACTTCAACTATGACAGACAAAATTAGAAAAAAAATCCAGAAAATCACATTGTAGGAATTTTACTGAATTTATTAGCAAATTAAGGTGGAAAATAAGTGTTTGGTCAATAACAAAAGTTTATCTCAATATTTTGTTATATACCCTTTGTTGGCAATGACAGAGGTCAAACGTTTTCTGTAAGTCTTCACAAGGTTTTCACACACTGTTGCTGGTATTTTGGCCCATTCCTCCATGCAGATCTCCTCCAGAGCAGTGATGTTTTGGGGCTGTTGCTGGGCAACACGGACTTTCAACTCCCTCCAAAGATTTTCTATGGGGTTGAGATCAGGAGACTGGCTAGGCCACTCTAGGACCTTGAAATGCTTCTTACGAAGCCACTCCTTCGTTGCCCGGGCGGTGTGTTTGGGATCATTGTCATGCTGAAAGACCCAGCCACGTTTCATCTTCAATGCCCTTGCTGATGGTAGGCTTTGTTACTTTGGTCCCAGCTCTTTGCAGGTCATTCACTAGGTCCCCCCGTGTGGTTCTGGGATTTTTGCTCACCGTTCTTGTGATCATTTTGACCCCACGGGGTGAGATCTTGCGTGGAGCCCCAGATCGAGGGAGATTATCAGTGGTCTTGTATGTCTTCCATTTCCTAATAATTGCTCCCACAGTTGATTTCTTCAAACCAAGCTGCTTACCTATTGCAGGTTCAGTCTTCCCAGCCTGGTGCAGGTCTACAATTTTGTTTCTGGTGTCCTTTGGCAGCTCTTTGGTCTTGGCCATAGTGGAGTTTGGAGTGTGACTGTTTGAGGTTGTGGACAGGTGTCTTTTATACTGATAACAAGTTCAAACAGGTGCCATTAATACAGGTAACGAGTGGAGGACAGAGGAGCCTCTTAAAGAAGGAGTTACAGGTCTGTGAGAGCCAGAAATCATGTTTGTTTGTAGGTGACCAAATACTTATTTTCCACCATAATTTGCAAATAAATTCATTAAAAATCCTACAATGTGATTTTCTGGATTTTTTTTCTCATTTTGTCTGTCATAGTTGAAGTGTACCTATGATGAAAATGACAGGCCTCATCTGGAGAACTTGCACAATTGGTGGCTGTCTAAATATTATTTTGCCCACTGTATGTAAACTTCCGACTTCAACTGTGTACACACACACACACACACACACACACACACACACACACACACACACACACACACACACACACACACACACACACACACACACACACACACACACACACACACACACACACACACATATATATATTTTCCTTTACTATTTCCCCTAACCCTACCATCCCTCCCCTAATTGGAGTAAAATAATTAACAACACTTAGGCTTCTACATACTACCCCTCCTGTTTCAGCCTCCAGTAATTATGCTGCAATAGTTTATGTGTCGGGGGTTAGGGTCAGTCTGTTATATCTGGAGTATTTCTCCTGTCTTATCCGGTGTCCTGTGTGAATTTAAGTATTCTCCCAACCCCCCCACACTCGCCCGCACCTGCTGTCTAACTCTGAACAACAGACTATGAAAAGCCAACTGACATTTACTCCTGAGGTGCTGACCTGTTGCACCCACTGTGATTATTATTATTACTTGACCCTGCTGGTCATCTATGGACGTTTGAACATCTTGGCCACATACTGTTATAATCTCCACCCGGCACAACCAGAAGAGGACTGGCCACCCCTCAGAGCCTGGTTCCTCTCTAAGTTTCTTCCTAGATTCCTGACTTTCTAGGGAGTTTTTCCTAGCCACCGTGCTTCTACATCTGCATTGCTTGCTGTTTAGGATTTTAGGCTGGGTTTCTGTATAACACTTTGTGACATAGGCTGATGTAAAAAGGGCTTTATAAATACATTTGATTGATTGATTGATTGATTTACAGACACAGCATATTTTACAATAGTCATCTTTTGTTTGTTTTTAATCCCATCCTTCAACCACTCAACCCCTCCCATCTATCTCTGAAAACCATCCAGTTTTGATTTATATTTGCCATATATTTTTCAACTGTGCTGTGGTGTTTCACAAAAGTTCACAAAAGGTTAATTATACATGTCTGCATGATGCCTGTGACTTGTTTGTAGTGTACTGTACAGGGGTACTAAGGCAAAACCTGACCCAGGCAATGTACAAACTGCAACCCATAAACCTAACAATTCATTAAAGATTAACACATCATTTGCTCGCCGTAAATGGGTAATGATAGAAACCATGGAAAGGGCAAAAACTATTGTCATATTAAAGTCCCGATGGCTTTTGCTCATCAAAATGCATTTTCTATGCAAGAGCAGTTCTCAATTAGACAACAATGGCCAAACTCAGTTACAGCCCATTGGCTTTCATTTCAACTGAGTGCTGTCTGTTAATGAAGTTGCAATAACTGTGCAGCTCTGCATCTCAATGAGGAGCGCCTGCTGCATATCCACACTGGTGAAAAGGGAATGCATTATATTCACACATTTGTGGTTCTTTTAACTATTTCAAGCCCAAAGTTTAAAACAGCTTTCTTTGCAACCTACGCCACGATCTTCAAATGAAGAACATCATAAAACAGATATTAGTACACGGTGACCGTCTGTTTTGACTGTTTGTTTCAGGTGATAACAGTATTCCTATGAAAGGTATGTAGGCGCAATAAGCCTTAATAATAGTCCTATTAATAGTCTTACAGTAATATCCCTTTGTGAAACAGGATTTTTGATCATTATTATTTGTACATTTCCTTTTTTTATTTCACCTTTGTTTAACCAGGTAGACCAGTTGAGAACAAGTTCTCATTTACAACTGCGACCTGGCCAAGATAAAGCAAAGCAGTGCGACAAAAACAACAACACAGAGTTACACATAAACAAACGTACAGTCAATAACACAATAGAAAAATATATGTACAGTGTATACAAATGTAGAAGAGTAGGGAGGTAAGGCAATAAATAGGCCATGGAGGCAAAATAATTACAATTTAGCATTAACACTGGAGTGATAGATGTGCAGATGCTGATGTGCAAGTAGAAATACTGTGGTGCAAAAGAGTAAGAGGATAAATACAAATATGGGGATGAGGTAGTTGGGTGTGCTATTTACAGATTGGCTGTGTACAGGTACAGTGATCGGTAAGCTGCTCTGACAGCTGATAATTAAAGAAAGAGAGGGAGATATTAGACTCCAGCTTCAGTGATTTTTGCAATACGTTCTAGTCAATGGCAGCAGAGAACTGAAAGGAAATGCAGCCAAAGAAGGTGTTGGATTTGGGGATGACCAGTGAAATATACCTGCTGGAGCCAGAGATACGGGTGGGTGTTGCTATGGTGACCAGTGAGCTGAGATAAGGCGGGGCTTTACCTAGCAATGACTTATAGATGACCTGGAGCCAGTGGGTTTGGCGACGAATATTTAGTGCGTGCCAGCCAACGAGAGCATACAAAACGGATGGCACTGTGATAGACTACATCCAGTTTGCTGAGTAGAGCGTTGGAGGCTATTTTGTAAATGACATCGCTGAAGTCAAGGATCGGTAGGATAGTCAGTTTTACGAGGGTATGTTTGGCAGCATGAATAAAGGAGGCTTTTTCTAGATTTCATTTTGGATTGGAGATGCTTAATGTGAGTCTGGAAGGAGAGAGTTTACAGTCTAACCAGACACCTAGGTATTTGTAGTTGTCCACATATTCTAAGTCAGAACCATCCAGAGTAGTGATGCTAGTCGGGCGGGCGGGTGTGGACAACGATCGGTTGAAGAGCATGCATTTAGTTTTACTAGCATTTAAAAGTAGTTTGAGGCCACGGGAGGAGTGTTGTATGGCATTGATGCTAATTTGGAGGTGTGTTAACACAGTGTCCAAAGAAGGGCCAGAAGTATACAGAATGGTGTTGTCTGCATAGAGGTGGATCAGAGAATCACCAGCAGCAAGAGCGACATCATTGATATATAAAGAGAAAAGAGTTGGTCCGAGAATTTAACCCTGTGGCACCCCCATAGAGACTGCAATAGGTCCGGACAACATGCCCTCCGATTTGACACACTGAACTCTATCTGAGAAGTAGTTGGTGAACCAGGCAAGGCAGTCATTTGAGAAACCAAGGCTATTGAGTCTGCCAATCATTTCCGGTCACAACTTGCAGGCTTGTTTTCGAGTTGCTGTGCGTTTTGTTGCCAACCTATTTTGCTACCTGACAACTTTACGGTTTTCACTTTTTAATTATCGTTCATATATTTATTTATTTTTTCCTCAACTTTTTCACTCCGGACGCTTTATCGGGACACGATTCGTCAGGACCTCCAACAGCCGAAGCTAAGTAGTAACATTAACATGATGCCTTCTAATTGTTGTCGCTGTACTCGCCTTACGGCGAGGATAGCTGTGCGACAAGCCCAGCTTCAGACGCAATCATTAGGCAAGGGTAATTTCAGTGTAGGAAAGGATGAAACAGCGTCTGTGCCACCAGTAAGTACAGATAGTAGTATAAATCCCCTGGCACAGTCCCCGCAGCCAGACAACTTTCTCACAGTTTCTGGGAGGAAATGCTGTAGGAAAGCTCAACCGGTGTCGCTCATTCAGCCGACAGAAACTTTCAACCGGTTTTCAACCCCTTGGGTTGTGCCGTGGCGGAGATCTTTGTGGGCTATACTCAGCCTTATCTCAGGATGGTAAGTTGGTGGTTGAAGATATCCCTCTAGTGGTGTGGGGGCTGTGCTTTGGCAAAGTGGGTGGGGTTATATCCTTCCTGTTTGGCCCTGTCCGGGGGTGTCCTCGGATGGGGCCACAGTGTCTCCTGACCCCTCCTGTCTCAGCCTCCAGTATTTATGCTGCAGTAGTTTGTGTCGGGGGGCTGGGGTCAGTTTGTTATATCTGGAGTACTTCTCCTGTCCTATTCGGTGTCCTGTGGGAATCTAAGTGTGCGTTCTCTAATTCTCTCCTTCTTTCTTTCTCTCTCTCGGAGGACCTGAGCCCTAGGACCATGCCCCAGGACTACCTGACATGATGACTCCTTGCTGTCCCCAGTCCACCTGGCCATGCTGCTGCTCCAGTTTCAACTGTTCTGCCTTACTATTATTTGACCATGCTGGTCATTTATGAACATTTGAACATCTTGGCCATGTTCTGTTATAATCTCCACCCGGCACAGCCAGAAGAGGACTGGCCACCCCACATAGCCTGGTTCCTCTCTAGGTTTCTTCCTAGGTTTTGGCCTTTCTAGGGAGTTTTTCCTAGCCACCGTGCTTCTACACCTGCATTGCTTGCTGTTTGGGGTTTTAGGCTGGGTTTCTGTACAGCACTTTGAGATATCAGCTGATGTACGAAGGGCTATATAAATAAATTTGATTTGATTTGATTTGATAAGAATGCAGTGATTGACAAAGTCGAAAGCCTTGGCCAGGTCGATGAAAATGGCTGCACAGTACTGTCTTTTATCGATGGCAGTTATGATATCATTTAGGATCTTGAGCATGGCTGAGGTGCACCCATGACCAGCTCAGAAACCAGATTGCATAGTGGAGAAGGTACAGTGGGATTCAAAATGGTCGGTGATCTGTTTGTTAACTTGGCTTTCGGAGATTTTAGAAAGGCAGGGCAGGATGGATATAGGTCTGAACAATTTGGGTGTAGAGTGTCTCCCGCTTTGAAGAGGGGGATGACCACGGCAGCTTTCCAATCTTTGGGGATCTCAGATGATACGAAAGAGAGGTTGAACAGGTTAGTGATAGGGGTTGTAACAATTTCAGCTGATCATTTTAGAAAGAGAGTGACCAGATTGTCTAGGCCAGCTGATTGGTAAAGATCCAGATTTCGCAACTCTTTCAGAACATCAGCTGTCTGGATTTGAGTGAAGGAGAAGCGGGGGGGTTGGGCAAGTTGCTGCAGGGGGTGCAGAGCTGTTGGCCGGGGTAGCCAGGTGGAAAGTATGGCCAGCCGTAGAAAAATACTTTTTGAAATTCTCAATTATCATAGATTTAATCGGAGGTGACAGTATTTCCTAGCCTCAGTGCAGTGGGCAGCTCGGAGGAAGTGCTCTTATTCTCCATGGACTTTACGGTGTCCCAAACCTTTTTGGAATTTGTGCTACAGGAAGCAAATTTCTGTTTGAAAAAGCTAGCCTTAGCTTTCCTAACTGACTGAGTATATTGGTTCCTGACTTCCCTGAAGTTTTTTATCTCGCGGGAGCTATTCAATGCTAATGCAGAACGCCACAGGATGTTTTTGTGCTGGTCAAGGGCAGTCAAGTCTGGGGTGAACCAAGGGCTATATCTGTTCTTATTTCTACATTCTTTTGAATGGGGCAAGCACTTTTGAAGAGCAACCAGGCATCCTCTACTGACAGGATGAGGTCAATATCCTTCCAGGATACCCGGGCCAGGTCGATTAGAAAGGCCTGCTCACTGAAGTGTTTTTTGCCACTGACATGATCAGTGACAAAAGGCTCTACATAGAGATGTATACTGTCTCTAAAATAGAGTGGTAACCAAAGAAACTATCAGAACTCATAAGTTATATGTTCATCTGTGTGTGTGTGTGTGTGTGTGTGTGTGTGTGTGTGTGTGTGTGTGTGTGTGTGTGTGTGTGTGTGTGTGTGTGTGTCTGACCCTGCTGAGCTCCTGGCTGAGCTGGCTCCACTGCTCTGTGTAGGTTTTCCTGAGCTGCTGCTTGTCTCTGATCAGCAGGGTCAGTTTGCTGAGAGGCCCAACTTGCAGGTCTTCAGACTGCCGCCGCATCACACGACTCAAACTCTCCGTCTGAGCCACCAGCACACCCCACGACTGAAAGAGGAAGGAGGCCAGAGAGAGAAAAAGAGACAGGGAGAGACAGAATTAATAAAGTGAATGCTCTGCATATCGCCATCTACTGATCAAACGTAATGCTCAATCATCAATAATGTTTGAAAGGTCAAGTCCACTTTGCAGCTGGGGGTGGATGTGGTCTCATGTCTAAACCAGTGAGCTTGCTAAAACCCACTGATATAGTGTAAGGGTCATTCCACTTGATTTCAATCACTTTTTGACCGCACCCCTTTTGATTTGAATGAAACGTCCCATTCATATTTGCCAATGGTTGAAGTAAGTGGTCAGAAAGGGACTTAATGGACCGGAATACAAAAACATTTAGGAGTTAGAGGTGCTCAAAGTTGATCCATTTCGCCTACCCCACCATGAGACATACTGTACATGTCTTAATCATTGGAAGAGATAAATGGTTGAGTTTGACATCATTTAAAAACTTTAACAAGGTTGTCAAACAAAAAACAATGTCATTTTTTATCCGTCAATTACCTACAAATGAGTAAAGTACTTTTTTTTTTGTTTCGCCTTATGTTGTAGCTTAGACCCTATTTTACATAATCTGAGATGTTTATATTGTTCCTTCCATCGGTTAAGACGCAGTATACTTTTGAAAAGAGGGTGGGTGTCATGAAAATATATGGACATATCCCAGACCACTGCAATTTAGCTGGTACATCATTGAAATGTAATATACATTTTTACTTCCAATTACTACCACAAAGATGGCAACTGACCCACCCACCGTCGAATGTCAACTTAAATAGGAATGGCTAGAGGCGTCACTGCAGTCCCTGGTTCGAATAATAAAAAATTCAATAAGTTTTCTATGGAAGATTGACAGTATAATTTCAAACAACTGTCACCCACCCTGTACTCAAGAGCATGATGTGTATCAACTGATGGCAGGCACTACACAAACACATCGGATGATGTAAAATAGGGTCTAAGCTACAACATATGAGAAAATTGTAAAATAAATTCACGTGTTAAATAATTGATATTAAAGGTCAATATTAAAGTTTTATTATTATAGATTTTTTTTCAATAAATAATAAAATAATGACAACCCTGTTTGTAAGCTTTTAAATTATATCAAACCCAACCGTTTATCTTTTCCAGTGACGAAGACATGGATGTCTCATTGCGGGGTATGCAAAATGGTTCAACATTGAGCACTTCTATCTTCTAAATGTTTTGGCATTCAGGTCCAAAAAGTTACTTTCTGACCACTTCTATGATGGGCAAATATGTATTGAAAGTTTCATTCAAATCAAAAGAGGTGCGGTCAACAAGAAAAAATGTCAATCAAATAGACCCAGAGAGTACCTGATTAAGCTGGCTGATGTAGTCCGGTCCTCCCCCAGGCTGGGGCCCCTCCAGTTTCTCAACCATGGCAGCCATCTGGTGCAGCTGAACAGAGAACTCCCGGTCGCTCTTGGACCGCTGGCTCATCCACTTCTTCATCACCTCCATCAGACGCAGCTCCGAGTCCTGCAGCCGCATCAGGGCCGCGTGGGCCTGGGGACACCACAGGTCCTCCCCAAACCCCATCAGATCTGCACCCAGAGGAGTGGTAACCCAGTAAAACTGTAGACAGTAAACACTGGAGTGGATGTGAGAATAAACCACACACACATGTGACCTGGCTAATAAGGTGCAGAAAGATGAAAATAAAAACTGAATGAGAATGCATGGGATGTATCCTCAGTCTAGACTCTGAACTTTGGGTGTACTTTCTTTCTACTGGACTGTAGATTAAGGTGAATTAGTTAAACTTGTGAGTTAAGGTGTATAAATAATACCAAGACTACACAACTGATTATTTATTTAAACAAGTTGTGGCATGTGGAGGGTTTCACTTCTGGGTTACTTATTTTCAAGGGATAAAACAGTTAGGAGGCACTTCCTCTTGAAATACAGAACTGATCAGAAGGGTGACACGACTCTAAACTGTTTATTGGTTTTAGTATAATTTTACTAAGTGAGTTATTATACTAGTACAGAGTAGAATGGTAAAGTAAGCTGAATTTGAGGCTTAATATAATGCAGCCTACTGTGGAACTCTGGCATCATCCATAACCACTCTCCTTTGCCAAGATGATCCATCCACCTGACAGGTGTGGTATATCAAGGAAGCTGATAAAAGCGCATGATGTTTACACACATGAACTTTGTGCCAGGGACAAAAAAGGGCACTCTTAAATGTGCCGTTTTCTCACACAACCCAATGCCACAGATCTCTTAAATTGAGAGAGCGTGCAACTGGCATGCTGACTGCAGGAATGTCCAGCAGAGCTGTAGCCAGAGAACTGAATGTTAATTTATCTACCATAAGCCGCTTCCAGCTTAATTTTAGAGAATTTGACAGCAAGTCCGACTGGCCTCACAACCGCAGACCACGTGTATGGCGTTGTGTGGGTGAGCAGTTTGCTGATGTCAACGTTGTTTACAGAGTGCCCCATGGTTGCGGTGGGGTCATGGTATGGGCAGGCATAAGCTATGAACAACAAACATAAATGCATTTTATCAATGGCAAATTTGAATGCCGGTACCGTGACGAGATCCTGAGGCCCATTGTCATGGAATTCATCCCCTACCATCACCTCATGTTTCAGCATGATAATGTACGTCACCATGTCACAAGGATCTGTACGCAATTACTGGAAGCTGAAAATGTCCCAGTTCTTCCATGGCCTGCATACTCACCAGACATGTCACCGAAATGAGCATGTTTGGGATGCTCTGGAGTGACGTATATGACAGCGTGTTCCAGTTCCACCCAATATCCAGCAACTTCGAATAACCATTGAAGAGGAGTGGGACAACATTCCACAGGCCACAATCAACAGCCTGATCAACTCTATGAGAATGAGATGTATCCCAATGCATGAAGCAAATTATGGTCATACCAGATACTGACTGGTTTTCTGATCCACGCCCCTTTTTTTAAGGTATCTGTGACCAAGAGATGCATGTCATGGGAAATCCATAGATTAGTGCCTAATTTATTTATTTCAGTTGACTGATTTCCTTATATAAACTGTAACTCAGTAAAATCTTTGAAATTGTTGCATTTATATATTTGTTCTGTGTACATAAAGCAGGGATGAGTAATGTGTTGACGAAACCTTCAACTGAACATGTAAACACGCCCTGCTGAGTTTCCCTTGATCGAAATTCAATCACATAAAATCATTTATCTAACTTCATAGGGAGATGTGCATGTGTAGCTAGATGTTGAATCCGATACAAATGCTATCATTATCAATAGCCCATGTCGGCTATCATTAAGAGTTAAATAATAGTATACTGTAGTGTAGTTTACGTCGACAAAAAAAATTCTCACCTCAGGTTATTGCAAGCAGTTCACTCCGATGTTTCAAATATTTATAGAATATGTAGGCTATGACGATTCTTATCGAGGAGGCATTAATTATGCCGACAGAAACTGTTACAGTGAGGTAGTATTGATATCACTGGTCTGGCACGGCGACCATACTCGCATCAGAAACATAAAAAGCAGGAAGCCAGCACTGTCCTATCAAAGCGGGACTGACTGGGGAGGTGAGTGACTGCGTCCTCTTCGGGACGGAAGGCTTGGTACAGCCCTGGTTTTAATGTCCTATGTGTACAGCACGGTTCAAGAACATAACAGCTCATTAACTGCGTGGATTAACGGGAACTATAATTACGCTAAGCAGGTGACTAAATTGGAACACAACATTAGCTTGAGCAGCGGTTGGCCTAGAGTACTTGCCCGAGTGACATTCATGATCCAAAATTATACTTTCTGAAAATGCTGTAGAACACCTGCCACATACATAACACCAACCTACAGCACAATGAAATGTATAAGTATGAAATGTACATGCATATGAATGCACCATCACAGTATGAGTCATAATACCCATAAAACCTAGCGGGCAAACAGGGAAATTGTTCCAATCGTTTCCCTACATACATTTTCCCCATCGGAAATATTAGAAACACACAAAAATAAGGGCTGTGGCTCGTGTAGGCTTACCCTGGCGTGACGTTTTGATAACAGTGTAAATCGCTCTAGGAAAAGGTGACTTCTTTGTTGCATTTCAGGCGAAGAGACATTGCTAACAGGCCAAAGCCCATATTCACAAAGAGTACTGATTTTAGGATAAGTTTACATTGACAAGGGGGAGGTTATCCTAGATCACTGTGAAAATTGTGGCCTTCAATTGTATTGGAAGCAAGGGCCTTATATGGGAGTACAGCAACATTCTCTCTCCCTCTCCATTCTGTTAACATGTATTCTATGTAAATTCATACAAACGGCTATGGATGCAATCACTGACTTCTATTCACTTTGTCTACTTGTCCCATTCTTCAATCTTTTCTGGGATATACTGTATATTATTTAGTTGACACCTGTGTGATGTATATGATATACATTAATACAAACGTATTCCGCCTGGAAATGAGACTTGCATTTACTTTAGAACTGATGTCTCTTGTTAAGTTTACCACATAAGTTAGTAGAAGTGAGTGTGAAGACCAACTTGACAAACATGCTATGAAAAACTTGTTTAGTAATCTAACAAAATAAACATTTGTTTATACAAAACTTTATTGCATTTGGTCATTCGAAAGATGTGGCCTTTTGAAAGCCTTGATAGTTGCATCCTTGCACAGGGAACTTTATGCAGATAGCTGACAACAGGGTGGCAGGTTTTTTGATGTGCTGCTCTAGAGTTCCATAGCCCAGCAGACTCACCTGGGGATAGGGGGATGGATACATGTTAGCTTTGATAAATGTCTGGGAGACTTTTACAGGGAGGAGAGCGAATGAGCTTTGGCATGGGTACAGTAAATCCAATCAGTGGCCTTGGGATAATATGCTATGTCACACAGGCAAGACTGCCATAGTGAAGTAGGTTGACATAGTGCATCAGTTATACTATTATGAGTATAGGTTACTTCTCTGTGCTCTGGAGAGGTCACAGGTAGTTACTTGGTCAGAAGGCTCTGGAGTCTCTCTCTCTTCTCTCTCCTCTCTCTTTCTTCTCTCTCCTCTCTCTACATGAGAACATATGAAAGCTGGTGGTTCCTTTTAACATGAGTCTTCAATATTCCCAGGTAAGAAGTTTTAGGTTGTAGGAATTATAGGACTATTTCTCTCTATAACATTTGTATTTCATATACCTTTGACTATTGGATGTTCTTATAGGCACTTTAGTATTGCCAGTGTAACAGTATAGCTTCCGTCCCTCTCCTCGGCTCCTCCCTGGGCTCGAACCCGGAACACATCGACAACAGCCAGCCTCAAAACAGCGTTACCCATGCAGAACAAGGGGTACAACCACTCCAAGTCTCAGAGCGAGTGACGTTTGAAACGCTATTAGCGTGCACCCCGCAAACCAGCTAGCCATTTCACATCGGTTACACCAGCCTAATCTTGGGAGTTCATAGGCTTGAAGTCATAAACAGTGCAATGCTTGAAGCACAACGAAGAGCTGCTGGCAAAACGCACGAAAGTGCTGTTTGAATGAATTCTTATGAGCCTGCTGCTGCCTACCACCGCTCAGTCAGACTGCACTATCAAATCATAGACTTAGTTATAACATAATAACACACAGAAATACGAGCCTTAGGTTATTAATATGGTCGAATCCGGAAACGATCACCTCGAAAACAAGACGTTTATTCTTTCAGTGAAATACAGAACCGTTCCATATTTTATCTAATGGGTGGCATCCATAAGTCTAAATATTCCTGTTACATTGCACAACCTTCAATGTTATGTCATCATTACGTAAAATTCTGGCAAATTAGGCGGCCCAAACTGTCGCATATACACTGACTGAGTGCAATGAACGCAAGAGAAGTGACACAATTTCACCTGGTTAATATTGCCTGCTAACCTGGATTTCTTTGCGCTAAATATGCAGGTTTAAAAATATATACTTCTGTGTATTGATTTTAAGAAAGGCATTGATGTTTATGGTTAGGTACACATTGGAGCAACGATACGCATCGCATCGATTATATGCAACACAGGACACGCTAGATAAGCTAGTAATATCAACCATGTGTAGTTAACTAGTGATTATGATTGATTGATTGTTATTTATAAGATAAGTTTAATGCTAGCTAGCAACTTACCTTGGCTTACTGCATTCGCGTAACGGGCAGGCTCCTTGTTGAGTGCAATGTAATCAGGTGGTTAGAGCGTTGGACTCGTTAACTGTAAGGTTGTAAGATTGAATCCCCCGAGCTGACAAGGTAAAAATCTGTCGTTCTGTCCCTTAATGAGGAAATTAACCCACTGTTCTTAGGCCGTCATTGAAAATAAGAATGTGATCTCAACCCCATAGAAAATCTTTGGAGAGAGTTGAAATTCCGTGTTGCCCAGCAACAGCCCCAAAACATCACTGATCTAGAGGAGATCTGCATGGAGGAATGGGCCAAAATACCAGCAACCGTGTGTGAAAACCTTGTGAAGACTTACAGAAAACGTTTGACCTCTGTCATTGCCAACAAAGGGTATATAACAAAGTATTGAGATAAACTTTTGTTATTGACCAAATACTTATTTTCCACCATAATTTGCAAATATATTCATTAAAAATCCTACAATGTGATTTTCTGGATTTTTTTCTCATTTTGTCTGTCATAGTTGAAGTGTACCTATGATGAAAGTTACAGGCCTCTCTCATCTTTCTAAGTGGGAGAACTTGCACTTTTTTGGCCCACTGTAGGTCTGTAGAAGTTTGGGTCTAGAGTGTCTCCCCCTTTAAAGAGGGGGATGACCGTGGCAGCTTTCCAATTTTTGTGGATCTCAGATGATACGAAAGAGAGGTTGAACAGGCTGGCAATAGGGGTTTCAACAATTTCAGCTGATAATTTTAGAAAGATAGGGTCCAGATTGTCTAGCCCTGCTGATTTGTAGGGGTCAAGATTTTGCAGCTCTTTCAGAACATAAGCTATCTGGATTTGGGTGAAGGAGATGTTGACCAGGGTAGGGTGGCCAGGTGGAAAGCATGTATATGAAAGCTGGAGGTTCCTTTTAACATGAGTCTTCAATATTCTCAGTTAAGAAGTTTTAGGTTGTAGTTATTATGCTGCGTTGATTATTTGTATTTCATATACCTTTGACTATTGGATGTTCTTATAGGAACTTTAGTATTGCCAGCCTAATCTCGGGAGTTGATAGTCATAAACAGCGCTGTGATCAAGCATTGCTAATAGCTGCTGGCAAATGCAGTAAAGTGCTGTTTGAATGAATGCTTACGAGCCTGCTGCCTTCCACCGCTCAGTCAGACTGCTCTATCAAATCAGGCTTAACTATAATATAATAAACACACAGAAATACGAGCCTTAGGTCATTAATATGATTAAATCCGGAAACTATGATTTTGAAAACAAAACATTTATTCTTTCAGTGAAATACGAAACCATTCTGTATTTTATCGAACGGGTGGCAACCCTAAGTCTAAATATTGATGTTACATTGCACAACCTTCAATGTTATGTCATAATTATGTACAATTCTGGCAAATTAATTATGGTCTTTGTTACGAAGAAATGGTCTTCACACAATTCGGAATGAACCAGTCGGCCCAAACTGCTGCTTATACCCTGACTCTGCTTGCACTGAACGCAAGAGAAGTGACACAATTTCCCTTGTTAATATTGCCTGCTAACATGAATTTCTCTTAACTAAATATGTAGGTTTAAGAAAATATACTTCTGTGTATTGATTTTAATAAAGGCATTGATGTTTATGGTTAGGTACATTTGTGTAACGATTGTGCTTTTTCTGCGAATGCGCTTTTGTTAAATCATCACTGGTTTGGCAAAGTTGAAGTAGGCTGTGATTCGATGATAAATTAACAGTCACTGCATCGATTATATGCAACGCAGGACAAACTAGTTAACCTAGTAACATCAACCATGTGTTGTTAACTAGTTATTGTGAAGATTGATTTTTTTTTTTATAAAATAAGTTTAATGCTAGCTAGCAATTTACCTTGGCTCCTTGCAGCCACAATGTCCTTTTGATGCTGCACTCCCGTAACAGGTGGTCAGCCTGCCACGCAGTCTCCTCATGGATTGCAATGTAATCGGCGTCCAAAAAGGCCAATTACCGATTGTTATGAAAACTTGAAATCGGACTAATTAAATCGGCCATGCCGATTAGTCTGTCGACCTCTAATCATGCTTCAGCCCGGCTGGCAGCCTAACCGACTCAAACGAGTGTGCTTGCATAATCCCTTAAAAAAACCTTTGCTTGAAAAACCATAAAGCAGCAATAGTAGGGGAGACTTTTAGCAATAATGTCTGTAGCATTTCCCTACACATGTGTTGCTTATAATACATCTACGCACTTGGTAAAAATAGTGCCATCTGTACTGCTATTTTAGTTATTAATTAATTGGACTATTCTCTCATCATTGATTTAACTTACTTATTTCAGCAATTTGAGGGTTTTCTGTATAGTTGTCTAATTTTGGTGGGTCATTATTCTGTTTCAATGTTACTCCTGAATCACTATCATAGTTTTTCTTGAGTGTTTATTTAACAAAGCTGAGATTTACTTTGAAAGTGCAGGAATACAGGTGTGGTGGCGTAGCAGAAATATCATAATTGTCACGCCTTGGTCTTAGTATTTTGTGTTTTCTTTAATTATTTGTTCAGGCCAGGGTGTGACATGTGGTTATTGTATTGTGGTATTGGGGTTTTTGTAGGCATTGGGATTGTGGTTGATTAGGGGTGTGTCTAGTATAGGCTTGGCTGCCTGAGGCAGTTCTCAATCAGAGGCAGGTGGTTCTTGTTGTCTCTGATGGGGAACCATATTTAGGTAGCCTGGGTTTCACTTTGTGTTTCGTGGGTGAATGTTCCTGTCTCTGTGTAGTTTCACCAGATAGGCTGTAATTAGGTTTCACGTTCCGTTTGTTGTTTTGTATTTGTATAAGTTATTTCATGTATCGCGATCTCTTCATTAAAGACATGAGTAACCACCACGCTGCATTTCGGTCCGACTCTCTTTCGACAAACGAAGAACGCCCTTACAGAATCACCCACCACACACGGACCGAGCAGCATGTTAACAGGCAGGAGCCACAGGAGAGGCAACAGAAGCAGCTGCAGTGGGAGAGGCTGCACCTCTTGGAGAATTGGACATGGGAGGAAGAACTGGACGGAAAAGGACCCTGGGCTCAGCCTGGTGAATATCGCCGCCCCAAGGAGGAACTAGAGGCAGCTAAAGCGGAGAGGCACTGGTATGAGGAGGCAGCACGGCGACGCGGATGGAAGCCCGAAAAGCAGCCCCAAAAAATTATTGGGGGGGGGGTGCTTACAGGGAGTATGGCTATGCCAGGTAGGAGACCTGCGCAAACTCCCTGTGCTTACCGGGGGGCTAGAGAGACCGGGCAGGCACCGTGTTATGCTATGGAGCGCACAGTATTTCCAGTGCGGGTGCATAGCCCGGTGCAGTTCATACCAGCCCTTCGTATTGGCCGGGCTAGAGTGGGCATCGAGCCAGGTAAGGTTGGGCAGGCTCGGTGCTCAAGAGCTCCAGTGCGCCTGCACGGTCCGGTCTATCCAGAGCCACCTCCACACACCAGTCCTCCGGTAGCAGCTCCCTGCACCAGGCTTCCTGTGCGTGTCCTCGCTCCAGTATCACCAGTGCCAGCACCACGCATCAGGCTTACAGTGCGCCTCGCCTCTCCTGTGCTGTCGGAGTCTCCCGCCTGTTCAGCGATATCAGAGCCTTCCTCCTCTACAGCGCTGCTGGAGTCTCCTGTCTGTTCAGCGCTTTCAGAGCCTTCCTTCCCTCCTGCGCTGTCGGAGTCTCCCGCCTGTTCAGCGCTATCAGAGCCTTCCTCCTCTACAGCGCTGCCGGAGCCTCCTGCCTGTTCGAAGCAGCCAGAGCTGTCAGTCTGCATGAAGCAGCCAGAGCTGTCAGTCTGGAAAGAGCTGCCAGTCTGCAAGGAGCTGCCAGTCTGCAAGGAGCTGTCAGTCTGCAAGGAGCTGTCAGTCTGCAAGGAGCTGTCTCAGGGTCTGCAAGGAGCTGCCAGTCTGCAGGCCAGAGCTGTCAGTCTGCATGAAGCAGCCAGAGCTGCCAGTCTGCAAGGTGCTGTCAGTCTGTATGAAGCAGCCAGAGCTGTCAGTCTGCATAGAGCAACTAGATCCGCCAGTCAGCCAAGATCTTCTAGATCTGCCAGTCAACCAGATTCTTCCAGATCTGCCAGTCAACCAGAATCTTCCAGATCTGCTAGTCAACCAGAATCTTCCAGATCCGCCAGCCAGCCAGGATCTACCGGAGCCTACTACCTGCCTGAGCTTCCTCTCAGTACTGGGCTTCCTCTCAGTACTGGGCTTCCTCTCAGTACTGGGCTTCCCCTCAGTCCCGGGCTGCCCCTCAGTCCCGGGCTGCCCCTCAGTCCCGAGCTGCCCCTCAGTCCCGAGCTGCCCCTCAGTCCCGAGCTGCCCCTCAGTCCCGAGCTGCCCCTCAGTCACGAGCTGCCCCTCAGTCACGAGCTGCTCCTCAGTTCAGTGGGGTTCTGGGTGAGGACTATTAGGCCATGGTCGGCGGCGAGGGTGGATTATCCCAGGACGCGAAGGGGAGGAACTAGGACATTAATGGAGTGGGGTCCACGTCCCGAGCCGGAACCATGGACAAACGCCCACCCGGACCCTCCCTATGGTTTTGAGATGTGTCCGGGAGTCCGCACCTTAGGGGGGGGGGGGTTGTCACGCCTTGGTCTTAGTATTTTGTGTTTTCTTTAATTATTTGTTCAGGCCAGGTTGTGACATGGGGTTATTGTATTGTCGTATTGGAGTTTTTGTAGGCATTGGGATTGTGGTTGATTAGGGGTGTGTCTAGTATAGGCTTGGCTGCCTGAGGCGGTTCTCAATCAGAGTCAGGTGATTCTTGTTGTCTCTGATGGGTAACCGTATTTCGGTAGCCTGGGTTTCACTTTGTGTTTCGTGGGTGAATGTTCCTGTCTCTGTGTAGTTTCACCAGATAGGCTGTAATTAGGTTTCACGTTCCGTTTGTTGTTTTGTATTTGTATAAGTTATTTAATGTATCACGATCTCTTCATTAAAGACATGAGTAACCACCACGCTGCATTTCGGTCCGACTCTCTTTCGACAAACGAAGAACGCCGTTACAATAATGCCGTGAACCAATAGGTTGTTAGTTCAAATCCCAGATGAATAGTAATTACTGTATAAATAAACATACACAATGTAGTCAAATTTGTCAGATGAACACTATGTTAAAATAACTGTGTGTGTATCATAAACACATGTTTTGTTGTCCAAAAACATGTGAAATGTTCTAAAAAAGACATGAGTTCACATATAAAATGTTACATTTGACGTGTTCCAAAAACACATTTCCGTGTGTGTGTGTGTGTGTGTGTGGATGTTTATACTTGTGGGGACCAAAAGTCTCAACAAGATTAGTAAATGAACAAAGATTTGATCAACTGGGGACATTTTGTTAGTCAAATGCTATTTCTAGGGTGTTTAGGATGAAGGTTAGAATTATTGTAAGGGTTAGGTTTAAGGTTAGGAGCTAGGGTTAGTTTTAGGTTTAATGTTAGGAGCTAGGATTAGGTTTAGGATTAAGGTTAGGTTTTTGGGTTAGGGGTAAGGAAAATAGGATTTTGAATAGGACTGATGTGTGTCTCCACAAGGTTAGTTGTACAAGACTGAGTGTGTGTGTGTGAATGTTGGACATGTTCACTGAGTCACAGTTGTGATAGTGGTATGGTAGTCCTGGGGTACAGGCTTGGTGGGCATAATTTGCATTCTCAGTACCCAGACCTCCTTAGGCTTGTTACAACTAATCCTGACCCTTGCAGCCATTAGCTATCTTCAATTTTAACTTCAACTTCAAACTTTAGCATTGCTAACTGACTTAAAATATATCTACACACACAGGTTATAAATCTGATATAAGTTCGGTGAATCTAACGACATTTTGTTACTTTACCTCAAAATCAGATTTTTGTCAATAAAATCTGCGGTCTATCACAGGGTCTTGCTTCTTCACATGAGGTTTGAGGACTAAACTGATCATGTGCACAGTGAGTAACATGATTTTAGCTGGTTCCTGATTAGAGATTTTGAGAGTGTTACAACTAACCTGTGTTATAACCATCCCCGGTCTCCCCGTCGGTTTGTCCATTTTGAGATGCCGTAGCCAGAATACACTTCCTCAAAATAGTCAGAAATAATATAAGATAACTTAAGAAATCTGTCATTAATTTTGACGTTTTTGCCGAAGATATATTAGTCACGCAATTTTACATCTGAGATGTTTGGTGCATTATCCAAAATGAACAAAATGTCATCAAAATATATGCACTAACTATACCGAACTGTTTCAGGTGGGAAGAATGCGGTTGCCTTTATTGAGACAGAGTGCTCCATGTTCCTGCTGGTAGAAAACCTCAATCTGGATGCAGAAAAATGCCCTATGTTGTAGTATGGTTGCATCTATCTCCATCAGGCTTCAAGAGATCATACGACAAACCAGTAGATTATCTAAAGAAAATCGTATTTAGGATTCATGCCGTTCTTATGGCATCCGTCAAGTGTGGCTGAAATTCCCGAATCCACTCATTTGAAGGGGTGTTCACATACTTTTGGCCATGTACTGTAGATCTGATGAAAAGTATGCATGTCATTTTGTGATATTTGTTGCTTTGACAAATGACATGGCATACATGTGAATAACTAGCTAAGATATTTATAATATGGCACCACGTCTCATCTCAGTAACAATTGCTAAGGTGTACAGCAAATTCCAATATTGTGGCTAATCCGTATTGTAGCTAGCTTCACATACAGTAGGTGATTTATGACAACATGCTCTTCCTTATTTGACAGTAGTTAGCTAGCTGCTAGCTTAGATACCTGTGATTGTTGAGACCTAATTTTGCAGTCAAACTGCTTCAAAGACAGATGATGTCAAGAATTTGCGAAGGTAGCTAGCTAGTTAAATAAATGACAACCCTATTAAGTATTCACTCTATTGCTTAATAAATGACCTACAGTACACTGAACAAAAATATAAACACAACATTTAAAGTGTTCACATGTTTCATGAGCTGAAATAAAAGTCCCAGAAATGGTCCATACGCACACAAAAAGCTTCTCACAAATTTTGTGCAGAAATTTGTTTACATCCCTGTTAGTGAGAATTTCTCCTTTGCCAAGATAACCTGACAGGTGCGGCATATCAACTAGTTGATTAAACAGCATGATCATTACACAGGTGCTCCTTGTGCTGGGGACAATAAAAGGACACTTTAAAATGTGGAGATTTGTCACACCACCACAGATGTGTCATGTTTTTAGGGAGCATGCAATTGCCATACTGACTGCAGGAATGTCCACCAGAGTTTTTGCCAGAGAATTTAAAGTCACCCAGATGACAAGCCAGCCCAGGACCTCCACATCCGGCTTCACCTACGAGATCGTCTGGGAGGATGGGAATTTCTGTCTGTAATGAAACCCTTTTGTGGGGAGAAACTAATTCTGATTGGCTGGACCTGGCTGCCAAGTGGGCCGACATGTAGTTGCACCTCTTCCCAGTCATGTGAATTCCAGAGATTAAGTCCTAATTTATTTACTTCAATTGACTGATGTCCTTATATGAACTGTAACTCAGTAAAATCTTTGAAAATGTTGCACGTTGCGTTTATATTTTTGTTCATTATTACTAACGTGAGCTAGCCAACATGCTTATAACACATTCTACTATCCTGCTGACATATATTTAGCTACCGTAGCTAGCTATATAATAATGGTTTACGATAATTGCAGTTTAGTTCATTATCTAGCTAAGTGTAAAACGGAGAACCTGTCTATAAAACGCATCTAGCTAACCACATCGACTGTATCAGTTGTAGCCAAATCAGCTAGCTTGATAATCACTCAGTAATGTTAGTTTACCATGCTTTTCTGGCCAACTGGACATTCCTCTCACCCATCCCGGTCGACTCCTTGCCTACTGCCGTATCTTGGTCTTCTAGTTCAAAACTATATGGCTGTAGTCTGGTGCCTTATTGCCAAAAGTAACCTACTCGTAACACAGCTAACTGGTGCTTGCAGTCAATGGCTCAGTGTTCCAAAACTGTCCTTACTTGATGTAGAAACGGGTGAACAATGTTCCATTTCTTTGTTTTGTGTATTTTTATGGTTCGCGTGCGGAAAGCCAAAAAGATGATCAAGGACAACAACCACCCGAGCCACTCCCTGTTCACCCTGCCATCATCCAGAAAGCGAGGTCAGTACAGGTGCATCAAAACTGGGACAGAAAGACTGAAAAACAGCTGCTATCTCAAGGCCATCTGAATGTTAAATAGCCATCACAAACACAGAGACTGCTGCCTATATACATATGCTTGAGATCACTGTCCATTTAATAAATGGAACACTAGTCACCTTAATCATGTTTACATACCTTGCATTACTCAACTCATATGTATATACTGTATTCTATTTAACTAGGCAAATCAGTTAAGAACAAATTATTATATACAATGAAGGCCTCCAAAAGGCCTCCTGCGGGGACGAGGGCCTGGGATTAAAATATATATATATATAAATTTAGGAAAAAACACATCACAACATTTACATTTACATTTAAGTCATTTAGCAAACGCTCTTATCCAGAGCAACTTACACACAACAAGAGAGACACAACACTACGTAAAGAGAGACCTAAAGAAAACAACATAACAAGGCAGTAACACATGACAACACAGCATGGTAGCAACATAACATGACAACAACATGGTAGCAACACAACATAGTAGCAGCACAAAAACATGGTACAAACATTATTGGGCAGAGACAACAGCACAAAGGTCAAGAAGGTAGAGACAACAATACATCATACAAAGCAGCCACAACTGCCAGTAAGAGTGTCCATGATTGAGATAAAACTGTCCAGTTTGAGTGTTTGTTGCAGCTCGTTCCAGTTGCTAGCTGCAGCGAACTGAAAAGAGAAGCGACCCAGGGATGTGTGTGCTTTGGGGACCTTAAACAGAATGTGACTGGCAGAACGGGTGTTGTATGTGGAGGATGAGGGCTGCAGTACATATCTCAGATAGAGGGGAGTGAGGCCTAAGAGGGTTTTTATAAATAAGCATCAACCAGTGGGTCTTGCGATGGGTATACAGAGATGACCAGTTTACAGAGGAGTATAGAGTGCAGTGATGTGTCCTATAAGGAGTATTGGTGGCAAATCTGATGGCCGAATGGTTAAGAACATCTAGCCAATCGGGAGTACCCTTACCTGCCAATCTATAAATGATATGTCCGTAATCTAGCATGGGTAGGATGGTCATCTGAATCAGGGTTAGTTTGGCAGCTGCGGTGAAAGAGTAGCGATTACGATAGAGGAAACCAAGGCTAGATTTAACTTTAGCCTGCAGCTTTGATATGTGCTGAGAGAAGGCAGTGTACGGTCTAGCCATACTTCCAAGTACTTGTATGAGGTGACTACCTCAAGCTCTAAACCCTCAGAGGTAGTAATAACACCTGTGGGAAGAGAGGCATTCTTCTTACCAAACCACATGACCTTTGTTTTGGAGGTGTTCAGAACAAGGTTGAGGGTAGAAAAAGCTTGTTGGACACTAAGAAATTTTTGACACATTTTTTTTGTTGTAGAGCATTTAACACAACATCCCTGAAGGGGGCAGCTGAGTATAAGACTATCATCTGCGTATAAATGGATGAGAGAGCTTCCTTACTTCCTTACTGCCTGAGCTATGTTATTGACGTAAATTGACAAGAGAGTGGAACCTAGGATTGAGCCTTTGGGTACTCCCTTGGTGACAGGCAGTGGCTGAGACAGCAGATTTTCTGACTTTATACACTGCACTCTTTGAGAGAAGTAGTTATCAAACCAGGCCAAAGACCCCTCAGAGACACCAATACTCCTTAGCCGGTCGCACAAGAATGGAATGGTCTACCGTATCAAAAGCTTTGGCCAAGTCAATAAAAATAGCAGCACAATATTGCTTAGAATCAAGGGAAATGGTGACACCTTTGAGGACCTTTAAGGTTGCAGTGACACGTCCTTAACCTGAGCGGAAACCAGATTGCATACCTGAGAGAATACTATACACATCAAGAAAGCCAGTCAGTTGATTATTGACAAGTTTTTCCAACACTTTTGATAAACAGGGCAAAATAGGAATAGGCCTAACAGTTAGGTTCAGCTTGATCTCCCCCACGAACTGTGGCTGGCTTACAAGCAATGAGAACCTCCACAGAAAGGAGACAGGTTAAAAGTGTAGGAGATTGGCTTTGTGATGATAGGGGCAGCAACCTTAAAGAAAGGATCTAAACCATCTGATCCAGATGGTTTATTGGAGTCAATTTTAAGGAATTCCTTTAGCACCTCGGACTCAGTGACTGCCTGCAGGGAGAAACTTTGTAGCCGGGCAGGGGAAAAAGAGGGAGAAGCATCAGGGATAGTCACATTAGAAGGGGTGGGAGATGAGGAAATGTTGGACAGGGAAGGAGGCATAGCTGAGTCAAATAGGAATCCTGTCTTAATGAAGTGGTGATTAGAGCTCAGCCATGTGCTTCGTGTCAGTAACAACCACATCATCAACATTAAGGGACATGGGCAGCTGTGAGGAGGAGGGTTTATTCTCCAGGTCTTTAACTGTTTTCCAGAACTTCTTGGCGTTAGACCCACAGAGAGAGAACTACTCCTTAAAGTAACTAACTTTGGCCTTTCGGATAGCCTAAGTGCACTTATTTCTCATTTGCCTGAACAATAGCCAGTCAGCCTGAGTATGCGTGTGCCGAGCATTTCGCCAAATGCAAGATCACAGTCGAACCAGGGGCTGAACCTGTTTTTAATGTTCATTTTCTTTATGGGGGCGTGTTTGTTAACAATACCACTGAAAATATTAAAAAAGAAGGTCCAAGCGTCTTCGACAGAGGGGATCATGCTGACTATATACCATTTTACAGAGGCCAGTTCATGAAGGAAGGCTTGCTCATTAATGTTTTTTAGCAAGCGTCTATGACAAATCAAGACAGGTCGTTTCACTGAGCAGCCATTACGAACCCAGGCTGTAAAACAGTGATCACTAAGGTCATTACAGAAAACACCAGACTGATACCTATCAGGATTATTTGTGAGGATAACAGAGGAAATTAGCCTTTTCTGGGTGTTTGGAGTCATACCTTGTGGGATTGGTGATGATCTAAGAAAGATTTAGGGAGTCCCATTGCTTTAGGACTTGGTCAGGTGGTTTAAGCATGTCCCAGTTTAGGTCACCTAGCAGGACAAATTCAGACTTAGTGTAAGGGACCAGGAGAGAGCTTAGGGCAGGTAGGGTACAGGCCGGTGCTGATGGAAGACGATAGCACCCAGCAACAGTCAACAAAGAGCTATTTGAATGTTTAATGCTTAAAACCAGCAAATAAAATTGTTTGGGGACAAACTAAAGGTTGTGCACTGTGTATTCCCACTGAGTTTACATGCTGAACCTTGTTTGAAGTCGGTAGGTCACATGACCAAGTAGCTATTAAAATTAAAATAAATACATTTAAAATAGTGTGAGATGTAAACCGACAAAAAAAGGTGCGTGCAATGTGTGTATGCCATCGGGTTAGCTAGAACCAATTTTGAAAGTTTTAGGAGTAATGGTTAAAGAGCTATTGAAATTAGAAATGTTTGATTTGTCACCATGTTGACGGCCCCTAACTGCTGATGGTGGACGTTAAGGAAAACTAACAGCGAATATCCAACCTGAATCGGTCTTTACCTCGGGAAATTCAAGTAAGTCCCTCCCGGTTTCGATCCATTTAAGAAACGTTTTTCGACAGAATTGGCGCAATGAATATGCCCCAGTGGACAGCCATTCGCCTATACAATGCGCTCTTGCAATAGCTGAATAGTGCCAATCCCAGCCTATGGAATAACAATTTGAAGAGTTCCTCCCTTCTAAACTCCCTCATGGTAGTGTGCTCCATACTATCAAAAACTAGTTTAATTTAAGAAGACCACGAGTGGCGCTTTTATTGCTCAATTGAATGCTGATAAGAAAAATGGAAACATGCTCAAACTCGCCCACGTTTGATTTACTTAAACAGCTGCAAGTTAGCAAGATAAAGTGTCACCAACAAAAACGTAAAAAAATAGGCCTATGGCGAATGTTGGACAACTAGTAACTGACAGATTACATTAAGAAAGTAACCTACCCAACCCTGGGTGGAGGCCACATACTGTAGCTCTTCTGGTGCGATACACAGTACTGCTATTGTAAGAATCAGGTTATACTTTTATTTTCATGTACCACAATTCTCCAACTCCTCTGGGGTTATCCTTTGACTCTATATTTGAACTGCCATTGTATTCTCTTAGAGCACAGCACTCCGGTGAAATAAAGTATTCTGCTCAATTGAATCTAGCTGGACATAAGATATTGATTCTTGTCATACAGGTACAGTATCAATCATAATTTAGATTTTTGTAATACAGCTTTCCATCAATCACATAGAAAAGCACATGACAAATCCTGAAGTTTGCATAGATCTTTATTTTTCGTAGAATCTATCAATTAAATAAAAAGGACAAATTTAACAAGAGCAAAACAAATGTTTAAATTACAAGAACATTACACTGCACCATATATATATATAGTACAAAAATAGGCCTTATTTTAGAGTTATGTCCCATCTAAGGTAGTCATTCTTTTACATTATTCATAGGTCACTGTTTCTGTAAGGTACTATATGTAGCCCCAGGCCAAAGACTTCATAAGGAGAGGTGTGGAGAGGTGGACAGAGCTGGATGGGCCGTATGTCCAGAGCTCTGTTTAACCCCCATGAGTGTGTTTCTTCTGTAGTTATAACACACACACACACACAGCCTCATTCAGCCCTTTAGTGAATGGGGATGGGATACATTCTCAATCTGCTCCCTCCACATCCAACGCTGTATCTCAGCATACAGAATGTCTCAGCTCCACCACTGTCACCAAGCAGGGGGTGGAGAGGGAAAGGTCTCTCTGCATTAAAAAGCAGGAATAACAAAGAGATTAAAAAAATGACATTCATCTGATTTATGAATCAATGCATATAGAAAACCTCAGATTGCATCATCTCCCCAACTCAGGCTCAGCAATCTGGAGCAGAACTGTACTGAACACAAGTCTAAATTGCCCTGTCTTTGGTAATGCCAGAATCTCTGCTGCAGTCAGCTGTAGTATTGGGGCTGCACTGCAAGGGGCGCAACCTCCTTCCCAGCAGCTGTCTTTTTCCTTAGACATACTGTTATAATGCAATATAGATTTCCACATTCAGAAGTGACCAATTTAGAGGAAACAATGTAAATGGGGGGGTTGGGACATTAAAATGATTGCTATATGATTGCTCAACTGTAATTCTGGTAGGAAGAAAAATCTCTTAGGATTTATCAGTTACTTCATTATCATCAACGACAGCACCTTACATCAGCCAGGGTTAAACGGCACACTGTTCCAGCGTTGTGGTAATTACATATTTTGCTCAAAGTTGGCCGTCATTACTTTGCACTCAGAGGATAGCAACTCTCCAATCTGTGTATGGAAGACTGTCTTCCTCAGAAATGTTTTTAATTACATAAGATTTAAAGCACAGGAATCACCCCCCCCCCCCTTTAAAAAACAATCCTGAAAACTATATATTCAGAGGGCATAAATAAGGATATATTAAATTACATTTAAATTGTGCCAAGACAGAATAGGGGAGGAGAGAGAGAAAAAAAGAGAGACTGCAGCCCTCCAGCCCTGGCACTGTAGATAAAGACATTTCAGTCTTATTATTACAGTAGAAGTGTAAATCAGTGTAAGGAAAACTCGTACAGTTCAAAAGAAATATCCTTCTCTGAAAAGCATTCACCTTTGACCTATATAATCCTTCATCATCGCTATGGAACACATATACTCTGCTGCCGTTGCTGTGTGATCTGAGTGAGAGGACAGGATGAGCAGCTGCATCAATCTTTTATGCACGTTGTCACTATGACAGCCCCTCTCAGTGAAGCCCCCTATTATCTGCTGGAAATGAAAAATAACTTCAACATAAAAATAGAAGAAAGAAAAAGATAGATGGATCCAATATTTGTCCAATGGGTGAATTAATGAGGTACAGATTGTAGAAGAAAGATATGCAGCCAAAAATTCACTTAAAAGTTTTTCAATAAAGATACAGTATGAGTAGAGAAAAAAAAACTCATTTGGAACACATCTGAGCTGTAGTGTCGTTCAGGATATAATTCATTGGCAAGTATATGAAACAGATTATCTCTAGTTGGCATCGACATCCCTGATGACGACTGGAGGGCGAGTGGTGAGAAGCTGTGATAAGTCTCAATGACAGATAAAAGATGTTAAAAGAAGTTTGCTTATTATAGCCAACCTCAGTTCTTTGACATAGGCAGATCTTTAAAGAACAGGGAACGGGAAACTACATAGGCCAACCAGTATCATAACTCAGCCTACAAACACAACCACATCCTTAGTATTCCTAATGTGGTCATTCCTTCCCTTTGCTCAACTGGACACCTGCTCACACACTTGGCCGGCACACACTCAGACACACATATACCTTACTGAAACGAGGTAGGGTGTGTGTGATGAACAGCATTAAAAAGAGCAGCAGAGTAGGGAGAGTAAAGTGCCCGGTCTGGTAATCATGGCCAGACTTAGTTATTCTCTCTCTCCTCTGCAGTGCATAAAACCCTTCTCTCTATCACACACTCCTCTCACTACCTGTATAGCTGCTCAGAGAAGCCCACAGGAACCCTTGTGTTAAAAGTCACTTCTACAGTACTGAGCCCCATCCACAATACATCTCACTACCACTTTCATCCTCAGTAGCTGAGCAATTATAAGAATTAAGTGGAAAGCCAATGTAATTATTCATAGGTGCTTCTTTCTTGGGAATGGGGTTTCAAATCATAGAGGCAGTATTATTTTGGTCTAAATTCTGAGGCCCAGTAAAGTGTGGAGGCGTAGCTGAGTGAACTGCTGACCTATCTTTGTGGATCTGGCAGCGAGCAAGCACTCAGTCCGACCCCCCCACTGGAGAACAGAGAGGGGCGGAGGTCAGGGGACTTTATATAACCCTCAGAATCACATGAATCCAGCATTCCTAAACCGCTCGGAATAAGCAGAACGCCTTCTGAATTCTATGCTGGGGGTAGAGTGAGTGTTGCTAGTCTCATGACTCATAGCCTTGTATCCAGCCAGAGCTGAGAGATACAGTCTCATACTGCAGCATGGACACACACAGTAGCTCTGGGAGAGCCTGGGTCTGATTCACCAAAACACTGGGACTATGAGGACTCAAGCTGTGGCTTCTCAGAACCTGACCCTACCCCGATCTCACTGTCTACTCAGCATGCGCACACGTACAGCTGTGTACCCCCAATTTACAATCTCATACTGCACTGGAACTGGAGAAAAAAAAAAGAGAGCAAACAATAATGGTTTGTTTATTGTGACAGGGAAACCCTGGAGACGTCCGGGAAATGGGCTGTGTTCAGAAAACACTCTGTCTGATGGTGATTGAGGGCGAAAGGGCACAGAGAGACAGTTTCATAGAAAAGCACCCGAGTGTGAAGCGAGCGCCGAGCGCGCCCAGGCCATCCCTGTTCCACGTGACTCCAGTCTCCCATCAGGTCACCCACTACAGAGTGGAACACTAAACCTGGGGAATGAAACCCCATGAGAGGAAGAACGAGGGAGTGAAACAGGGAAAGAGAAACCAGGAGGGGAACATGAGGACAGGGAGCCCAGAATTAGACAAGTCAGAGTGATTTGGGGGGGGATACAAAGACAGGAGGGGGTTAAAGAGCACTTTGTGTTTTGATAAAGGCAGTCTTCTCATTGTGTACGTCAAACTCATCGTTGTCTGAGTCAGTGTTCACCCCTTCGTCGCCCCACACCGTAGGGATACCGCGGTACGACACCATTCTGCTGCTGCTGCCCCCCAGGCCGAAGCCCCCCCTCAGGCCTGAGCTGGCCTCCTCCAGTGAGGGCAGTTTGGCCAAGACTCCAGACCTCAGCTGCAGCAGAACGAACACCCCAGCGAAGGTGGCCATGATGATCATGCAGCTGAGCACGGCGATGGTGACGGGCAGGCGGGAGCTGAGCTCTGGGCGGGGACCGGCATTGCCCTGGCCCACCATGAAGTTGCCAGGGGACTCCCTCTGGATCTGGTTGAGGTGCAGGCAGGTGCTGGACACAGGGTCCAGGTGGCTGTGAGGGGGGCAGGAGAGGCAGGCGCTGGGGCTGAGGCCGCTGCAGGTCAGGCAGGGGGGTTGGCAGGGCAGGCAGGAGGGGACCGAGGCTGGATCCACAGAGTTCCCCATGGTATAATTGAGGAGCTGGGAGCCTGCGGTGTAGCCAGCTGGACAGTCCCTCACACAGCCTTGCTGGAAGAGGTAGTAGCCACCATTGCACTCTGCATACAGGGAGACGAGGAGAAACAGAGACACATTTTAGTACTGCTGGTGTCCAAATTCTTTATTTAACATGGTTAGTGCACAATCACCGCTAATAAATTTATTTAATTCACACAAACCTTCAATATGTGAACTGTATTTGAAAAGTCTGCCATGACAATCATGCAGCACATTACGCATCGCCTCATTCTGGGGCATTAAAATCATGAGCCTGTGAATGTGCCCTCAACTTAAGCTGCATAATGTTCATGTAGCTTCTGCTAGAATGAACAGTTTCCTGCCGCAAACTGTTTGGAGTGTGAATGTGCATATTGTGTGCTGAGACAAATGCAGCGTGTGTAAATCCCTCATCTATCTGAGGAGAAATGCACTGTAGCATATCTATGCCCTGAGCCCTGCTTTGCCAACCCAGTTGGAAAAAATAATATCGCAGATATATAGACTTTCTAATAAGCTCTGAAGCATCTATCTGTACTAAGTTTACACATCCACGTGGACAGTTTGGCAGTGGCATTAGTGTGTTATCACCGCAGTAGTTTCAGTCGTAGCACCCTGTAACTCGTTATCTCTCCCAATGATTTGGAAAGCTAATCTCACACACACAGCTACTGAGCCCCCCCCCAGCAGCCCACTCCGCAAGGCCCACTCCCCCCCAGCCTACACGGTCCGACAGACCATTACCCCAATCTAATTACTTGGTTCATAATCAGTTGTCATTCTCTCCCTGTTGAAGTGGGTGGGAGAGAGAGGAAGGATCAAATGAAATTGGAGAGCAGGAAAAGAGGAAGGAAGAGAGAGGAAGAGGGTGGGAGTAGTGACAGAGGGTTGAGGGAGAAGGGGTTGATGACAGAGGAAGGAAGAGAGAGGGAGTAGTGACAGAGTGTTGAGGGAGAAGGGGTTGATGACAGAGGCAAGAGGAAAGGAAAGGGGGAAGAGGGAGCAGTAGGGATGAAATTCCAACACAAATGATACAGTATGTCTACAGGGCTGGTCTGGCTGCACTAATAAGAGTTGTCATCTGCTAACTGGCTGAATGTGTTAATCACAGCCAGGCCCAGTCCTGGCCGTTCTGCTGCTCTAGATGAGACCCAAAATATTCCCGCCCTCCTCCTATACCCCCACAAAACTAGAATAGTCCCATTAATTAAGTATTTTCCAGACGTTGAAGTGACGTTCATTTTAGGTTCTGAATGAAAGGTGAAAATACATATTTTCCGGATGTTGAAATCAGGTAAAATGTCAGTTCTGAAAGAAAGTTGAAAATTTATAGTCAGCCGTCTAAGTTTGGACCAAACGAAGGTCGGTCCAGACCAAACCTTTAAATTGTTGTATTTTCTTTACCCAGTTTTTCTCCCCAATTTTGTGGTATCCAATTGGTAGTTAGTCTTGTCTCATCGCTGCAACTCCCGTACGGACTCGGGAGAGGCAAATTTCGAGAGCCGTGCATCCTGCGAAACACAACCCAACCAAGCCGCACTGCTTCTTGACACAATGCCCACTTAACCCGGAAGCCAGCCGCACCAATGTGTCTGAGGAAACACTGTGCACCTGGCGACCGTGTCAGCATGCACTGCGCTCGGTCTGCCACAGGAGTCGCTAGTGCGCGACAAGGACATCCCTGCCGGCCAAATCCTCCCTAACCCGAACGATGCTGGGCCAATTGTGCGCCACCCCATGGGTCTCCCGGTTGCGGCCGGCTGCGACAGAGCCTGGACTCGAACCCAGAATCTCTAGTGGCACAGCTAGCACAGCGAAGCAGTGCCTTGCGCCACTCGGGAGGCCCAGACCAAACCAAATCTGAGCCAAACATAGACGTCTATAATTGGTTCAGGTTTGGTCTGGACCTGACCAAAAATCTACATCTGTGGACGTGGAAATAAAATAAGACTGGTCTGGACAGGACAGGACCAAATAAAAGACACCCAATTGATTTCGGCGTCAGTCAGTGCTGACTGGGGTGTAGCCTACAGTGTCGGCCTGCAATGGAATTTTATGAATGCCCATCCATTTGGTGGGCCTACTGTTTGTATTTTTTTTTTAAAAGGCAGTTGCATTTGCTTCATTAGTCCTGATTCCCATGACTAAGCTACCCTGTGACTAAGCTACCCTGTGACTAAGCTACCCTGTGACTAAGCTACCCTGTGACTAAGCTACCCTGTGACTAAGCTACCCTGTGACTAAGCATCCCAACTTTATCAGGAGTTATCCTGGGCCTATTTGCAATGAGAATCAATGCGTTTAACACAGCAGCAAATGCAGAAGTATCTTCTTTTTCCATATAATCAGCTCGTCAAAAATGTACCGATACAAACTTGAAACCAATGTAACCCACTGGTTGTCCATTCCATAATGTCATTAAAAAAAAATGTTTTACCTGTCCTGTTTTTAGGATTGTTTTGGGGCAGAATTATGTGTTGTGTTGTTGGAGGCGCGTCTTGGTCAGTTTAGCTCGGAAAATCCGTCCTCGCCAACCTGCCGCCATGTTTACTCAATATCTCAGTAGATGTCTCTGAGGACGAGCTAATCAACAAACTCAACCATCCAGAGTCCATGCTTCACAACCTACATCTATGCCATTACACCACTGACGATCTGATACAGTATACCAACAAGAGTGTTAAATTGTGATACCCAGGGGATCCTGCAGGGGTCAGACTGTTCCTGCCTCTCCCAGTCTTATTCTAGGGCAGTGGTCTCCAACCTCAAGTATGAACACTAACTTAAAATTGAACATGTCACGAGCTACTTTTTTTAAATTTAATTTTTCAAATAGGCACATTATTTTCTTCTCCTGTACCCTGCAACTCTTCCCCGGATCCTTCATCAGGAAGGACCAGATATGTGCTTTCTGTCAATATCCCCATGTAATATAATGGTTAATAAACAGTATTTGGCATGACAGGCCCCATAAAATGTGTATTTTTCCAAATTCAGATCTCTCAGTTGAATTGTATTTTTTCCTCTCAATATAACAATTATTCATAAAGAAACAACGAAAATGGAGTCCATGTCAATGCTTAAACCACATCAGAAGACCATTTTTGAGGTCTGAGAACACGTCATGGCAGAGTTTGCAAAGCAATGGCCCAATTGATACAAATAATCATCACATAGCCTAGTTCTGTGAGGTTAAATGTTTGTTCACATTTAATTGAGAAGGTTTATGGGGAATGTCCTTCTGTCTACCCACAAGACGTCAGTTATCATTAGACAAACGCGCACACCAAACAGGCAATATTGCCAGAATTCAATTTCCAGATAGTGTGTTACGCTTGGCTTTTTAGTTAACAGTGGCAAACCAGGGGTGGGATAATGTCAATGTTTATGACAATTTCTGATGGAACACATGAAGAAATTCATGTACTTTCAGAATTTATTGGCAAGCTTATCGTAGGTGGGCTGCGAGCTACTGGAAGCTCGCAATCTATCTTTTGGAGACAAGCCACACACTTTTGATAGGAGAGCCAGTGTTTCATCTCTCTGGTCTTATCTGGACAGTGTGCAGTGTAAATGATCATTAAATGGTTAGGTTTAGGGTAGGGGTAGGCAACTGAAGCCTGCAGAGCCACAGTGGGGCAGACTTTTGATCCATTAGACCATGATGGATTTAATTAGGTGCATTTGTGGTGTGCAGGAACAAAAGCCTGGGCACACCACAGCTCTAAGAGACCCTAGTTTCCTAACCCTAGGTACAGAATCTACATTCTCTTATAGTAACCAATAGTAACCAACAGTAACATTCTTACCAATGCAGATCTGCTGTAGGTCAAAAGTCTTACAGCTGCCGTTACTGGGCTGAGAGAGGTCCTTGGCTGTGGAGCTGGGAGAGTCTGAGCCTGTACCATACAGCACCAGGGTGAACTGAGTCAGAGTGCCTAGACCGAGGGAGGGAGAGAGAGTGTTACACATAAGAAACAAGAGCACAGATCTCCAAGCCACTGTCTACGCCAGCAAGGCTCTGGCACTCTTCAGGGTGGGTTCTGTAATTGCAGCTTCTATCCTGCTCCTTTTATATTCTTGGATTTCCTGGATGGAATGACAGGAAAATATTCCTAGAAGTAAAGCATTAAATATATAAGTATATATTCTGGTGTTTCGCTATAGACCCGTTAGTTAAGAACAACACTTCCCGGGAGAGCCATTTATATGAGGGGCCCTTTAAGAGGGTCCAACTTCCTATATCACAGAAGGGGGGCTGAGAGATCTACAGCCAGAGGGAGGGAGGGCGAGAAAGAAGAGTGAGAGAAAATAAAACGAAAGAGAGCGAGAGAAAATTACAAATAAATCCCAAAATATTGTCTGACAGTAGTGTGGCCTGGATGAGTCTTAGGTCATAGTTATCCTGGGTCATCCTGGGTTAGCCTGGGCCAGACAGCAGGGTCCTCCACTCTCCTGCTTGATTTACTCTCCCTGGTTTAATGAAGCTGCTTTAGAGGTGGGTGCGTGGAGCTAGAGAGAGACTGCCTGACAGTTTGTATAAAGGGGATCAAAAGGAAAGCTATCCAGGCACCAGACATTGCTGCCCTGCGTATAAAATACTCCCTATTAGCGGTCTGGAAGCATCTCACACACACAAAATCATCAACACATGAATGACGTACATGCACTGACGCACACTATGAAATACACAAATCCATTAACACATAAATCAAGCACATACTGCACATGCACACACTCTCTTTCACACATAGTACATCAATGAATCAAACACATATGATGCACAGATAAATGCAACCACAAGCATACATCCCGTCACACACACATTCTTTCAGTGACACTGCTAGTCAGACATGGTTGCACTAACAGAAACCCTGTCACTCTCTTTCTGTCTCTGAGCTCCCAGACAATGTTCCAGACTTAACAATAGCATATGTTAAGGTAGTAAACAAGATGTGTCTTACCATAGTCACTGGCCCCTGCCACGTTTACCATCTCCAGGGTCCACTCCCCCCGAGGGTCCTCGTCCCAGGAGTGTGTGGTCATGAAAGCCCAGTCATTAAAGCCCTCTGACGAGTAGTCATGAGGCCTGGAGAGGGGAGAGACAGGAGGTATGTAATGTGTGTGTGTGTATGTAATGTGTGTGTGTGTGTATGTAATGTGTGTGTGTGTGTGTGTAATGTATGTGTGTGTGTAATGTATGTGTATGTGTAATGTATGTGTATGTGTAATGTATGTGTATGTGTATGTGTATGTGTAATGTATGTGTAATGTATGTGTATGTGTATGTGTATGTGTATGTGTATGTGTATGTGTATGTGTATGTGTGTGTGTATGTGTGTGTGTGTGTGTGTGTGTGTGTGTGTGTGTGTGTGTGTGTGTGTGTGTGTGTACCTGGGAGCGAGCAGTGTGGAGCGGGTACCCTGTGGGCTGGTCAGGTAGATGCCCAGGTCGCCCCTGCGGTTGTAGGAGAGTGTGAGCTGGGCCTGGGCATGTTCTAGGGAGCTCACATGGTTGGCTGTCCCAACACAGCCGTCCACTGTCTTGGTGATCAGCAGGTGGCTTCCAATGTTCCTGGCACACAGATAAACAGCACATCAGCATATATGGACCAAATACATACATTTGCACAAAGACAGCATAGTTATTGAAGATGAAAATTGGCTTGGAGTGGCTTGTGTTTTCATGTTGCTGGCTTCTGGGGTCTGTGAGAAAGATGCCTCATCTGGGAGTGAGCATATGACAGCAACTCTGTGTGACCGACGATAATGGTTCTCTGAGTGATGCTGCAGGAGGGTGTGACTGTTGCTCTGGACTAGTGTGTGAGAGAGAGCCTGCTGAGGGCACAGGGTTTGCGTCCTTGAAACAGGATTAGCAACTCAGGTCCTGCAGCAGCCCTGTCCTCTACAGGAGAAAAGTACCAGGCTCCCCCGACTCCCCCCAATCCGCTTAGCAGCTTACACACATCCACTACAACTGAACCCAGAGGAGGAGGAGGAGGAGGAGGAGGAGGAGGGGAGGGCTGTGGGGGAGAGGAGGGCATGAGGCTTTAGAGAAGCTGTGGCGCCCAGCTGATAGAAAATACGGGCCGTAATCAGTGAACTGGGTGTAAAAACACACCGCTTCCCCCTAATTAAATCCCTTAAAATGTTAGAATCCAATCCGCAGCAGTCAGAGAGAGTGAAGGGGAAATAAATCCCCACCAAGCCAGCAGTTATCGCTCAGAAGCAACACCTCTTGTACTGTACAATGCACACTGCACAAACACCATGCCACTAACACCTTTAATACAGCCTCCAGTGATAGGCTGTGATCTGGGGACCAGTACAGAGACAATACAACAGGGCTGGGAACCTGTCAGCTACAGTATGTAGCAGAGGCAGGGTTAAAGACGGTAGAGAGTGGAAGCGAAAGAGCAATATTGAGAAAGTATGAGGGGAAAACAGAGAGAGGGAGAGAGAATGAGCGAGGGAGAGAGAGCAAGACCAAAGGAGCAGAAAGATGGAGTGGAAGAGTGAAAGAGTAAAAGATCGACAGAGGTCTAGAGACAGCCAGGGAAGCATAGAGAGAGAGAGACTCATCTGAAAATGATTATTTCCCTTAAACATGCTCCCCCAGGCTCAGAAGATCATCGCCCTACCACACACACACACACACACACACACACACACACACACGAACCCAGCAGAGCATATCACTGGGCCTCCAGTGCCATGCTCAGAATAGAAACATGACATGCAGTCACACTGGGGTATGACAGCTTGGTCCCACATGAGCACCTCTCACACCTACGGCCCATCACAAACCAGCCCACACACAGCAGCGCTCATCACCTCCACAGTCGACACCCCCCAGATGTGAGACACTCTCACACACACACAATCTGAAGCATCCTATACTAATAAGGATCACATAGGTTATTTATAGGTTAATCACCTGGTAGGTTAACTGTACTATACCCAAAACCAATGTAATCCCTATGAAGCTAGTACTGATGCTCCTGCCAGCCAAACAGTATTACAGGTCGAGTTGGTGTGTGTGTGTGTGTGTGTGTGTGTGTGTGTGTGTGTGTGTGTGTGTGTGTGTGTGTGTGTGTGTGTGTGTGTAGCTCACCTGGGCTCTGCCACCATGGACAGCACACATTTTTTCTGGGGCCCAGCGTTGGTCCAGTTCTCAGCCAGAGCCACAATCGCACTGGCATCAAGCAGACCATACCCATATGAATGGCTCACTGAGAGAGATCGAGCGATAGAGAGAGAAGGAAAAATAAAGATCGATATCAGACTGCTGAAAGGCTACTTCATCACGATTCCAGTTCCAACTCAATAAGGGCCTCTTCACTATTAGATTATTGCATGTACCCTGCTGTGTGCCCAGTAAAACCTCTCAATGAACTTTGGATCCATGGCTTTCTGTAATTGCTTAATGTAGGCAACTTTAAATCAATTGATGTAAATACAATATAGATCCGTCTCCATTGTGCAACTGGCAAGGCACGGGAATGATGGTCAGCCGAGCTCAGCTAATGGGACGCCTCGCTGTACCTTTTCGGCCGACCCCATTGGTATTCCAGTCGTTGGTGAGGAGGTGGGCGGGATGAGAGGTCCTCACGACCAAGTGCTGCATGTCCCTCCATGTCAGGTTTTTACTGCACACACACACACACAAAATACCTTTCAATATAGAAGATACCAGATCTAACATACCCTTAACATGATTATGAAGACAGTACAACAAGCAACAACATATCCTACTGTACCACAATGCATAGCGACTGATTGCAAAGGAAATGGTATTAGGTGCCCAAGAAGAGTTGAACATCAGGCTTAATGTTACCACATTGAAAAGATAAAGAGACCAGAGATCCCTCTGTCAGTCACATCTCTGCTCTCCCACACTCTCCTCTGTTCTCCGTATAAAACCCTGTGTTACTGCAGTTCCACCCAGCAGAGCAACAGTAAAACAGAGTCAAATAGTGTACAGTACCCCAGCGACACAGAGTTTAAACCTCATCAGCTCTGTCTTTTACTGAACGGTCAGCTTTGACTGAAGGGAAAGTCAAAGTCCTGCAGTACAGTCAGACACTTTTAATGGACAGGGACCTACAGGAGGTTTTTACTGGTCACACGTGCCCCGTTCCCCAACCAGACTACAGAACTGAGCTGATGACACGTTCATAACAGAATGGTAGGAGATAACTGACTCATCTATTCTGATCCACAATGCATTATTACAAGACAGTTGCCTTCCCCCAAGAGTTAGTCATACTTCTGAGACATCTGTGTGTGCGTGTGCTCAGACGGCAAATATTTGTGAACAGACAAAAAGCACAAAGGAGGGAGAGAAACAGAGAGAGAGCAAGATCAGAGAGAAAAATGGGATCAAGCAAGGGGACATTGAGACAAACAGAGACAACCAAAAGAAGAGACAGAGACACAGATAGAGACAGGTGGTAAGAGTCACTCACTTGGCTTCCAGTGCAAGGGCGATGATCCCAGCAGCCAGAGGAGCCGAGGCGGATGTGCCCGTGTGGGTGTCAGTACACTTCTGTCTGAGGTCCGTTGTCACCTGACAGGAAGAGTTTCATAGTCAGATATGGTGCTCAGATGAATGCCCATACCGGGCCGAAATGTTTACACCTAATATATGGGCAAATAAATAACTTTTTGTTGAAACAATCAGTAGGAGTGTAAGTTATACACTATAAAAGTCAGATATTCTACTCAGCCCCATCTACTTTGATAGATGTTTATGTATCAACACACGCTTAACATGATTAATCATGAATGTGGAAACATACACCAATCATTAATCATGTGTGTACAGCATGCCTCATGGCAAGAGGTTGGGATGAACATCCATTATACGGTATTGTACTGTAATCTCTCCTAGTGAGAGGCTCTCCATCCTCCACCTCGTGTGTGTGTGTGTGTGTGTGTGTGTGTGTGTGTGTGTGTGTGTGTGTGTGTGTGTGTGTGTGAGAGAGAGAGAGAGAGAGAGAGAGAGAGAGAGAGAGACACACACACCGGTCTGTGGAAGGGCGAGACATGGAGATGGGATTTTAACATTTTACAGTTCTTCATTCAAATGGACCTCAGAGGGCAGGTGGGAAAGAGTGTGAGTTTATGAGAGAGAGAAAAGAACAAAAGCGTGAAAGAGAGAGAGTGTCACTGCTCAATGTGAGAAGACTGCAGGCTATGGCTGCCTGAGGCAGGCTAGTGAGAACTGACTCAGTCATTCCTCCAGAGTGAACACACAAAACCTGCCTTGAAGCGCCAAACAGTTTAGTAAGCATCTGGCTTACAGAAGCACTAAAACCAATAGGAAAACTGACAAAGAAGTGCAACAGAAATAAGAAAGAAGTGCAACAGAATACCGGCTAACTAGGACATCCAGAAACGCTCAAACCTCTAGAGTACAGCTAGAGAGTCTGGAGTAGTGCTTTGGCTCCGGATTCAACCATCTGAGATACTCTACGGATCCCAGGAGCCAAGTCAACCTGGTTCTATACATCAACATCCTGGCTATACATCAAAAGTTTCCATCCATTCTTACTTAAGCACACATCATTCCCCTGACTAATATGCTGTAAAATAGACTTCCTCCTCTTCAAAGCTCAGTGGAATCTGTGTGATCTCCCATTGCAGTTAGCAACATAATACCACTGAGGCCCTGGAACCACAGTGCACAAGACTCACACAGGACAGGAGCCCCGACTCACACACTCCTTCACCCTGCATGCACACCATCACTCAGTTTAATGTTTTCTGACATGCCCATTTTCAGACTGTACAGACGAATGCTTCCCATTCTCCCCATGACGCTCACACTGGGAGTGAATGAGAGTGTGTGTTCAGTATGTTTATTAATCCAAATCTGTGTTTCCTACTCCTTTTGCCACTAAGTGTGTGTGTGTGTATATATATATATATGTGTATGTGTATGTGTATGTGTATGTGTATGTGTGTGTGTGTGTATGTGTCTACTGAACTCACTATCTGTTTCTCGTTGAGGTTGCCAGAGCTGTAGGTTGTGGCAAGGGTGGAGGAGCAGGCCTCGCTGTACCAGGGCACGTTGCCGTTCTGGGTGGAGCTGCTGATGGACAGGGTGTAGATGCTGTTGGTGTAGCCGTCACAGTTACAGCTGTCCTTCTCACGCCCGCCGTTCCCTGACGCCCACACAAAGATGGAGCCCAGGCCCCCACGACCCTAGAGGAGGGAGAGACAGAACAGAGTCTATAACAAACCTTGACAACCACAAGGCTTCAAGACAGGCCTTTCTGACGTACAAGACCACATGCATGCGTATCTTGGTGTGGCGCAGCTAATGAAAGAGGGGAACACAGTGTCATTCAATCTAAATTAGATTCCCATTGATACTACAGCACAACTCTTAACAGTGTCCATCTCTGAAAGGCCTGCCACAGCTCATCCATACATCACAAGACCGTTTGCACTCAGACGCTTTGAATCCAAAGAGCTTTAATGTACCACGGCCACAATACACGACAACAGGGACAAACCCGGAGCAATACATTATCTGTGCTATTCAGCATTCACAGTGAACAAATATCAAAGTCCCACAGAATGCGCCATTGTGCTGGGTGGTGCAGCCTCTCCACATTGACCATCACATGCAACCATCATGAACAGTGTAAACAACAGACTGGAGCTACTGATGATGCCATGGCTCCCTATAGAATAGTGTGTTTACATGCCATATGCTTTTTATTTGACAGGCCTGTAATAAAAAGGAGGCAGACAGGGCACCAGTAACGGCCCTCAGATGGGGTTTGCCCCATAAGGTCTGATGGTTCTTTGTCTGAATGGCCCGTTGGCCCTGGCTCGGCTCAATGCTTTATGACTGGCTCTCTCACACCCTCTTACCCTTAGAGCTGGGATCAGATGGATGCAGGCTCCCATGTGTACACTACAGAGAGCCTGGCATATGGCACTATACGTCTGCAGTCTTGATGCTTACTGTTCCCTCCACTCAGTCATGCACTGTACACACCTGCCACACTCCCTGGACTCCCACACATACAAAGACTATACACACCCCCCCGTGACTTATTGCTTAACTATAGTATGGCCTGAAAGCGTTGGTAATCACATTTTTGTTTGGTGGAGACAGTATACAGTAAGACGCCCATTAAAGACGCCGCCTTCGGCAAACGAGCTACTGTTTCATAGACACTAAAAACCAGGACCATTCACCATCCTGCTCTTTAAATAGCTATCAAAATGCCTAAAAGCCATAGTCTCTCTCATAAGCGCACACACACACACACACACACACACACACACACACACACACACACACACACACACACACACACACACACACACACACACACACACACACACACACACACACCAGGGTTGGCAGTATGCCAATGCTCTTCCCGGATGCCCATGCGAGACGAAGGAGCTGTAGCTAAGACTTCGGTCTCTCTGAATCCTGCCACACTAACGTTAAAGCCCCATGAACTATTTACAACTGTTTGCATTTCACATGCAGAAGAAAATCTGTACGTGACCTGAGCTCAATGGCTTTTTATTGAGATATTCTCATAACACAATTATCCTCCCACTCAGATTCTGAAATCACTTCTACAAATTGTGGTACTGTGAAGGGAAATTATTGTGTAAAGTGCACTTTTTGTGTTTATGAATGTACATTATTTTCAGTGCTTTGTATTGAGGATTCTTTTTCCTATATTCTTTTTTCAGGACATTTAAAAAAAAAAATCCTTACTGGAGTTTAGAAAGCCTGATACTTGTACTGCGACCAAATCCCCATTCATAATCGTCAGGGTCAAAAAGTGTGCTTGCGTTGTTCAAGCCGCCTTTTGTCCTTCAAAATGGTTGAATAGTTTACTACATAATTACTGCCTGTGTGTAGAGGAAGTCACCCACAAACTATTGATTTTTATGGGGGACATATAAATTGTGGAACGCGGCACACATCAGAGGCCCAAAACAGACAGATATTTACACACACCTCGGTCACTCCGCGTAGAAAGGCCTCCTTGGCGAGCTTGGCGGGCCCATCCACCGTCTTCCCATCATCCTCGGGGCCCCAGCTGGCACTGTAGATGTGAATGTGCTGTGGGTTCAGACTGAGAGACTGGGCCTCCACCACGTCTGTCACCTCGCCGTCCAGCATACGCACTCCTACACACACACCACACACCACACACAAAACACATACAAATTTGTACACATTTGATCTAATAATCATCTACTCCTTTTCTTTGAAGAGAGGTGAGGTTAAACTCAAATACCAAAGCCACTGGTAGGAAGTGTTCCACAGAAAAACAAACAGTCAGCAGCAGAGTTGGTGATAAATAAGTCTTAGATCTGAAGAAGCTCGTATACTGAAGGTTCGTTTACAGGTCATAAATGAGAACATTCTGTTTCCCTCCCCAGAAAACAGATGACGTTTGAATCCGGGTGGACATTGTGTTGCACAAATCCCCTCTGCAGAAGAGGGACACTTGAATTGGGATATGCCAGCGCTTTTTGTATATTAAAGCCATCGATTCTGAATCTAATTTAGAATGTTTTCTAGCGCCAGCCTCCAGGGCAGTTTTCGGAGCCTCCTCATCCTCTTTCTCTCCGCACCCCCATCCCAGCTCAGCAGACAGAAAGCTGACAAATCGAAGGCAGACATCTTCAAAACAAACTCGTTGGCTGCTTTGATGCATGGAGGGTCAAGTTACTCCATACTGCCTTCATACCGGTTAAAGTAAACAAACAGAGTTTGTCCCTTTGAAGTTCTCCAAAGGCATCCAGCGGCGAGGGCACTGACTCAAATCGTTTTATAGGAGGAGATAGCCCATTATCTGGGGAGCGCTGCGCCCATCTCTGCTACCCCTTACCTCCACCAACACACAGGGATTCTTCTGTAGGTGGGTTGAAGCCAATACAGCTTTCTAGATCTTAAGGTCAAAGCTTGAGCTTACAGTTTGTGCTCTGGAATAGTGGTAGGATTCCTGGTGGGATGACAAAGACCAGCCGTCCATTGGTAGTCACTGCCATAGAGTGATAGGAAATTAGATTAATCTCTCCCTGTATGCGCGTGCGCGTGCACACACACACACACACACACACACACACACACACACACACACACACACACACACACACACAATAAGTCCTCGCAAGAATAATAAACCAATACAATTCAGACAAGTGAGGACATTTTGCTGGTCCTCACTTATAAAAAAGGGTATTTTAGGTTTAGGGGTTAGGTTTAGAATTAGGGTTAGCGGTAAGGTTTAGGGTTAGGGGTAAAATAAGATTTTGAATGGGAATCAATTGTTGGTCCCCAAAAAGTCCTCAAATGTATAGTAAGACATAGTTGTGTGTCTGTAGGTGTGTATGGTATGAGAGCTGGTGGAGTGGCAATGCAATAGGCCATCTACAGTATTGCCTTTCTAGAATTCAAATATTTATTTCTAGAAGTGGGTACTACTCACTTATTAACAGGCAGCTGCCGGACTGGGCCAAGCCTGCAGGTTGGTCACGCACGCACGCACGCACGCACGCACACACGCACGCACACAAACGCGGCCTGCTGTTCCTCTGCTTCACTCTCCTTTACGCCTGACAGGGCACCCTTGCTGCAGTCTTGGAAGGACTGTGGTTGGTCAGAAAGTTTCTGTCCTCTGAGTGGGGAAGGTGAGCAGAAGCTGCTGCTCATTAACCATCTCATTAACACGCAGACTGTTTAATCACTGCCCAGTGTGGAGTCTACCTTTATAAAGGAAGTGGTCGTGCTGAAGAGGCTGAATGCAGGAGGCATACACTGTTGTTAAACTTCGGCAGACTTCATTTTTCAACTAAACGAATAACACTTGTATGTGTGTTCATGGTTTAAATGAGACAGTACTACTCCTGACAGAAGAGAAGTGGCGGCAGGCAGATATTGGATGTGACCAATAAGGACTAAAACTATGCGTTGGATTTAGCCGGGCTGTGACAGCTGGAAACATGCAGCGGCATGGAGAGATAAAACATGCAGAGGGGTAATGAGATGAGAGCACGAACTGACTGGATAAAAGAGATGGCTCTAATTAAAGGGATTACACACGCTTACACTGAGGCATAGGCTCAGAGGAGCCACGCTGCACGCAGATTATCTCACACACACACACACACACACACACAAAACTAATGTTCATAGAGCCTCCCTGTCATCTCAGGCCAGAAGTGGAGGAAGAGTTACCCTTGAGCAACTCCCGCTCAAACTGAGCTCAGAATAGTACAGAGGCAGCACACATGGGTATTTCAGCTGTCTTAGCAGTCAGAAAACGTGAGGAATTTAAAGATAAAATGGAGGAGAAACAGAGAGAGATGACATGAATCGCCCTCTGTTCTACGGTACTGTACCTCCAATCTTGGCGTTGTAGGCCACTCCGACTCCACAGATCCCATTGTTGGCCATCGCTGCCACCTCACCTGCACAACGAGTCCCATGCCTGGTGAGAGAACGAGAAAACGAGCGAGAGAGAGAGAGTGAACGGGAGCGAACGAGAGAAAGAAAGAACGGAGAGAAAGAATAGGGGGGATGCAAGTCCTCATTTTGATGTGATTTACCCATATAAACACAGTGTACATTAGCTACAAATGACAATTGTCTCCAGGCAGTGTGCATTATCTATGAATTGAGCTCTAGAAGACAGTAAATTAACAGATACAGGAGGTTGTGTAGGAATGCACTCCCTGCGATACAGTGATCTAAGATGCCATCGACAAAAAACAAACTCATGTAGACAAGTCCTTGGCTCTAGCTGCCTCTCAGCTGTTCCGACTTGGTTGTAGCCCAGAAGAAAACAGTCAGTCAGTCAAGTGAGCGTGGGTCATGAAACAGACTGTGCCCTTCCAGCAGGCCTGACCTTGAGTCTGGGGCCGCGGGGCCTGCCAGCAGCAAGGAAAGGCAAAATGAGCTGACATGCTACCATCTTACGGTGGGGGAAACAAATTAGATTGACCATTTCCACAAAAGAGCTTTCATTGGGTCTGTGCCTCTCTGATTTGATCTCTCCCTCTCAGCGCTGCAGGAGATCGGCGGAGAATGTGGCCCACCACATTCCAGTCAGGTTCATTCTGCCGCTCGCTCATCTCCACCGGACGGACACTAAAAGTCCTCCAAACCACCGGCTCCCAAGCGGATCGCAGGACAATCAGTGGGAGCGGATAATGCCAGGGTTAGGATACACCAGATAAGCAGAGAGCAGCTACACTGCCCAAGAACACAGCCCAGCCAGCAGGCTCCCATTCAGAGTGAGTAAATAAACCAGTACTATGGTGTTCTATCATAGCCCAGGGGAAATACCCCAGTGGGCTGAGAGAGACCGACATCCTCCATTGATAACTTGCATGTGGTCTCAGCGTGTGGCTCTATGGAGCACTGAGACACCATAGCTCTATGAAAGCAGCAGCATATGCAAACTGTTAGCCATACACCTCGATGAGCAATTAAAGAATATGAAAGGGACTTAACTCCTCTAGTACCTGTCTTATAGTGGGACGTCTAGTAACTGCCATTTCATTCTGGGGGTCAGCTGTACTCAAACAACCTCTGCAACACTAACCTAATTTATCCAGGACTGACTGATGGGCGTTAGGCTAGGCTAATGTATTCCCTTCATTAAAACCACAGGGCGTCGACCAGACCCCGTTAAACAAGAGGATCAGAGAGCGCTGCACTGTGGCAGTAGATCAACCAATCCGCCTGAGATCTCTTTAGACACGGCTATGAGCTGCAGGTCAAAGGTTAATGTCAGAGTTACCCCTGAGTGCTCAATGTCCCACTAACAAGTGTCATGGGACCTGGATTAACTGCAGGACCAGAGGGCCTTTTAACGACATGCTTTAATGGTGTAAGGTAGAATGTGTAGAGGCAATTCAAAGAAAACTGGGTCATGAAGACCAGATCTGAAGCGAAGAACACATCTAAAAGAATGACGCACACACGCTCTCTCTCTTTCTCTCTCGTACACACACATACACACGACAAAGGTAAGCGAAAACACCCACATGTAGGCTGGCGGCTAGTACACCGCTAGTGTGAACTGACAATGGAAGATCGGCAATGAACTTAATCTCCACTTTCATACCAGGGCAGGTATGTTAGTCTCTGCCCAGGCAGTGTTTGTAAGTGATCCATCCCTTTGTAGCGGTAGGAAAGCAGGCCAGCGATGCAGCAGATAAGGCACAGCTCAGATGTCTGAAAGGATGTAGGGCAAGCCCAAGCTTATAACACCAGTCTGTCTTGAGCCCAGTCATATCTGCCTCTGACAAATACATATCCACCTAGATCTACCCGACACGTTCTTCTGGCATGTGATGTTGCTAGGGTAAAATCAAAGGATGCGGAAAATATCCCAATCTGAACATCTTCCAGAATCTAAGATGTGCGATCCTTTTGATGCAAAATGTTCTTTCCACGAGACAAGTGCATTTTGATCTATTTGCGCCACTGAAAAGGTGTATGAACATTTCTAAAAAGGTTGAAAATGATCCAGGAGAGACCATTTGGAGTCTCTCGTGTTGCAAGACATCCCAGGGTCAGGAATCACACAATGGTGGCGTGTCGACTGGCCAGCAACAGGACAGCAGCAGTCCATCTCAGAGCCACAATGTGCTTATCTGACCTCCTCATTCAGAGAATGTGGAGGACATAAATGGTCGGGTCAACAGCCCAGTCAATGACATCCTCCGAGTGAGTGGGCCTTTCCAGACTGTGGGTTGCTGCTCCAATGGAGAGGGATCAAAGCAAACATGCCACGGTCATCCGGTCTGGTCTAGTCTGGGGGTCAAGGATGAAAGTGGGATTTTGGAGGTGCTGGAACTGCTGATGAAATCTCCTGAAGAAATGGTTTGTGAAGTCTTCTGTAATGGAAGAATGTACACAGACAGACTGACCACGTGAAAGCTATAATGCCTTATTGTTGTTACTTGTTAAATCCACTTACATTTGTGTTAATTAAGTGGTGGAGACAGGTTAAAGAAAGATTTTTAAGCTATGAGAAAACTGAGACATGGATTGTGTATGTGTGCCATTCAGAGGGTGAATGGGCAAGACAAACAATTTTAGTGCCTTTGAATGGATTATGGTAGTAGGTGCCAGGCACACCGGTTTGAGTGTGTCAAGAACTGCAACGCTGCTGGGTTTTTCACGCGCAACAGTTTCCCGCGTGTATCAAGAATAGTCCACTACCCAAAGGACATCTAGCCAACTTTACACTGCTTCCCAAAATTGTGTCAACATGGGCCAGCATTCCTGTAGAAAGCATTTGATACCTTGTAGAGTCCATGACCCAACGAAATTTCCCCCTTACACTAACTGGTTGTGCCACCTTTAGCTGCAACCAAATGCTTCCTGTAGTTGTTGATTTGTCTCTCATATCGCTGTAGAGGAATTTAGGCACACTCGTGCATGCAGAACTACTTTAACTCAGCGACATTTATGAGTTTTCAAGCGTGAACTGCTTGTTTCAACTCCTGTCACATCTCAATTGGGATTAGGTCTGTACTTTGACTAGACCATTACAAAACTTCACATTTCATTGTGTGTTTTGGATGATTGTCTCGACTTAATATTAGGAAGGCGTTCCGTATCTGTAACTCTGAAGGTAAGTGGAACTCTGTTATACTATGTTCCAGGCTTGCAGCTTAATAACCACTGGGGGTTCAACCAGCTGGCCGGAGTCCAGGTCAATTCCAACTCATTTCCTGATCCAATGGAAGCACAAAAACAAACAGAACATTACCAAGATTATCAATGACAATGTACTGTTTACATTTGACATTTTTAATCACTTATCCAGAGTGACTTACAGGAGCAAATAGGGTTAAGTGTCCTGCTCAAGGGCACATTGACAGATGTTTCACCTAGTCGGCTCAGGGATTCGAACCAGTGACCTTTTGGTCACTGGCCCAATACTCATAACCATTAGGCTACCTGCAGCCAAATTGAATTTCAATTGATTCGATTTCCTGCATTACCTCAGCTTGTCATTGACATGGGATTGAACCCAACCTTGTGGTGTGGTTACAGAGGTTGTTACTGAGCAGAGCTCTGGTGTAGGCTATACGAGGGGACTCGGATGAATTGGCCTATCAAAACACACTGAGCTCCACTCTAGCAGAACAAAGTGACGTCTCTCACTCACACAGGGGAGGAGGAGGGCATCTTTCATCATCAAGTCACAGTGAGATAAATTAACATCACAGAGCCTTAATATCCCCCTGACACGTCTCACTGACAGTCTGGACTTGATCTGACACACTGGCAGACTCACTTACCATCAGTCACAGACCAGAGGACAAAAACTCGACTTTATATTACTGCTGTAAAGTGTGCAGTTAAACGCCTTCCATAAAACAACCATCAATGATATATAATATAGATGAACTAAATGTACTTGCCTGGGATCAGACACTGACTCATGCGAGTGGGTCGGCCTCCATCTTATATTTCAAAGAATACACCGTTCAACACAAAGACTCAATCACACCGTGCTGGTATGATATAAATGACAGCATATAGAGAGGTGCATCATCAGTAATAGATTATAGTTATCCCTTCAGTTTCATTCAACGGTTACTGTTCGTAATGAGATCCGCTCTGATCCAATCCCTGGACCATCTGTTACAGGCATGTTGAATAACAATGTTTATTAACCCTCTCGGTCACACACACACACACACGTCTCATATTTGAGGTTAAAAATACAGTGGCTGCGGTTCCAGAATTTCTGGAAACTCGATTTGCTGTGGCTAAAGATCTCTGCTTATGTGCTGGATTTTTTAAAAAGGTAGCTGCTGCCCGCCCGGGCCGCCTTCGTAGCTGCTGCCCGCCCGGGCCGCCTTCGTAGCTGCTGCCCGCCCGGGCCGCCTTCGTAGCTGCTGCCCGCCCGGGCCGCCTTCGTAGCTGCTGCCCAGTGCTCTACTGCTGCTTCCAGGACATGTTCCAACTACTGCATTCCTTGCCTCAGTAGGATATTAAGCATAAGAGTGATTTCATGTTCTTTTTATCAATAGGAGAGTTAGGCTACATGCAGCTATTTGCATTGTACACAAAATAAATGATCAACATGTTCGTACAACCTTGCAGATTGCTTTTTGCGCCAATGCAAAACTCAAGTGGGCAGTTACATGCAGCCATTTAGGCAGCATATCAAACACAAGCAAGACATAGACACGCAGTCTAATTAGTGATTATAATGTTCCTGTTTCGCCATCATTGCCAACATCGGTTAAGCAGGTGGCAGACATGCAGTCAAAGTAGTAGTGTTCTTTTTCAGCAACTCTGGCTTGTGGCTACAATATGGCAGCAACTACAAAGATTAGCCTACATCATCACACAAAATGCTAATTGTTTTTGCTCCAATGCAATGTGTAGGGACTGCGTCCTGCTTGTGCAACTGTAATATCCGTTACAACAGACATAGAAGGTTGTAGCCTTCCTAATGGCCTTGAATGTTCGTTCAAATCGCCGCAGGGTTTTATTTTAGCTGTTCAGAACTATGAGGCAGAGGCTCAGCGACATAGAGAAATGTGAAGGGAGGTGGAGTGTGAGCCGCAGCAACAGAGAAATGTGAAGGGAGGTGGAGTGTGAGCCGCAGCAACAGAGAGAAATGTGAAGGGAGGTGGAGTGTGAGCCGCAGCAACAGAGAGAAATGTGAAGGGAGGTGGAGTGTGAGCCGCAGCAACAGAGAAATGTGAAGGGAGGTGGAGTGTGAGCCGCAGCAACAGAGAGAAATGTGAAGGGAGGTGGAGTGTGAGCCGCAGCAACAGAGAGAAATGTGAAGGGAGGTGGAGTGTGAGCCGCAGCAACAGAGAGAAATGTGAAGGGAGGTGGAGTGTGAGCCGCAGCAACAGAGAAATGTGAAGGGAGGTGGAGTGTGAGCCGCAGCAACAGAGAGAAATGTGAAGGGAGGTGGAGTGTGAGCCGCAGCAACAGAGAGAAATGTGAAGGGAGGTGGAGTGTGAGCCGCAGCAACAGAGAAATGTGAAGGGAGGTGGAGTGTGAGCCGCAGCAACAGGGAGAAATGTGAAGGGAGGTGGAGTGTGAGCCGCAGCAACAGGGAGAAATGTGAAGGGAGGTGGAGTGTGAGCCGCAGCAACAGAGAGAAATGTGAAGGGAGGTGGAGTGTGAGCCGCAGCAACAGAGAAATGTGAAGGGAGGTGGAGTGTGAGCAGCAGCAACAGTAAACCCATGGGGTAATACCTCACCTAAGTCACTTTGAAACATTAGACTAACTGAGTAATTGCTCTACTGTAGTCTGGAACATGGGCACAAATCTTGGATCAGCGCCCCAATCCTAGGCTAGAACTCAAAACTGACATTGAATTAGTCCAAGTGCTAATTTTACTTTTATGTGATGACGCTGGGTCAATTGTCTTCGTCCTTGCTTTAATTGACAACTGCAGTAGGTCAAATAATCAATCTCAGTCAGACCGCTAGCTGGCCGTTCCTCCTGGCCGAATTTACCATTAGGCACGGATCTAGGATGAGCTTGCCATGCCCAAAGCCTCACCCGTAGGGGGAAAACTCAAAAACAATCCTCAGCTCAGAGTGAAGGAGCAACTCCATCCTTCCTTTGTCTGGGCTGCAGCAGAGCAAGAAATGGGGCTGGTCCCTGAGGAGCTGCAAGTCAGCCTGACCAGAACTACTGGAGCAGAGACAAGTCCATCTCCATCGCCAGTCTTAACACCACTGACAAAGCCAGTTTTCAACTGAGCTGGCCAGAAAGTAATAGATAAAGGTAAACTGAGGAAAGAATACTGGAGACGGCGTTGGAATGATAAACTCATAGAGAAACAAGACCAACTTCCTAGAAGTTTGGACCAACTTAACCTAAGGGCATATTAAAATAAAACAAGAAAGCTGATTTCCATGGTAATCTAAAACAACATTATCATTGTGCTGTGAGAATGCTGATTTGGCTTTCTCCTTAGCTGGAACTCATATTTCATAGTTATCAGTTTCGATAGAACATGGCTCCCATACATACTGGTGTGGAACTAGAGGGCTGAAACCAAAAGGCAACAGTTTGATGAACTTTCGGGATGATGCAGCCAATTTGGTGCTCACATCCCCATGGCAACCAGCTGCCTCCTGAAAGGTCTTACATTAGCATAATAAAATGTTTATACGAGGGGGAAAACCACAGGTGGAACTTCGATGAAGACAATATTTCAAACGGAGCCAGAAAAGGAGACATAATGGAATAAACAAATTAACGAGACAAATATTTTTATGTGGGAAAAACTACAGGTGGAACTTTAGAGGTTTCCTACAGATCAGAAACAGTGCTAACAGCCATTACGTCCTTTCAGGTCATACATAAAGTTAGACCTATTATCATTGCGTAACATAATGACATTTCCTAAGGCATATCCAATTGGTTAAAATCCAAAATGGACACCCTACTACCCATAGTGCACTACTTTTTAATGATGCCAAAAGCAGTGCCCTACATAGGGAATAGGGTTCCATTTGAGCTTGGGCCGTAGTTCGGCTTTGTGTGAGAGCTCTTTCTTCTCTCTCAGATGGCATATTGGGCTATTGATAGCTTGGCAAGGCGCTCCTTCCACTCGCTCTGCCCTTCCTAACTTGAATTAATTACTGAGAAGAAAATCATTTGTGCTTTCTGAGGCTGGGCCAGTGGCCCCAGCTGATCATTAGGCTCTCTGCTCACTGCCTGCCTGCCGGGCCTCTGCCTCGAGGTAAATCTGGACAACTGCTCCGGCCCCGCTCCTACTTAATCAGCTGACTAATGAGTTGACCTACAGGACAAAAGGTCTCTCAGTGTTTATGGAACAGAGGCAGAGGGGGAATACAAAGCAAACATCTTGTGTAACTAATCTGAGACGCTGTAAAAATGAATCAACCTGGGTTGTTCTGTGGAGTGCTCCTGATAAAGAGCCTTCCTCCCAACACTAACGACCGGGAACATTAGGAAGAGGGATTTAATGTTCCAAAGAAATGATGGGCTGTAATGAAGAACAAGCGTTCTCCTCCTCTAACTGATAGCAATATTTGATAAGTCAGAATGCAAACTTATAACATCAATTGAACTATTTCACTTGGCCCCTGCAGCCTTGGCACAGACACAAGCGTGTGTGTACACAACCTGACATGTGACAGTGATACAGCGGAAACTGAAAGAAAATACTACAAACACACATGCCTCCTGTTACAAAGCAAGAGCTCTTTCTGTCTTGCACTAACAGACACAGAGCACTGGCACCCTGGAGGCCTGAGAAAAGGTGGTCAGATGATCACAAACACTTACTGATACCAGCAATATCCCCAATGTTCACCCAATATACAGCTACATTACTGTGTGTGTACAACTACAGTACAGTTAATCTAAGTTTTCTGTCCTTGATGGTATCTTGCAGCAAGCCAACTTAATGTAATGCACTATTCAAAGTGGCAAATTCAAATGAGCCAACTCCCTGGCTATTTTTAATTAAAATATGAATAACATAATATCAGCCATAGTACAGCAGTTGCAGCACCGTGTGATAAAATCAACTTCCTTCAGAATGTAAAAAAAATACCTCAAGTCTACTTCCCACTGCTTTACCAAAATATCTCAAATAACAGAAAAGCCTCAGCCTCAAAATCAATAACAAGAGAACCTCAGTTCAAATCTTGTGGAGATTATCACGCGCTATACCTAGCTGTAAAGCCTGCCACTCCCAACTGGGGAAGGGTATTTGGGAAACATTCAATACATAAAAAGAAAACCCCCCCAATTCCAATTTTAGCTCACGGCAGAGGCCCCTAGAGAGACTGATCCTCCTGTTCTAAGACAGTAAGGCTGCAGACCCACAGGGCCAGATCACATGTTGACTTGAGAAACACGGGGCTGAATGGCCACATTGCTGCAGAGGAGCGTTCCTCATGCAGGGGAAGAAAGGGAGCTTTATGGAGGTGAACAGAACTGGGCTTTCTGCAGAGAACAGACCCTTACACAGCCTTACAGAGCTCCAGCCTGCCCACATGGTGTTTACACACACGCCAACACAAACCCCACACAGTTACACACACACACCTCAGTCCTGCCACGGGGAAGCGAGGCAGAGCTGGGTGGCCGGAGATAAGGGCTGGGGTGAGCTAGGCAGGGAGGAGAGGACAAGCCAGGAGGATTCTCAGTCCAAAGGCATTTACTCCACTGTGTGTGTGGGATAGGGAAATCAACTGTCTGTTGGCTGTGTGTATGCTGGGGGAATCATAATAACGGATGTGTGTGTGTGTGTGTGTGTGTGTGTGTGTGTGTGTGTGTGTGTGTGTGTGTGTGTGTGTGTGTGTGTGTGTGTGTGGTCAGTGGCAGAGCTCCATTGGTGTTAGCTCTTACTCCGCCGTTTCACTTTCTCTCTTTGACAGCAGGAGGCTCAAGACCTATGGCTATACACACTAGCGTAGGAAGTAATGTACACTGTCGTTTTACTTGAGGTCATCTCCATCTCTCCTTACACCAGTCTGACCTCCATGTGGACAGTGCCTGCTCCAGACCCATGCAGTCTCAGTTGGAGACATTTGATTTCCACCAGCGTCTAACTATAACCTTTGTCTGTCATCACCAACTATGGTCAGCCTCAAGATAAAAAATGTAAAATAGGGTATTTGGCTAGCAGCCCGAAACCAGCAGATTACGGAAAATAAAATAAAGGCCTTTCCAGAGCCAGGAGATTTGTCGTATTTTGTTAACGCTGATGAAATTAAATCGATCAATTCAGGGCAGCAGGGAAGACATCGGGGCAGTAGTAAACAAGTCTTAATGCCATCTGCTCAGGCCACTGCAGTAAAGCTGCTTTCTTCACAAATTCACTTAATCCCAGGAGATTTACTCCATTTAACTAGGCCACAGAAATGCCCTGGTAGCAGCTGGGTGATTTAAGACTCTAAAGCACATGTGCTTGCTCTCGATTGGGGGAAGACCCAAAACCCATTGAGATGTTCTCCGGCCCTCTAAGAGTCTACTACTTCAATCTGTCTCCCGGCTTATTAAAATAACTCAACTGTCACATTCAACATATTCATTGACTGCATTTCCCTTTCCAGTCAGAGAAGCTCTGCTTTAACAGTAGTGGGTAGCCCAACACCTGACAGACCTGGACCCAATCCAGAGCGATGGTGACCATAACTCACTCCATTACACCACCACCACTTTTGGCTTTGTCTCGCTCCCTCTCTTAGCCGACTGCATGAGAAAATACAGTATTTTTTATCAGAACATCACAATGAAACAGCCTATTCATGTAGAGGCGTGACGTTTCCTGTGTCCTACACATCTCCCCTCTCAGAACTGAATCATTATGTGGCATTGGCACACGACGTGACTCGTATCGTTCCATGATAATCATGCATTGACGTCAATGGTAGATATGAATAAAGAATCAAGTTAGGCACGGGGAGAACAAATTCTGCTGTCACTGAAACAGTGTATTTTTTAAATCAGGGTCTTACCGGTTGTCGTTGAGTTGTGTGTATCGTGGCTGAGGGTCTGGATCTCCATCGTTCACATCATAGCTGGCGTCTGGGTCCTACAGGCAGACAGGGACAATCAGAATCACTCATCTATGATAAGAGGAGCAAAAGTCTAGGGGTGAATACCAATAGTACAAAATGGCCTCCTCTCCTCATCAACATGGATCATGGAAAGGACGCCACCTTAAACTATTGAGATGCAGCAGCTCCAGCTTTGAAGCCAGGGGTAAGATGACGGTGATACTCACATAGTTTGATATAAGGTCCGGGTGGTTCTTCTCTATACCATCGTCCAGGATGGACACCACCACTCCCTTCCCAGTGTAGCCCAGCTCCCATGCACCTTTGGCATTCAGGTCACGATGATTAGTATTGTACTGTAGAGTAGAAAACACCAAAACCAGTCAATAGAGTCTAAAGAGCCATTACAAGACACGCAAGAGAGATGACAAAAATGATCAAATTTTGCATTATCAAATTAAGCAATATACCTCAAACCCCCGGGGTGCCTTATTGCTATTATAAACTTGTTACCAACGTAATTAGAGCAGAAAAAAAAGTATGTTTGTCATATGAGTGGTATATCACGGCTGTTAGCCAATCAGCATTTAGGGCTCGAACCACCAAGTTTATAATTGTTTTTAGACTATGAAATAAAAAATATATACAGCGATCGTCACCAAACAGAAATACATAGATGAGTGTTTTCCGGTCACAACTTGCAGACTTGTTTACGTGCTCCTGTGCATTTTGTTGCCAAGCTTCCTTTGCTACCTGACAACTTTATTGTTTTTACTTTTTCCCATCACTCAACTTTTTTTTCATTCAACTTTTTCACTCCGGACGTTTTATCTGGAAATGGTTCGTCAGGACTTCCAACAGTTGAAGCTAAGTAGTAACATTAACATGATTCCTTCTAATTGCAGTCACTGTACTCATAATTTACAGGAGAACGATCGCCTTACGGCGAGGATCGCTGTGCTACAAGCCCAGCTTCAGACGCAAGCGTTAGGCAAGGGTAATTTCAGTGTCGGAAAGGATGAAACAGCGTCTGTGCCACCAGGAAGTACAGATAGTAATGTTAGTATAAATCCCCTCACATGGTCCCCGCAGCTGGACAACTTTCTCATGGCTTCTGGAGGGAAATGCTGTAGGAATGCTCAACCGGTGTCGCTCATTCAGCCGACAGAAACTTTCAACCGGTTCTCCCCATTAAGCAGCGAGTCGGAGTCAGAGGTCGAGCCTTCTCTGGTCTCTACTCCTCCCGTTATGGGGTCTGAGACGCGGAAGGCTCCCACCATTAGCTCTGACAAATTGAAAACCCTAGTCATTGGCGACTCCATTACCCGCAGTAATATACTTAAAACAAATCATCCAGCGATCAGACTCTGTTTACTAGGGGCAGGTCTACCGACATTAAGGCTAATCTGAAGATGGTGCTGGCTAAAGCTAAAACTGGCGAGTGTAGAGATATTGTTATCCATGTCGGCACCAACAATGTTAGGATGAAAGAGTCAGAGGTCACCAAGCGCAACATAGCTTCAGCGTGTAAATCAGCTAGAAAGATGTGTCGGCATCGAGTAATTATCTCTGGCCCCCTCCCAGTTAGGGGGAGTGATGAGCTCTACAGCAGAGTCTCACAGCTCAATCGCTGGTTGAAAACTGTTTTCTGCCCCTCCCAATTTGTAGATAATTGGCCTTCCTTCTGGGACTCACCCACAAACAGGACCAAGCCTGGCCTGTTGAGGAGTGATGGACTCCATCCAAGCTGGAGGGGTGCTCTCATCTTATCTACAAAACATAGAGCCCTGTCTAACTCCCCTAGCTCCACAATGAAATAGGGTACAGGCCAGGTAGCAGGCTGTTAGCCAGCCTGCCAGCTTAGTAGAGTCTGCCACAAGCACAGTCAGTGTAGTCAGCTCAGCTATCCCCATTGAGACCATGTCTGTGCCTTGACCTAGGTTTGGGCAAAACTAAACTAAGACCTCCTCCATTCCTGCCATTATTGAAAGAGATCGTGATATCTCACATCTCAAAATAGGGCTACTTAATGTTAGATCCCTCAATTCAAAGGCAGTTATAGTCAATGAATTAATCACTGATCATAATCTCCTATAGGAATTCCAAACCTCAACGCAGAAAATATATATTTTTAAACTAATCGGCCTATATCGAATCTTCCATTCCTCGCTAAAATTTTTGAAAAAGCTGTTGCGCTGCAACTCACTGCCTTCCTGAAGACAAACAATGTATACAAAATGCTTCAGTCTGGTTTTAGACCCCATCATAGCACTGAGACTGCACTTGTGAAGATGGTAAATGACCTTTTAATGGCGTCAGACCGAGGCTCTGCATCTGTCCTCGTGCTCCTAGACCTTAGTGCTGTTTTTGATGCCATCAATCACCGCATTCTTTTGGAGAGATTGGAAATCCAAATTGGTCTACACGGACAAGTTCTGGCCTGGTTCAGATCTTATCTGTCAGAAAGATATCAATTTGTCTCTGAATGATTTGTCCTCTGACAAATCAACTATAAATGCCGGTGTTCCTCAAGGTTCCGCTTTAGGACCACTATTGTTTTCACTATATATTTCACCTCTTGGGGATGTCATTCAAAAGATAATGTTAACTTTCACTGCTATGCGCATGACATACAGCTGTACATTTCAATGAAACATGGTGAAGCCCCAAAATTGCCCTCGCTCGAAGCCTGTGTTTCAGACATAAGGAAGTGGATGGCTGCATACTTTCTACTTTTAAATCTGGACAAAACATAGATGCTTGTTCAAGATCCCAAGAAACAAAGAGATCTTCTGTTGAATCTGACAATTAATCTTGATGGTTGTACAGTTGTCTCAAATAAAACTGAAGGACCATGGCGTTACTCTGGACCCTGATCTCTCTTTTGATGAACATATCAAGACTGTTTCAAGAACAGCTTTTTTCCATCTACGTAACATTGCGAAAATCAGAAACTTTCTGTCCAAAAATGCAGAAAAATAAAACCATGCTTTTGTTACTTCTATGCTAGAATACTGCAATGCTCTACTTTCCAGCTACCCGGATAAAGCACTAAATAAACTTCAGTTAGTGCTAAATACGTCTGCTAGAATCCTGGCTAGAACCAAACAATTTGATCATATTACTCCAGTGCTAGCCTCCCTACACTTAAGGCAAGGGCTGATTTCAAGGTTTTACTGCTAACCTACAAAGCATTACATGGGCTTGCTCCTACCCATATTTCCAATCTGGTCCTGCCGTACATACCTACACGTACGCTACGGTCACAAGACGCAGGCCTCCTAATTGTCCCTAGAATTTCTAAGCAAACAGCTGGAGGCATGGCTTTCTCCTATAGAGCCTTCTCCTTTCTCCAGCTTTCTATGGAATGGTCTGCCTACCCATGTAGGAGACGCAGACTTGGTCTCAACCTTTTAAGTCTTTACTGAAGACTCATCTCTTCAGTAGGTCATATGATTGAGTGTAGTCTGGCCCAGGAGTGTAAAGGTAACGGAAAGGCTCTGGAGCAACGAACTGCCCTTGCTGTCTCTGCCTGGCTGGTTCCCCTCCACTGGGATTCTGTGCCTCTAACCCTATTACAGGGGCTGAGTCACTGGCTTACTGGTGTTCTTCCATGCCGTCCCTAGGAGGGGTGCGTCACTTGAGTGGGTTGAGTCGCTGACATGGTCTTCCTGTCTGGGTTGGCACCCCCCCTTGGGTTGTGCCATGGCAGAGATCTTTTTGGGCAGGGTGGGGTGGGTGGGGTTATATCCTGCCGGTTTGGCCCTGTGCAGGGGTATCATCGGATGGGGCCACAGTGTCTCCTGACCCCTCCTGTCTCAGCCTCCAGCATTTGTGCTGCAGTAGTTTGTGTGGGGGGCTAGGGTCAGTCTGTTATATCTGGAGTATTTCTCCTGTCTTATCCGGTGTCCTGTGTGAATTTAAGTATGCTCTCTAATTCTCTTTCTCTCAGAGGAGGACCTGAGCCCTAGGACCATGCCTCAGGACTACCTGGCATGATGACTCCTTGCTGTCCCCAGTCCACCTGGACGCCGTGCTGCTGCTCCAGTTTCAACTGTTCTGCCTGCGGCTATGGAACCCAGACCTGTTCACCGGACGTGCTACCTGTCCCAGACCTGCTGTTTTCAACTCTCCAGAGACAGCAGGAGCGGTAGAGATACTCTAAATGATTGGCTATGAAAAGCCAACTGACATTTACTCCTGAGGTGCTGACTTGTTGCACCCTCAACAACTACTGTGATTATTATTATTTGACCATGCTGAACATTTGAACATTGTGGCCATGTTCTGTTATAATCTCCACCTGGCACAGCCAGAAGAGGACTGGCTACCCCTCATAGCCTGGTTCCTCTCTAGGTTTCTTCCTAGGTTTTGGCCTTTCTGGGGAGTTTTTCCCAGCCACCGTGCTTCTACACCTGCATTGCTTGCTGTTTGGGGTTTTAGGCTGGGTTTCTGTACAGCACTTTGAGATATCAGCTGATTTAAGGGCTTCATAAATACATTTGATTTGTTTGGGTGATGTGGCCCATGAGAAATGTGACATCAATCATAACAGAAAATGGCAAAATCCCCATGGGAGGCAGACTGCATCCTGTGGCACCAGATAGGCTTACAACCTCCTGTGGCGCTAGGCAGACAAAGACAGATAGATAGGCAGACTCGACACTCAGCATGTAGCATCAGTCCCAGATCAGACAGACCAGACTCAGCATACATCTCTCAGAGCCACCCCGAGTGTCTGTTCGTGGACAATCAGCTAGCAGGGTAATGGTACAGAGAGTTCTACACAGGCCTTTTGGTATTCTCTCCTTATCATACTTGACCTTTGGTCAAACACCATGTTTGATGCCTTGTCATTCTCACACAGCCATTTCTCTAGAATGCTGCCGCAATTTAATGTAATTTGTCTGAAAAGTGCCCTCCTACTATTTTCCTCTCATCCAAACCCTTCAGTGTCAGATACCAAGGCCTTTAGTGTCAGATAACCATGGCCAAAGCTTTGATCTGTGTAGATTCATCTCACTCAGAAAATCCTGCTCAAATCTGACTCAAAAGTGGAAATTACCATGAAAATTATCCAGGTTCTTGTCATGGTCTTGGACATTGGCATTTGTCTTTTTCCTATACCTAAATTGACCATTCTTACTGCATTAAATATTGGCACATGAACACATTTTCCTGCCTTTGAAATCTCACACTGTGCTTTGAGATTTTTCCATAATTTATCCAGTGATATGAGCTGCTGTCATACATATAAATAAGCAGAGGAAGTAGCAGCAGAGTCTATCCATGTCCTTATCATAGAGACAGTGTAAACTGACTACTATTTGCCACCGAGAACCACCTGGACTGAGGACTCTCAGACTAGGCTCTCAGACTAGGCTCTCAGACTAGGCTCTCAGACTAGGCTCTCAGACTAGGCTCTCAGACAGCAGCACCCCATCTAGAACACTGTTTTGCCTGACTGCACCCTTGTTACATGCACACTACACCCTTAAACACCACAACATTATTACACCTTTGCTACAGCTACATCCTCCCACTAAACCTAAATACTGCATACTCTACTCCTCGTACCTCACTCCACAGTAGCCTTACTAAACCCACTCTACACACACTAACAGCAAGCAGCACCAGCTATACCTCTCCATACTTCTCCATCGCAGGGCCCCGGGTTCCCCGCCTCCCTCTGTAGCGTGATTGTAAACTGCTTAAGTCAAATCAGAGTGCCTGGAGAGTTAGCTAGCGAGCTGTGTGCGACAGAGCTGTGAACTCCAGAGGGGAATTAAATGTAGCTAGTCACACTGGTGAAGTCAGCCCCTCCCCCCCCCAATAGCAGCTCGGAGACATGGGGCGAAATTGGATTTGCTTCAGCACCAGCGTGCTGGAGAACAAGCGAGGAATGTTTGTTTGTTGAGAATTACAATCAACTATTTTATATTGCCTTGAACCTTCTTTGAGACTAATTAAAGGTGGAGCAAAGTGAAGAGAAATCACAACTTGTTCTCACCGTTTCTTTCATGGACCACTGGATCAGACTGTGTAACCTTCTCAAAGTCAAAGTGTGTCACCTTGCATTTAAGATGATACATACAGTCAATAACTGAGACTGGTTTAATTTCAGTCCTTTATTTGTATTCACGGCCTCGTTCGGGGACTGTGCCATTGTCTGGGGAATAAAATAAATAGATGAATTCAATTTAAGAGTGGAAACCCAAATGTGTATGCCGTTCTGATAATGGACTCCTAAAAGACCACGGTCATTAAGCAGTCCATTCTGCATCAACCAAGACGCTTAATCGCATCCACTCCTTCAGACAAAAGGGCCTCCATGTTTAAATACAGTCTATTGAACAGAGAAAAGCTGATTTTTTTACTCAGCCAACAGGGAAGTATCCACTGAGTTATTGAGAACGGGCAGATCAAACAGAGCGCTGGGCCCTGCTGTGCCACTGTATGGGCTCTTATGTCATTTCCCTTTTAATAAAGAGACTGGCTCTATAGAGCCCTGTGCATCCAGACATAACAGTGCACACAGCCGAGCACAGGGAGGAATTACTGATCAACTGAGAAGAGGTTTGAACTGTTTGTCTCCTGACAACAACGTGGCTTCAGTGATGGACAGTCGTCTGAGAGGTTGTTTCTGAAATGTCAGTCCATACACTGAGGAAGCCATTGTGGCTTATTTATGACGGCAATGAAGCGCTGAGAGTGGGTATTGATTTCTCTCCCTACGCATGAGACACATTCTTCCTCATATTTTTCCTATTGAGAGATAATAAAGTGATAAAGATTGTTAAACGTCAGCCAGACTTGGTCTACTCACCAGGTACCACTGCTGGGTAAACTTGGGATCTGAGGGCTCCGTGTAGATGTCCCTCTTCTTCCTACTCTTCACCACCTGCTGTTCTGCCCACATCACCTGAGACACAGAGAGACAGAGAGACAGAGAGAGACACAGAGAGAGACAGAGAGAGAGACACAGAGAGACAGAGAGACAGAGAGACAGAGAGAGAGACACAGAGAGACAGAGACACAGAGAGAGACACAGAGAGACACAGAGAGAGACAGACACACAGAGAGACAGAGACACAGAGAGACACACAGAGACACACACACAGAGAGACAGAGACACAGAGAGACACACAGAGACAGAGAGAGAGACAGCGAGAGACACAGAGAGACAGACAGACAGACAGACACAGAGAGACACAGAGAGACACAGAGAGACACAGAGAGACACAGAGAGACACAGAGAGACAGAGAGACAGACAGACAGAGACAGAGAGAGACAGAGAGAGACAGAGAGAGACAGAGAGAGACAGAGAGACGTGATTACATTCGGCTTGGACACTCCATTAAAGCTGGAATCCTTAATGGTGAAGCTGCGAAATTACAACAAGTTATTGCAAACAACTTTGTACTGGTGAGAAGCAGCAGAATGTGTACTGCAATCTTTTGGTTATGTTGGGCGAGGCTCCTCACATCCGCTTCGTCAACAAAACAGAAACAATAACAAAAGCCGTGGGGCAGACAGTGGCACCGTTTCCCCTGCTGCGGATTCCATCTTTAAGTAGACTCGTTCACCATGCTAATATGAGGATGGGAACGCCACTACTCCTCTAGTAACAGGGATTTCAACCAGAGGAGGGCCATTACTGAAGTAGCCGTGTTAAAACGGCACTCAATATACCAGAGGAAGACCATTAGTACAGGGTATAAGGAATAACGATGAGCAGGAGGGAACATGAGGGTCACCGTTTCCCACGAATGAAAGAGAAATCTAGTTTCAGCAAGCAGAGCGGGATGACAGCAGAGAGAGATAAAGGGAACAGCAGTTCTAACATGCATATTCAGGAGCCCCTCATTAGAGACCGAGCCTAACGACGGCCTAGGCTGAGACTAATTACAACTGCTAGAGGCCGCCAGATAGGGGGCCACACATACAGAAACACACAATCTCACATTCACGCAGACAGATAGACCCACAAACAAAAATCAACATTAACATAGAATGGAGGATACACACACACACACACGCACGCACACACGCGCACACACACGCACACACACGCACACACACGCACACACACACGCACTACGACACCCAGTCTTTGTCCTCGGTCTCCCTCCTCACTGTGCTCTGCCTCCCCACACAAAGCCCTGGTAATAACAGTAGGCAGGGTAGGATTTTTCTGGATTATGTGTGCATTGTGTTTTATTTCTTATTTTATTACCAGGTATTACTGCGCTTTTGGAGCTAGAAACTGTGTAAGCGACCAATAAAATGTGATTTGAGCTATTCTTCTCTGGGAGGTCTGGCCGGCGTGCTGCAGAAAGTGTAGACAGAGGCAGATTGCACACAGCGACAACCCTGTGTGACACCCCATCTAAGGGCTGCTGTCTCCTTGTACAGTGGAGCAGCTGAAAGGGACACAGGCAGAGAGGGAAGTGGAGAGAGGGTGTGGAATAGAATCTGCAGCAGGGAGACAAGAGACTACTGCAAGGACAGAGAGGCAGGCATGAAGGACAACCAGGAACCACAGCAGCCCCCTCTCAATAACACCAAGGTTACTACCGACACAACACACACCTTTATGCGCTGCCCTCCAACCAATAATTGGTGTACAGAAGTAAAACATAAAACATTGGGGAAGAAATCGGACGTGTTTACATGAATCAGTGTTGAAAGGCCCTTGCTGGTTGGCAGTTGAACAGAATCACACTGGAGCAGATGCTTCCACAGTGGGTGGCCCCTTCACAAGGTCAACACATTAAGAAGAGTGGGGGACTGGGGGTGGGGCGCTACTGTACTGACAGCAGCCATATGAAAACAGAGATGGGGGGATTTGTCTGTGTCCTACAGCTGGGGATATCAGATGAAATCGTGGGGCATGGATAGGGGAAGAGGTTTAGGGAGGCTGAACCACTCTCCCAGGTCAGTCAATGGGGGCATCACAATACAAGAGGCTTCCCCTCTTATGTCTCCTCGTCTCTGCACTGACACTAAGGTAGGTGAAAGCCAAATGACAGGATGCCTACCAGGAATTTGCTGTCCCAGTTTAATGTCAGTGCAGGTAAGGGAAAGGAGATGAGAGGAATGAGATGAGAGGAAGCTACGTTAGACTATTGAGATGTACCATCCGACTTCACTCCATTACCCATGAGTCCATGTGGCTTCCTGTCAGTCATCAGCTTTACACTCACCAGCTCCCCACAGACCAGTCATCAGCTTTACACTCACCAGCTCCCCACAGACCAGTCATCAGCTTTACACTCACCAGCTCCACACAGACCAGTCATCAGCTTTACACTCACCAGCTCCCCACAGACCAGTCATCAGCTTTACACTCACCAGCTCCCCACAGACCAGTCATCAGCTTTACACTCACCAGCTCCCCACAGACCAGTCATCAGCTTTACACTCACCAGCTCCCCACAGACCAGTCATCAGCTTTACACTCACCAGCTCCCCACAGACCAGTCATCAGCTTTACACTCACCAGCTCCACACAGAACAATGACGACTGAGGCGACCGGGGTCATCAAAAACAAAGTTTCAAAAAGGAAACCGTGATATTGCATGGCCAGAAGCAACATGGTTTTCCCCTGACTGTTAAGTCTCTTACTCTGCAATTTACTGGCAGCCACAGAATGAGGCTAGGTCAGCCATGCAGAGTGCGAGAGGGCCAAAAGAGGGAGGGAGAGGACCCCTTTAATTACGCCGTTCCACGGTCTGGGCTCGTTCTCCTGCAAACAAGGCATTAACAAGGCCTGCTACAAGACCCCTTAATCACAGCTCAAGCACACTCAGTCAGGCATGCAGATTAGCTGCTGGTACTGGGCTCACTATGTGGTGTGTGTACTGAGAACACACGAAGCACATTAGGGAGAAACCTCACTTTGCATGAAAACGGTCTCTATGGTAACTCAGGGCACCACTGTTAACCCTCTGAATTTGGCCAATGGAGCCTGTCATTGCTATCACGAACTCTGCCAACCACAATACAACCAGAAAGAACACTGTTGATAGTTTGTTACCTTGATGTTCCAAATGGAAAACCTCCATCCAGTTCAACCAGGGGAGATGAGATTAGAAATGGAGGTTCTGGACTGTTAATGAACAGTCTGCTAAGCTCAGACAGCGTCAGCCTGGGGGGTGGGGTTCAGTATCTCTGAGGTTATTGATTAAAACAGGTCAGCCATGACAGTGAGTGTCCCAGAGTAGCTAAATCCCCTCTCAAGATGCACAGGGTTATCAGTAGCGCCTGACTGCATAGAGGATGGGTAGGCTAAACCTCACATGGAGCAACCAATCCTTTCCATATGACTGCGCTCTTCAATTAGCCTAACGGATCACCCCCAGAAAAAGCATTAAATGGGGCTTGTGTTAGTCTTGACACTGAGAACATTTTAATAAAAGTATTTCATACGAGACAGGGAATGAATAAACATTTTGAATGGATGGATTTAAAATCAACACAATAAGACAAGAGCAGTTAACTTTGTCTGAGTTTTTAGTTTACCACAGATTACCTTCCGATCCTGTCAAGACCGACGGACGTTTCCAATGTTCATTACACTTAAAGGCCTTTGCCAAAGTTTCCCTATCGCAAACAGAGATAATTAAGCAAATGTTTGAAAAGGGAAACATCGGAGCGAGCCAGAGAGGGAGTCTCCGGGAATTCTTAAACAGACCGATTGAGGTGGGACAGAACAGAGGGAACCAGCTAGCAGTTTACAGATAAGATCTCCATTATAAATGGGTCCGGATGCCAGCTATCGGAGACGGCTTTTCTCTTTGCTCCAGACCATTCACATACAGGACCCCGGCTGCTTGGTTAAACACTGCTGTCCAGCAGATACTGAGCAGACAGGTCTCTGTGCCTTCCTTCCTGCTCTCTTCTCCTCCATATACAAACATGAACACAACCAAAACAAAACACAACCTTTGGCCCACACCAAAGTAACTACCACAGCTAGAGTACTATTACTATGGCAGAGCATGGCTGTAGTGTTACATTGCTGTAGTAAAGGTAGCTGTACAGATTGTAAAATGATTAGGTCCAGGGGTTTTCCCTGACCACATGGCCTGCCCAGGAAATACTGATGGCTGGATTGATGGCATTTCCATGGGTATATAATTTAGGCCTAACTAACACAATTTCACTACATCAATGGTCTTACAACAGCAACACAATATTAGAGCAATGCATCACCATTAGAAGTGAATGAGCAGCCGGGCCAAGCCCAGGCATTAGCTCCTCGATCAGTGGGGTCTGTCAGCCAGGCTGAGTTTTGGCAGAGTCCCTGGCCGTTTAGTCCACAGTAATGTGGAGTCTTTGAGCAGGGTTTATTGCTGCTTTTGTTTGGGATCCATCTCCCCCAGTGTGACTGCTTTGGGCCACAGGGCTGACCTGAGCAGAGGGAGGTGCAGGGAGGCTCCCCTTTCTCTGAGGTGCTCTGGGAGAAAAGGAATTCAACAACAGGAAATGGAGCGGCGGCTAGAGAGGAAATCCCGTCAGTTGAGTGGTGAGTGGAGGGGTGGGGAGTGTGGTTGGGGCTGGAACCGTGTTGTTTTGGTGCTGTGCTGCTAAGGGTATGAGGAGATAGGCCACACAACGCTTCTCCCACTGTGCACCTGCTCAAGACAAACAGCGAGACTTGGCCACATAGTTCCTTGGCTGAATGACAGTCTGGGCGGCAGGGTCCTAGTGGTTAGAGCGTTGGACTAGTAACCGTAAGGTTGCAAGTTCAAACCCCCCTTCCCCTGAACAGGCAGTTAACCCACTGTTCCTAGGCCGTCATTGAAAATAAGAATTTGTTCTTAACTGACTTGCCTAGTTAAAAAAAAGGTAAAACATTTTTTTTTCAATGACCTCCCATAACACTGGGAAACCAAAACATGGGTTCTCTACAGTCGGTAGGAATGGGCTGGGTAGGGGAGGTGTCCACTGGCAGAGTGCAGTAGCACTTAGTCCTTCCCTTAACACACAATGGACTTCCCATGACACCCTATATTTACAGGGGATTTTCAATTGTGGGTTCCCAGGGGATGTCAGTTAGTTCCCTGGACATCAGTCTGTGGGTTTGTGTTACAAGCCCTGTCTCTCTGATCTTCCCATCTGGACCTGAGCTGCGCTGAGTGACAAACAGTGAAGTTCTGAGCGGCTGCTGCAGATGGCAGGACATTCATTGTGCCGCAGTTCAAACGCTCACCTTTCACAGCCATGGAAACACAGCCAGAGCCCAAAGAGGGAAACGTGAGACCAGACTACAGACTAAGACTACAAAGTGAACTACACACAGCACCAGCCACACAAAATCACAGACCTTTTAAACAGGGCCCCATCACACACACACACACAACAGGAGTGGAAGAGAAATCATCACACAAGACAGGCATTAGAAATCAAACTGGAAACATAATCTATTCAGAGGTAGTTTGAGAATGGGCTCATTAGACACTACAGTATTGCCATGCACAGTATATGTGTGTATATGATTAACATGTTTAGGATGTTCTCACCTCCCAGCCCTAACGTAAAGCAGGGAAAGGAAACGGATTGGGTAGATGCTGTAGGGTGTCAGAGACATCCATTAAAAGTTGGTGATAAATGAGAGCTCAGGTTTCTGGCACTCTGCCCTGTTGTTGTTCGCTCACCGTGGTCCCCTCTGTGTCGACCCTCGCCCCCACTGCCTGCCTAATGGCCGCTCCACAGGTGGGGAAGTACCTGTGGCTCCTCCAGTCATGTTATGGAATATAAATTAACCCATCCAACCTAGCTACAGTAGTGACTCTCAACCTCTTCACATCCTGCCCTCCATCACCCCTCACCTCTCCCACTGGCTGTGTTGTTAATGCGAGGTGCATTACAGTATGACTCTAGATTAATAAATAATCTTTCAACAAGCCCAATCCAACCCCCACCCTCTGTTGCAGCTGGTGAAGTCATGTTATTGATAAAAACTCATCCTTGCCTACACTCACATCCTTCCACCCTCTCTAGCTGCACACTCGCTCTCAACCTCCTCGTGCACTTTGATACACTCACCCACCCAACATGATCTACACACACTCACACCTCCCAAGGTGTCTTACCTGAGGCTCTTTTTGTAGACGGACGTGCGTCCCTCGGTGATCCGACAGAGACCTCTTCTCCACAGAACGGTGCCGGAAGTGATAGAGGTCACCAAATACCTGCAGACGGACACATACACACAGGATTATTAATAGTATCACCCAATACTTGCAGACACACACAAACACAGTGATTAATCTCAGCGTCACTGATGCAGCATCAGTGTATCAGCATCACTACATGTTAGGGAGGCATTCCATTTGCCTCTTTACATCACTTCCACAACACAAACTAGGTCCAGGAGAGATACTTGTGTAGCTCAAAATTGTCAAGAGACAAATCTAGATTCAAATCTCTCTTTAAGAGATGTTTCTCACACTACCTCCGGGACAAGGTTTCCGTTATCCGGTAATAGCCGGCTTTTGTCCTATCAAAAATAGAAAAGTCAATAAATAAAATTGGCGCCGGTAGAATAAGAAAAAATCCCGTTGCAAAATAATGCTTTTCAGCCTATTTATTTATGGAAATACCAGTCCATGTAAAAACATTTGACTGGTCATGCTTAAAAATGTGTCTATAGGTGACTTTGTATAATTTAGTGGAATTAAATTGGTGCGTGTACATTTTATTCGTTATGCATCTCATTTTTTATCCCACCCGTATAGCATACAGATACAGAGCCTTTGAGTGGAAAATCTGTCAGGACAGCGCAAGCGCAGCTCCTGTCTTGTGGTGCTTTCAATACAACTGGGAACTCTGAAAAATACAAGGTCAAATCATGACGTCAGTGATCTTAGAACTCCAAGTTGGATGACCCCAGTCATCCAGTTGGGAGCTTTTTATATTTTCAAGTTGTCTTGAACGCGGCATCACGAAAGGCAGGCTTCATCAGAACGTCACACACCACTTTGCAATGAGCTGGAGGCAAGATGCATTTTGAAAACATATACTTATTTGAAACCTGAACGTTCTAATACATGAGGCATGTCTTACCTTGCTTCAAAAGTAGCCCATTAGATCCCCTCTCACATTTCTAATGGATATTCTTTACATGAAACCGCTCGCATGTTCAGTGTCCTTTTGACAATGGTGTTAACCCACTAATTGCATTATGGAATGAACATTATTGCGTTGCCTACTGCCTGGTGTGCATTGCTGCGCTTATAATGTGAAGAAATAATGTTATTAACATTAAGCTAAACGTTTTGATCTGCTGCATCAGACTCCATGCTTTATAACGTTTGTTTTATATAGCCTAGGCCTACTGGTTGTATGCATTTGGAATCTATCGTCCCACAACTGTCCCAGAGTTCGTTTGGAATAGGCCATTTCTTTCTCGACAAGCTGACCAACAGAATGGGTAGCCTAAACTTCTCTACTATAGTAGATTGACAGGCTAGTGATTTTGCTGTTCGTTACTTGGCTGAGGAAAAGTACATGGACAGTTATTCTAACATGTTCAAAGTAAACATCAGAATTCATTAAGAACGACAGCACATTGTTGAATTCTAGATTTGCATGTTCTGTTAATATGAATTAGCATAATCTAAATGTAATTTCTGTCATTCTGAGCACTGTGGGTGGACACCTTTAATCAGGTTACCCACCCAATGCATATGGGTCCGATAAATTAAAATGCTGCTGGTCAAATGTCCTGCACCACACTTTCCTAAGGGGAATCCTGTGAAAACCTGCTCTGGGGGTAGTGTTGGAGACATAACCACTACTGCGTGTTAAACTGCAAAGACAACGGCTCTCCCACACCACATGCAATAATTACCTTTATACCTGTAGACAGCATTTTTTATTTTAAAGCATCCACACATTTGTGAATCCTTGCATTAAATCAAGTGTGCAACACTGTGCAATATGGTTTAGTTGAGAACTTTTTTATATGCTAATGCTATTTACAGTGTGCTAATAGCTGCACTCACAAGAAGCAGGAATATGGTTTTTGGCCACACCACATCCCAGGCTAGTGTAAACAGAAAAGTAACACATTTGATGTTGAAGAGAGATAGATCTCACTAGACATATTTCCCTCATTTAAATCCATTTAATACATGACGGGGTGAAGCCAGAAGCCAGACAACATGGCCTGTTAAAGCAGGGCGGTCAAATTCATTCCATGGAGGTCCTAGGGTCTTTGGCTTTTTCCTTTCAATTAAGACCTAGACAACCAGGTGAGGGGTTCTTTAATTAGTGACTTTAAATTAATCAATCAAGTACGAGGGAGGAGCGAAAACCCACAGACACTCAGCCTTCCGTGGAATGAGTTTGACACGGGTGTTAAAGTTTGGAGGATGAAACATCCAATTCATTCTGACTTATGGATTCATGAAAATATACATAAGAATCCATTCATTCAATTGTGATTCCATTAAGTCACAATGAATTTGATCATCAGTATTCATCATCAAACAGTATTTATATTTAGAAGGCTACATGTAAATACTGTACATGTAATCCCTCTATCACTGTTTATACAGCTATTTTCATTAGTTACAGCTGAGTTCCTGGAGAGTCTGACCCAGAATGGGAGGGGGGGGGTGGTTTGGATGACAGCACTACAGTAAACACACCCTGAGTTACGGTAACACTAAACACCCATACAGGCACACTTCAGCTGCTCTCAGTGTCAGTGAGAAACTACCTGACCCACAATGACAACATCTCTCGAAAGCTCAGACTAAGTTGAAAAAAGCAAGTGCCGCAATGTAGAGAAGTTTCTTGCTATGGGTGCATGGACTAGTTCAGAACAGAAGTCAAGGAGAAAGCACACAGTTGGAAAATAGCATAGAGAAATGATATCAAACTGATCCTGTACAGTGCAGTACCCAGTGAGGGAGGGAGGCACATGTGGAACAGTCTCTAACCTGGTGTACTCCAGCAGGGCCTAACAACGCAGCATTACAGCTACACTAATTGAGAACGAGCTGCACTGACAACCTGACAGAGGTCAGTGGAGCGCTGCGGGGCCCTGGTTGAAACAAGGTCACCTGCAGGATCGCAGCTGCGCCTGGGCCCTGACCTCCCTGAGTAAGATGGGCTGGGACACGGTGTGTATAGTGCACTTGTGTTTAAGAGAAAGTGTCTAACACAGAGATCTGGTTAAACAGGGCACAGGCCACGTCTGTCCCATAATCCTCCGCTCTCAGTCCAGTCCCTGCGGATACAGAGATTATCAATATCACACAGTAACACCTCTAGTCCTGGGCTAAATATATGTGTACACACACACACAGTATGGATGAGTCGACCTGCCGTATGCACCCTGCACCATTCCTAGTGACAGAGCAGTCTGTGATGGCAGACGGTAGTCTGGCGGTGTGGCTGGGCATCAATCCCTCTCTCCCCAGCTAAGAATGACAGAGCCAGGAAATGTTAAGTTAGAGTACTGTCAGACCGGACCAGAAAGACTAAACGAGGCCCTCAGCAATCAAAAATGAAAAAGGTTTAATGTTCAGAGAGAGAGCACAGTTGAGAGAGTGCTGAACCGCCCACCCAGACCTTGTGAAGGAGGAGAGCTCAACCTAATGGCAGTCTGATGGGTTCTGAATAGCCAATTAATGATTTCATTAGAGAGAATGGAAGTGTATAAATCACTTTAGCTAACTAAAGCATGCCAGTTAGAAGTGTCATGTCTACAGCATTAACAGTAGTGTAGGTGGATCATAACATGTCTACAGCATTAACAGAGTACTGTAGGTGGATCATAACATGTCTACAGCATTAACATAGTACTGTAGGTGGATCATAACATGTCTACAGCATTAACAGTAGTCTAGGTGGATCATAGCATGTCTACAGCATTAACACAGTACTGTAGGTGGATCATAGCATGTCTACAGCATTAACACAGTACTGTAGGTGGATCATAGCATGTCTACAGCATTAACACAGTACTGTAGGTGGATCATAACATGTCTACAGCATTAACACAGTAGTCTAGGTGGATCATAACATGTCTACAGCATTAACACAGTACTGTAGGTGGATCATAACATGTCTACAGCATTAACAGTAGTCTAGGTGGATCATAACATGTCTACAGCATTAACACAGTACTGTAGGTGGATCATAACATGTCTACAGCATTAACAGTAGTCTAGGTGGATCATAACATGTCTACAGCATTAACAGTAGTCTAGGTGGATCATAACATGTCTACAGCATTAACACAGTACTGTAGGTGGATCATAGCATGTCTACAGCATTAACACAGTACTGTAGGTGGATCATAACATGTCTACAGCATTAACACAGTACTGTAGGTGGATCATAGCATGTCTACAGCATTAACACAGTACTGTAGGTGGATCATAGCATGTCTACAGCATTAACACAGTACTGTAGGTGGATCATAGCATGTCTACAGCATTAACACAGTACTGTAGGTGGATCATAACATGTCTACAGCATTAACAGAGTACTGTAGGTGGATCATAACATGTCTACAGCATTAACATATGCTATGATCCACCTACAGTACTGTGTTAATGCTGTAGACATGCTATGATCCACCTACAGTACTGTGTTAATGCTGTAGACGTGTTATGATCCACCTACAGTACTATGTTAATGCTGTAGACATGCTATGATCCACCTACAGTACTATGTTAATGCTGTAGACATGTTATGATCCACCTACAGTACTGTGTTAATGCTGTAGACATGTTATGATCCACCTACAGTACTCTGTTAATGCTGTAGACATGCTATGATCCACCTACAGTATCCACCTACTGTAGGTGGATCATAACATGTCTACAGCATTAACACAGTACTGTAGGTGGATCATAACATGTCTACAGCATTAACATAGTACTGTAGGTGGATCATAGCATGTCTACAGCATTAACATAGTACTGTAGGTGGATCATAACACGTCTACAGCATTAACACAGTACTGTAGGTGGATCAAAACAGGTCTACAGCATTAACAGTACTGTAGGTGGATCATAACATGTCTACAGCATTAACATAGTACTGTAGGTGGATCATAACATGTCTACAGCATTAACAGTAGTCTAGGTGGATCATAGCATGTCTACAGCATTAACACAGTACTGTAGGTGGATCATAGCATGTCTACAGCATTAACACAGTACTGTAGGTGGATCATAGCATGTCTACAGCATTAACACAGTACTGTAGGTGGATCATAACATGTCTACAGCATTAACACAGTACTGTAGGTGGATCATAACATGTCTACAGCATTAACACAGTACTGTAGGTGGATCATAACATGTCTACAGCATTAACATAGTACTGTAGGTGGATCATAGCATGTCTACAGCATTAACACAGTACTGTAGGTGGATCATAACATGTCTACAGCATTAACACAGTAGTCTAGGTGGATCATAACATGTCTACTGCATTAACACAGTACTGTAGGTGGATCATAACATGTCTACAGCATTAACACAGTACTGTAGGTGGATCATAACATGTCTACAGCATTAACAGAGTACTGTAGGTGGATCATAACATGTCTACAGCATTAACAGAGTACTGTAGGTGGATCATAAGATGTCTACAGCATTAACATAGTACTGTAGGTGGATCATAACATGTCTACAGCATTAACACAGTACTGTAGGTGGATCATAACATGTCTACAGCATTAACACAGTAGTCTAGGTGGATCATAACATGTCTACAGCATTAACACAGTACTGTAGGTGGATCATAACATGTCTACAGCATTAACAGTAGTCTAGGTGGATCATAACATGTCTACAGCATTAACACAGTAGTCTAGGTGGATCATAACATGTCTACAGCATTAACACAGTACTGTAGGTGGATCAGAACAGGTCTAAAATGACTTAAATGTAAATGTAAATGTACAACATTAACAGTAGTCTAGGTGGATCATAACATGTCTACAGCATTAACAGAGTACTGTAGGTGGATCATAACATGTACACCAAATGAGGGCACTGCTTTAGAAAACCAAAGAATGACTTCAGACAATCTTGGCAGGCTATGTAATAATAAATAGTACAATATGTCCATCCTGGCTGTGACAAAGTCTAGGGCTGGGACATGGCTAGGAAGGACTATTCTGAATAAATAGGCCTAGCATGACCCAGCTACAGTATGACCCTAGTATTACCAAGTTTACCATTTAGGCTGGGGTATTTCAGGCCACATAGTAACTGCCGTTTTGTCTTGGATGGCAGCGTCAGTACAGTACAGCTTAGATGCTGCAGTGGAGAGGAGAAATAGAACACCCTTCCTCCACTCTTGGGGGGGTTCAGCCTCTCTTGCTCCCATTTAAATCCCAGCAAACAGGTCAGCTCCAAGCAGGTCAACACAAATATCCCCCCTCTCAGAACACAGCCAGCAGAAAATAAAGAGGCAATAACCCAGAAAAAGCAGATTACATGATTCAATGAGATGCCTCCCAGAGCCCGACCCACCACCACAAACACCAACAAACAGATGGGGAGAGGGGAAGAGTGAGTATGTGTGTGAATAAGAACAGAGCGTGAACCCATGAGAGAGCGGGATGAAAACGGAATAAAATGCTGACATCACAAAAGCATGAGTGGCTCCACAGAGCCCATTGTCCTGTCCAGAGATGGAGAGGGAAGAGATAGGGAGAGAGGAAGCCAAATGAAGAAGGGAAGAAGACCTGGAGCGCTGAGGGCCCCATTGTGTGTGAGCCTAGATAACAGCCTGAGAGGGTGGGCTTCGATCAAAGACTAGAGGTGGGGGGGGGATATGTAGATATGGCTTCAACAGAGAGCCGCGGGGTCCATTAAGGCAGCTCTTAAATCACATCAACACCAAGTAAAAGGGAAGGGTGAACAAAGCAGCCAGGATTGATTTAGCCAAAGTGATTGCTGCTTAAGATCGCCCATTCACTATACAGTGCTTCATTAGCCTGGAAATTACAGTTAAGAATTCTCCAACACTGCGGCCTTGGAATTCAATAGAGGTCTGAGAAATGGTTTAAGCCTGAGAGTTTGATACTGATAAAAATCAGATAATGGGTTGTGGTTGAAGTCTTGACGGTTCGTGCCAAACCACACTGCTGCTAGGCAAGAGTTGGAAGAGTGTGGAATGTTTTGGAAGCCAACGCACAGCAGCACGCCATCAAGTAAACGTTAACTCAAAACATGACCATGGAATCAATTAGGGGTTTTAGGCTTCTGCCATGCGTAGTCTGACTGCTGCCGTACGCTATGGCTGGTCTGTGATTACACTCAAACACCCTTTATCACGCCACACACTGTCCTAGAGTACTACATCACAGAGCTACTGACGCAGCGGAATGTTAGATCTTTTCAGGTCATCCACCATTCAGAAAGACCCCAGCTATCGCCTCCGCTACAGCAGAAGTGAGTTCACTGAAGGGCCTTTACAATACAACTTAACTGCAGAGCTTACAAACTGCAATAGCAATGTCCTTCTAATTCTATAACACTCACCGCTGACTTTAGTTGGGATGTGAGAAATGTACGGTCATTGTATACAAAAGTGAATTCATGAATGGTTCTCAAAAGATGTTTCCGCGCTTCACTCCACCCGGACTGTCCTTGGCATTTGAAGTGCTACTGCAGAGATGGTTGAATGGGTAGAGAGGCTGTGGCATTGATGCTCTGCTGCTCTCAGGCCTGGCTGGCATGGAACATGGCTGGAGGCTGACATTTGAAAGCAGTGTGACCCCAGAATGTCATGACCAGAGCGAGGCGAACCCAATTAGCTCAGAGACGACCCCTGATCCTTCAGTAGAAGTCAGAGAGGACTCCGCTCTCGGAGCGAGACCAAGCAGAGCGCGCACACACACACACACACACACACACACACACACACACACACACACCGCACTCTTGGAAAGATGCGTAAACTTATGTACGGACTCACAAACATAAACCCATTCCACCACAACTAAAAGCCTAGCCCCCTGGGTTATTTTAGCCCTGTGTATGCATTTGTGAACCAAACATAAAAGCCTTATTGTCGTCCATCTGATCTGGCATCCACGTTCCGGCGGTAAACTTTAACTAGTCGTTTGTGGGGAAGCAGGCCATTTACTGCAGTTGCACACCAAAGAAGTTTAGATAAGGAAAATGTGGAAAACAGCCGGCCCAGACGCCATTACAAATGTGAGAAGCAGCGAGCCACTGATAAAAGCAGAATGGGACTTCTGGCACTCCTCCTCTCAGCCCATTACTGGAGCGGAGCGCTAATCCATCAGCCTCATTGGGATGCAGAGCAACAGGCTCCGGAATAAGTGCATGTTTGTTGAGTTGTTTGTTCGTTCTACTCAAGCCCTGCCAAGTTTACCTTGTGGGAATGCACTTATCACAATGTGTGGCATCTTCAGACTGTAGACACAATTAGGTGTTACAAAAAGCCCAACAACGTCTAGAGACAAATTGGAGAGGTGGGCATAATGGGAACAAAGTGAAGTGAAAGGTTCTCTATTCCAGAAGGAGTTATAAGCTCAGGAAGGGAATACGTTTGGTGGTTAGAGCTGCGCCAATGGCTATAGAGCTGTGCATGTGGAAAGAGTAAAGACAGGTATGGATCTGGAACAATGTGTTTGACTCAACACATCTAAAGTGATTCACAGCCTCAATTTTTTACATTCATTTCCCAAGTGAAGCGCAATAGAATCATTCGATTAGTACTGAGTTCAGCCAATGGATGATTTTTCTAGAAACCACCCAGATTTAACCTCTTAAAATTATTTTATAATAAACTTAAACATTGAAATACATACTTGCCAGTCGAGGAACAAGTTAAAAACAACATCTCCCAGAAATTATTTCCCACTTTATTTACATTCTGTGCTGGAATATAAACATCTCTTCCAGGTTTAGAGAATATCTTGGGAGCCACACCCTGTCTCAGCTGCTGCTCTGAGGGCCGGGGCTGAGGGAGGTGGTGGGGGCAGAGAGAGAGAGAGAGAGAGAGAGCGAGCCAGGCCACGCTGCACTGGGCTGGCAGCTGGTGTTAACAGGCAGTTTCCCTTAATAATGGTCAGGCGGGCTGGGCCAAGCCGGGCCCATATGCCCACACGCGGCAGATGGGTCTGTTCTACCATTCAGTCTGCCAGAATAATACACCTTCTGCTCATCCTACTCATTGTTGGTTCCTCTTTTCCGTCATCTCTTTCCGGAGTCATTTCTCTCTCATCCACCATCCTCTCATCTTTACTTCTTACGCTCTCCATCCAGTCTGCTCAAGTGGGTTGTTAATCAAATGTATTAGTCACATGTGCCAAATACAACAGGTTTTAATGAAATGCTTACTTACGAACCCCAAACCAACAAAGCAGTTAAAAAATAAAATAATAAGAAGAAATAAAAGCAACAAGTAATTAAAGAGCAGGAGGGTACAGGTACAGAGCCAATGCAAAGAGTCTGGGTAGCAATTTCATTAGGTGTTCAGGAGTCTTATGGCTTGGGGGTTGAAGCTGTTTAAAAGCCTCTCGGACCTAGACTTGGCACTCTGGTACCACTTGCCGTGCGGTAGCAGAGAGAACAGTCTATGACTAGGGTGGCTGGAGTCTTTGACAATTTGTAGGGCCTTCCTCTGACACCGCCTGGTATAGAGGTCCTGGGTGGCAGAGAGCTTGGCCCCAGTGATGTCCAGGTTCGTTCGCATTTGCGGTCGAAGGCCGAGCAGGTGCCATGTCAGGCAGTGATGCAACCAGTCAGGATACTCTCGATGGTGCAGCTATAGAACCTTTTGAGGATCTGAGGACCCATTTCAAATCTTTTCTGTCTCCTAAGGGGGAATAGGTTTGTTGTACCCTCTTCACGACTGTCTTGGTGTGCTTGGACCATGTTAGTTTGTTGGTGATGTGGACAGAAAGGAACTTGAAGCTCTCAACCTGCTCCACTGCAGCCCCGTCGATGAGAATGGGGGCGTGCTCGGTCCTATTTTTCCTGTAGTCCACAATCACCTCCTTTGTCTTGATCATATTGAGGGAGAGGTTGTTGTCCTTGCACCACACAGCCAGGTCTCTGACCTCCTCCCTATAGGCTGTCTCGTCGTTGTCTGTGATCAGGCCTACCACTGTTGTGTCATCGGCAAACTAAATGATGGTGTTGGAGTCGTGCCTGGCTGTGCAGTCATGAGTGAACAGAGAGTACAGGAGGGGACTGAGCACGCACCCCTGAGGGGACACCGTGTTGAGGATAAGCGTGGCGGATGTGTTGTTACCTACCGTTACCACCTGGGGGTGGCCCGTCAGGAAGTCCAGGATCCAGTTGCAGAGGGAGGTGTTTAGTCCCAGGGTCCTTAGCTTATTGATGAGCATTAAGGGCACTACGGTGTTGAACGCTGAGCTGTAGTCAATGAATAGTACTCTCACATAGGTGTTCCTTTTGTCCAGGTGGGAAAGGGAAGTGTGTAGTGCAATAGAGTTTGTATCATCTGTGGATCTGTTGGGGCGGGATGCAAATTTGAGTGGGTCTCGGGTTTCTGGGATAACGGTGTTGATTTGAGCCATGACCAGACTTTCAAAGCACTTCATGGCTACAGACGTGAGCGCTACGGGTCGGTAGTCATTTAGGCAAATTACCTTAGTGTTCTTGGGCACAGGCAGTATGGTGGTCTGCTTAAAACCTGTTGGTATTACAGTTTTGGACTCAGTGAAGACCCTTGCCAGTTGGTCAGCACATGCTTGTGAATGTTGACCTGTTTAAAAGGTCTTACTCACATCGGCTGCAGAGAGCGTGATCACACAGTGTTCGAGAACAGCTGGTGCTCTCATGTATGTTTCAGTGTTATTTGCCTCGAATCGAGCATAGAAGTAGTTTCACTCATCTGGTAGGCTCGTGTCACCGGGCAGCTCTGGGCTGTGCTTCCCTTTGTAGTCTGTAATAGTTTGTAAGCCCTGCCACATCCAACGAGCGTCAGAGCCGTGTAGTACGATTCAATCTTAGTCCTGTATTGACACTTTGCCTGTTTGATGGTTTGTCGGAGGGCATAGCGAGATTTCTTATAAGATTCCAGGTTAGAATCCTGCTCCCTGAAAGTGCCAGCTCTAGCCTTTAGCTCTAATCCAGAACCAAAATCCAGATTATAAACCTCTCAGATTAGCACAAACAACCAAATCTAACCAGATTAAAATTATTCCAGATTATACAAATAAATACATACATCCCTCCATTCACCAACACCCAGACAGGCAAACTTTAATTTAGATGAGCATGCCAGTCAAAACATGAATGTCTTACCAGAGATAAAGTAATGGTTTGGGAGCCATGCACTGTGAGTGGACATGCATTATGTTATTTTACAGCTAAACAAAGGGCTAACCAGACCCCTCTTTTACACTGCTGCTACTCTCTATAATCTATGCATAGTCACTTTAACTCTACCTACATGTACATATTACAGTGGGGCAAAAAAAGTATTTAGTCAGCCACCAATTGTTCTCCAAAGTTCTCCCACTTAAAAAGATTAGGCCTGTAATTTTTGTCATAGGTACACTTCAACTATGACAGACAAAATGAGAAGAAAGAAATCCAGAAAATCACATTGTAGGATTTTTAATGAATTTATTTGCAAATTATGGTGGAAAATAAGTATTTGGTGACCTACAAACAAGCAAGATTTCTGGCTCTCACAGACCTGTAACTTCTTTAAGAGGCTCCTCTGTCCTCCACTCGTTACCTGTATTAATGGCACCGGTTTGAACTTTTTATCAGTATAAAAGACACCTGTCCACAACCTCAAACAGTCACACTGCAAACTCCACTATGGCCAAGACCACAGAGCTGTCAAAGGACACCAGAAACAAAATTGTAGACCTGCACCACGCTGGAAAGACTAAATCTGCAATAGATAAGCTGCTTGGTTTGAAGAAATCTACTGTGGGAGCAATTATTAGGAAATGGAAGACATACAAGACCACTGATCATCCCTTTCGATCTGGGGCTCCATGCAAGATCTCACCCCGTGGGGTCAAAATGATCACAAGAACGGAGAGCAAAAATCCCATAACCACACGAGGGGGACCTAGTGAATGACCTGCACAGAGCTGGGACCAAAGTAACAAAGCCTACCATCAGTAACACACTACGCCGCCAGGGACTCAAATCCTGCAGTGCCAGACGTGTCCCCCTGCTTAAGCCAGTACATGTCCAGGCCCATCTGAAGTTTGCTAGAGAGCATTTGGATGATCCAGAAGAAGATTGGGAGAATGTCATATGAAACCAAAATGTAACTCTTTGGTAAAAACTCAACTCGTCGTGTTTGGAGGACAAAGAATGCTGAGTTGCATCCAAAGAACACCATACCTACTGTGAAGCATGGGGGTGGAAACATCATGCTTTGGGGCTGTTTATCTGCAAAGGGACCAGGACGACTGAGCCGTGTAAAGGAAAGAATGTGCGTCTCCTGACCCCTTCTGTCTCAGCCTCCAGTATTTATGCTGCAGTAGTTTGTGTCGGGGGGCTAGGGTCAGTTTGTTATATCTGGAGTACTTCTCCTGTCCTATTAGGTGTCCTGTGTGAATTTAAGTGTGCTCTCTAATTCTCTCTTTCTTTCTCTCTCTCTCCCCCTCTCGAAGGAGCTGAGCCCTAGGACCATGCCTCAGGACTACCTGACATGATGACTCCTTGCTGTCCCCATTCCACCTGGCCGTGCTGCTGCTCCAGTTTCAACTGTTCTGCCTTATTATTATTGGACCATGCTGGTCATTTATGAACATTTGAACATCTTGGCCATGTTCTGTTATAATCTCCACCCGGCACAGCCAGAAGAGGACTGGCCACCCCACATAGCCTGGTTCCTCTCTAGGTTTCTTCCTAGGTTTTGGCCTTTCTAGGGAGTTTTTCCTAGCCACCGTGCTTCTACACCTGCATTGCTTGCTGTTTGGGGTTTTAGGCTGGGTTTCTGTACAGCACTTTGAGATATCAGCTGATGTACGAAGGGCTATATAAATAAGTTTGATTTGATTGGAATGAATGGGGCCATGTATCGTGAGATTTTGAGTGAAAACCTCCTTCCATCAGCAAGGGCATTGAAGATGAAACGTGGCTGGGTCTTTCAGCATGACAATGATCCCAAACACACCGCCCGGGCAACGAAGGAGTGGCTTCGTAAGAAGCATTTCAAGGTCCTGGAGTGGCCTAGCCAGTCTCCAGATCTCAACCCCATAGAATTTTTTTGGCGGGAGTTGAAAGTCCGTGTTGCTCAGCAACAGCCCCAAAACATCACTGCTCTAGAGGAGATCTGCATGGAGGAATGGGCCAAAATACCAGCAACAGTGTGTGAAAACCTTGTGAAGACTTACAGAAAACGTTTGACCTTTGTCATTGCCAACAAACAGTATATAACAAAGTATTGAGACAAACTTTTGTTATTGACCAAATACTTATTTTCCACCATAATTTGCAAATAAATTCATTAAAAATCCTACAATGTGATTTTCTGGATTTGTTTTTCTCATTGTGTCTGTCATAGTTGAATTGTACCTATGATGAAAATTACAGGCCTCTCACATCTTTTTAAGTGGGAGAACTTGCACAATTGGTGGCTGACAAATACTTTTTTGCCCCACTGTACCTCAATTACCTCAACTAACCGGTGCCCCCGGACAGTGACTCTGTACTGGTACCCCCTGTATATAGCCTCGCTTGTTATTTTACTGCTGCCGTTTAATTATTTGTTACTTTTCATTTTTTACTGAACACTTATTTTTATTCTTCACTTCTTAAAGCATCGTTTGTGAAGGGCTTGTAAGTAAGCGTTTCACTGTAAGGTCTTCACCTGTTTTATTCGGCGCATGTGACATAAAACTTTGACAGAACTTCTCCTTCAGTCCGGCAGCACCTGCAGCACCAAACCACAGCAGCCGTCCGCCTGCCAGGTAAACTAAGTGTTTATGAAACCTTATACGGCCCTCTACATCACTCATTTATCCACATACCAACCCATTCCGGACAAGATACCAATTTCCTCTCTGCACTGTCTGACAGGGCTTTTCACTCTCGACACAGTAAACTGCCTGCCTGTGTTGTTCTGAAAACAGTTTACAGTAATGGATTTAATAGCGCTGACAAGAACAACTGGTTTAGATAAGACTTGGGTGATAGAAAGTTGCCATTTTAATGACAACCGCAGCAAACAAACAAAAACTAAACTCTGGACAAAGTATTTAGTAACTGTTGTGTGTATAGTTGCGGGTAAACCATACGTGTTCCGATGTGTTGCGATTAGTGGTGGTCAATGGTTTGGGGATGAGGGTGGGAGCCCACTGGCCACACACACACACACACACACACACACACACACAAAATCTGTTAGCATGTCATTTAACCAAACCCACTGGTTTTATTTAAGTTTAAGCGTAGGACAGGCCACCCCTTTACCCCCAGCAGCAAGAGCACCAGTGTAGTTTATGAAGTGGATCAGTGTGTAAAAAGTTTACAGTGTTGTAGCACAACTGCTGCAGAGGCGGTCAGTCTCTGGTGTTGACGAGGAGTGTCCTTGGAGGCATAACTCGGCGTGCTGCCGAGGTCTTTAAGCTGACAGAGCTGTATGGTGCTGGGAGAAAGCAGAGAGATAAGCACAGGGACAGCATGCATATGCAATTACAGGGCCCTGCAAAAGCCCAGCCACAGTTTAACAGAAGCCTTATCTTCAGACTCTATTATAATCAATTACAGCCAGATCAATACGGCCGAGCACCTGACAACTCAGCAGATGGGACTCTACTACAGCATCAGCGGACTTTGACGGGTCACCCCCTGGTGGTGAGTGAACGAAACAACATCTCCACCCCGCTGATACGCAGCACTAGGGCCCCACAAGGGTGTGTTCTCAGCTCTCTCCTGTACTCCCTGTTCACCCATGACTGCATGGCCATGCACGCCTCCAACTCAAACATCACGTTTGTAGACGACACCACAGTAGTAGGCTTGATTACCAACAACAACGAGTCTGCCTACAGGGAGGAGGTGAGGGCCCTCGGAGTGTGGTGTCAGGACAATAACCTCACACTCAACGTCAACAAAACAAAGAATTTTTGTGGACTACAGGAAACAGCAGAGGGAGCACCCCCCTATCTACAGCGATGGGACAGTAGTGGAGAAGGTGCAAAGTTTTAAGTTCCTCGGCATACACATCACAGACTAAGTGAAATGGTCCACCCACACAGACAGCGTTGTGAAGAAGACACAGCAGCACCTCTTCAACCTCAGAAGGTTGAAGAAATTTAGCTTGTCACCTAAAACACTCAAACTTTTACAAATGCACAATCAAGAGCATCCTGTCGAGCTGTATCACTGCCTGGTAAGGCAACTGCTCCGCCCACAACCGTAAGGCTCTCCAGAGGGTAGTGAGGTCTGCACAACGCATCACCGGGGGCAAACTACCTGCCCTCAAGGACACCTACAACACCCATTGTCACAGGAAGGCCATAAAGATCATCAAGGACATCAACCACCCGAGCCACTGCCTGTTCACCTCGCTATCATCCAGAAGGCGAGGTCAGTACAGGTGCATCAAAGCTGGGACCCAAGAGACTGAAAAACAGCTTCCATCTCAAGGCCATCAGACTGTTAAACAGCTATCACTAACATTGAGGGGCTGCTGCCAACATACTAACTCAAATCTCTAGGCACTTTAATAATTCAAAATTGGATGTAATAAATGTTTCACTAGTCACTTTAAACAATGCCACTTCATACGTTTACATATCCTACATTACTCATCTCATATGTATATATTGTACTCTATACCATCTACTGCATCTTGCCTATGCCCCACGGCCATTGCTCATCCATATATTTATATGTACATATTCTTATTCATTCCTTTACACTTGTGCGTATAAGGCAGTTGTGAAATTGTTAGATATTACTGCACGGTCGGAACTAGAAGCACAAGCATTTCGCTACATTGGCATCAACATCTGCATGTGACCGATAAAAGTTCATTTGATTTGTGTTGTGTTGTGCTTTGGAACACTGGATAGTCAAGTGATAAGTTGCCCTTATGTATAGTTTCCCCTTGACTCAACACAAGTTAACTGACACTGCCCCAATACATCATCCTCCAATGTTGAAGTGCTTAGTGTTTTCAGGGGCATTATAGTTAGGGGGTGAGTAAAGGTCAAAGGTTAAAGTTGACTGGTCCTTTGACAGAGGGCTCAAACGTTATTTACCCATTTTGGATTGTTGTTATACAAGACCGTGTTTAGAATATTCCATGACCAAGCAACGCATCACAGATGAATGTGGCCATCTGTACTTTAGGAGAGATGCACCAGTCTATTTCAGAGCTGAGTACTCCAACTATAAACACAACCTTTCAGCAGGCCTCATGGTGAACAGGGCTGTAACAAAACATGATTGGTTTCAATTTGTTGATGTCGTACATCAATATATTGATATACCTCCTGCATACCCTAATGGAGAATTGGTAGAAGACGCACTAAATATTTCAGTTTAATGTTAGGCCAGTATAGTGAGTTACCTGTGCAACCCACAAAAGTTGTGTTAATCTTGACCAGATTTGACCAGTTGACTGTTGTATCGCGTGTTAACATTCAGCGAGAGTCTTAAATTGAACAGTATTGAGAATAATAGCTGGTCTATTGAGATGTTTTGGCACACTGAACAACTGTCCTTGGAGGTTCATGATACATTCACTGGATAAATATCCTCATGGAGTGAAAGAGTTTAATTTTATAAGGTGAATCAGACAGGATGTACGACAGTTCTATAAAGCCACTTATCAATGGCCTCAATCAAAAACTTTAATCTAAAAAAAGGAGCAGTCTTTTTGACAGTTGAAATGGTTAGACAGAGGTCACAATTCAGCTTTGCACAAAACTTGCTGAAGTCCCTGTTAAACACTTCAAATCACCAAGGAGAAAACAGATTTTCTATGAACAGAGTAGAGAGGAGAGCTGGTGGATTGTAACTCAGTAGCCACAGGGGGAAAAAAAACTCATTCTTGTGCTCACTAGGAGGGAATATCATTTAAGCTTTTAATTAAGTCACACTCCCCAGGACCCATTTAAGCAAGACAAACGTTATAGAAATGCTGGACAGTCGTTCGCCTTGGGAACAGAGGCAGCGTGCAGCACAGATATGAGAATGGGAAGTTATTGCTGTTCAAAATTAACATGCAATTTTAGCCATCGAGTCCTGAGGTGAAATGTTTAAATAATAGACCGCAAATGTACGTACATGTGTGAAGGGGTTGAGTGTGAAAAAAAATGTACGAAAAAAAAAACTAAATGGCATCGGTTCCACCACACTATTTCAGCGTAAGAGCCAGAGCCAGACATATGGCTTCATGCTGCTACTATGATTTAGTAAGTAAATAACTAAGAAACATGGCTTGGTTTCCCTTCCTTTGTTTTTAATGTGCTTGTTGATAAGAAAAATAACAGAATCACTATTCCTAGAGCTCCAAAAATCTAATCATGACTTTCATGTCACAGCACGACGGTGAAACATCTTTGCAATAACTGAAAAATAAACATTCAGTGCACTGGCTTTTCAAGCATGAAAACAAATTATACTCCTCTTGCAACTGGAGTCTGCATCTGAGGTTCTGTTATTGAAGCTGAACTTTTTCATGTCCATGCAGTAGTGAGACGCTCTAAGAAGAACACACCAAAAAGACTTCCTCCAAATAGGGAAAATAAAATGTGTTTTGCACTCAGCTTGTGAACCCAGTGAGGATGAAGTGTTTCAGACAGGAGAATAGACATGAGGATGGAGCATGGTGGCCAGAGGAAAGCGAAGATTTACTCTAGGCAGTAGGAAAAGATGCAGGGCCACTTCTGCCGAGGCGCCCCGTTAACTGGGCCTGTGCATCAGCGAGTTAACAAGCTGCAGTAAAGGACAACTGCCCTCCGTGCGTATGCGCGCACACGCGCCACACACACATAATCCAAAACACTACCACCCAACTGATGAGCCAACAAACATGACCACCCACGCAAACAACCACACACAGGTCCAAAGGAGACATGACACCAACTAAACCAGTTCCATTGAGAAGTGCCGGACCACTACACACACAACCACCTCGCCACACCACAACTAATCTTGGGTAGCCAGAAGTAAAATTATATTGCAAATGTTTGTCAATGATGACACCACCATCACCACACCTGGCAGACAGATCCCAGCACACAGACCCTTCAACTGGGGATCAGCTCTACCCAGCCCAGCGGTGGTGACTGATGTTAAATGGGCAGGTAATATAATTAGGAGAGTCTGTCTGGAATGTTCATGTGGACTAGACTTAGTCACTAACAACCATTTCTGAAATTCAGCTGGAGAAGAAGGGGGGGGGGGTCATTTCATGTGGCCTCACAGGCTCAGAATGAGTCTGCTAAACAGCTCTACTTTTCCAAGTGACGACAGTTTACAAAATGTATACAATATGATCAAAATTAGAATCAAAATCCTACGCAGACTAGCTATCCTCCCCTGGCCGACAGTACGAAGAATATACCGTAATATTACCCTACAAAGACTAGCACCCCCCACTACACAAACACACCCCACCACACCATTGGCCTACTTTACGAGACTGGAGCTTCAAAACAGCAGCATCTGAAGAGGAACATGCTTTTTTTCTTCTCTTGCTGTGCCATTCTGTCTGAGATTTGCACATGTTTTTCATTAAAATCAAAAAAGAGGAAAGGAATGCCTGAAGTAGGGACTTTCAAAGAACCTTCGCCATAACAAGCATGGTGCATGAAATCTAAAGGAGTCGGTCCAAAGAGTCCTTTATATAATCACAGCCACACATCTAACGCAAAAACACTCCCTCGCTCGCAGTAACAACCATATCAAGTCAAGTCACCCACCAAGTGAGAGGAAAAATCCATGCAGTTACAAATTGCAATATTATATCGATACTTTAACTCGGTAGGTAGGTAGGTAGCATTAGCTAGCGCTGGTCAGCTGTACCTGTGACAAAACTACAGTATTTGTCATCCTACAGCTTGTTCTCCATCTTTTTAAATAGTGAGCCAACATGTTTTCAGCACTTTTATTTCCATGACTGATCAAAACAATTCTCATGCTCTCGTCTCTCTGCAGCAGAAATATAGTGAGCAAAATAACTTATTTACATAATTACTCAGACCCTTTGCTAGGAGACTCGAAATGGAGCTCAGGTGCATCCTGTTTCCATTAATCATCCTTGAGATGTTTCTCCTTGAATGGAGTCCACCTGTGGTAAATTCAATTGATTGGACATGATTTGGAAAGGCACACCCCATGTCTATATTAAGGTTCCACAGTTGACCACAGTGCAAAAACCAAGCCATGAGGTCGAAGGAATTGTCTGTAGAGCTCCAAGACAGGATTGTGTCGAGGCACAGATCTGGGGAAGGGAACCAAAAAAATGCCTGCAGCATTGAAAATCGAAGAACAGTGGCCTCCATCATTCTTAAAAATGGAAGTTTAGAACCACCAAGAGTCTCCCTAGAGCTGGCCACCTGGCCAAACTGAGCAATTGGGGGAGAAGGGCCATGGTCAGGGAGGTGACAAAGAACCCAATGGTCACTCTGACATACCTCCAGAAAGTGTAGTAAAGTACTAAAGTGAAAATACTTGAAAGTACTACTTAAGTCGTTTTTTTGAGTATCTGTAACTAAATTATTTATATCTTGGACAACTTTTACTCCACTACATCCATAAAGAAAACAATGTACTTTTGACTCCTTACAATTTCCCTGACACCCAAAAGTACTCGTTACATTTTGAATGCTTAGCAGGACAGGAAAATGGTCTAATTCACACACAAAATAAACATCCCTGGTCACCCCTACTGCTGACCAAAGGGTCTGTTGAAGATGTCGTTCCCATAGCAACGATAAAAACATTCCCTAACCAGAAACCGTGGATTGATGGCAGCATTCGCGTGAAACTGAAAGCGCGAACCACTGCTTTTAATCAGGGCAAGGTGTCTGGTAACATGACCGAATATAAACAATGCAGCTATTCCCTCCGCAAGGCTATTAAACAAGCTAAGCGTCAGTACAGAGACAAAGTAGAATCTCAATTCAACGGCTCAGACACAAGAGGTATGTGGCAGGGTCTACAGTCAATCACGGACTACAAGAAGAAACCCAGCCCAGTCACGGACCAGGATGTCTTGCTCCCAGGCAGACTAAATAACTTTTTGCCCGCTTTGAGGACAATACAGTGCCACTGACACGGCCTGCAACGAAAACATGCGGTCTCTCCTTCACTGCAGCAGAGGTGAGTAAGACATTTAAACGTGTTAACCCTCGCAAGGCTGCAGGCCCAGACGGCATTCCCAGCCGCGCCCTCAGAGCATGCGCAGACCAGCTGGCCGGTGTGTTTAAGGACATATTCAATCAATCCCTATAGCAGTCTGCTGTTCCCACATGCTTCAAGAGGGCCACCATTGTTCCTGTTCCCAAGAAAGCTAAGGTAACTGAGCTAAACGACTACCGCCCCGTAGCACTCACTTCCGTCATCATGAAGTGCTTTGAGAGACTAGTCAAGGACCATATCACCTCCACCCTACCTGACACCCTAGACCCACTCCAATTTGCTTACCTCCCAAATAGGTCCACAGATGACGCAATCTCAACCACACTGCCCTAACCCACCTGGACAAGAGGAATACCTATGTGAGAATGCTGTTCATCGACTACAGCTCGGCATTCAACACCATAGTACCCTCCAAGCCCGTCATCAAGCTCGAGACCCTGGGTCTCGACCCCGCCCTGTGCAACTGGGTACTGTACTTCCTGACGGGCCGCCCCCAGGTGGTGAGGGTAGGTAACAACATCTCCTCCCCGCTAATCCTCAACACGGGGGCCCCACAAGGGTGCGTTCTGAGCCCTCTCCTGTACTCCCTGTTCACCCACGACTGCGTGGCCACGCACGCCTCCAACTCAAATCATCAAGTTTGCCGACGACACAACAGTGGTAGGCTTGATTACAAACAACGACGAGACGGCCTACAGAGAGGAGGTGAGGGCCCTCGGAGTGTGGTGTCAGGAAAATAACCTCACACTCAACGTCAACAAAACTAAGGAGATGATTGTGGACTTCAGGAAACAGCAGAGGGAACACCCCCCTATCCACATCGATGGAACAGTAGTGGAGAGGGTAGCAAGTTTTAAGTTCCTCGGCATACACATCACAGACAAACTGAATTGGTCCACTCACACTGACAGCGTCGTGAAGAAGGCGCAGCAGCGCCTCTTCAACCTCAGGAGGCTGAAGAAATTTGGCTTGTCACCAAAAGCACACAAACTTCTACAGATGCACAATCGAGAGCATCCTGGCGGGCTGTATCACCGCCTGGTACGGCAACTGCTCCGCCCTCAACCGTAAGGCTCTCCAGAGGGTAGTGAGGTCTGCACAACGCATCCACGGGGGCAAACTACCTGCCCTCCAGGACACCTACACCACCCGATGTTACAGGAAGGCCATAAAGATCATCAAGGACATCAAGGACATCAACCACCCGAGCCACTGCCTGTTCACCCCGCTATCATCCAGAAGGCGAGGTCAGTACAGGTGCATCAAAGCTGGGACCGAGAGACTGAAAAACAGCTTCTATCTCAAGGCCATCAGACTGTTAAAACAGCCACCACTAACATTGAGTGGCTGCTGCCAACACACTGTCATTGACCCAACTCCAGCCACTTTAATAATGGGAATTGATGGTAAATGATGTAAATATATCACTAGCCACTTTAAACAATGCTACCTTATATAATGTTACTTACCCTACATTATTCATGTCATATGCATACGTATATACTGTACTCTATATCATTGACTGCATCCTTATGTAATACATGTATCACCAGCCACTTTAACTATGCCACTTTGTTTACATACTCATCTCATATGTATATACTGTACTCGATACCATCTACTGTATGCTGCCCTGTACCATCACTCATTCATATATCCTTATGTACATATTATTTATCCCCTTACACTGTGTATAAGACAGTAGTTTTGGAATTGTTAGTTAGATTACTTGTTGGTTATCACTGCATTGTCGGAACTAGAAGCACAAGCATTTCGCTACACTCGCATTAGCATCTGCTAACCATGTGTGTGACAAATAAAATTTTATTTGATTTGCCTCTGATCTGGCGGACTCACTTAAAACAAATGCTTCATTTGTAAATGACGTATGAGTGTTGTACTGTGCCCCAGGCGATCTGTACATTTAAAAAACAAGACAAGTGTGCCATCTGGTTTGCTTAATAAGGAATTTTAAATCATTTATACTTTTACTCAAGTAGTATTTAACTGGATGACTTTCACTTGAGTAAATTTATCTTCACTTTTACTCAAGTATGAAAATGTGGTACTTTTTCCACCACTGCATCCATAGTTCCACTGTGGAGATGGGAGAACCTTGTGCATCATGTAGCATCATGCTGTGGGGATGTTTTTCAGCGTCAGGGACTGGGAGACTCGTCAGGATCGAGGGAAAGATGAACGGTGCAAAGGTCAGACAGATCCTTGATGAAAACCTGCTCCATAGCGCTCAGGACTGGGGGGGAAGGTTCACCTTCTACAGGACAAAAACCTTAAGCACACAGCCAAGACAACACAGGAGTGGCTTCGGGACAAGTCTCAATGTCCTTGAGTGGCCCAGCCAGAGCCCAGAATTAAACCCTGATCGAACATCTGTGGAGAGACCTGAAAATAGCTGTGCAACAACACTCCCCATCCAACCTGACAAAGCTTGAGGGGATCTACAGAAAAGAATGAGAGAAACTCCCCAAATACAGGTGTGCCAAGCTTGTAGCGTCATACCCAAGAAGACGAGGGTGTAATCACTGCCAAAGGTGCTTCAACAAAGTACCGAATAAAGGGTCTATCAGTGTTTTATTTTTAATACATTTGCAAACATGTATAAAAACCTGTTTTTGCTTTGTCATTAAGGGTTATTGTGTTAGGAATGATGAGGGGAAAATAAAATGTAATCAATTTTAGAATAAGGCTGTAACGTAACAAAATGTGGGAAAAGTCAAGCGGTCTGAATACATGCTGTACATATTGTGAAAATCGCAATACATATCGTATCGACACCTACAGTAAGTATTGTGATAATATTCTATCGTGAGGCAATTCCCAAACTACCTTACAAATCTGTATTTTGCAAGTCAGTCTAGCCACTCTGCATCACTTGTTCATTCTTGTGGACATGAAAGGTCACCCTCATTGCCATCATATCCACCCTGTGCAGAGATAATCTATTCAAATGTGTATGTTCTCATGCAACCTGGTGGGCAAGCTCGAACTTTGACACGTCTGGAATTCTATTACATTCAACCTGAGCCAGTAACACGTTACCCTGCTCAGAGAGAGACAGAGACACAGAGAGACAGAGAGGACATCCGGCTCTGACACCAGGGAGCTGGCCCTATCAGTGGCAGGGCAGGCTGGATGATTGCTCAGGTCTCTGTGAGGGAGCGCTAAATCTAATATGAGACGAGGCAGAGGCTCCTCTTTGCATTACCATGGAGCAGCCCGCCACGTCCCATAGCAACAGAGAAATTATAGCGCTGGCACAAATGGCATTGTGTGTGTAGACATGCATGGAGAGAGTACCACTCGGGACTACACACACACACACACACAGCGTAACGCTATACGTGCTTCTGGGTTCAACAGAATGAATACGTGTTGATGAATAAACATGAGAGATAATATGAATGCAGGAGTGAGTCACAGCAATGCCAGTGGAACCAGAGTGTTTTAAAATACACTAATAGTGTCACAGTTTGATCACTTGTCATTGTGGCCTGGAGTATTCAACATTCCAAAAACAATTTGAAAGGTTAATGTTATTGCACACAAGAGGGCAACAATGCTGACAGTTGTAGCTGCAAGTAAGGGCACTACAGTGAGTTCTGCACTGTGTGTGGATAGAAGGAGTGGAAGGGTTCTGGTCACTATATCCATAGTGACTGTACCTCTTAGACCAAAAGCCATGAAAGCCATCCTGATGAACTTGTTCATTATTCATGGATCCCATTCCTTCCCCAGGGTTGCACTTAATTTCCTCTTCTATCACATGACACAGAGCCGAGCGGGCCAACTCTCAGGTGGGTTCAGTCATGGTGATAGGCCGGGGAGACCAAAGGCTAATGAGATCAACTCCTGAATCTATTTATAGCTCTCCGCTCTCCCTTCTCTCACCTCTCCACTCCTAGGCCCTTTGTAAGAGTAGAGCAGGAGGATATACAGAACAGGATTAGAACAGAACCATGGAAGCAGCAATGGGCCCTCTGAGGAGGGAAGAGACTTAACAGCCTCTAACAGTTCTCTAAAGTAGTAGTCCTGTCCCCATCCCCTCAGAGGGGTAGGTTACCTCTGTTACTGCTCCTACTCTGGGGATCTAAAACTGGTCCACCTGTCCTGGACCAGCTATAGACTTTCCAGAGGGCTCTCCAGAAGTGTCACAGTCACCCTGGGAATTAAAAGCAGTTTAAAAGCAGCTCTGTCCTGAGTGAGAAACAGAGTTAGACCAGGCCGAGTCTCACAGGCTCTCTACCACTCTCCTCCAGCGAGTCGCTAATGGGCTCAAACTAAGTGATGGATGCCAATGTAGACCCAGACTGAATGTGACTGAACTAGACCCTATACAGTATGTGTATAGTGTCTATGCTGAGCGATGCTACACTGATGCTTCATTGTGCAATGCAGATTGCCAATGGGACCAATGCATATACAGGTATGAAGTGTCTTACAGAGTTTGAGGAAAGGACAGTCTCTCTCATCAGCACCCTTCCTTTTCTCCATCTCTCCACATGACCCATCTTCATTAGTCTTTCCACCGTCTCAATCCATGGTTGCCCTCTGACTGCAGATGAACAGAGTCAACATGAAATGGAGCAACACCCACAAACCCCCCCCTCCCGTCTGTCCATCCGTCCATCCATCCACTCAACTGCTGCCAAGGCACGCGGCTACGCCCACATTACAATGTGTGCTCCTCCCGCTCCAAGAGCCTCTCACTTCATTGTGTTCCCCCTGCCTGCACTGTAAGTAAAGCAAACGGGCAGAAGGAAGGAAAGGTTGGACAAACGAAAGGTCGCCCACACTGCCCCAATACACAACAGATGGGAAAAGGGCCTTTCCAAGAACATTTGTTACTCCCGTTCCCATGGAGACAAAGCTGCAACGATAAAATCAGTTCATAAAGTGATTTTGAACGCTGTGGTCTCGTAAATGGGGTGGGGGTAGAATAGTTGCTAGACTTTAAACATTATTATGATTGTTTATGTACAACAATAATGGGTGTTTGGGGTGTCCAAATCAAAAGCAAAACATTTCTAAATCAGAACTTTCCTGCCACACATAGTGAGGAAATCTAAAAGGCTTATTATTATTATTAACATGCTTATTAGTAGTAGCTTATTAGTAGTAGCTTACTCATCTGCCACACTGCATGTGATCTCATGTTTCAAAACTAATCCAACTCAAAACCACTCGTACGCAATCTCTGAGTGAGCCAAAACACACGCCAACAAACGAGACGCTGACAGAAACCCATTTCTCTATTTGGATGATTCAGTGTATTACCCCTCCATCTACAGAGAGCCGGGGACAGACAACATTACAGTGGTAGTACAGTGAGAGCTGATGGACCTTGTGGTAATGTGATGACCCCCCTAACGGAGACAGAAGCAGGAGATGATGATAGACTGGAGGTGTAAGTGACAGGGTATTATGTTCAGGCTGTTCTCTCACAGCGAATGACATTGTTGGCCCATCGTTCGCCCGCCCGTCCCTCCCCAAAGTCAAAACTGTAATAGATATCGAAAAGGGTGGCGTTAAATCATACGTTGTCAACGACAACAAAAAGCTCCAGGAAATAGTGTTTCTATAGATGAGCGAGGGTCATTTTCTAGAAGCACCTTCTGGAGATTTATCTGTAGGAGGAAATAAAAGCACATCTTGTAAATCATTTCCCTGGGTACCAGAAGGTGTGGTGGGAACTCCAGCTCTTAGCCCGGGCACAATGAGAGCTGGATCTGAAGGACACTGCAAAGGGAAGTTCTTTGTGGAACACCTGCCTGACAGACATTGACAGTAGTATTAACACAAAACCGGTCCCACAATGTAAGATAACTGATTGAGAGAGTAGGGCGCGCGCCCGCACACCCACACCACACACCACACACACACACAGACACAAAGCCTGCAGTTAAAACATATGCTCCTGTTCGGTATCACGTTCATGCCACATTTGGAGGCCAACTGTCTAACAGGTCAGATTGGTTAATACCATTAGGCTCTTAACCCCTGACAGAGACCAGAGAGGGTAGGAGGGCCAAGGGACAGGTGATGGAGGGATTGGTTGGCAGTGTAGGCCTACAGACTGAGCTGCCGGGGAAACTAGACCAAACTGCTCTGCTCCTCTTGGACACAGTGCACAAGAGCACATAGCAGTGTCCATATCGGTTGATCATTAGTCTAACAGTTCTGTACTGGGTAAACATCAGGGATGTTTTAGTGCCGTGCGATGGTTAGGAAGCGCCTCTAATGGATTGCTTGCTGGTTCACAAGCCAGGTAGGACGAGTGCAATGACTGTTCACCAAACTAAAATGAAAGAGGCTTCATCCAACCGGTAGAGTGATGGGCGATAATGGTACAGGACTTGACCTCGCTATTACTATTTCCGAGAGAATCAACACATTTCTCATCTCAGGGTGAAAAAAACATTTGCATTTCCAGCCCATTTGGGTCAATTTTGTTTTGATTTCCACCCACAGAGTTTCCCTCTCGGCAGCCGGAATGAATAAATAAATTCATCCAACCAAATAATTCAGGCAACGGGAGCTATGTGGGGAGGAGAGAAGAGAGACACAAAATTATTCATACAGAGAGTGGCGGCACAGCAGAGGACAACCCCAGTCTCATCATCTACACTGAGTTTCTATGAGGAGAACACTGAACACTAATAACATGGGTTTATTTCAGATCGATGTCACCGACTTTGGACTTGGGCCCAACGTCAAATAAACCAATCAGACGCACTGTTTCCGGGATGCAAGGCAGACACAGGCGCGAACCAGGACATGAGCATGCATAAATGAGATGCACAGCGCAGCTAAAGCGAGCAGGCACTGAATCACTAAAACAATACAGGGGTTGAGCTCATGTTGCTTTTGTCCCTGTAAAATCACAGAGGTGTGGGGATTGGATAGGGCTGTGTGTGCATACTGTTAACTCAGTCAAGCCAAACGCTCTACTGTCTCTCAGTAGTACTGGAATCAGGTGTCTTCCCAGCAGTAGTCTAAATTTAAAGCCTGCCGTTCTGCCAAACACCATGGCAGCGGGGTATGGAGCCAGGGGCAGGGTGGCAGGGCAGAGCCTTCCCTAGCGATGAATGTCCTCTTGAGCACACAAAGCCACCTGGCAGCCTCTCCTCTTCTCCTCCAGACAACAGCCAAACACTGAGCCTCCTCACCTGGCAACCCTCCTCACCTGGCAACCCTCCTCACCTGGCAACCCTCCTCACCTGGCAACCCTCCTCACCTGACAACCCTCCTCACCTGACAACCCTCCTCACCTGACAACCCTCCTCACCTGACAACATCCAAGAACAGAAAACAAGAGACACACAGTCAAAGCAGCAGACCATAGACAAACTCCAGTAGTCACTTGAAAAAGAGCAGTTAATATCAATGTCGATTTCCTGTTTAAATAAAGGTTTATGTATTTACTTATTTAAAATGGTGACATGATGTTCTTGTTCAGGGTACAAGGCCATTGCGAACAATGTTCTTGGCAGTGATTGTAGTGTGTGTTTTGTGAGGTTGTGGTGTTCAAACTTGGAGCGTGCTGTACAGGCACATCAGGTCAGTCACCCCACAGGGGGGAACATTCCATTCTGTCCAAGGGTCTCCCCCCAGTGAGCCCTGCCGACAGCCACCCGGTCACCATGACAACCACTTCAGGGTCACAGGTCGCTGTTGGCCCCCAGCCACCCTCCTGCTCAGCAGTGAGAGATGTCAGGAGGGCCAACCAAAACGTAAGGGTTTAACACCCCTCAGAGACTATTGTAGTCGGTAATATAATAAAGCAGGTCCTGCACATTCAAAAGCTCCAACACCTACCGTAAATGGATCAAAACACTAACCAATTAAGGGATGGTATTGGAGCATTTGAATGTGCAGGCCCAGCACCCCAATTAAAAGGCAGCATCAATTGCACATTTACACCCTTTTGTCAGTCAAAGGAGTTCACACTCATCCTCCAACATCAAACTTTCATGAAAGACCCTTCACCATCCTGCTCTGAGGCTGAGCTTGAACATGCAAACAGAAAAATGCTGCTTATGTAACTGATGTGAAATAACAAATTATTATGATTATTATGATTATTATTATTATTATTAGGTGGGTGCTTATATTTGTCCTATTTCCCGGCGGTGCACACTAGTAGCGTTTCAAAATCGGTGTCGTCACAGAGCTTTAAGAAGTTGTTTCCCCTGCTCGGCAAGGACAGAGGCATTTGTGGGTGACTGTTGTCGATGTGTTCAGAGGGTCTCTGGTTAGGCCCAGGTTGGGGCATGGAGAGGGATGGAAGCAAGACACACTTACTGTACCCTGATGATTCATCAGCCTCTGTTTACTGTAAGCTAACTTATTGTTCAACCTACACATGAAGTTTTCACTTCCAAAGAAGCAGTGGTTATAAAATATGCAAACAAGCCAAACTGATGCCAAAAATACAGATAATGAGAGGTTTCTCTGGCCTCGGCTGAGCCGCTCAGTCTCAGTGTTTGTCGAGGGCAGGTTTTGCGGCCGGGAGCGATTCTTGTCCCAGACAGTGTTATGGGCCTGCAGAGCAGCAGGAGGCTGAATGACTTGGCTGTGTGGAGTGAGGACTGAACCCACCGGTTGGGAAAGCTCCCTTGCAGGTGGCCGCATTGCTCAGCTATTTCTCATGCACCGTAATTGCAGGCCTTGTGGTCTACTTCGTGTACAAGCAAGTCGAGGAATGGAAGGGAGCTGGACTTCCAGAGAAAAAGGCTGCAGTCTGAGTCTCTTTACACCACTGCACAGTGGACTGAGCCAGGTCTGGAAATCAGCCCAGAGAGGGAGGGAAAGAGGAGAGAGATGTGGGAAGAGAGTGAGAGGATGGAGAGAGCGAGGGAAAGCAAGGGAGAGAACTGAGGCCATGGAATAAACAAGCGTACAGTCAATAACACAATAGAAGAAAAAAAAGAGTCTATATACAGTGTGTGCAAATGGCGTGAGGTGGTAAGGCAATAAATAGACAATAGTAGCGAGGTAATTACAATTTAGCAAATTAACACTGGAGTGATCAATGTGCAGATGATGATGCGCAAGTAGAAATACTGGTGTGCAAAAGATCAGAAAATGGGGATGAGGTAGGTAGAGCATCCTGTCGGGCTGCATCACCGCCTGGTACGGCAACTGCTCCGCTCACAACCGTAAGGCTCTCCAGAGGGTAGTGAGGTCTGCACAACACATCACCGGGGGCAAACTACCTGCCCTCCAGGACACCTACACCACCCGATGTTACAGGAAGGCCATAAAGATCATCAAGGACAACAACCACCCGAGCCACTGCCTGTTCACCCCACGATCATCCAGAAGGCGAGGTCAGTACAGGTGCATCAAAGCTGGGACCGAGAGACTGAAAAACAGCTTCTATCTCAAGGCCATCAGACTGTTAAACAGCCACCACTAACATTGAGTGGCTGCTGCCAACACACCGACTCAACTCCAGCCACTTTAATAATGGAAATTGATGTAAAATACACTGCCCTTAAAAAATAAAGGGAACACTAAAATAACACATCCTAGATCTGAATGAATGAAATATTCTTATTAAATACTTTTTTCTTTACATAGTTGAATGTGCGGACAACAAAATCACACAAAAATTATCAATGGAAATCAAATTTATCAACCCATGGAGGTCTGGATTTGGAGTCACACTCAAAATTAAAGTGGAAAACCACACTACAGGTTGATCTAACTTTGATGTAATGTCCTTAAAACAAGTCAAAATGAGGCTCAGTAGTGTGTGTGGCCTCCACGTGCCTGTATGACCTCTCTACAACACCTGGGCATGCTCCTGATGAGGAGCAACTCCTGGACAGCCTACAACTCCTGGACAGTCTGTGGTGCAATGTGGCGTTGGTGGATGGAGCGAGACATAATGTCCCAGATATGCTCAATTGGATTCAGGTCTGGGGAACAGGTGGGCCAGTCCATAGCATCAATGCCTGCCTCTTGCAGGAACTGCTGACACACTCTAGCCACATGAGGTCTAGCATTGTCTTGCATTAGGAGGAACCCAGGGCCAACCGCACCAGCATATGGTCTCACAAGGGGTCTGAGGATCTCATCTCGGTACCCAATGGCAGTCAGGCTACCTCTGGCGAGCACATGGAGGGCTGTGCGGCCCCCCCAAAGAAATGCCACCCCACACCATGACTGACCCACCGCCAAACCGGTCATACTGGAGTATGTTGCAGGCAGCAGAACATTTTCCACGGCATCTCCAGACTGTCACATGTGCTCAGTGTGAACATGCTTTCATCTGTGAAGAGCACAGGGCGCCAGTGGCAAATTTTCCAATCTTGGTGTTCTCTGGCAATCCCCACCTGTGGACACCGGGCCCTCATACCACCCTCATGGAGTCTGTTTCTGACCGTTTGAGCAGACACATGCACATTTGTGGCCTGCTGGAGGTCATTTTGCAGGGCTCTGGCAGTGCTCCTCCTGCTCCTCCTTGCAAAAAGGCGGAGGTAGCCTTCCTGCTGCTAGGTTGTTGCCCTCCTACGGCCTCCTCCACGTCTCCTGATGTACTGGCCTGTCTCCTGGTAGCGCCTCCATGCTCTGGACACTACGCTGACAGACACAGCAAACCTTTTTGCCACAGCTCGCATTGATGTGCCATCCTGGATGAGCTGCACTACCTGAGCCACTTGTGTGGGTTGTAGACTCCGTCTCATGCTACCACTAGAGTGAAAGCACCGCCAGCATTCAAAAGTGACAAAAACATCAGCCAGGAAGCATAGGAACTGAGATGTGGTCTGTGGTCCCCACCTGCAGAACCACTCCTTTATTGGGGGTGTCTTGCAAGTTGCCTATAATTTCCACCCGTTGTCTATTCCATTTGCACAACAGCATGTGACATTTATTGTCAATCAGTGTTGCTTCCTAAGTGGACAGTTTTATTTCACAGAAGTGTGATTGCCTTGGAGTTAATTGTGTTGTTTAAGTGTTCCCTTTATATTTTTGAGCAGTGTATATCACTAGCCACTTTAAACAATGCCACTTAATATGTTTACATACCCTACATTATTCATCTAATATATATATACTGTACTCTATATCATCTACTGCATCTTTATGTAATACATGAATCACTAGCCACTTTAAACAATGCCACTTAATATAATGCTTACATACCCTACATTATTCATCTCATATGTATATACTGTACTCGATACTATCTACTGCATCTTGCCTATGCTGCTCTGTACCATCACTCATTCATATCTTTATGTATATATTCTTTATCCCTTTACACTTGTGTTTGGAATTGTTAGGTTAGATTACTCGTTCGTTATTACTGCATTCGGAAGTAGAAGCACAAGCATTTCACTACACTCACATTAACATCTGCTAACCATGTGTATGTGACAAATACATTTGATTTGATTTAGATTGGATGGGCTATTTACAGATGGGCTGTGTACAGCTGATATGAAAACTGTCATGAAAATAACTGTCATAACCGCTAAACCAGAATTTTGACTTCGATACTGATACCAGGTTTGTATTACAATACTTGATACCGAAATGATATCTGATACAAAAATGATATTGGATGCCGAAGACATACCTCGGCAAAAAAAAGAATGCGTATTAACTAAAGTCACAGAATAAACCACAGGGCTTTATTTAAACATTTAACAATATGTTGATAACAACTAAAAGACCAAATATAATATCTTCTATTATAACTTCTTAAAAAAAAAAAAATAAACATTAAATAACAGAAGAATGTAACATTTTCCTTATGCAAAGTCATATCTGAGACTCATGCAAAAATAATTGTACAATTACATCTGTTTTAAAATGTAATTTGCTACATATTACGGTTCATTTGCGCATGGCCATAATATTTGGTCAAATTAAATTCATTAGACATACAATTCATTATTAATTCGAGCTAAATCATTTATTGTATTAAATGAATAGTTTAGTTCCAAAACAACAAACTCTGAAGCTCATTTCTGAAGCTTCTTTATTGCAATAGTCTACACACCATAGAAATTCAATGGATTTTACACAGCATACTACAATTGCCAGAGTGCATTTTAACTCCCAGGGTGCAATTATCCACCCAGGGCTACTGGCTGGCTATTGGCTACTGCTAGCAAGCCCAGACAAATGCAAAGTAATCTAAATATATTGCTGTCATAGCGAAGTTATGAGTGTATTTCATAAATAAAAAATCAAACAGGGAACATGAGTCCAGTCTTCAAAGCAATTTTCTCATGTGGAGTGGAGAGTCAACTTTCATTAACAACTGATAAAACAAAAGGGGGGGGTTGTGGTCCCTTCATGGAAAACCTGCATCTCTGATAATAAAATATTCACGAGCAGTCAAATGTATCACTGCAACCGATACTGTAAAAAGACCAAGAGACAAACACCCACGTACACTAACTACCCCACAGCAACAGATATACAGCCTCAGAGATCATACAAGCTGTTTTTACTGGTATGTTTAGTGACTGGGTTCCTGACTTTCTTGTGAGTCACTGTGCTCTCAAGATCAAAACCATATCAAAGCTTTCTAGTGAAATGTAATGAGAATTCAGAGGAACAGAACCAAGTCGCATCCTGACTAAGCTGCCAGCTTAATTCGGCAGTCTAATGACTGCACGACAAGGCACTAAGACTCAAACACACTCAAAAAGAAACACTGAATTAAATAAACTACTGTACAGTTTGTGTACTCAGGAGTGAATGACCTCTAAAATAATGATTTCTGTGGAGTTGGCACAATACCAAGACATTACTGGAACCATAGAAAAACAAATCAAAGTCTAGTTTACAGTGGCGGTAACAGCGTGATGTGTATGATGTGACTAGGAGTCAGAGGGAAGTGAAATGATCAAGGGAAGATGATAGGGGACAAGATGGGGAAGAGCAAGGAAAGGGGAGAAGAGTGAAGTTGAGAATAGAGATGAGGAGGGTGAGTCTTGTTGGTGTCAGGGAGAGAGACAGGTGGAGAGCGGGAGAGAGAGAGGTAAGAGGAGAGAGACAGGTGGAGAGCGGGAGAGAGAGAGGTAAGAGGAGAGAGACAGGTGGAGAGCGGGAGAGAGAGAGGTAAGAGGAGAGAGACAGGTGGAGAGCGGGAGAGAGAGAGGTAAGAGGAGAGAGAGGTGGAGAGCGGGAGAGAGAGAGGTAAGAGGAGAGAGAGGTGGAGAGCGGGAGAGAGAGAGGTAAGAGGAGAGAGAGGTGGAGAGCGGGAGAGAGAGAGGTAAGAGGAGAGAGAGGTGGAGAGCGGGAGAGAGAGAGGTAAGAGGAGAGAGAGGTGGAGAGCGGGAGAGAGAAGGTAAGAGGAGAGAGAGGTGGAGAGCGGGAGAGAGAGAGGTAAGAGGAGAGAGAGGTGGAGAGCGGGAGAGAGAGAGGTAAGAGGAGAGAGAGGTGGAGAGCGGGAGAGAGAGAGGTAAGAGGAGAGAGAGGTGGAGAGCGGGAGAGAGAGAGGTAAGAGGAGAGAGAGGTGGAGAGCGGGAGAGAGAGGTAAGAGGAGAGAGGTGGAGAGTGGGGGAAGAGATAGGGAGACAGTGTAACAAGTAGGGAGGAAGCCAGTATCAGTGTGGCTACAGCAGCCTTCTCTGGGGTGTTGGCAGTGGGCAGGATGAGACCAGAGACCCACAGCATGGCATGACTAATCCTTACAACACAGGCCTGTGTGTGTGTATGTGGTGTAAGAGCATGTAATGCAATGTATGACCTGTTGATTCATTCATGATGTTACAATAAAGCAGCAACACGTCCATAACACAATAAGCCCAGAAGAAAATGATACCCAGGTTACATTTCTCTGTGGTAATGATGACCGGAGAGCTGAAATGTGAGCCCAGCTACTCTGCTACAACGTTACAGAGAGGTGCTGAGCAGACAGCTCAAATCTACACTAAGATCTGATACCCACACGCACCACCATGACTCCTATTACAAGGAAACACCATTTATGACCAGCAGTCATAAAAACATTCCTCCTACACCACCACAACCTTTACACTGGTTAAAAGGCTTTTAAAGGGAGACTTCATTGTTTTCATTGTAAAAGGCTTATCTGATCTAAGCGTTAACCTTTTGAAAACACACCAAGTGGTCGCTCCACCTCCGACAGTCAGAGTGTGTGTGTCTACCTGGCTGGCCAGTGTAAAGTGAGAGACTGGGTCATGCAGGGGATGGCTGACAGGCAGGGTTTCAAGCGGACCTGGTTGAGGGCAGCAGTTCCTGTCCCGGGTAGACGGTCCGTGACATTAGATCCAGCCACATGCACCAGCGACCTACAGGAGTTATTCAATCTGCTGAACGCCAGTCGACACCATTTCCCTGAGCGCTTGCACAACAGTGAACAATGAACCCAGTTCCAGCTGCCAGAAACAAAAAGACACCAACTTTCCCTTCCCACACACTGTATCCTTCACAACCAAATATTTATTGAGGAATATCCTTTTAAAAGTGTTTCAGTGTGATTGATAGTTTTTAATTTCAACAGCTCAGAGTATTAAAAACAAGCTTCAGCAGAATTCTCATGTCTCTGTAGCATGGGAACTTTTCTGATACTCTGACTGACAAACACATGGACAAAATTATGTGGACACCACTTCAAATTTGTTGGATTCGGTCATTTCCGCCACAACCTTTGCTGACAGGTGTATAAAATTATATATATATTTTTAATCGAGCACACATTCATGCAATCTCCATAGTGAAATATTGCAAGTAAAATTGCCGTACTGAATAGCTCAGTGACTGTCAAATTCTGCCCTGGTCAACTGTTACGTGCTGTTATTGTGAAGGGGAAATGTCTAGGAGCAATAATGGCTCAGCAGCAAAGTGGTAGGCCACACGAGTTCATAGAATGGGACCGCCGAGTGCTGAAGCACGTAAAAATAGTTTGTCCTTGGTCGCAACACTCAATACCGAGTTCCAAACTGCCTCTGGAAGCAACTTCAGCACAAGAACTGTTCATCGGGAGCGTCATGAATTGGGTTTCCATGGCCAAGTAGCCGCACACAAGCATAAGATTAGCATGTGCAATACCAAGCTTCGGCTGGAATGGTGTAAAGCTTGCAGCTACTGGACTCTGGAGCAGTGGAAACTAGTTCTCTGGAGTGATGAATCACGCTTCACCATCTGGCAGTGCGACGGACAAATCTGGATTTGGCAGATTCCAGGAGAACTCCACCTCCCCGAATGCATAGTGCCAACTGTACAGTTTGGTGGAGGAGGAATTATGGTCTAGGGCTGTTTTTCATGGTCCAGGCAAGGCCCCTTAGTTCCAGTCAAGGGAAATCTAAACGCTACAGCATACAATGACATTCTAATCGATTCTGTGCTTCCAACTTTGTGGCAACAGTTTGAAGGCCCTTTCCTGTTTCAGCATGACAATGCCCCCATGCACAAACCGTGGTCCATACAGAAATGGTTTGTCGAGATCGGTGTGGAAGAACTTCACTGGCCTGCACAGAGCCCTGACCTCAACTCCATCAAACACCTTTGGGACTAATTGGAACGTGACTGCGAGCCAGGCCTAAACTCCCAACATCAGTGCCTGACCTCACGAATGGTCTTGTGGCTGAATGGAAGCACGACCCGCAGCAACGTTCAAAAATCTAGTGGAAAGCATTCCCAGAAGAGCAGAAGCTGTTATAGCAGCAAAAGTGGGAACAACTCCATATTAATGCCCATGATTTTTTTTTATATGTTCGACCAGCGGGTGTCCACATACTTTTGGCCATGTAGTGTATCTACTAAGAGGTTTGGGTGATTCATCTCAGCTTCTTTGTAACCTTGACTCCATCTAATGTATTTGTAGGTCTACTACTACCGTCTAATGGGGCAAAAAAGTATTTAGTCAGCCACCAATTGTGCAAGCTTGTAATTTTCATCATAGGTACACTTCAACTATGACAGACAAAATGAGAAGAAATAAAATCCAGAAAATCACATTATGGAGGAAAATAAGTATTTGGTCACCTACAAACAAGCAAGATTTCTGGCTCTCACAGACCCGTAACTTCTTTAAGAGGCTCCTCTGTCCTCCACTTGTTACCTGTATTAATGGCACCTGTTTGAACTTGTTATCAGTATAAAAGACCTGTCCACAACCTCAAACAGTCACACTCCAAACTCCACTATGGCCAAGACCAAAGTGCTGTCAAAGGACACCAGAAACAAAATTGTAGACCTGCACCAGGCTGGAAAGACTGAATCTGCAATAGGTAAGCAGCTTGGTTTGAAGAAATCAACTGTGGGAGCAATTATTAGGAAATGGAAGACATACAAGACCACTGATAATCTCCCTCGATCTGAGCACCACGCAAGATCTCACCCCGTGGGGTCAAAATGATCACAAGAACAGTGAGCAAAAATCCCAGTACCACACGGGGAGACCTAGTGAAGGACCTGCAGAGAGCTGGGACCAAAGTAACAAAGCCTACTATCAGCAAGGACATTGAAGATGAAACGTGGCTGGGTCTTTCAGCATGACAATGATCCCAAACACACCGCCCGGGCAATGAAGGCGTGGCTTCGTAAGAAGCATTTCAAGGTCCTGGAGTGGCCTAGCCAGTCTCCAGATCTCAACCCCATAGAAAATCTTTGGGAGGGAATTGAAAGTCCGTGTTGCCCAGCAACAGCCCAAAAACATCACTGCTCTAGAGGATATCTGCATGGAGGAATGGGCCAAAATACCAGCAACAGTGTGTGAAAACCTTGTGAAGACTTACAGAAAACGTTTGACCTCTGTCATTGCCAACAAAGGGTATATAACAAAGTATTGAGATAAACTTTTGTTATTGACCAAATACTTATTTTCCAACATAATTTGCAAATAAATTCATAACAAATCCTACAATGTGATTTTCTGGATTCTTTTTTCATTTTGTCTGTCATAGTTGAAGTGTACCTATGATGAAAATTACAGGCCTCATCTTTTTAAGTGGGAGAACTTGCACAATTGGCGGCTGACTAAATACTTTTTTGCCCCACTGTACATGTTATGTTATGTTATGATAATTGGGGGGCGGGGGGTCCTCGTCAGTTAGCTTTTCTGCATATACATTTTTTTAATACAGATCCTATTTCGATGCACAAAATTATTAAAACGAGGTCCGGTGGGATTTCTTCCTCTTTTCCAAAAATATTTGCGTCACAAATCCTGCTGCTGCGGTCATTTGATTGCAGTGGCATATGTTCTTCAAAGAGAGGACACCATAATGACAGACATAATGTACCATTAGCCACTGAAAACAGATTAAATCCTGACAGGAGCATTTGATTCTTATTAAAGAGATGGAGTCGAGACAGGCTATTTCAGGAAACCTTCTGAATGTGCAGACACCGAGTATACCAAACATTAGGTACACCTTCCTAATATTGAGTGGCACCCCTCCCCTTTTGCCCTCGTAACAGCCTCAGTTTGTCGGGGAATGGACATTACCAGGTGTCGAAAGCGTTCCACGGGGATGCTGGCCCATGTTGACTCCAATGCTTCCCACAGTTACGTAAAGTTGGCTTGAAGCCCTTTGGGTGGTGGACCATTCTTGATACACACAGGAAACTGTTCAGCAGCATACCACCCTGCATCCCTCTGCTGGCTTGCCTCTGAAGCTAAGCAGGGTGGTCAGAAGAGCAGATGCTGGAGGCCCAGTAGGGGGCACTCTTTCCTCAGGCCTAAAATAATTACCCCAATGCCCCAGGGCAGTGATTGGAAACATTGCCCTGTGTAGGATGCCATCTTTCGACTGGGACGTTAAATGGGTGGCCTGACTGTGGTCAATAAAGAGCCCATGGCACGTAAGAGTATGGGTGTTAACCCCGGTGTCCTGGCTAAATTCCCAATCTGGCCCTCATACCATCCCCAGCTTCCAATTGGCTCATTCATCCCCTCTCCTCTGTAACTATTCCCAACTTACCCAGCAGTTTTGGTTTATTTCATACCATCATTTACATGCTCCATGTGAGCATGTGTCTGGTTTCTCTGTCTCGTTAATGTTGACGGAGCACGTGCGCCTGAGCATGCAAGTGCTTCTCGCAAATGTCAAAATGTAGGAAAGTGCCCATTTAGGGATGTCTGATTGTCTAAACTCACCACCACTAATAAGCTGGCCTTCTCAGCCATTTTGTCTTCACTTCAAAGTAAATCAACAGTCACCCCCCAATTATTTTTACATCCAGATTATTATATTTCCTAACAGTATTTAAAAAAATATTCCAACATACTTCCCCTCAATAATTAGCATCGTTGATAAATAGGCTATGGACATGTTGCATGTATTTGTTTCGATTTTAATTGTCATAAATTTCACCTTCATACTACAGCATAGCTGTTGCCTTCATACTTTCCTTGTCAATCTATTCCCTTATAGCCTATCCGGAAAGCCTAAGGCAGGCCTAGGTTTTTTCACTCGTTTTAAGGAAATTAGAAATATTTGCTTGTGTCTGACATATGCTGGTGGCTTTGATGGACGCAGGTTCTTCTCAGGGGAAGTTTGGAAAAGCTTACAATTTATCCTACCATTTTTACCGATCTGCGTGACAATTATGATTATTTATTGTGTGCATTATTGTGTCATTTCAAATAACGTTTGTATTTCTCAAAAATCATTGTCATGTGGTTAATCATAAAAATCTAAAAGTTCAAATTCAACTCAGGTGGGAGCACCAGCCTCTGCCATTTGGACCCACTGATAGACTGTGGTCCATTGGAGGCTAAAGAAATGAACACAAGGAAGTCAGAGATAACATATAGGCCAGTGCAGCAGTAGACCTATAACTGCCATCGTCAACCCTAAAGCAGGCAAATAAAAACAGAAAATATCATGTTGAAAATTCTGGTTCATCTCTCTATTTCACCTCCCTGCCTCACTTTGACTTGAGCTATTGCTAGTGAAGTGCAACATTGTATAACATCATCAACTGGGTCCAGCCAGAAGCTGGTGCTAGGAAACTTGAAACATTGTATACAACTAGCTATTTCTTGGCCTTCAGAGTTTCCCGCACCAGTGAGCTCGGGACAGATGGCTGTTTTTTTTCATGACGTTTCCACTGGATATATGGAATCATCAGATCATGATATTTAGCTTTCACAAGGAGGCTTGGTGATTAGAGGCCCGGGAGTGTTGGAAAGATCTTTCAAATACTAAGGAAGTATCTTTTGCAGTAGATGTGAAAAAACAGACATTAACATTCTGTGAGGTGAAGAAAAAATGACTGGGAAGCTCAGCTTATTAATGGTGGAGGAGGTAAGTTATGAAAGAAATCAGACATTGTCAATTGGGCACTTTCCTACATTTTGCACACAGCAAGCGTGAGAACTGTAAATAACACATGCATTAACAGAAATTAATGTAACCAAATGACAGGGATTAACATTAAATTGCCTGATTTTCAAAAGCTAGGCTACCTCATGGGCAATCGCAAAAATGTATTACAGGCCGGCACTGTATAGCGTAGGCTACTATTTTACTTGGCACGGCTAGTAGGGCTGCAATTTTTCTTCATCTCGCCTAGGGCGACATATCGGCCAGGACCGGGCCTGATCAGCATTGATTAGTCTATAAATTTAGAAACAATTCAGTATCAAATTATACCATGCCAAGTTGGAGAGGATTGGAGCATTATCCATGACATAACATAAGTACATTATAGGCCACAGAGCCAGAACAACCTTGTTGACTGCTGTTGAAAAATTATTTTTATTTTATTTTTTAAGACTGATTTATTTCTTTGCTGGGAGGCAATGAAAGCTTGCATTTATAAAATAATGTCCACATATAATATTTTTTTTTACCAAAGTGCCATAGCCTATAGCATTCTACACACCCACGCATCTAGGAGAGGAGATGTAGAAAGTTGAATAGACAGACTAAGTTGGAAAAACAATTGATTAAATCATTAGCAAACACTCCTGCTATTAGGACAACTTTATCTACATAAAAATAAAGTTAAGAAAAATAATACAAATCCCAAAATGGATGTAGGCCTATTGTCAGTGTATATTTGTGTCCCCTCAGTACATCTGGCTCTGGTTACAGCCCTTGTGACCTGCGAGTGGTTCACCTCAGTCCTTCTGCCCTGACCCATCCCTGTCCTGCGGGAGAGCAGGGGATTAATAGAGACTGGAGTTCCCATGGCCCCTCTCTGGTCCCTGGCTCCCTCTCTGGTCCCTGGCTCCCATGGCCCCTCTCTGGTCCCTGGCTCCCATGGCCCCTCTCTGGTCCCTGGCTCCCATGGCCCCTCTCTGGTCCCTGGCTCCCATGGCCCCTCTCTGGTCCCTGGCTCCCATGGCCCCTCTCTGGTCCCTGGCTCCCATGGCCCCTCTCTGGTCCCTGGCTCCCATGGCCCCTCTGGTCCCTGGCTCCCATGGCCCCTCTCTGGTCCCTGGCTCCCATGGCCCCTCTCTGGTCCCTGGCTCCCATGGCCCCTCTCTGGTCCCTGGCTCCCATGGCCCCTCTCTGGTCCCTGGCTCCCATGGCCCCTCTCTGGTCCCTGGCTCCCTCTCTGGCCCTGGCTGCCATGGCCCCTCTCTGGTCTCTGGTCCCTGGCTCCCATGGCCCCTCTCTGGTCCCTGGCTCCCTCTCTGGTCCCTGGCTCCCATGGCCCCTCTCTGGTCCCTGGCAATCTGGGTGTCCACTCCTGATGTAGGCTCCAGATGGCTGCCTGCTGACAGCCTGGCTTTCAGGAGAAAATGTTTCTGTTTGGGAGTCGGGGTGCGGCCATCCCAGCCCGGCTCTGTCCAGAGGTTTACATCATACTCAGGTCATGTCTCTTTAAGCAGCGCCAAACAAAAGCTGCTTTTGCAATGCAAAACGTTTCCACCCCAACTACTGACTGTTCTCACGGGCCAAGTTGAGGGTAGTTCTGCAGATGATGAAAGGTAATTTACCTCTTAAATAATGCTCTGCCTTCAGGCTCATCACCAAAAAGGTTACGAAAAGTTATACGTGTTCCAAAACCATCAAAATGTCTCATGCCTCAACTCAAACTCTGGACCAAAACAGAGTTGATCACACCATTCGCAAGATGCCAGAGACACTGATTAATATCTTTACAGTGTCATGGATGTCAGGGGGCGCAGCACTCATCTATAGGGAGCAACAAAGGCCACAGACAATGCAGAGGTCATCTGTTAACCACCAAAGAAGTGGGAGGACTAAGTCTCATTTCGACACTACGAGACCATCCATCTCAAAAGGGCCAACTCCCATGGTTAGGGCTAAGAGCCACGGTCGCGGTGATATCATTACAGCACTTCAAAGCTACGGAGTCTAAGAGGCATCCTGCTCTGGCTGTATAGAAGCAGCACGCTCCCTTAGACACGTCAGCTCTCATTGGCTAAAGTAGGCCACAGCCGAGTCCACAGCACAGTCACAGGCCTGTTAAAGATTGACACAGCGATTGCACAAGTATGCCATGTTACAAAACACTGCAAAGCCATAATGCAATATTTACCACAGCAGATCTATAGCCAAAGTGTTTCCAATACAGTCTCTCCAACCAAGGGAGTGGTAACTCGTAAGCCAACAAAGTCACCTTACCACACTGGGCGCTAACAGTTTCTCCAAGAAACCATATCATGAGAGTCCTTGTGTTCAGGCTGTGAGAGGAAAGGGGGAGTAGGGGTTGAAGAGGAGTTTGTGTTTGAGAGAGGTTGTATGAAGAGGGGTGAGGGAGCATGATAGCGGTGAGTTCGGTTATGTTTAGGACCTGAACTGGTGCTGTGCACAGGAGAAAGCACCTTTGTGTGGTCGAGCTGAATTCTGCCTAGTGGTGCCTCAAAGACCATCAGCATGCCATTTTCTCCCTGTCACCCTCACCCAATAACTTCCTCATTCTCCAGCAAATCACTTCAAACCCCTGTTGACTCCCAGTCAATAACCTAGGCTCCCCAGGGACCAATTATGGGCTGTGTGAGTCCAGCATCTCCTATTCGAGCCTGAGGTTCTGTTCCACATTAACTATAGCTAGATTTTAGGGGGCTAGAGAAAGCATCAAGAGTAAAACAAAAAGGGTCACAGATGATTTATGGCTGGTGGAGTGGCTCAGGTCCAGCAGCTAGTAGAGAGACTTGAAGAGTTGGAAACACACAGTTCCCATGAACACTGGATTATATTTCAAGATTCCCCTCTGTCCGATTTGAGACATGGCAAAGCTATTTAAAACCAACTTCAGTGAACATAGTGTGTGTGGCTGCTTACATAGTGTTTTTCTGCAGCGGCAAGCATTCATCTGTCCTCAGTGGCACCAGGCCTGGTGATTTACAGTCGGTGCAGGGAGTTCTGGCACTGCACTACAATATGCCCATGGACATTTGGAACCGCTGCAATGCGCACTTACAATCCCCAAGTCCTCAATGCCAGAGATCAACTGCTAAGAGATGAGCATCCGGATGTGTTTACTTTGCATGAAAAGTATTTTGTCGTGTCGCACAACCACAAGATGAAAACAAATGTAAAAGCACTGGGAAGGAGACAGAGCAGAGAGACTTCTGACTACAGAACAGAGAAGTCTAGAGCGAAAACTATACAGATGGGAAATCTAACAGATAAACACTCCGGATGCCTGTTGTGCACAGATAGGCCTCCAGTCTTGCTACATGCTGTGTATAGGCCTTAGCTTTCCATAGTTAGCCATGCCTTTAGGAAATTGATGTCAATCTTTCCCAAGGCAATTACACAATAACAGAATTACGCTTTGACTCAGATTTTTCACTTTTAAATGTATGCCAAAGAAAAAAAACATATATTCAAAGTTTAACTAACCATACAACTCTAAGCACAAGAACTACTTTGAACAATTTACACAGAAATGTTCACAAAAACACATTTTCTGGAATAACTGTGGTAAAAGAATTATAGAAAAATAAAATTTTCCAAAAACTTAAATATATCCACCTGCTACGAATTAAGATTAAGTCTGCAGAAATAATGGGTTGTCAACTAAGACATGACACCTTGTAACCAAAATGTTATATCATTGGTCCCTGAGCTGTACTATACAGAAATTCATAATTATGGATATGAATATCATTACCTTCATAGTGAAGTAGCCTGAATTGGTACACAAAGGTAGAAATTTGGGAGAAATATTTCAAATATGTAGAAATATTTGGGTATTATTCTACACTGGCTATTATCGTAATGAGCTCTGCCCCCAAAACAAGACCACATTTGGTTGGTCCGGACCAGACCAAATCTGAACCAATCATGTACATCTGTTTTTCACAAGTTTGGACATCACAGTAGACATGTTCACAGTAGACACGCCGAGGAACGTGCCCATTAACTGGAGTGAGAGAAGAGGGAGGGCAGCAGAGAGAGAGAAAGAAAGTGAAAGAGGGGTTGTCCAGGCTTTTTTTACAGTCTTGCTTTGACCACCAGACAACAGAAAGAGGAAGAAAAAAAAGTTGAGCTGAACATAACAGTACACCAGTGGAAGGGAGGACAGTAGCAGGTCACCCAACTGTGGTTTGTGACTACCATCATCTCCCATTGTAGCCAATTCAATTGCAGTAATTCTGTTACTAATAAGCCTTTGCTTATTCCTAATTTGTAGGATGGAAAATGGTTGAAAAATGTATGCCTTAATTTCTCAAAAAGGATAGACTCGAAGCCTTCATTTGACATGAGCCTATGAACTTCACATGTTGATGCTCATGGGTCCTTTTAGATGGAAATGCCCCCCAGTAACACTAATCAAGCCCAGTCATGGTGCAGGTCTGTAGCAGTACTGATTAGAATCAGCCTGTCTCATGATGGCAGAGATAGACCATCCTTCCCCATTAGATGATGTATGGGTTTAATGCTAGGCCTTGTGGTTCCACTTAGTACAGAAGGGATAGAGTACTCTTAACACAACACAGGCACAGAGTTGGAGGTTCAACTAGTGAAATGAACTGGAGGCTCCTGTTCTTATTATCATGAAAATATTTGACCTTCTCTGATCAGGGTAGCCCACCTTGCACTTCCTCATCGTGGATTCTACTTTGATCTGTGTGTGCAGGAAACAATGAGACATTTATTTATTAATCAGGTTCCTTCCCACATCTGTCTATAAATAATCAAAATAAGTTGTCAAAAGAAAATGGGACAGGAAAGGCAGATTTTGTTAAAGATCTGTACACCAGTAGCAAGACATTTGCAACACTTCTCGAAAAGGAAAACAGCAGAAACCTGTTCTAAATGCCTAGGAACTAGAAATAGATGGAGAAAAGAGTGACATCCATCATGCAAACACTGCTTTTCAAACAGCTCTCAACTTCATATACAAGTGTGTTTAACTTCTGGTATTCGACTTACCCCAAAGCCAATGACGGTGCCAAAAGGTCACCCATGTTATAAAAGCCAGGGTGAATCACAGCAATTGACTGTGGATAGGAAAATCAGGAGTAGGTAGAAAGAGGACCAGAGAGATGAGACCATTAAGCCAGACAGGGGCAGTAAACCACATGAGACGAGGTGAGCCCCAGAAGTAGCAGACTATTCAAGCAGAGGGACAGGTTTAACACCAGGACACCGAGCCTCAACATCGCAGGCTTTATGAGCTTCAGCCACGACGGGAGTGGGAGGCGTCTCGGCCACGACGGGAGTGGGAGGCGTCTCGGCCACGACGGGAGTGGGAGGCGTCTCGGCCACGACGGGAGTGGGAGGCGTCTCGGCCACGACGGGAGTGGGAGACGTCTCGGCCACGACGGGAGTGGGAGACGTCTCAGGCAGACCAGACACAGAGCTTAGGCAAAACACCCAAGGCTGAGAAACAAACTACTGCAGTACACCTCCATTCTCGGAGAGCTCTAGCACACAACGAAAAAAATATATATATTCTCGGGCCATTTGGCCATCTATTTAATCCACTTTTAACAGTGAAATTAGAAAAAGGTGCTTGTGTTTTTAACAGAGACATCAGAGGCTCATTACTGTAAAAAGCAGCCAGGGGCCAGAGCTGCGGGGTCCCAGGGGTGGAGGGGAACTCTACAGGGACAATCAAGGGGTCGTAAAACCCCCTCAGCTGCAGCCTGTGATCCCCCTGCCCTCCCTCCCTCCACTTCAATACAACACCTGCACACACCAGCCCCACACCACAGCTGGGGCATGCCATTCCTCACCAGATCTTGCTCACGCAACCCTCATTTCCTTCACCATCAGTCCAGGGAAGGCAGAATAACTGCTTTGATTAGAGATCTACTACAATGTATTTTGCACAATGACTGGTGATGGATGCCTCACTGCATCAGGAAGATCATTAAGCATGACTATTTCAATAGAGAATCTCTGCATGATGATATTATCATATTTCTGCATGATTGTTTTACCTCCTTTAATGTTAATGCATATTAACGCAGGTGTGATTGAAAGATACTGCACAAACTATGTACTGTTGGCTGAAGATGTGACTGTTCCATGTAGAAAGGTGTAGTCATAGTTCTGTATGGCCTCTGTCCACAGCCTTCTATACAGATAGATAAAGCAGATGAACACATACTAACACTGATCCACATGGTAATGAGATGAGGAGTGTGGAAGGCCTTCAAAATACAAAGGGATGGAGCCCCCCAGCCGTACCCCCCACACACACCACCCAGGGTGAGTTCAGCACCCTCCCTCCAACTCCCCCAGCACCTCCTCGTAAATGTAAATCGCTGCTCCCCTCATTACCATACTCCAATCATCTCACACTTCATTCAGCCGAGCAGGCCGTACAGAGCACCTCGCTCCCTCACTTTTAGTGCCCAGTTGGTCCCCTCTCCTTTGCCTAATGGTCTATTTTAATGAGTAGGGGGCAGCACACGTTGCATCAACAGCCCATCAAGTCATCAACCTTGCCTGATGCCGTTTGTGGCCTTGCCTTGTCCACAAAACAAACACCGCTGTAGTCAGTGCTGCTCTAGGTGTGATGTTCAATCTTCCGGGGACACATTGGCTGGGAATTTCTACGTTTGCAGGTTTCATGCCACGTTACCCTGTGAATGGCCTTTTCCTCCCGGCAGGTTTATGGTTTGGGTCTGAGAGAGTTAAGGTCACACAGTGCGTCACCAAGCTGATAAGAGACAGAGGATGAGGCATGTAGAAACTACTAGTGAGGTGGCTGATCTGGGTGTCAAGATAATGTGTTTACAACAGCCTATGCAGATGTCAAAACACTGGTTTTCCTGTAGCCACGTTGGAGGTGGTAGCGTTATAATATCACACACACAGTGACTGAGTACTTACTAGCAGTGTGAAAGCTAACAGCATGACAGGGTCAACTCTGTCCTCTAACTGGAGCACACTGCAATTGAGTAAACATGAAAGGCCAAATATATACCATTAGAGGGGGTACAAATACCAAGAAAAAAAAAGGTGCCACACTAGTATTGAGGGAGTTGGCTGCCTTATTCCTCAAGAAGAGTCCCGAGGGCAATGGAAGAGTAATCTAAATGTCTGAGAAGACTCAAATACCACACTGCTGCGGAGAGAAAAATGTAACTACATTTTAGACTCCATTTCCAGAATCTGAAAACTCTAAAGTGGAGGACAAGAGCTTATAAAAGATGAAGTGTTGTGATTACAGCATGTCCCTTCCCGCTGTAGATCTGGGGCTGGGCCAGGTATAACCATGTAGAGAAAATAGTGTTGTTTTGTAGAGCAAAAGCTCAGAGTAAAGCACATTAGCTGAGTAGAGTTACTGATCTGACCAATGAGGCTTGGCTAAACTTGGCTCTGGTCAACCGAGTGAGGCCCAAAACTTCTTTCACCATTTAGGCTCAAAACAGCTTTTTAAGTCTCCAACAAGTTCAGATCCCTTTATGGTGATGGGACAAATCTACTCAGCAGTCATACAGACAGAGACGCCCACACACAGCTCACAGTATGCTGAAAACAGTCTGAGTAAGTGTCTCTAATGGTCATGTCTGGATTCCTTATTCCCTTATGGCCAACACATAGTTAATGGCTTACTAGTAATCACAGTAAAAACAAAGCCATTGGACATTTCACAGTGAGATTACTGATTAGTCTGCACTCTGCGTCTCGCAGCATAAACAACATTCCTGATGATTGGTAAGAAATACAGTCAGAATACAGGCCCCTAATCAGAAATGGATGCCCTGTGAATAGAAGTGGGGTCTAGTCTTGAAAATGTAGAGGCCTAACATCTGTCAACAAAGAAAAGAGACACACAGGACAAGCCTGCCCCAGGGCAGGAAGCCTGGCTTCATGTCCGACCAAGCTCTTCAATTACTGTCAATATCACACAGGGAAAAGAGGGGTCAGTTGGTGTGGAAGAAGGAGCTACAATCTCTTACCGGGCCCTCCAGATACCCACTACTGTCCCTGGTTGGCTGACTGCAACAGAGGTAACCTAACTACCACATGTGAGGGCCGGTCACCAGTCACACCAGCAGGGCAGGCTGATTAAACTCTCCTTAGATTCCGTCAGAAGGAAGAATTACTGGGTCCCCCTTTCCATTTGGACCAATCAGTCACCCACACATCAGCCGACAAGCCCACACCACTACCAATTACTGACATCATACATCCACTAAACACTACCTAGGAGTCAGTGGGAGGGAAGGTCGTCTGACCTTCCCATAGCCCAGAATAGAATCTGTTCATGGATGCAATGTAAACAAATTATAAAGAAATCAACTAAAAAAGATCATATTTTCTTGCAACCATTTTGTGTTTGTTTGCTAGCTAGTGATTTCACAATCCTCCCCAGTTATTTTCCCAACATATTTTCCCCAAAGGGATTAAGCAATCTTATTTCATCTCTCTCGCTAACAAGTTTTCAGAAACCATTGATTGATTTTTTTTTCAATTGCAACCTTTATTGAGTCAGTCTGAGCTCTAAAGAGGTCTAAGCTGATGTTTACTATGTGGTTCAGATCATTATTTGATAAATCAACATCATTGCCCATGGCATTAGTATAAAACAGACCTTTAAGCAAAAAGCCTTTTAAAGGAAATTGACTCACAGACACTACATTTCCACAGTATGCAGCATACAACCAATCTGGATGTAAACTATTACAGAGAGTCATGTCAGAACGATAAAACCCCGACTAAAAGGTATCACCTTATAATGTCACCGAAATAATTATCTTACACACAGATCTATCCCATAACCAGGTGCATAATGAATGATCTCTAACTGGAAGACATGAGATCTAGTTGCCTAGCAGGATACAGGCTAACCAGGAAGGAAACTATTAAAGCTAAATGTGAAATGGATGAAAAAAGACAGAGGCAAAAAAAACTAAGTACTTCTACTCATCATGCCCCCATTGAAGTCTTGGAGCAACCAGAGAATATAGTGGCTCACTTCGAAACAGGAAATGTTTACATTTACTTTACACCCGCCCACTGGGGCCTCAACAACAAACTATCCCAAGTAGAGCTTAATTATTCATAGATTGTCCTCAAAACGGAAGGAAGGAGAGGAACAGTGAAAACCTAAACCCTGGTGGTGCTGCTCATAGGATCGGAGTCCCATTCCTGTCACTGCCTGTTAGTCTTCCCTCAGCCGCACCGTGCAGTTCATAGTTCAAAGTCCCATCTCACCCACGCTATGATTGGGCGTTCCAGTCAGGAAGCTCCTGTCGGATCATCTGTTCCTGACACAAACACACAGCTCTGCTTTGCAAACAATGCCACAAAGCGCATTGAGGAGACGAGAGGGAAGAGTCTGATGGCTAGTTCAAAGAGTTCTGTTAACACCACATTAAATGTACCATGACTTGCCTCTCATCTGCCACAAAGGAAGACCACCACAGAAATAAGTTTGTGGGATGTTTCATTGAAAAGAAACAGAAAAGTATGGAAGACTGTGGTAGTGTTGAGAATGGTAACATGTCAGAGAGACGAGGGAGGTCATTTTCTGATGAACTCTTTAACCACAAACAAAACAGCAGGCTGAGCATATGGCGAACTTTGAAGGCCTCCTCCCCTTAAGCAATGAGATTAAAAGCTGTATGAAAAGCAGAGAGATGAGTGAAGCTTTCAGGACGATACAGAGATCTCTACAGACACACACAGGTGTGTGATTCAACCATTTCGCTACACTCACAATAACATCTGCTAAAAACGTGTATGTGACCAATACAATGTGACTTGATTCGTATGGAGGTTGTGGTCAGCCACTCTCAGTAAGAGAGTAACAGAAAATACATCTTACCCAGAAAGGTAATACTGTAGTCATTCAGGTAACTGTGTTTAGTCTGTTTGGGTGAGTCATTTCTCTGGAATGGATGAACTGAAACTAAACAGTCAGAGGGGTTTCTATAAGGACCACTGCCTCAGGTACACTAATATTTAGCCTAAATCTCCAGAAGAAGCACTGCATTGTGCAAGTTATATGGGACATAAATGCCATACAACATTCTCAATATTACTCCTATACATAATATGTTTTTAAAGATACAGTTGAAGTTGGAAGTTTACATACACTTAGGAAGTTTACATACACTTAGGTTGGAGTCATTACCTGACTCAGTTCCACCAGCTCTGTCAAGAGGAATGGGCCAAAAGTCACCCAACTTATTGTGGGAAGCTCGTGGAAGTCTCCCTGAAACGTTTGACCCAACCATTTAAAGGCAATGCTACCAAATACTAATTGAGTGCATGTAAACTTCTGACCCACTGGGAATGTGATGAAAGAAATAAAAGCTGAAATAAATCACTAATATTATTCTGACATTTCACATTCTTAAAATAAAGTGGTGATCCTAACTGACTTAAGACAGGGAATTTTTAATAGGATTAAAATGTCAGGAATTGTGAAAAACTGAGTTTAACTGCATTTGGCTAAGGTGTATGTAAACTTCCGACTTCAACTGTAAGTATTTTTTCTGCTCTAGTAAAGTGATATAATTCAATTGGTTCCGAGTGCCTCGGAGGCTTGGCAACTTCCAAGTGTAATAAATATTTAAGCCAATTTGGGGTCAAGTATTTTGGCACTAACAGGCAATGTGAGAAAAGTGGTCTAGAGCAGCACTTTCTGCAGTAGATGTTCCCTAATTATTCACTTCGACAAAAAACCCACAAAGACACAAACAAAAGAGGGTAAAAAAAATCCCCAACAACTCACATTGCCATGGTTGACGAAGCCATGTTTACTGGCAATGCGGTCAGCCTCGTCTGGTCCTCCATCGATGTGGACGGCCCATGTGTTGGTGTAAACCCTCTGACCAAGGGCCATGCCCAGCCCAGACACCAGCAGGACCAGCAATGGTCCCAGCAGCAGCCGTTCAGCCAGCCGTGACCAAAGGCCCATGGAGGAGGATGGAAGGCCCAGAGCCATAGGGTCCTACAACAGCGAAGTCCCAGAGCTCAGCGTCTTTATGATAGGCCAGGGGACATACAGGGGCGCAGAGAGATGACACAGGACAGTCACTGCACCGGGATCACCTAAGAAGAAAGAGAGTGTTACAACATGTAGCAGAGCTCAGCACAATGAGAAAGACAACTCCTACAACGTCTATTCAGAGCTTTGTAATAGTGAGCTGAAGCAGCATGTATTGTCAGAAGGAAGACAATCCTGCCAAGTTTTGCTGACTTGTTACATCGCAACCATGACAACAGCATTACAAAAAGGAAAGCAGAGTGACGTGAAGATGTCAACATTCACAATGGAACAATACCAGATTAACAACAGACTTGAGTTAAAGGAGTCCAAGGTCCTTTCTTCTCCCTTTCAGGGAAGCTATGACAATTAAACGCGTATTGTATTTGGAATTACAAAAGGCACTTTGAAAGAAAATAATCATTAGTTGAAGGAAACAGAGTCCATTCCAATTTCTATAGCATGAAAATGTTGATTGCAAATAAAGACTGTGTGTGGGGGATGGGGGCAGACTTTTCAACAGCCTGTTCACCTGACAAACTAAAAACAAATCCATGACAATTGAAATATTCTTTTCCTCCTAACTTTGCTTTTCTCAGCACTGGAGGTGGTGGAGGAGTGGTTGTCTCTTACCATGCATTATGCAAAGCTTATGGATCACACATGTACTATTGTACTTCCCCTCTCACTCTCCTTCTGTAAGCCAAGATAGAAGACCTTCACCCAGCAATGACCAAAGGTCACCCAGCAATGACTAGTCTAGGTCTTCATTCATGAGAAAACTTTTCCAAGTAAAATGGCATTGTGAACTGGAATCATGAAAACACTGTCCAACCCCATAGAGATCCCTAACCACTAGTTTTAGAGGTGTTCAGAGTGAAACCGATTAATAAATATAGCCCAGCTGACTTCAGAGAATGTGGTTGAGGCTGCTTTGAGGGTTACGTGCTTCCATTACTTCTCCAAAAAGCTACAAGGAACACTGGCCCTACCTGTTCCTCAACCTTCCAAGAAGACTTTTCATCGAACATAACATTTCATTTCCAGCTCGATCTTTCAAAAGGAAATCGGATGATGATGAGTCACGGAGAGAGTCTGAGAGAGGGAGAGTGATGGGGAGATTTCAGCTAGTCTTCCCTGTGAGGATGAGTGTTAGCCATTGGCAGTCAGTCAGTCAGTTATGAGACCTCAGCTGGGATGGGGCTCTGGCTGAGGAACCTTGGACGCTCGTAGGCTCAAGCTCCACACAGGAAATTTGAAAGAAGAAAACATGAAAAAACATTCAAGGCTCGGCTCCCCTTTGAAGCGCTTTCGGCAATTGAAACCCAATAAATGCAAATTACAAAGCGTCTGGAAAAAAGACAATGTCTTCAAATGCAGAAACAATGCAGAGAGATAGTGTTGCTTGGCAAGAATATGCTAAATGAGAAGCTGGGTGAAAATTCCTGGAGGATTAAACCCATTAAAGCTTAAAATAGCAGGCAGAGGTAGAAAGAAGCATGGCACAGTTAAAATCTCTTCAATACTGATCTAGCTATAGACCTACTGGCCGTTAGTTACAAATAACTCTTCTCCAAATAAAACTACTTCTGACTGCGCCTTTCAGACAATTTATAGGGATGAGGAAAAATCCCTACTGACTCATACACTTACTCATAACTAAATGTTTAAGTTTGTACTGTAGCATCCTAACTCCATCACAAATATCATTACATAAAATAAACCAAAGCTTCTTCGTGCCCAAAGATTTATGATCCACTTAGAGAATTCTTTGCAATGCTAAAGACCCAATGCAGAGGTCTAGATTAAGCATTGGTTTAAAACCTGCTAAACCACATGGTCAGGGTGACCATTAGCTTCTGGCAAAACAACTTGTTTATCAAGCTCAGAGACCAAAACATTCCAATCTAAAAGGCTACAAACAAGACTAAATGCTTATCTGAATGAACATTTGATGCGTTCCAGGTTATTTCATTCAATGAAAACATTTCAAAGAACTAGTTGAAATACTACTAGTCCCTAAGGTGTGTGAAATCCATTGACAGAGTGACCATCAAATCCCTGTCCAGTGCTCCAGGCAGCGTGTTCTGTTACAGCTGTTCCAATAGACGCGACAAAACATACCCACCTAACAAGCAGCAACATTTCCACTTTATGTAATGCCTTGTTCTGCTGTTGTACTGGCCAGAAACATCATTGTATTTTATTTTAGAGGGGGTGATGAATCTTTTCATCACTGAACATTTAAAAAACAGCTCTACAAAGAGTACCAGTATGAAAATAGTCAGGTGGGTCAGCTTCAGCTTCCAGAAACGATGTATTATTCTGACAGAACACTTGGCCAATGCCATTTTAACTAGAAATGACAGAAAGAACCACACTGTTACAATAGCAGGAATATGCCCAGATTGACAGCTCAAGAAACAAGGAACAAGAAACTGACATTCCAATGATTCCACAGTGATGATTGACATTTCTAGCTTCAGAGAAAAAGTTCAGAGAAAAAAATACCTGGCAAAAAAATGTTTTAAAGCCTTAGCTCAGAAATGAGAAACATTTAAACCACATGAAAGCCATTATATCACGCTCAGACACACTATTTGGCCCATTGTTCCCTAAACCTCAGTGCATGTGGAACCCTGCAGGGCAAAAGAGCTGCGCTGCTACCACAACTATGAGAGGAGAGGAGTTTGCTCTGCCAACTGTAGCCAATGGTATCAGAGCAGCAAACACAAAGTTAGACAGTGTGTACAGTCAGACCGTTCCTCTGAGATGACCACGAATCAGTCTGATTCTCTCTGGTTCATTTATTTATTTGGGCACACCAAAGCTTTTGTGCCCAAAGATTTAGGATACACTTAGATAATTATTTGCAATGCTAAAGACAGAGCAGAGGTCCAGATTAAGCATTGGCTTAAAACCTGCTGAACCGCATGCTCAGAGTGATAATTAGCTTCTGGCAAAACAACTTGTTTGTCGAGCTCAGAGACCAAAACATTCCAGTTTAAGAGGCTACAAAAAAGACACAATACTTAAGAATAATGTCATAAGGTGTATGCACCAATTTGTAAGTCGCTCTGGATAAGAGCGTCTGCTAAATGACTTAAATGTAAATGTTAAATGTAATAAAATGTTGATTAAACTCACTGGGTTCTCTCTAAATGCCCTAAAGAAAACTACAGTCTTAACAGCACAACACTTTCAAGGGGGAAAAAAGCGGTAAAATATGCAGCTCACCTTTGAGTTTCAGACTATTGTTGTTGTTGTGATTCTGATGCAGTCCGATCTGATGCGGAGGCAGCACACACAGACAGAGGTGTGCACCTTCCCCAAGCCTCCCTTTAACGTTCACAGACATGCATGGCTCAACGTACACCCGCCCCTAGTGACCTCATCTGGGCACTCAACCGTTCAGCCGGAGTTTAATGTCAGTATAAAAACCATACACCGTGGAATAACAAAAGCTCAACTACTTTACTGCTCGCAGGAGAAAGTGAGGAACCAGACATGTTTCTGCCAGTGTTAGCAGAGTAAATGATACCGTACGTCAAAGTTTGGCAGCAACTATTATAAAACTGCACAAGCGATAACAGATAGATGTGAATCAAAATCAGAAAGAAGTCATACATTTCAACACCCTGCTTGAAATTATCTAAAAGGGTCACCAAAGGCCAAATGGAAAACATTACATCCTAGGGTGATAATTTCACCAAATGTAAGTCAAACTGCAGATGGTGATTGCCCAGGAGATAACATTGGCAAACCACAGAGCAGTGCCCTAGGTTAGAATCCTTCAGCATTTCCCCCTGCCAGAGGTGTCAGGTCTCCCTACTAGCGATCAAAACATGGCCACTGGCTCAGGAGTTGAGGAATGGCTAAAAACTCAAATCTCAAACAGGAACAAACTTTCACAGTGGCCCAGTGGTTATTTGCACTTTCCCCAAAGGCAAATTGGAACTCGGAGAGGACAGCCAAGCTCTGACACACTAACCCAGAGACATGATAGGGGCACTTAAAAAGGTGCTAATCACTTAATATGTGATGAAGACAATACATTTGTATCACAATCCACAAAGAGTACCCGGTTAACATTTACAGCATATTACAATATTCTGTCTTCTTGTCTTGAGCTCCTCTAACACACCACACACTGTATGCTGCTTGCAGATAATTAATATCCTATGTCATAAGGAAAGTGTTTAATTACCATGAACAATGCCTTTATCATATAGAGTAACAAGGCGTTTTCTCCACTGAATATACACTTCTTCAAATCATAAGCAAGCAAGCTACAATTAAAAATTTTTAAATCTTTCAAGAGGCCTTTCTTAAAATTGGGCACAAAACATTGAATATCTCCTATTTTGACAGTCATACCAGTGAGTCAACATGCCCAGTTAGGCTATAAAACTTTTGCTCGTAGCTCAAAAAGTTACACAACGTTTCACTAAACCATTCAAGTTTCATTATATGACAACAATTATGGTTCATATCAGAAATGGCTTATTATTGCATGAAAAAAAAACGGTAACTTACCACAAATGTCCTTGAAAACTGCAAACGGTTTGACGAAAAACTTCGAATACAATAAATTCCTGAATCGTGTCCCGCTGGTATTAAAAGTAAAACTGTATCGCGTTATCAGCTACAACTACTTGATGCAATGTAGCCTACTGCGATTCTGCGGCGCTACGCGCTCTTTCACCCAATTTATCCCGTGTCTAATCCCAGCCTTCTGTTTCTCTGATCGTTCCGAATTGGACCGTAATCGGAATATAATTTCAAATAAACCCACTCCACAGAACAACAACCGGGATCGACGGCGTCAAGTTTCAGCTAACGTTAAGGCCAGGCTCGTAATGCCCTTCTAGCGGACACCGTTCCAGCCCGAGTGTCTCTGTAGATAGGGACAAGGCAATACCGATGACAGGCAAAGCACACTCCTCGCACTAACCAACTAGTCTGGCCTCTTCAGGGAACGAAGGCACACCAGTACAAAACTCCCCATGAGCGCCTCAATTATCAGGAAACTTTCCAATGCCTTGGGAGGGTTTATTCTGTAGGTTTACCAGTTCCCGTTTACATTATGCATGATCCCCTGTCTTCTTTGATATACTAATGAATCGAATATACTCTTACAACTACCATACTACATTGTTAATGGTTACAAAATAAATAAAAAATTAACATGATTCCATGAACCCTCTCAAAACAGCTGAGGGGTCCACATCATGTAGCCCCTCAGGAAATACGTCATGGCGACCGAGGGCAAGGGGAAAATGCACAGGATTTGGACACACCTACTGCTCAAGAGTAATATACACAGTAGTATATCGCCATCTGCTGGTATAATCTATAACAATTTATTTTTATTTTTTATTTCACCTTTATTTAACCAGGTAGGCCAGTTGAGAACAAGTTATCATTTACAACCTCGACCTGGCCAAGATCAAGCAAAGCAGTGCGACACAAACAACAACACAAAGTTACACATGGAATAAACAAACGTACAGTCAATAACGCAATAGAAAAGTATATATACAGTGTGTGCAAATGAAGTAAGATTAGGGAGGTAAGGCAATAAATAGGCCGTAGTGGTGAAATAATTACAGTTTAGCAAATAAACACTGGAGTGATCGATGTGCAGAAGATGAATGTGCAAGTAGAGATACTGGGGTGCATAGGATTTTAAAAAATACAAAAAAACAATATGGGGATGAGGTAGTTGGACAGGCTATTTACAGATGGGATATGTACAGGTGCAATGATCTGTAAGCTGCTCTGATGCTTAGAGTTAGTGAGGGAGATATAAGTCTCCAGCTTCAGTGAGTTTTGCAATTATTCCTGTCATTGGCAGCAGAGAACTGGAGGAAAGGCGGCCAAAGGAGGATTAGGCTTTGACGGTGACCAGTGAAATATACCTGCTGGAGCACGTGCTACAGGTGGGTGTTGCTATGGTGACCAGTGAGCTGAGATAAGGCGGGGCTTTACCTAGCAAAGACATATAGATGACCTGGAGCCAGTGGGTTTGGCGACAGATATGAAGCGAGGGCCAGCCAAGGAGAGCATACAGGTCGCAGTGGTGGGTAGTATATGGGGCTTTGGTGACAAAACGGATGGCATTGTGATAGACTGCATCCAATTTGCTGGGTAGAGTGTTGGAGGCTATTTTGTAAATGACATCTCCGAAGTCAAGGATCAGTAGATAGTTAGTTTTACGTGGGTATGTTTGGCAGCATGAGTGATGGATGTTTTGTTCCGAAATATGATATTGTCTGCAGTGTTAAGAATGTTTTTTGGGGGGGATGTTTTCATTTCGATGAACATCAGATATGCATCATAATATAGCAATATAGTCTATATGCATTACATGGTGATAACACACCTTTATTCATTATGGTTTAGGTTTTAAATAGTAGGGCCCTCACTCACAGCCCTAAAACAAGCAGTGATGTGCACCACTACAAATTCGTTTTCAAAAGCTCTGAGCTGAGGAGCCTTTCAATAAGAACTCAAACAAAGCAAACCCTTCCACCCCAGCCCACTGCTACCCACCTGGCTCTGTTGGAGTATATTGGTGCTCACTGCCATTTAATGGCTGCAAAAGGATGGAGCGTGTAATCATGCACACGCTGTTGAATAGCCTACCGCGTGGCGTTCAGGTCGCACCATTGGCGCAAACTGTAGCCTAATTATGCCTGTTTATTCAGCCAATCAACGACATTATTTTACTTTTCTATCTGGTCCCTTTCCTTGACTTGTCTGAGCCAAGGCTAAATACAATTGCAACCCTGTTAGTAAATAGATTGAACATGAATTTTAAAAAGTGTACTAATCTTCCACCGAACATTGATCAGTGGTCGACTAAAATAAAAGTTTAGCTAAAACCTTTAGGAATAATACCTCCATCTTGCGGCTGGTTGAATACTAGCAGTGGTTACGTTCAGCGCGCCCCCTGATCGTCAACAGTTGTGTTCTAGAATGAAATATTTTTTTATTTGTATTTTTATTATGAACACAACAAATACAACAACAAAAAAATAAATATACAAACAAGACATAAACCTAACAGACAGGGGTGTTACATATCAAGATTCATTTTACATTTGTACTTTCATGGTGCATATTGCTTTTTTGTTTTTACATTTACTGAACATTTCAAAATAATATTTCAATTCTATCTTAAATCAAGTGAAGAGGGGTTTGTTCTCTGCCCACTTCCTTTTATGGACAAAGAATCTTCCATGAAAGATAAACAAATTAGCAATGAAAGTTAAATCAGGGTCCATGTCATTAGGTTCAAAATAAAACATAATATCAGACTCTTTCAAATTAACATGAATAGTTGTTTCTTTTAAAATAAAATAATCTAACTCACTCCAAAATCTTCTGACATAAGAGCAGTCCCAAAATAAATGGTCAAGAGTCTCTGGGTTACAATCACAAAATACACATTTGTTATCAATAGCTGTTTTAAATCTGTGTATAATAAAGGTCTTTCCAGGGTCGATTCTATGAATGAGTTTGTATGATACTTCTTTCACCTTATTAGATATACAATATTTACCAGATAACAACTAAACGTTGTTCCAGTTCACTTGTTCTAGGGCTGCATTCTAGTTTTAGCAGAGGGAATATTGACATATTGACATAGTTTCCTTATATACATGTTATTACATTTATAGTTTAAAATGTCAATTCCTTCTAATTGCATTGAGGCTACAAAATCCTCAACAGTTGCACTTGGAGTATTGTTGTATTCTCCTAAAAGAAGAATAGCACCTTTAGGTACAGCTCTAACAACAATTTGATACTGAATGTAACATTGTGAATGTAACATTGTGTGTTCTAATAAATTCTGGATAATCATATAGTTGTCCATCACTATTCAATAATTGTTTAACCCAAATAATGTTTTGTCAAAATCTTTATTATTCCAGATTATATACCTATGAGGGGGGAAATTGTGTTTGTACATGAGGTTCCAAGTTAGAAGAACTTGTTTATGAAAGTTTGCAAGCTTAATATTGATTTTACCCACATCAAAGTTGCATTTGAGTAAGAATTCTAGACCACCAATTTGTTGGAATATTACATTAGGGATGATATTCCAGATGCAATCCTTATTTCTTAAATCATTTTGTATCCATTTAATCTGAAATATTATATTAGAGGTTTTAAAATCCAGAGCATTCAACCCTCCCTCACCTTGGGTTCTGCATATTACCGCTTTTCTTAAATAATGAGGTTTATTCCTCCATATGAAGTTAAATCATTTAGTATCAACCATTTGAGTTACTGACAGAGGAGCATCCAAGGCAAGGGAGGTATGAACTCATCTGGACCTTCAGATTGTGATAAAAGTACACATCTCTTAATAACCAGGAGTTAAAACTCTATCCAATTTTCTCCACAATAGGAGAGACATTTAAATTGGCCCTTTCTCTCTGATCTTTGCTAACTGTAATACCAAGATATGTAATCACATCTTTTACAAGGATATTACAATACTGAGTTTAAGTCACGTCTTTTCAACGCAAATAATTCACATTTCCTAATATTCAGAGATAAACCTGATACATGTGTGAAGGCATTAATACACTCAATAGCTTTCTTGACTTCATTATGATCTTTTAAATTCTGGTGTCGTCAGCCAATTGTGAACATTTGATCTTTTTGTCTTGTATCTGAATACCCCTAAAACTATCCTTACTTATATGAAGTGCCATAACTTGTGTGACCAATAAAAATAAGAAAGGAGATATCGGCCATCCTTGTTTGATTCCACGTCTAATGTCGAATTACTATTATTGTAAAGTGTCTTAATTATACTTTGAAAATATTGACCAAAACCAAAAAATTGAAGTCTCAAAAATGAAATAATGTTCAACTGTATCAAATGCCTTGTAAAAGTCTACAAATAAATTAAAGCTTTCTTCCATAATGTGCTCATTGTTGTCTATCAAGTCCAATACGAGTTGAATATTATTACATATATGTCTGCTCTTCATAAAACCAGACTGGGTATCATCAATGATTTGGTCAAGACCTTCTTTAAGTCTTTCTGCAAAGATGGATGCAAGTAGCATTCCATCATTGTTCATAAATGGGTTTGTTCTCCAATTTTCTAACATCATAGAATCTTTGTTTGGTTTGGGTATTACAGAAATTAGGCCTTGCGTCATAGAAACAGGCAGGACCTCTAAATCAATTGCCTCCTTAAAAACATTAGATATAAATTCAATAATATCCTCCTGAAAATATTTATAGAATTCACTGATAATGCCATCATTCCCTGGAGATTTGTTCTCTTTTAACTTGCTGATACATTTTTTTATTTCATTAATAGAAATAATTTAATCAGAAGACTTTTGGAAGTCTTCTATGAATTTTGCACAGTCTTTGACAGAGTCTAGAAAGGCAAATATGTCACTAGTAGGACAGGCATTACTGGTATTAAGGTTACCATAGAATTCTGAAACATATTTTGAAATATCTTTGGGGTTTTCATTTTCTTTGCCATCTATATTGAGCTTATTAATAGATGTAAATTCCAAATTATTTCTTTGTAAATTGTAAAAGTATTTTGTATTCTTTTCACCTTCCACCAACCGTCTCCTTCTTGATCTTTAAAATACCCTGTTTGCTCTCTTCATACATTCAGTCCATTTCTAGTTGTAAACAGAATAACTGAGCCTTTCCTTCTTCATCAAGGTCCTCCATAGAGATTAGAGAAAGTATTTCCTTAAGTTTATCTTCCCTCAATCTTTTAAGCTCAGCAATTTCTTTAGCTCTCTTCGTGGCTGTTTGTCTTATTTCATACTTCATTCATTCCCAATATTTCCCATAAGACTTAAATAGTTGGGCTTTCCTCCAATTGTCTTGTATAATATCTTTGGCATCCATCTTGAAATGATCATCTTCCAACAGTCTACTATTGAGTTTCCAATAACTCCAGATAACTTAAGATCTTATGTTAGCAGATGATTAATAATGGCTTATAATTGTATTACTACACAATGCCTACATATTACTGCTGTGTATCTTTATTTTCTAAAAGTTACGTTGTGGAGAAATATGACTGCAACAAAAAAGAGGATCTGAAGATAGTTAAGTCAAAGTTGAATGAAGACAAGACTTCAAAGGGTTTAACAAAAAAGTGTAAATATGTAATTTATATGTAATTAATGTAATAATAATAAAAAGTTCAATAATGTGCACTAGTCTAGTAGTGACACAGTAGTGAAACAAAATGTCAGTAGTGATTTTGAATAAATAAACAGTAGTAAATGTTTTCAATAGTAATTCTAAAGGGTTTATTTAGGAAATGAAAAAGGACCAGGAGCAATTCAGCAGTGACACAACACTACACACACAGATGGCACTGGCAGTAGTAATTAAATAGGGATTGAATAAGCATACAGTAGTAATGTGTAGGCGTTGTGTAGTAATCCATTAGTGAACATGTAGGAATTGTGTGGGTATGTGTAGATTTTAAGTAGTAGATACTCAAAAGCTCAGTAGTTGCACAGTAGTCATTAAGGGAGAATTGTGTAGTGATTTGAGTAGGAAATATGTAGTGTTCAACAATAGTGAAACATCCCAATGTATCACTCACTACCGGTACTTAAATTACTACATAAATTACTACTAGTTTACCACACATTTCAATAGCAATCAAGTAGTAACTCCAGTAGGTTTTGTGTAGATCTTGAGTCGTAGTGATGCGTAGTACTTCAGTAGTACTTCAGGATCAAGGGGACAGCAGCTAGTAACATTAACACACTCTCCTCTCATGTTTCACAGGGAAAATGGCAAGCAGTTTCTTCAAGCTGTGGTCACCTAGTAAGCACAACATAGGAGTCCTGTCTCTTAGTGGAGTATGGTCATTTGCTACAGCAGGGTTTTTTTCTGAACAGAGAACATGTCACCACAGGAGCTCAAGTCAGGAGGCTGTACACTGCCAGTTATCCCAGACAGACAGTGACAGATCCCAGTGTCCACAGCCTCCAACACCTATTCATTCGTTAGGGGTGTGCTATCATTGTACCCCCTTTTTGTCTGTACTTATTTCAATAGTGTTTCTACAGTGAAGAGTTCCCTGATTTACGCAAACACAACAACTGCAAGGCCAGTCACCTCATACTGTAACGGCATTCCTCCTCCTCTTCTGAGGAGGAGAAGCGAGAAGAACATGAACGAAAACCGAAACAGTACCGTGTGGTAACAAACACTCACACGGAAACAAACACCCCCAACTCAAAAGTGAAACCCAGGCTACCTAGGTATGATTGACAACTAACGACACCTGCCTCTGATTGAGAACCATACTAAATAAAGACAAAACAAGGGAAATAAAGGTCAGAACGTGACAGTACCCCCCCCCCCAAAGGTGCAGACTCCGGCCGCAAAAACCTGAACCTATAGGGGAGGGACTGGTTGGACATCTGTCCGCGGTGGCGGCTCTGGCGCGGGACGTGGACCCCACTTCACCACAGTTTTTCTCCGCCTCATTGTCCGCCTCCGTGGCCTCTTACGAGCGGTGACCCTCACCGCCGACCTCGGACTGGGGACCCTAGAAATGCGTCCCGAATGGACGGAAGACTCCGGCTGCACCGAACAGGCGGGAGACTCCGGCAGCGGCGGACAGGCGGGAGACTCCGGAGGCTCCGGAGTGAAGGGCAATTCTGGCATCGCCTGGATGACTGACGGCTCTGGCAGCTCCTGGCTGACTGACGGCTCTGGCAGCTCCTGGCTGGCTGACGGCTCTGGAAGCTCCTGGCTGACTGACGGCCCTGGAAGCTCCTGGCTGACTGATGGCTCTGGCAGCTCCCGGCTGACCTGCGGTTCCTGGCTGACTGACGGCTCTGGCGGCTCCTGGCTCCCGGCTGACTGGCGGCTCTGGCGGATCCTGGCTGACTGGCGGCTCTGGCGGATCCTGGCTGACTGGCGGCTCTGGCGGCTCCTGGCTGACTGGCGGCTCTGGCGGCTCCTGGCTGACTGGAGGCTCTGGCGGCTCCTGGCTGACTGGCGGCTCTGGCGGCTCCTGGCTCACTGGCGGCTCTGGCGGCTCCTGGCTGATTGGCAGCTGGCGGTTTCTGTAACGGCATTCCTCCTCCTCTTCTGAGGAGGAGAAGCGAAAAGGATCGGAGGACCAATGTGCAGCGTGGTAAGTCTCCATAACATTACATTTAAGTCATTTAGCAGACGCTCTTATCCAGATTATTATAAGATATAAACTGAACACTATCAAATATAAAACAATAAATGTGAACATGAACGAAAACCGAAACAGTACCATGTGGCAACAAACACTCACACGGAAACAAACACCCCCAACTCAAAAGTGAAACCCAGGCTACCTAGGTATGATTGACAACTAACGACACCTGCCTCTGATTGAGAACCATACTAAGCCGGTTTTTGTTCATGTTCACGTTTATTGTTTTATATTTCAGTGTTCAGTTTATATCTTATAATAAACATAGAATGCCCACCCCGACTCACGCCCTGACCATACTAAATAAAGACAAAACAAAGGAAATAAAGGTCAGAACGTGACACATATCTTCCCTCTATGCCAAGCTGTGTGCCCTTCATAAAGTCTGTTGGCATGGTAGCCGGAGACGAGGAGTCCTATCGGGATGGATGTGTCTTCTCACAGTGAATTGGTGTGCCTACTACCTATCTTGCTGGAACTTCAGTGCATTTTTTAAATCTAATAGCGGTCACCGTGAAATAGATTTTCTAAAGCTACTACATATATTGGAGCGTCACCCATTCCTTATAAATGTGTTACAGCTAAAACCTAGATGAAAGGGGATCAACTGCAGTTTTCAATTCTGCCTTGAAGTGAAGGCAAGTGCTCTGCAGACTCTTATTAATAGCAGAGTTTCCCAATATTCCACCTTTTTGTGTGTAGAGAGGAGAAGTATTGAAAGGAAAGAATAACACAGAAGCCTTTGCTTTGTGATCGCTGTTGGTTACCAAGGTTTCATTTTTTTAAGGCCATGCATTTATACACAATCTTTCCCCACAGACCTGGATGCCAGCAATGTACAGAATGATGGGAATGTCCATGGACATAAGTATAGAAATGTCATTGCATCAACCACCCAGTTGACTAGGTACCAGACCTACATATCTACATTCTGAACTGTTCAAGTGAGCCAGTACTTACCATAGTCTCTTGTCAGATCCGGGTGGGTCAGTTTGATGAGCGCCACATGGCATCGTCACGTGGACGGGCCTGAGCATCTGAGGGCTGAGCCTGCCCCCTGGCTGTTTTTGGGCAGAGCGCCGGGAGGTGGAGCTGGTGGTGGACGCCCCCCCCCCTCTTGACCTGTGCAGGAATGGCCAGGGATTGGCCAGATGCACAGGGCATTTGGTAAGTATAATGGTTTGATAAAAGCACAACTCTAAAACCAAACAATATAAACTATTTTAGAAGCGCTGAAACCTATGGAGATAACCCGTTGGTCTGGAAATGCACAACAACCAGGAGAACTTCCTGTTGTGGATCAACGAGGATGTGTCACGGATTTCCTCCTCTTCTTCTGAAGAGGAGAGGCGAGAAGGATCGGAGGACCAAAATGCGGCGTGGTAGGTGTTCATCATTAATTTTAATAAAGAAAACACTGAACACTGAAACACTATACAAAAACAATAAACAAAACAACAACCGTGAAGCTAATGCGAACTGTGCTGAAACAAGCAATCAACATATACAATCACCCACAAACAAACAGTGCAACCCAGGCTACCTAAGTATGATTCTCAATCAGAGACAACTAATGACACCTGCCTCTGATTGAGAACCATACTAGGCCGAAACATAGAAATCCCCAAATCATAGAAAATCAAACATAGACTGCCCACCCCGACTCACGCCCTGATCATACTAAATAATGAATACAAAACAAAGGAAATAAAGGTCAGAACGTGACAGGAGGACCACACCCGGGTCATCTAGATGGAGAAGGGCAGCAACATGAAGAAGGTGTTTGAGAGGTTCTACAGGGGACTGGAGGAGGTGAGCCCAGCAGAATCACTGATTGGATTCATTGCCTTCACCCACATGTTAACTGTGTCTTAAATGACACTTATACCTTTCATGCTTTGTTGTGTCTTTTTATGAGCTGTTGTTGACATCACCACCAGGTGACGAGGCTGAAAATGGAGAAAGGCTGGGAGTTCATGTGGAGCGAGAGGCTGGGTTACATCCTCACCTGCCCCTCCAACCTGGGCATTGGACTCAGGGAAACCTGCCTCGTCTTAGCAAGGTCTGGCCCTTACCACCTCACTCACCTATGGGTTGACACATGAACAACCATATGAAGAAACTGTGCTAAGGGGATCCCTGTGCTGAGCTGTCCTCAAATTACAGGATCCTAAATTCTCTGTTTTTCTGTCGTTTTTTTTACTGGGATGCTCGTTTTCAGAAGATGCTGGACAACCTGCTTCTGCAGAAGAGAGGTATGGACGGTGTGGACTCCGCAGCTGTGGCACAACCTGTGACATCTCTAACCTGGTCAGACTGGGTGAGTCAGAGGTAAGACCTCTGGATCTCTACACCACAGAATAGAATGTAGTGACAGTGACAATCATAATATTCAGCTTTAATAGGCAGTTGTAGAGTGTGGAGAAATAATAGGTTATATGTGTTTGCGTGTTGTATGTAGGTCCAGCTTGTTGTATGTAGGTCCAGTTTGTTCAGAATGTGATTGATTTTGTTAAATACCTGATTGTGTGTGAGAAGAGACTGGAGAGAGATCAGGATATCAGGATATCCAAATCCCTGCACCCATCTCACAGTTCAAGTAGAGAGAGACTGGCCTTGCAGATGCCCGAGTTGCGATTTTACATTCACAAACAATATACTTCAATAAAGCTATATAAATCCAAAATCATTAACTGTGGTCCTTTAATTTGAATGTATTCATATATAGCTGAAGAGTTTATAGCTGCTATTCAGGACTTTACCTGAATAGCAGCTATAAACTCTTCAGCTATATATCAATACATTCAAATTAAACTTGGGGATTGACCAGTAATTGTTGTGTACTATACAAAATGAGGTTGTGTCCTACTGCCCTATTTTCCGAGAGGTGCTTTTATATCAAATGTAATGAGTGCCCTTCACACTGTAACCACAGTAACAGAGTAGCATAATCCCAAACACACAGACGCATCAGAATGATGCATGCAGAGTATGTCAGGCTTTAGAATAGCATGAGGTGAAGGGTTCATTCCAGGATACAAATGGAACACAGTTCAAAATGTTTGGTTTATTTTTAAGTACAAATATTACAATTCAATAAAAGAAGGTCAAAGAACAAATAAATACAAATGGGTTTTACTGTGTGTTGTACGATAGTTGCCATAACATACAGCATAGAGACAATAAGCACACAGTGAGGCTGTCAGCTGACCGTGTTGCCAGGGCCACATTCCTCCCTGTGGACGCAAACAAAACATACCAAACAATGATATCACTACCACATAGTTACTGTTAAACATGACATTATGATGATATTGGTATGCTATTACAGACAAAAAACATAAATCATTGTACAACACCCATCAATAAGACCAAATAGTTCTTTCCCTCTTTCTCATGAGATGATCTTATCCATGTCCCCGAGTCCTTAACCTTTGAATCATTACCCCTGTGAATCCTTACCCCTGTGAATCCTTACCTCTGTGAATCCTTACCTCTGTGCTCTAACAGGACATCCCCCTCATACTGCGCCAGGCCCAAGGCATGTCTCTGCCCACTGTTCAGCTCCGCCCACTGCTTCTCTGTGACCACCCACGCCTGCTCCACATTCAGCCACGACAGCTGGACCGCACTGAATACCACCTGACAGACACAGACACATCGTGCATCAACTAACAAAATGGGATGTGGTTTGGAGAGCATTATTTAAACAGCATTATCCAAACCAGCTCTTAAGTATCCTGAGGTGAACCAGAGAGAGACTCACAGCCATCTTTGTGGGGGGAATCAGGGCGATAGCTTCGGGGATGAGCCCCTCCATCTGCTCCTGTACCAGAGCAGACAGAACCATGTCCTCCAGACCCGCTGGACAGAGAGAGGGAGGGAGAGAGAGAGGACTCATGTAATGAGTGTGCGTGCGAGGGGGGTGGATTCACTGGTCACTACCAACTAACTATTCCTTATAGTTAAGGATCAAATATACTGATTATACAACAATAAAACTTTCTGAGTTTAAACCTCTGCCCCATTTGAACAGCTGTACCTGCTAGTGTGCCGATCTCAGTGAAGACCTCGGGACCCCAGGTACTGACAGAGCCAAAGGCCTGAGGACTGGAGAGACGGGCGGTCAGTGCCTCCATCTGCTGCTCTGAACACGGCAGGGCCAGCTCCCTCAGGAACAGAGTAGCCATGCTGTCAGTCAAACAGGAGGAGGACTCATTAGGACTGGGTTGATGGAAGCATTGTCACCAAGTGGAATCAGACAGCAAAAAAATGACAGATTTTTGCCTTTTGCACTATAGGCTGAGGTTTTATTCACAAGGTATGTAAATCTAATATTTCTGTGTTTAAAATAAAGTGTGTATTTCTAATACATGATTGACCTGAGGTTGTAGGGGTCCAGTCTGTTGATCTCTGACAGTGTGAAACCACAGAGCAGGTGTCCTAGAGCAGCCACTTCTACAGCTCCGAGCTGCTCCACCTTCAACTTCTGCTTCCGCATCACACCAACAACTGCTGCTCTCATCTGAAACGAGACACAGGGTTGGAGAGTCAAACAACTTACACCAGAAGTGGGCAACCCTCCACACTACAAATATCACACGTGAGATTGGAATATGGGAGCCTCGTCACCTTTTTTGGGCTCCAGTCGGTCAGAGCCCCCAGGTAGGCCAGGACACCCAGGTCAGTCAGGTTAATGTCCTGGAGCTCTCTCTCCCCCAGCTCAGTGACCAGACAGCCGAGCCCCAGGACCTGCTCTGGCCTCAGGCCTCTAATTGGACTGTAGGCCTGGAGGAGGGTGAAGGATAGTGCACAAAATACACAACACATTTCCACTGTCAATCTTTAGCAGGCAGTGATGAAAACCAAAACGTCTCTGATGTTCTGAAACTAACCTGCCTGAGCTTTACCCACAGTGCTCGGCGCTGCTCAGGGCTCAGTGAAGCGTCCTGACCTATGACCTCCACACACTGCCTCAACTCCTCCCCTGCCATCCGGCTCAGCTGATTGGCTGTCCATGCTGAGGGGAAGGTGCCTCTTATGTCACCACAGCTTGGGACTGGCACTGGATAGATGACATGAGACCGCAATGAGTTTAGAACCACAATGCATGATCATCAAGCTTTCCTTCAGAGCTAGTGGGTATGATACATTTATGATATAGAGAGCTGATCAATGATGACCTTTTCTCCTGCTCTGTGCTCTGACAACCCCCCGTATCAGACTGTGGATCCTCTCTCTCTGGCCCTTCTGGTCCACACACTGGGACATACAGGCCTGACCCACATCACTGTTCTCCCAGCGCCACTGACCTGCCAGAACCTCCTCCACCGTGTCTGCACTCAACACCACCTGATATATGGTAGTAAAACACACTTAGCACATCCTGCTAAAAGTACACGCATGCAATCACATACAGTACTGCAGGGCTTTAATTGTCATCACCCATGATAAAGTGATAGACATTATAAAGGCACTTTGTGTTTCGCCCATTGGAGTCCTCACCAGTGGGATGGAGTTGATCTGTTTTGGAGAGAGAGTAAACAACAGTCTGCCAACAAGCTCCACATCACCAACCGTCCATGCCGATGCCTCTCTACAATAAACACACACACACCAGCTTTCTGTTATAAATGCATACATGACGTATACCCACAGGCCCAGTGCTACCATAACCAGCTCACAACCACCCCAGGCCTCCCACTCTACCATCTCCTAAAAGAGACCCAGTTGTCTCTCACCCCAGCAGGTCTCTCCCAGTAAGCAGAGCAGCCAAGTCCTTCAGGGTGTCCCAGGGTAGGCAGTACCCCCTCAGCTCATCCAGTTGCAGCCCCAGGGCCCCTCTGTCCACCAGCCCCAGGGTATCCCTGTCCAGGAAGGGCAACAGGGGCCCCAGGAGGTCCACAGAGGCCACCCTGAGCTCCCCCCCAGCCAGGCCCTGAGAGGTGCTCTGGATGGACACATCAGAACACAGTTACTACAGTATAATTACTGCAGGTACGACAATATAATGACTACAGTTGACAACAAAGCACAATCCGTTTAGCTGATTATTAAGTATTGTAATGCCATGCAGTACAAATCTGTATCATTATGTTTGGATGAATTGATCAATGTGTATGTTTTATTAATCAGGAGGATTTCGTGCTAATAATATCATAGTCTCTCCTCACCAGCACAGTGATGGCCTTTTCTGCTAAGGCCATCTGCTTATGACGGGGCAGCTTGAGGAAGTCCACAAAGTGCTGCTGAATGTGAGCCAGGATGGCTGTCAGTGAAGTATTAGACAGGCTCTCGATCAGGTTCACCCTGGGACAGCAGGAATAACCAGATTAATATTGTATAGAGAAAGATTAAATGTTGGACCATTTATACAATATATTTTGGAGTGAATGATATCGTACGGTAATTCTGCAGCAAACCAGGGGCTTATACCATCCAGGTCTTCCTCTGGTCTTTTCCGCAGCTCCTCTACAACGCATTTCCTCTGGTAACAAAACACAAAACATCTGAACAAACTAGTATGAAATAGGAAGCTCTGAAGAATTCCATGAAAACCTTTCTTGACATTTGATACGGTAGATAAAATACTATAGATAAAGAAAGATGTATCTAAATATAGATAAATAAAAGGGAGGGGTGAGAGAGAAAGAGGAGGGGAGGGTGACACGAGGGATACCATGTGGGTTGCTTGTGGTTCCTCACCAGAGCTGGTCTCACCCCTCCTGGCAACTCACTGACAAACTGAAGCAACTCTGAAAAATCAGTTTCATTGGTCCAAAGCTTTAGCCAATCACAGCTCATTCCACCAGCAATATGGCCCAAGTCCCTAAAGACCAAATAGATGATTGGGTGAATAAATTGTATCTGGAAGACTGCATTGCATTTGTAATCCAGGTTAGGGAAACCTAATGAAACTGGGTACTGACTGAGTCTCGAGTTTTGTCATGTAATGATTTGTATGAATATCACATGATATTCAATAACACAGCACATACCCATGGCACCTAATAACATTTGACTTACTCTACAGTGTCTCTGGTAATGATTTCAGATTGATGGATCCTCTTGAAAAGTAGCTGAGCCTATATAATTCAGAAAGACAAAGTGTGTAAGAGAGAGAAAACAGGTGGTGAAAAGAATCTAATACACCCTTGACTCTGACAAAAATCTATTTAGGGTAGGCATTACTCATTTATATTCCCCCTCCAGACTATTGTACTACATCCAAACCAATTTGCTTGATGACGGCTGAGGCGTATGGGGTATTAATATCCTGAATGGCTCATCTGAAGCATATCCAATGATTTGCAGATTAATTGGAGCCCAGGCCCACACTGGCAGCTTGGCAGCATGGCTTTCGCTCTAGAGCAACAACAGTAATGATGCTATACCATAGCCAAAGGAGTGGGTGTTTATGTAGTGTTGCCTGTTCAGACAGAGCATAGTGGAGATGGATGTGCACCTGTTGGGGGGACCAGGGCAGGTCTCTGTACAGGCTCATATCTCTCAGGAATGTCTCTCTATCCAGAACCTCTATCAGCTCCCTCAGGGGCACAAACGGCAGGAGACATTGGAGCTGCACTGTGAAGTTCCTTGAGTTGCTGGCTAAAGCCTTTTATAAAAGCAAAGGAGTAAACAATGGAATATGTACCTGAGTAATAGTAATTGGTAATAGGTTAAGTACTGTACTTATAAGGTAGTTGATGATTGACAGCATAATTGGTTTGTTAGCATTTAAATTCTACCATCTCTTTATTGTGTCATCATCTGCTCTCAGTGTGGTAAGAAAGACAATGCAGAGCCACTGGAAATGATGAATAAAGAACAGTTTGACAGCAAGGAGAAAGTAATCTCCCCACAGAGAAACAAGAGCACCTTACCTCCTGCAGTGCCCTGTGGAGCATGGCTCTATGGGCAGGCTTCAGGTCAGCCAGTAGAGTGCCCCAGCACTGGCAGTGAGTGGTTCCACTGATCTCAGACCAGTGTATGCCTCTGAGCACAGCAGGGGACAGGCCAGGCAGTAAGGGTTTCAGCCTGCACAGTGTATCCATGGTGAGCTGACAAGGAGAGGATCATCATGCATATATGGCCTCGTAAGAATGCACAACAAGCTGTGTAGATTAAAACATAACTGAAGAGGTCACTAATAAGCCTTTACTTACATTTGTGTCTTGTGAAATTGTGGATAATATCTGGAAAGCCTGGGGGAAGTTAAAAACAACATGTAATGGTCGCTCAGCAGAAAACAACATACCGGTAGATTCAGTGTGTAGGCATAGTCCATGCAGTGCTGACCTGTGCTGGGGAGAAGCTGGGCAGACCTGGTTGTGTTAGCAGGTCCAAGAGCTGTAGTGAGGGCAGTGACTGCAGGAAGGAAGCCCCTAGCTGGGGCAGTAGGCCCCTGAGGGTGGCCAGTGCTGGAGGAGGTAGAGTGCTGGCGTTCAGAGGCCGCACCGCCTGGACCAGCCAGAGAGACAGCTGAACATGGCAAGAGCAGGATCGACAGGGTCAGAGCCCCTCACATATGATATGGACTGTATACATATACAAATGGCATTTTTACTGATATCCTAACAGGTATGTAGGAGGAAAAAATTGTCACACTGCCACAAAATGAACTTGGAACTTTTGGAGTGCATCCCATTTTTTTTTACATGCAATTCTCTCTCACCTTGCCTGAATCACTGATGAGTCCCTCAGACACACAGAGAGCTAGCTGCTGCCAAAGAGCAGAGGACACAGAGGAAGCCAGCAGAAACGGACGAAGCTCCTCCGGTTTCAGGTAACAAACCAGAACTCCCAGCCTGTTGAGAAATAATGCCCTCGTATCTCTGGTCTAATACTCTGGTAACTGCACAAAGTGACACTGTGGCTCTGGTCAGAACTAGAGCACTATATGTGGAGTAGTTTACAACTTGAGACAAAAGACCCTACCTCGATATGTTATCACTGGTGAAGTTCCTTTTTTTAATGAATAGAGTCCGTAGAACATGACGACCCCTTGTTCCATCCAGACTGGTGTTTCCCAGAAACTCCACCAGGGGGCTCAGCTTGAGGAGGGACATGATGACAGAGTAATGCCAATGCAGTACACAATACTAAATGAAAATATCAGTAGAGTAGATAAGGAATGAGATGTGTAACCTGGTCTGATGTCAGCTGTTGAAATTGGCTGACTGGGAGATGTGGGAGCAGTGGGAGGATGGAGCTGAGGAAATATGGTGGCCAGGAAGGGACATCTCCCACCACACTGGACTGCAGGAGCCTCCTCACAAATGCCTGTTTCTGTGGAGACTTCATCTCTGTGCTGTGGTCACGGATCGCCATCAACCTATGATACAACACAGAACCAGTCAACACGATTACCTTTGACCTTTGGCATAAAACGGCAGCTCAGGTCTAGTAACTCACACACTGGTGTTGACCATCAGGGAGGTGGGGAAGCTCATGATGTCAGAGACGGACATGAAAGGTATGAACTGTGATAGGTCGACGAAGAGGTCAGGGGTCACACGAGGGAACTTGTGGATGAAGGCGGACGTCATGGTCTCCATGGCCTGCAGTTCTCTCTGAGAGGACTGGGGGAGACAGTGGTCTTTATTGACAGTAGTAGTAACTTAGTAACATTCCTACTTTCCAGCATCCATGACTAAACTGAGAGTGTTTGAGGACAAACCTGAGTGGTCTCTACGTGCAGCTGGTCCCAGCTCTGGTGCATGTGAGACAGAAACCTCTTCACCGCATCTTTCTCTGCTGACATCACCAGTGTGCGGATACTCTCCCTGGGCATTTGGAGGTACTCCTGGAGAGAAAACAATGTTCACCTTAGTACAGGTAACCAGTTCATCTGCATCCTAACCATTTTATAAAGGTGTACAGTACCTGCATTAGGACTCTGAGGGCAGAGGAGTTGTCCTCTCTCTCAATGAGGTCCCATAATACAGGCTGTCAGGACAGAGGAGGCATTCACATTACTTTCATGTGTCTATGTTTGTGTGTATGTGTTCTATGTATAAGGTATGTGGCTTACACTGAAGCAGCTGAGCAGGTCCTCTTTGATAGCTGCGCTCTGCTCCCTGCGCAGGAACAAGCCCACGGTTTGGAGCACGCTCAGTGAGGCGTCAGGACGCAGAGTTGCCCAGAATGAAGCGTTGTCAAGGAGACTGGAAAGGAGGATGGCCTGGCCCAGGCCCTGCCTCACCTCCCCCTCCCCCTCATCCAGCCCCGCCGAGAGCCCAACCACAAAGTCCAGTACCCTCAGCACGTAACCCACAGCCCCCACCCAGCCCCCGCGTTCACCCCCATCCACCTCACACACACTCAGCCTGTGCAGTGCCTCCAACAGCAGCGGAGCAGGACTTACACACAGCTGTGATGTGTCAAAGTCGTACGGCGCCGGGAGCATGTCAAAGAACCACTGGAGGAAGCACTTCCTGTCCTCCTGTTCTACATCCAGGTCAACGCAAAGATCAGAGAACTGAGGATAGGCTGAGAGTAGCCGGCGGTAGAGGGTGGCATTGCTACAAACATACTCCCTCAGCCCCTCTGTACTGCCACAGAGCTCCAGTAGGGTGGCGTTGGTGAAATGCTGCAGGCTCCACTTCCTGTAGTTACATGTGTCTTCTATGGATTCAGGGTGGGAGGAGTTGTGGAGTCTGGAGCAGTACTCTGCAGCCCAGCTGCCCTCCGGAAGGGATGGGTGGGAGGGATGGGCCTCAGGGGACTCGCTGCCACACAGGGCTGAGACCAGAGCAGAAGTGTTGGGCAGGAAGCAGCGTCTGAAGTCCTGGGCGCTGAGTGACCTGGTGCCCAGCTGGGCCAGGCAGGCTTCGTCAGGCCCTGGGCTGCCCCCGCCCTCCACCACCTGCCCTGACAGCTGCACACACAGGTCACCTATACTGGACTGGTTGAAGTAGTGGTAGTCCTTCATCTCTGCAGCCTGTAAACATCACAGGCAGAATGTAGTTAGACATTGTGGAGAAGTTAAAAAAGTGAGTTGAGAACCCAACTCTTTTGCATTCAGAAGTGGGGTTTGATCATGGACTGTACCTGGTGTGCTCTCTGCAGCCAAAAGGAGGAGTTGGCACACACAGTGTTGTTGAACTGGTGAGCGAAGAACTCGCTGCAGACGTGGACCCACAGGAAGTCATCCTCGGCTGCAGACAGGTACCAGGCGGCGTCGGAACACGTGGCGTGTAGGTCGGGTCCAACCTGACCAACCTCCGGGTTCACAGACCCATCGTCCCCGTCAAACAGGTTACAGTAGAGGAACACAGTGAAGTTGGACACACCTGTAAGGCCTGGGATAGAGGCATTACACGCTGCTTCCAGGATCTCTGCTGAGGCAAAGTACCCCATCTCTCTCAGGTGGCTGTGGCCAACTTCTACTGCCTCAGACTGGGGCTTGAGGAGACGGGAACGGCTGGGTACTGGGGTTGAGGTGGGTGTTTTTTTCTGTTTGGGTGCCCCGCGGGGTGACAGGGCTGGTCTAGGGCGAGAGGGGCGTGGTGGGGGTCTGTGGTCCCCGCTCTCACCCTCTATGGCTGGGCAGGAGAGGAAGGGAGGGGTGCTGGGAGGGCCCTGTGAGTTGAAGCCCAGAGCCTGAGCATTCCACGTGACATTATGTCTAATCCCCCTACAAGTCACAGACAAGGGGAGAGAGTATGGTAAACTAAGGTACTACAAAAAACATAGAATTTCTATTAACCTCATATTCTTTGTGAGGGAAAGTTATAAAATGAAACCCTCATGATGCATGTAGTTTATATTATAAGCTTAGTTTTTTCTCGATTACGTACCATAAGATTAGCTGTCTCAGGTCACCTTTGAAAAGATAGATTAAAAAAAGATAGATAAAAGATAGATTAATGGAAAATCACAGACAGTGTAAGAGAGCTAGTGAATATTATGGTAGATCAATGGTGGAAAAAGCGACTTGCACCGTACAATCGGGCCTGATGTAACAGCATAGCTGGGCTCACAATGCCCAGGAGATAGTGTTACTGGCATCAATGAGAGGGCAAAGAGATTAGCCAAAGCATGGGATGCAGGGTAAAACTGATCCTCTCAATGACTAACATGGCCATTATGATTTTAAAGCACTGTCAGTTCAAACACTCTCATGTGTCATGGGTTTCAGTCTAAATCATTCATGACTAATGAGTAAGAGCTGTTTGAGATATATTATCAGCTTAGTATGAAGGGAAATCAAATTCAAGAAACCTTGATCAACATGTATGACCCGTCTCTGACATGTGTTTTATAAGAACAGTAAAAGTAAGAGCATGTATACTGAACAAAAATATAATAGCAACATGTAAAGTGTTGGTCCAATTTTTCATGAGCTGAAACAAAAGATCCCAGAAATGTTCCATACACACAAAAAGCTAATTTCTCTCAAATGTTGTGCACAAATTTGTTTACATCCCTGTTAGTGAGCATTTCTCCTTTGCCAAAATAATCCATCCACCTGGACAGGTGTGGCATATAAAGAAGCTGATTAAACAGCATGATCATTAATTACACGGACGCACCTTGTGCTGGGAACAATAAAATGTGCAGTTTTGTCAAACAATACAATGCCACCCTTGTCTCTTTTGGGGGAGTGTGCACTTGGCATGCTGAATGCAGGAATGTCCAAAAGAGCTGTTGCCAGATAATTTAATGTTCATTTCTCTACCATAAACCGCCTCCAACGTCGTGTTAGAAAATTTGTCAGAGCATCCTGAGTAGCACAGCGGTCTAAGGCACTGCATCTCAGTGCAAGAGGTGTCACTACAGTCCCTGGTTTGAATCAAGACTGTATCACATCGAGCCATGATTGGGAGTCCCATAGGACAGCGCACAATTGGCTCAGCGTCGTCCAGGGTAGGATGTCATTGTAAATAAGAATTTGTTCTTAACTGACATGCCTGGTTAAATTAAATCCAACCACAGCTCAAGTGTAACCACGCTAGCCCAGGACAGCCACATCTGGATTATTTCTGTCTGTAAAACACCCTTTTGTGGGGAAGAAGTCATTCTGATTGGCTGCGCCCCTGCCCAGTTATATGTCTATAGATTAGGGCCTAATGTATTTATTTCAATTGAATGATTTCATTCTATGAAGTGTAGCTCAACAAAATCTTTGAAATTGTTGCATGTTGAGTATATATTTTTGTTTAGTATAGCTAGCCACCAGGGTTGAGGCTCAATTCCAGTTGAATTCAGTCAAATCACAAAATCCTCAAGGAAGGGTAGCCTAGTGGTTAGAGTGTTGGAATAGTAACCGGAAGGTTGCAAGTTCAAACCCCTGAGCTGACAAGATACAAATCTGTTGTTCTGCCCCTGAACAGGCAGTTAACCCACTGTTCCTAGGCTGTCATTGAAAATAAGAATTTGTTCTTAACTGACTTGCCTGGTTAAATAAAGGTAAAATAAATAAAAAATAAAAATAAATAGGAAGTATTCCATTCATACATTGAATTTCAGCTCATCCACTGAATTGACTAAATTTAAGTGGAACTGACCCCAACCTTTTGGTGAATGGGGAGCATCATGGACTCACCTACGGAACATCTGCCCTTATGTTTGGGCTGTGTCACGTCCACCACGCTGCTGACATCATCAAGCAGCGCCATGGTAACACGGGACACCTTTCTCCTCAGGTTGCCGTACACGGAGCTGCCCACCCTGTGCAAGAATCCCCTTCTGAGGCCGTCCAATCCCTGCAGCAGGGCAGGGTTTTGCTCTGCCAGCTGCCCCGCCCTCTGCCCCCCATCAGAGTGTGATAAAGCCTGCAGGAGCAGTGTCTGAAGGGAGTCCAGATCTCCCCCCATGTCCCTTCTGTCCCCAACATCCCCTTGAGTAGCATTCCCAGACAACCCCTCCTCTCTCAGGGCCTTGGGGGGCATGCTGAAGGGTTTCTGGCGCCCAAAAGCAGCTGAGCCCCCTCTCTGGTTGGCCCCCATCCCCGCGGGGTGCAGGTTCACCACAGGCTTCCAGTTGCGTGTCTCCATGAAGCGGAGAAACTGTGTTAGCCAGCTGACACTGAAGGCACATTCATTGCGGCCCCTAAGGGCACAGATGAAGCCCTGCAGCCCGGCGCTGGCCTGGCCATAGGTCCCGCTGACCAGCGCCTGTAGGGCCGCCTCAAGCAGGGCACTGACTGTCCTCCAGTTCTGGGACAGGAAGTCAAGCAGGGGCCTGTGGGGTTGCCGCTCAGACAGGGACATGAGGCTCTGCAGAAGCCCCAGCAGCCCGTCCCAGTGAGGGCTGCCTCTCAGGGACAGGAACCAGTCCTGGAGTCTGACGCTGGGCCTGGGGGGCTCCCTGGTGTCCCACTGGTTCAGCGCAGCGCCCCCCTCTGACTGGATAAAGGACTGCAATACCTTCTCCCACAGTTGTTCCTCGTCAGAGACAAGCTGTCGCTCCTCCAGCTCAGCACCCATCTCTTGGAGGTACATGGAGATATTGTAGAGGAAGCCTGACAGACGGTGCCTGTCCACGGGCTTCTGGAGGGAGGGGAGGCCCATGCTCTTACTGGGCAGCAGGCCCAGGGTCTTCAGACTTCCCATGATGCTCCTCACCACGCTGTGGACCTGCTGGTCTTGGGTTCTCTCCAGGGAGACAGGCTCTTTGCTAGGATACCACCCCCCTCCTTTACGCCATATTGATACTAACTCCTTGAAAATGGGCTCTCTTTGGTCCTCTTTTCTACTTGCTGGAAATTATGTTGCAAAGCCATATTTTGAGCATGATACAGCAAACATTATTAATATCAAGGCATCATCACACCATTACACTACATCATAACAAAAAATTGTAAGATACTGTCTCCTCACCTGAACTCCTGGTGGATGTATTGCCCAGTAAAACAACCAACAGTGTGATGCGCATGACCCTAAACACCGCCATCTTCTCTATCACCTCCAAGAGCCAGTGCTGATGATGTCACAGTGATGTCACATCTGTCTCTGAGTCTGTGGCCTAAGTCTGATTGATGTCATATCCCTGAGTTTGGACTGCATCCCCTGTTACAGCCTTCCTCTGGCAATGGGTTGGTGTCAGTAGGGTAGACACAGGGAGTAGAGTGTTTCATTGTAGAGTGGACATTAAACCTTAATGACAGGCTACCGTCACCTGACCACCTTCCCTCTCACAATAGAGGTGTATTACCATGGATTTCAATCAACTGAGCTATATTCTTTATTCTTTCTATGAACTTGAAGCAGTTTTGAGTGAGACTTTGAAATATGAAATGCACAGAAGGATTTCAAATACTGGTACTAAATAAGTTGTTAATCTATCCAGAAATATTCTCTTTTCAAACGGGTCTCAGACATTATGAGAGCATGAAGATAGGTTAACATTTGCCACCAATGCATCTCTATCCATATACTTGGGATTTGTTTGATGTCCCAAAACTACTTAACAGCAGTCATCTGCAATATCAAAAGGAGTATAAAGAGAATTATAATTGTTTGTACTCACCAATGACGCTCTATTCAGTTCTTCAAATCCTTGAAAATGTGTTTATAAGGCTTTGTGAATATCTCCATAAGTTCCGGGTATAAATGTGCACTAAAACAATATTATTTGACCTCTTTTCTCTCTGTCTGTCCCTCTCACTTTCAACTTCTCTCCCTCCCTCTGTTTCCCTGTCAGCCCCTCCCACTCCTACTCTCCCTCCCTCTGTTTCCCTGTCAGCCCCTCCCACTCTCCCTCCCTCTGTTTCCTACTCCTCTCCCTCCCTCTGTTTCCCTGTCAGCCCCTCCCACCCTACGCTCCCTCTGTTTCCCTGTCAGCCCATCCCACTCTCCCTCCCTCCTACTCTCCCTCCCTCTGTTTCCCTGTCAGCCCCTCCCACTCCTACTCTCCCTCCCTCTGTTTCCCTGTCAGCCCCTCCCACTCCTACTCTCCCTCCCTCTGTTTCCCTGTCAGCCCATCCCACTCCTACTCTCCCTCCCTCTGTTTCCCTGTCAGCCCCTCCCACTCCTACTCTCCCTCCCTCTGTTTCCCTGTCAGCCCATCCCACTCCTACTCTCCCTCCCTCTGTTTCCCTGTCAGCCCATCCCACTCATACTCTCCCTCCCTCTGTTTCCCTTTCAGCCCCTCCCACTCCTACTCTCCCTCCCTCTGTTTCCCTGTCAGCCCATCCCACTCCTACTCTCCCTCCCTCTGTTTCCCTGTCAGCCCCTCCCACTCCTACTCTCCCTCCCTCTGTTTCCCTGTCAGCCCATCCCACTCCTCCTCTCCCTCCCTCTGTTTCCCTGTCAGCCCCTCCCACTCCTACTCTCCCTCCCTCTGTTTCCCTGTCAGCCCCTCACACTCCTACTCTCCCTCTCTGTGTTTATCTTGTTTTGTGCACCTGCTCACCCAGACCAGGAGATCCAGTTGGATGAATTAGGACCATAGCTTAGCCTCATATTTCAGTGGTATCCCCCTATCTTGTGCCAGCTGACTGTTTTCTAAGGTGAGTTTAACGCAATAGAGGACAGGACAAATCAAATCAAATCAAAGTGTATTAGTCACATGCGCCGAATACAACAGGTGTAGGTAGACCTTACAGTGAAATGCGTACTTACGAGCCCCTAACCAACAATGCAGTTTAAAAAAATACAGATAAGAATAAGAGATAAAAGTAACAAGTAATTAAAAAGCATCAGTGAAATAACAATAGCGAGACTATATACAGGGGGGTACTGATACAGAGTCAATGTACGGGGGCACCGGTTATTTGAGGTAGTATGTACATGTAGGCAGAGTTATTAAAGTGACTATGCATAGATGACAACAGGACAGGACAATGGACAGGACAATGGACAGGACAATGGACAGGACAATGGACAGGACAACGGATAAAGTGTTGTCTATACGGCGCTGAGGTTGCATGTGTATGAACAAAAATAAACTTTAACAAAACTCTATGACTATGTCATACTGTAGAGATGGTCCCTTCTATCAGGGCATTTACTATAAAAGGTTTAGATTTCCCCATAATATGTGAAACAACCCACTTTTGGAAAGAATGAAACAAACTTGTTTTGCTGTATTTCAATAGTTCTTTGCATCTAATATGTTGAGTTCAGTGTTGTTTTGAAACAATCCCAAGGTTAGGACTGTCAGCTTGATTCACAAGCAGCGTTCAAATCTGGATGGTATTAATCACACCCAGGTTATCTCTCCCATTCTCTAGCTGTCCAATGTCTCCCACTGACTAATTCTCTGTTGAGCTGTCTCTCAGCTAGGGCTCATCCTGTGTGATTCTGAGTCTGTGGAGTATAGGTTTACCCAGAGGGCCAAGCCAGCACGTCTCTGTTGGCTGTCACAGAGCAGACACATCCATCCTCCAGTCACTGCAGCCACACAATCAAGCCCTTTACTGGGCCACAGTGGCAGGCTCCCTGGTGTCAGACCGCTGTCTGCAGGCCCCGTAACCTGAGTGGGGATAGTGAAAGGATCCCTCCCTGCGCCCCTGGCCCTTTAACTCTGTGTCACTGTGGCCTGTTGTGGAACAATAACTTCCTCTTGTATTATTGATGCTGTAGGGAAACAGCAGTCAGTCAGCGCTGTGGGTTTCAGTTTGCTAAAGGAATATATAATGAGAAACAGGATAGCACCAGCCTCTCTATCTATGTCCCTGCAAAACACACTGGTGAGACCTTCGAAACAGAGGATGCTGGAGAGACAAGGGACCTGTTTGAATACATGATGAGGGCATCCTTCCCAAAGAGATAGATACTCTATCTATCTCTATGATCCATCCATCCTCCCCTCTTGAAATAATCACTTGTTCGATGGGTGAAGGCAAGGATGGTATGGTACGTATTAATTTGTGGATGTCTATCATCCATTTTGTATGATACTGTGTAATAAGAATGACAATTTGTATGATATGTTGCGAATTTGCAAAATATATCATATATTATGAATTCCAATTTGTTGTGACTAACGTTACCGAGCTGGCTAACGTTGGCTAGGCTAGGGGTTAGGGTTAAGGTTGTGAGTTAGGTTAAAGGGTTGAGGTTAGGGTTAGGGGATGGGTTAGCTAAAATGGTTAAGGTTATGATTAGGGGAAGGGGTAGCTAACATGCTAAGTAGTTGCAAAGTAGCTTAAAAGTGTAAGTAGTTGACAAGTTGCTAATTAGCTAAAATGCTAATGTTATCCGTGATGAGATTCAAACCTGCAACCTTTGGGGTTATACGCCCACCGACTCACCCGACCAACCACCCTCGTTTTTCCTAAAGGAAACTTCTGTCTTATGTAACTATACCAAATGTAACATATCATACTAATTTGAATGTCCTGGATTTACTTTTACCATGTTACGTCTATTCTATGGGACCAGGCTGGACCCTCTTATACCTATGTTATATCAGCTCTATTTTCCAAAGCATCTGTAGGCTAATTCCTGGTGATTTTATTAATCATTATATTATCCTTGTTGAGTTTGAGTTTGAGTTTATTTTTTATTTTTACAGGGACAGTGCACATTAATCAACGTTTCAGTAAAAGTGCCGGTTTTGGCCAGCCGGCTAATTTTCAACCGCAGTCCCTGGGCAGGTTATTAAAAACAATTACAATATAGACAATAGCAACATAGAACAAGCAAGACATAGCAACATAGGACAAGCAAGACATAGCATACAGACAGAGCAACATAGGACAAGCAAGACGTAGCATACTGACAGAGCAACATAGAACAAAAAGCAGCAAGACAAAATTCATAAAAGCAACAAAGTGTTTCCACACCTCACAAGCTACAGACAACAGACAACATGGAAAGCGGCAACACACAGCTAGGGACCATGTTCACAAATCTGATTGACCTTTAGCCATGTCTTCAAGCATGGTGCTTTTCCTTATGGGAACTATACAGTCACCTCTCATGGCAGACCTTGTGGATCTGCTGCCATATGTCTGGGTTTTCTGTTTAACAAAAATATTGATTGGAGGGGGGAGTCAGGCCATTAAGGATCTTGAATACAAGACGTGCGTCGGTGTATTGCACAAGATTTTCCCAACTCAAGAGCTCATGCTTTCTAAGGATGTGACAATGATGATGGCTATTGGGCTTCCTATCAAGCACTTTGAGAGCCTGTTTGTAGACAGACTGAATAGGTTTTAATGTTGTACAGCAAGCTTGGGCCCAACTCGTCAAGCAGTATGTTAAGTGGGGGAGTATCATAGAGTTGAAGTACAGTTTTGCTACCTCTGTAGTCAAACAATTTCGTATAAATCGGAAATTAGCTAGGTTGAATTTAGTTATTTGAATTACCTTTTTCACATGCTTTTTAAAAGAGAGGTTGGAATCAAGTATGATGCCAAGGTACTTAAAATCGGATACCACCTGGAGCTTCTCACCTGACACATAGACATCTGGCTCAGTAGCATCTGTTGCCCTCTTTGTGAAGAACATGCAAACAGTTTTTTTCACATTGAGATGCAAACACGAGTCACTGAGCCACTTTGTAAACTGGACCATTACAGTAGTGAGTTCTTGTGCAGCTTGTTGTTTGCTCTTTGCATGCACATATATCACTGTATCATCTGCATACATTTGAACTTCAGACCCAGTACAGACAGAAGGCAGATCATTAATGTACAGGCTGAACAGGAGGGGCCCCAGTATTGACCCTTGGGGCATGCCCACATCATAGCTACGAGTGGGCGACAGCTCATTGCTCACTCTGACACACTGAGTTCTGCCTTCAAGGTATGATTTCATCCATCTCAAGGCATCAGGGGAAAAGTTGAACTTGGACAATTTTGTGATGAGAATCTCATGGTTAACAGTATCAAAAGCCTTCCTTAGGTCCAGAAACACACCCCCAACAGCTCCCCCTTTGTCCATCTTGGACATCACATCATTTTCCAGAAGAAAGCAGTTGGCCGTTTCTGTGGAGTGTTTCGCTCTGAAGCCAAACTGCATGGAGTGTAATGTGAAGGGGCTGTTGTTGAGGTGGGCAATCAGTTGTTCTGCTACACACTTTTCAACAACCTTTGACACCACAGGTAGTATACTAATGGGCCTGTAGTTACTCACGTCAGCAGGGTCGCCTGATTTAAAGATGGCCGTTATTATGGCCGACTTCCATACCCTTGGAAACACACCGAGACCAATAGATGTGTTGGTGACCTTAGTAATGGGGCCAATGAGTGACTCTTTGTAGTTTAAGAAAGGTAGAGTCCATCCCAAACACATATTTGGCTTTAGAGTTCTTTAGTGAGCTAATCACCTTGTTCACCTTTGACTCAGAAACCTCCCTTATGATGAAGACAGGTTGAGTGTCATTCACTAGCACTGAGCCCAAGAAACCAGTGTAGGGGTTCTGTGTCAGTACCCTGACAGAGTCAATAAAGTAGGAATTGAAGGCTATTGCTATTTCTACTGCATCCTGTGTTAGATTGTTATTCACCATGATTTCTAGTCTTTTTGCAGTGTTACTATGGTCTTTCCCTGTTAACTTTTTTAGATTCTCCCATATCAATTTAGAATTTCCCTTTGCTTCACCAATTATGTTAATAAAAAAGTTTGCCTTGGCCTGTCTGATTTCTTTCATCACCTTATTTCTCAACATGGTAAACCTACGTCTGTCATGCTCTAATTTAGATTTTAGGGCTATTTTTAGAGCATAATCTCATTCTTTCATCAATTTCCAGATTTCTCCATTTAGCCAAGGAAGAGTGCTCTTTTGGCCAGGTTTGGATTTGATTTTCTTTAGGAAGCCATTTATTGTAGTCTGGATTGTGGATAGAAAAACCTGACTATCAGCTTCCACGTCTGTATAGGACAAGAGATCATTCCAGTTTATTCCCTTAATTGCTTTTTCAAAATAGTTTAATTCACTCTGAGTTGATCCGGCTTTCTAACAGTAGAGAGGTTAAACCTGCTCTTAGACAGCTTTCTGGCTATAAGTGTCAGATTATGATCAGACAGCCCAGTAACCATATTGAATGATTTAGTCACTCTCTCTGGTTTATTACTGAACACCAAATCAATCTGTGTTTTAGAGCAACAAGTCACCCTGGTTGGCCCTTTAACTAGCTGTGTAAGGTCAAAGGTATTAGTGATCCGTTTGAGGGTTTTCCTACAACACTTGTCTTCATAATTAATGTTAAAATCTCCCATTAAGATGACCTCTTTCCCAAAATCACATTCCCTAAGCATGGTATTAAACTGATCAAAAAACACACTTTTGGTGGAAGATGGCCTATACATTCCAATGAGGGTAAAAGACATTTGGGGAGACAGTGTAACGTTCAGGCCGATACATTCAAGTTCATTATCACATGACCACTCAATTTGTTTACATCGGATATGTTCTTTAATGTAAATCATCACACCCCCTCCTCTTCCTTCAATCCTGTCTCTCCTGAAAACATTGTAGCCAGGCACAATCAAAGCAGCATATGGAGAGTGTTTATGGAGCCATGTCTCTGAGAGGCAGAGAAAGTCAAGGTTGGAGTCTGTGAGTAGATGTTGAATTTGATCACTTTTTGGAATGACACTACGAATGTTCAAGTGCCCCCCTAGTCGTCCCTTGGGCTTAGCTCGTGGGTCCCAGATGACTCGAGAGTGATTGACACATTGAAAAAAGTTTAATTTGCTGTGTTTTCTGACGGCTGGGTTTAGGCCGTTTTGTTTAGTTTTGATTAGGGGCAGTTCGGTAGCGCAATTAACAATCCCTCCCGCCTGCACTGGATGCGGGGAACTAATTAAAATAGCTTGCGTACCAGAAGCAGAGTCAGGGATCGCATATAGCGACTCTGGTATGTTTGAAGAGTCAAAATCTATCCTGGAGCCGGGTGAGTCGAGAGAAACCATAGGACCATAGCACTCACCCACCTCCACAGCTGCGACGACCAGTGGACGAGGCCATCCACCGCTCTCCACTCCGGTGCATATCACTGGCTCGGTGATATTGGGCCCAGGATTGAGTTGTACATCCCCGGAGAGCAGGAGGGTAGTGAACAGGTAGTTTAACAGTTTCCGATAAATGTTGGACTTGTGTTTGTTACGCCTAAGCGGTTCAGTAGAATAAGGAGCGAGGTAGACTTGCCCATTATTCAGAACATTATGGTATGCTGTGTACTGTCCGCTCCAGTGGAACGGTGAACCAATGTGTTTGGTGTTGATATTCTCCGGTAGTAGACTGATTGTGTCATCCCAGCAAGGACGTGTCAACAATGTTCTTGGACCACATGAAGAAGTTGGTAGAGACTAAATTCAAATGTACTGAGCTCTCTAATTTGACTAATGGGACCTACAAAGACAATGCGGGTGCAGTCTGAGCTTCTCCTTGTGAACTTGACAGGTTACGTGACGTTTAACTGTTCAGGAGCTTCATTTGATCCAACTGATTCGTGGGTGTGTACAGATACTTGATGTCAGGTACTGTACATGATAGATCAAGAGCAGCAAAGGGCTGAGATTCACTCCACCGGAACTGAGCACTGGGGCATCATGCAGAGGATGATCAGCTTCACTGTGCTCCTCATTACTGCTCTGTTCACATTTTTTTCCGCAGGCTCAAAAGCAGCAGGCTCAAAAGTACTGCAAAGAGCACTACGCTGACCTGGCCTCCTTCAATAAGCTGTATTATGATGAGCTCAAAACCATAGGGGGCAAATATGGCACCTATACCTGGATTGGCATGTACAGAGATGACTTGACTACAGAGTGGAAGTTGTCTGGAGGGGAAAGCTTACTCTTTAAAATGTAGGCTCCTCAGCAACCAGATGGGAGCAAAAATAACTGTGTTGTAATGCAACATTTGAAGAGTTATGTGAGAACTGTGCTGAAATACACCCTTTCTTCTAATATAAGGAGAAGCGTGACAGTGATCTGGTCCTGGTAAAGGAGAAGAAGACGTGGGAGGAGGCTCTGGAGTACTGCAGGCAGCACCACAGTAACCTCTCCAGCCTGCTCTCTAAGACAGAGCATCTCCAAACCCAACAGCAGATCTCAGAGGCCCTGGGGGACGCTGGCCAAAATGGGAGAGCACTGGGGAACCTGGGACTGTGAGGACAGGCTGAACTTCGTCTGCTCCACGAAGAAAGAAGAAAAGACAGAGCCTTCTAGGCCTCCTATTGTCTATCATGATGACCAATGTTCCCTCTAAGCTGCACATGGGCACGCAATAGTCCCGAGACTGCCACGCAGCTCCCTCAGGATTGCCGCACAGAAGAAATATCAGCCAACAGAGGGAGAGGATACACACTGCATGTATTTATTCCTCTGTTCCCCCCCATGTCTTGTGTGAAATTATTTTGTTACGTGTTTAGTGTGATGAGCCAGACTGTTTTTTCCCCGGGGTATCATATTTTGACCCGTTGTATGTATTTGTCATACATGTGTATATTTGTGAGTGTTTTCGCGCTTATTGACTTTAACTTGTGGCTGGAGGATTTTTGACGCGGTTGCGTCTGTCTTTTGTGCTTTTTCCAAATAAAAGTGCGCCTGATCACAACTCACTGCTCTCCTGCACCTGACTTCGTACCAGTAGCGCACAACCTTGACACAATGTCAACAGTGAAGAAGCGACACTGGATGCTGTCTTTCTGGACAGAGATGCAAAGAAAAAACATTATCTCACACTGGCTAATAAAAATAAAAGATTAAGAAGGGCTAAAGAATACAGACACTGGACAGTGAAGAAGCATCCTGGAGACGCCTCTTCACTGTTGACATTGGGGTTTTGCGGATACTATTTAATGAAGCTGCCAATTTAGGACTTATTACAGAGAATGAGGCAAATTATGCTACCCTCTGCCTATTAGCTACTTAGTTAATTCAAGACTTGCTTTTCAAATATGTCCGGAAATGTACACATTTGGCGCTGTTTTAGGAAGCAATCACTCCTCTATTGCTGACTACAGATGATCTATTACTGGGCTAATAACTCACTAACTAGCAAAGGATATGAGCAAAATGTGCACACTTGGCTACATGCAGCTCTCGCTTTGATCTCAAAACAACTCATGACCGCTCATGCTGTAAACACAGTCCAGCTCAAAGTAAATGGCACAGATCCATGTATGGCACTGGTCTATTTGCATTTAGGTCTACTGCAGCTCTGAATTTCAAAATGGCGCCGGAGGAGATGGCCGCCGTTTTATAGTCTCCTAACCAATTGTGCTATTATGCAGGGGTTTTCCGCGTAATTTGTCAATTATTTTGTACATAATGTTTCTGCAACCGTATCTACGGAAGAAAGGAGCTTCTGGATATCAGGACAGCTATCACTCACCTCGGATTAGACAAAGATTTCTTCAACAACAACAACAGCAGCAAGCAGGACACACGATATTCTCCAAACACCCCACAGGGCAGACATCCCAATTATTCGCACAAGGAAGCGATGCAGAGGAAGTAGAACTTTAATGCAGGGAAACTTAAATCAGTTCTACCAAATCTCTATCAACATATTACATGTGCAACCAGAGGGTAAACAATTCCAGATCACCTGTACTCCACACACAGAGACGGGTACAAAGCTCTCCCTCGGCCTCCATTTGGTAAATCCGACCACAACTCTATCCTCCTGATTGCTGCTTACAAGCAAAAATTAAAGCAGGAAGCACCAGTGACTCGGTCTATAAAAAAAAGGTCAGATGAAGCAGATGCTAAACTACAGGACTGCTTTGCTATCACAGACTGGAACATGTTCCGGGATTCTTCCGATGACATTGAGGAATACACCACATCAGTCACTGGCTTTATCAATAAGTGCATTGAGAAGGGGGACAAAATGGCGCCGTAGAGAGAACACTGTGTTTCAGCGAGCTCCCGTGGCATTCGTAAAATTATATTTTTACATTAATCTCCTAGCTTGAAAAAGTGGTAGAATTGGCTAAATAAGTTATCCTACAATGAGACTTGACGGCTATTTCTCAAAAATCCCCGACAACATGCCCAACAGAACTACTAAGAACTCGACCAAAACCACCATCCCTGTATATGTGCAGGAGGAGCTAGCTAACGTTAACGAAGCTAACACCATTGCGGATCCAGCCACAATGGACCTGGTGATTCAAAAAATGACTGATAACATTACTACAATGATCGATGTTAAGATAAGAATGGTCTTGGAAGAAATAGCAGGCCATTCAGCTGAACTACAGAGGGTTGTGAAACGTGTTGATGAGGCGGAAGGAAGAATTGCTGCAGTGGAAACTTCAACTACATCTATGGACACAAAGATAAAAGCACTTGAGAAACAGGTGCGCGAAATGGCGGAGCACATTGACGACTTGGATAATCGAGGACGCAGATGCCATATTCGTGTTGTGGGACTCCCAGAAAATTCTGAAGGGACACGTTCAGTTAAATTCTTTGAGGAATGGATCCCTGGCTACCTACAAATGGACACTAAGGCTGGTCGTGTGAAGCTGGACAGAGCCCATCGCTCTCAAGCACCGATACCCGGTCCCAAACGGCGCCCACAGCCGGTGGTTATAAAGTTCCACAACTTCACCGACAAGCAGCGCGTCATGGATGCGGCTAGAAACATCGGCACTGACGGTAGTCAACGTAAAGGTCCAAAGGTCTCATTCTTCAATGATTATTCTACAGCGGTTGTACGAAGACGCAAAGTGTTTGATAAGGCGAACGCTCGACTCAAGAGACTGAAGATGGACTACGCACTGCTGTACCCGGCCACATTGAAGATTATGGTCAACGGATCGCCTAAAAAACTCTACACACCTGAAGAGGCTGCTGCTTTTATTGACGACCTCGGGTAAATAACTTTAAGCTGCACCTCCGCAGCATTGGATAACTTTGTTTATTTCTAGTTGAATCTGATCATGAAACAGTGGTGTGAGTTCTCACGTACTCCGATTCAGTAATATTCGTATCTTTATTATTTTCCTTGCTATAGTAATAGCCACTATAGCTCAGGCTGAGATATTTGTGAATCCATATTGGTGCCCAGGCTTGGTTTTAGGTGGAAGAGCCTCAATCTTCTTCTATTGATTTTAATTTCCATATATATAAAGGATGAGGCTATTGAGTAACTATGCGGACTTAAGAGTCTACATTGGAAAGTTGAAATCCCCTGCAAGTTAGCTAGTGGGAAAAACCCCTTTTGGATCTTTACATGTTTAATTTTTGGGTTTAGTATAGTTCGAGTTCAGGGTTCATATCATTTGTTTATGCTCGGTGAGATAGAGGAGAGTTCAACACATGGAAAAAGGTACCACCCCACTTTTACAGTAGGATCCAGACTGGATATTGAATGGTCAAGGCACAATGGCAGGTAACAGACTGCGTGTATGTACATGGAACATTAGAGGGAGCCATAACCCCATTAAAAGGAAGAAGGTACTGTCTTTTTTGAAAAAAGAAAATATTGATATTGCCCTGTTGCAAGAAACTCATTTGGATGATAAGGAGCACCTGAAATTACAACATCATTTACATCCAGAAGTAGAGGTGTAGCAATTCTGGTGAAAAAGAACTTACCACTTAAGGTCTTGTGAAAGATACATTTGGTCGCTTTGTTATAATTAATGGTACTTTACAAGGTCAGATCATTTCCATAGCTTCACTCTCTCCTCAAGCTAAGTCACTTAAAGCTATTTGTGATGATCTGGGGTATGCGGATGTCTGGAGAACTTTTCATCCCTCCAACAGAGAGTTCACTTTTTTCTCTGCACCTCATGGATGTCAGACTAGAATAGATTACTTTTTTATGCCCAGGACGTCGTTGCAGTCTGTTTTATCCGCTAGGATAGGAAGCATAGTCATGTCCGATCATGCTGAGGTGATCCTGGACATAAAACTCAACGGGGCATTCAATCAGTCAAGACATTGGAGGTTGAATACAACCATTCTTAAAGACCATACATTCATATCACATTTTATTACAGAGTTTAAAGCAGTTTTCTCTATTAACTCTCAATCAACAGATAACCCCTCGCTCCTTTGGGAAACCTGTAAAGCGTAAGCCAAGGGTCTGATTATGTCATACACAGCCACTAAGAGACCTGTAAAGCGTAAGCCAAGGGTCTGATTATGTCATACACAGCCACTAAGATACCTGTAAAGTGTATATGCCAGGGGTCTGATTATGTCATACACAGCTACTAAGAGACGGAAAAAGCTTGAAAAGCAAAAAATGTTAGAGGGTGAATTAGGAACTAAAGAGAAGGACTACATTAAAACTCCCACTCCTGCCCTATTAAAGGAAATATCAGTCATTAGATCAATGTTGGACTCTCTCCTAACACAGGACGCTGAAAAGAAAATGAGATTTGTCAGGCAAAAGCTATATGAACATGGCGATAAGCCAGGAAAGTATTTGGCATACCTAGCTAAAAAGAGAGCTGACTCTCAGTCCATTGCAACTATTACTGATTCTGATGGCAATCATTTATATGAAAATAAATTGATAAATGAGGCATTTAAGAAATTTTCTACAAACCTTTATGCCTCAGAACTGCCAAAGCATGCACCCAAATTAATGGAGAACTTATTTTGTAAGATTGAGCTCCCTACTATCTCCGAAGAACAGAGGTCTCTCCTTAATGCCCCTATTACCGAGGAAGAGATAATGTTCGCAATTAAGAATCTGCAAAATGGTAAGGCCCCAGGACCAGACGGGTTTTGTAGTGAGTTCTATAAAGAGTTCCATGGCCTGATCCTTGAGCCATTGCGTGATATGTTTAACCACTCATTTTCAAATGACCAACTCCCTCAAACGCTGAGAGAAGCCAACATATCACTTATTCTCAAAATGGGAAAATGTCCAGAGTCTTGATCCTCATACAGACCAATTTCCCTTCTGAATGTGGATAGAAAATTGCTTTCTAAAATTCTAGCCACAAGATTAGAGGCTTCACTGCCACTAATTGTGAAAGGAGACCAAACTGGCTTCATTAAGGGCCGTAAGTCATGCAACAATGTCAGACGGCTTCTTAATGTAATTCAAGCCTACCAACAAAGTGCTATGGATGGTCTTGTGCTCTCCCTAGATGCTGAGAAAGCATTTGATCGTGTGGAGTGGCCTTACCTATTATTTGCTCTAAATAAATTTGGTCTAGGGGACAACTTTATAAAAGGGGTGAACGTTTTATATGATGATCCTCAGGCTGCTGTCCTTACTATTGGGCTAAGGTAAAATAGCTTCTCTATACACAGAGGTAACAGACAGGGCTGTCCTTTGTCCCCTCTCCTCTTTGCACTCGTTATGGAACCACTGGCCGAGGCCATCAGGGTAACGCCTGCTATACAGGGGCTGCTCATTGGTGATGTTCACCATAAAATAAGCTTGTATGCTGATGATGTCCTGATATTCATCTCTAGTCCCGAGACTTCAATTACATCTCTTATTAATATTATTGAATTATTCAGCGAATTCTCAGGCTACAAGATTAACCTAACTAAGTCAGAGGCTATTCCACTTGGTAGCCTACACTCTGTACCTAATACTTCTCCCCCCTTCCCTTTTAAATGGTCTCCCTCAGGTTTCATGTATCTGGGTATATTTGTAACTCCTAAATTCCAGCAAATGTACAGAGCCAATTTTGTTCCCTTGTTTGATACAATAAGACAGGATCTGGAGCACTGGAACTCTCTCCCAATTTCTTGGTTGGGTAGAATATCCATCTTGAAAATGAACATTTTACCTAGACTACTTTACCCAATCCAAATGATCCCAGTATTACTCTCCAATAAGGTAATAAAGGATGTAAATGGATGGCTAAGTTCCTTTATATGGAGTAAACGCAAGCCAAGACTTAAGATGGCAATATTGCAGCTGCCATGTTCTATGGGCGGCTTGGACCTGCCCAATATCAGGTTCTATCAATGGTGTGCCTACCTTTGTTATATTTCTGACTGGATCACAAATGATGACTCCTCTATTTGGTTAGACATTGAGACTTCTCTTTCAAAATACCCCTTACAGGATCTTTTATTTTTCAGAAGTTTCAAGTCTGTAGAAGATCACTGCAATAATCCCGTTACACTTAACACACTCAAAGTATGGAGGTCAGTTCAACTCTTCCTGGGAAGGACCAAACTAACCTCTGCTCTTACCCCAATTCTTAACAACGCACATTTTAGTCCATGATTGCTGGATGCTGGCTTTAACTTTTGGCTTAATAAGGGCATACGCAGACTAAATGACTTATTTGCTGATAATGTTTTATTGTCATTTGAGCAGATGGTCGAGAAATATCAACTCCCAAAGCAGGACTTTTTCCCCTTCCTACAATAAGACATTATATGGGGCGGCAATGCCAGTGGGTAGAGCTAAAACAGTAACCGGAAGGTTCAAACCCCGAGCTGACAAGGTACAAATCTGTCGTTCTGCCCCTGAACAGGGTTAACCCACTGTTCCCAGGCCATCATTGAAAATAAGAATTGTTCTTAGACTTGCCTGGTTAAATAAAGATAAAATTAAAAATATTCTGAAGAGCACCACCTTAATTGGTAACCCTGATGTGTCTGTCATTGAAAGAATTTTTTTTCCCACAAAGGAAAATGTAAGTCTGTTTTTAAAATGTCCTTTTCTGCTGTCAACACACAGAGGGGAGTGTGGGAGAAAGAATTGTCTGTTACTATTGACGAAGAGATGCGGGAGGACATTTGGAGATATGCAAAAACAATATCTATATGTAATCGTACTAGAGCAATCCAATTAAGAATAATACACAGATTGCATATATCCCCACATAACAGACATGTTTTTAACCCCACTTCCTCTTCTCCTCAGTGTCTTAAATGCAAAACTGATACAGGCACCCTAACACATTGTTTATGGTCATGTACCAAAATACAAAGATACTGGTCTGGTGTTCTGCAAGTGTGAGAAGATCCTGTGTGGGTTGATCTAGTGTGTGGACCCAGTTTCTTTACTGTTGTGGTCTGTAGCAGGCATGTGTTACTTCTGTGGGTGTGTGGAGGCTTTACAACATCCTTACCTACGTATGTAGGAAAAACATATTTACAGTGGATTAGTGATAAGGTTCCTCCTATTAAAGATTGGCATAAGATACTATTTGAATGGGTGCCTGTGGAATATCTGACATGTACAATGCATTCTAAAACAGACCAGTTCTACAAAGTATGGGAACCTTATCTAAATTACCTAGAACCTGAGGTATCAGCTATTATACTGCAATGATTTTCTTAGAATGGTGGGGGTCTATGTATTTCAGTGACACTGTACGTTCCATGTATGTATGTATGTATGTATGTATGTATGTATGTATGTATGTATGTATGTATGTATGTATGTATGTATGTATGTTTGTATGTATGTATTATGTAGTTCTCCCACTTAAAAAGATGAGAGAGGCCTGTAATTTTCATCATAGGTAAAGCGTCAATACAGGGCTAAGACTGAATCATACTACACCGGCTCCAACGCTCGTCGGATGTGGCAGGGCTTACAAACTATTACAGACTACAAAGGGAAGCACAGCCGCGAGCTGCCCAGTGACACGAGCCTACCAGGCGAGCTAAATCACTTCTATGCTCGCTTCGAGGCAAGCAACACTGAGGCATGCATGAGAGCATCAGCTGTTCCGGACGACTGTGTGATCACGCTCTCCATAGTGTGACGTAAGACCTTTAAACAGGTCAACATACACAAGGCTGCGGGGCCAGATGGATAACCAGGAAGTGTGCTCCGGGCATGTGCTGACCAACTGGTAGGTGTCTTCACTGACATTTTCAACATGTCCCTGATTGCGTCTGTAATACCAACATGCTTCAAGCAGACCACCATAGTCCCTGTGCCTAAGAACACAAAGGCAACTTGCCTAAATGACTACAGACCCGTAGCACTCATGTCCGTAGCCATGAAGTGCTTTGAAAGGCTGATAATGGCTCACATCAACACCACTATTCCAGAAACCCTAGTCCGACTACAATTTGCATACCGCCCAAACAGATCCACAGATGATGCAAACTCTATTGCAATCCACACTGCCCTTTCCCACCTGGACAAAAGGAACACCTATGTGAAAATGCTGTTCATTGACTACAGCTCAGCGTTCAACACCATAGTACCCTCAAAGCCTATCACCAAGTTAAGGATCCTGGGACTGAACACCTCCCTCTGCAACTGGATCCTAGACTTCCTGACAGGGCCCCCAGGTGGTGAGGGTACAGGTAGCAACACATCTGCCACGCTGATCCTCAACACCGGAGCTCCCCAGGGTTGCGTGCTCAGTCCCCTCCTGTACTCCCTGTTCACCCACGACTGCATGGCCAGGCACGACTCCAACACCAATATTAAGTTTGCTGCGACTGTCACGCCTTGGTCTTAGTATTTTGTGTTTTCTTTAATTATTTGTTCAGGCCAGGGTGTGACATGGGGTTATTGTATTGTCTTATTGGGGTTTTTGTAGGCATTGGGATTGTGGTTAATTAGGGGTGTGTCTAGTATAGGCTTGGCTGCCTGAGGCGGTTGTCAATCAGAGTCAGGTGATTCTTGTTGTCTCTGATGGGGAACCGTATTTAGGTAGCCTGGGTTTACTGTGTATTTCGTGGGTGATTGTTCCTGTCTCTGTGTAGTTTCACCAGATAGGCTGTAATTAGGTTTCACGTTCCGTTTGTTGTTTTTATATTTGTATAGTTATTTCATGTGTCACTTTTTTCATTAAAGTCATGAGTAACCACCACGCTGCATTTCGGTCCGACTCTCTTTCTACAAACGAAGAACGCCGTTACAACGACACAACAGTGGTAGGCCTGATCACCGACAACGACGAGACAGCCTATAGGGAGGAGGTCAGAGACCTGGCCGGGTGGTGCCAGAATAACAACCTCTCCCTCAACGTAACCAAGACTAAGGAGATGATTGTGGACTACAGGAAAAGGAGCACCGATCACGTTAAGAGCTTCAAATTCCTTGGTGTCCAAATCAACAACAATTTAGATTGGTCCAAACACACCAAAACAGTCGTGAAGAGGGCACGACAAAGCCTATTTCCCCTTAGGAAACTAAAAAGATTTGGCATTGGTCCTGAGATCCTCAAAAAGTTCTAGAGCTGCAACATCGAGAGCATCCTGACCGGTTGCATCAATGCCTGGTACTGCAATTGCTCGGCCTCCGACCGCAAGGCTCTTCAGAGGGTAGTGCGTACGGCCCAGTACATCACTGGGGCAAAGCTGCCTGCCATCCAGGACCTCTACACCAGGCGGTGTCAGAGGAAGGCCCTAAAAATTGTCAAAGACCCCAGCCACCCCAGTCATAGACTGTTCTCTCTACTACTGCATGGCAAGTGGTACCGGAGTGCCAAATCTAGGACAAAAAGGCTTCTCAACAGTTTTTACCCCCAAGCCATAAGACTCCTGAACAGGTAACCAAATGGTTACCCGGACTATTTGCATTGTGTGCCTCCCCCCAACCCCTCTTTTTACGAACAACCTTCCGCTACCGGGCTATCTCTGTTCATCATATGTGCATAGTCACTTTAACAATACCTACATGTACATACTACCTCAATAAGCCTGACTAACAGGTGTCTGTATGTAGCCTTGCTACTCTTTTTTTCAAATGTCTTTTTACTGTTGTTTTATTTCTTTACTTACCTACACACACACACACACACACACACACATACTTTTTTTTCGCACCACTGGTTAGAGCCTATAAGTAAGCATTTCACTGTAAGGTTTACACCTGTTGAATTCAGCGCATGTGACAAATAAACTTTGATTTGATTTGATTGGTTATGCCGCACTGGCCTGTGTAGAGAGAATGAGCTGAGTACTGCTTGTGAATGCAATGGAATATTACTCCAATGCGTTCTGCCTACAACAAAGTCTCTTGCGTAGCCAGTTTCACATAGTTAGTTTTGCATTGTTTGTTTTGTTTCTGTATGTTGCATTGAAAGTGACTAAAATTGCATTGATTCGATCACAATTGCCACAGTATAGGGAAATGTTGATATTGTTAACTAACAAGGAAAACTCTAGAAAGTTCAGTGAAGTTCAATCTCGTGCTTCTCTCCGCAACAATAGTCATTTACAACATTAACAATGTCTACACTGTATTTCTGATCAATGTTATGTTATTTTAATGGACAAAAAATGTGCTTTTATTTCATAAACAAGGACATTTCTAAGTGACCCCAAACTTTTGAACGGTAGTGTATGTCAAGATCAAATTACATTAACCTCTAAAGAATCGGTGTCCCCCCACTGGATGGATAATCTAACGTAGGCTAATGTGATTAGCATGAGGTTGTAAGTAACATGAACATTTCCCAGGACATAGACATATCTGACATGGGCAGAAAGCTTGAATTCCTATTAATCTAACTGCACTGTCCAATTTACATTAGCTTTTACAGTGAAATAATACCATGCTATTGTTTGAGGAGAGTACACAATTAGGAACTTGAAAATGTATTAATAAACCAATAGGCACTTTTGGGCAGTCTTGATACAACATTTTGAAAAGATCAGTCTAAAACTTTGCACATACACTGCTGCCGTCTAGTGGCCAAAATGTAAATTGTGCCTGGGCTGGAATAATACATTATGGCCTTTCTCTTGCATTTCAAAGATGATGGTAATAAAAAAAAGCATGGTTTTTTCTTTGTATTATCTTTTACCAGATCTAATTTGTTATATTCTCCTACATTCATCTTACATTTCCACAAACTTCAAAGTGTTTCCTTTCAAATGGTATCAAGAATATGCATATCCTTGTTTCAGGTCCTGAGCTACAGGCAGTTAGATTTGGGTATGTCATTTTAGGCGAAAATTGAAAAAAGGGTCAGATCCATATAGGATATATAGAAGAGATAAGTTGGCCAGATCGGAGCAGCTTAAAACACATTTTATAGACCTTGTTAACAAGCTGAAAGACTTAAATAAGTGTCCGTTCATCTCTGTCCCTCTTCCTCCACTGGGTCATAGAAGTGGCAGATTCAGGAGACTGCTAGCACTCCATGACTGGCTGAAAGTCTACTGTCAAACCTTAGGAATTACTTTTATTGACAATTTTGATACCTTTTGGCAACCGAAAATACTTTTCAGGGATGATGGAATTCACTCAAATCACCTTGGACCGTGGACACTATCTAATCACTACAAGGCAGCTCTAAGAAATGGATTGTTATGATCTTTTTCTATCCTTGCTATGTCTAGAAAGGAGGGTACTGCCATTAGCACATTCACAAATTTGTATTGTAAAGTGAAGCCGCTACTGTCTCAGGTAATCTCTACTATTATTACGCCCCCAGCAAACAGTGATAGATCAATTTAATTTCCATTGCGTTGCAGCCTTTGGTTATGAATAATAGGTTGGCAGGTAATGATCCGGCTTTTATTTTGACACTCTCCCAGTGATTTCAAAGCACGAAAAGGGTTTACATTTATGCACCTAAATGTTCGCAGCCTTTTGCAAAAAAAATGGACTACATCAAGATCTGGGCTTCGCAGGCAGATCCAGATATTTTTTGTTTATCAGAAACATGGTTATCTGAGAAAATTGTGGATTCTGAGGTTACTATTGATGGTTTTCAAGTTTTCAGGGCTGATAGGATGGGCAAAAGTGGTGGTGTTGCTATCTATACAAAAATATACTTTCTATGTCTCTTTTAAAGGCGAATCCTAAACAATTTGAATTTAAGTCTTCAACTAAGTTGTAATTCTAAAGTAACTGTTCTGGGAGTCTACCGCCCTCCCCTGCTAAGAAATGTTTGTTAATTAGTCTCACTGACTTAATAGCTTATTTGTCCACTTCTGAATAGTTTGTCATAGGTGACTTTAACCTGTCCTGGGGAACCCAAGACTCCGACTATTTAAAGGATTTTTGTAATAACCTAAACCTCACACAGTTGATTACCAAACCCACATGTCCAAATCTGAGACATTCTACGAAATCAACATTAATTGATCTTATGTTTACAAATACTCCAGAGAAATATGTGGCTAGTGATGTTTCCTCCCTGGATATTAGTGATCACTGTCCTATTTTTTTGTATTAGAGATGTTAGGACTCATAGTGCAAAACAATGATTTATTACAAGGAGAAATTTAAAAAATGTAGTGAACAAGCATTTTTACATGATCTCAATGGTGATCTTAATAGTATCTAAGCTCTACCAGATTCTGAATCGGCACTAAATCACTTTATTACTGTTTTTAACAACATTGCAGATAAGCATGCCCCGTTTAAAAAACGGAGAGTTCAAAATAGATTGAACCCTTGGTTCACACCAGAATTATCTGAGTTCATACGCAAATGAGATGCTGCCTGGGCCATGGCTAGAAGTACTGACTCCGGCCGGGACTGGCAATCCTTTCGAAAATTGAGAAATCTATGTGTAAAACTTCGAAAAGCAACATCTGATTACTATATTAACACTAGCTGACTGTACTGGAAATCCATATAAATTCTGGAAAACTGCAAAATCATTAAAAGGTTGTACTTCCTCTACTCTTCCCTCACAAATTAATGTAGAGTCTGGCCCGATTACTGATAACATTGGAATAATTATAATATTATTAATTATAATAATAATAATTCATTTAATCAACATTTTATTTCTGAAGGCTCTCTCTTTGATATAATTCAAAAACCTACTCGCTGTGACAATGTACTGGATGTTGATGGGAGAATTTTACTGAATAATTTTGAAAATGTCGGTCAAGGTTTTTTTCCTTTTGGCAATTCACAGACAATGAAGTCCTTGATGTGTTGTTGGCATTAGATATTAATAAATCTACAGGGCCCGACCATTTGGATCCAGGTCTGTTCAAGTGTGCTGCATCCCTCATTGTTGTTTCAATAACCCACATCATTAGTTTAACATGTTCACTGGAAATATTCCTAAAGTGTGGAGATCAGCTTATGTGCTGCCACTAAACAAGGGAGGTGATTGTTATGGTCTTGACAACTATCGTCCCATATCAAGTTTCTTGTCTAGCTAAGATTCTTGAATCCTTGATCATTCTATCTTATTGAGTTATTTGTCTGTGTTAGGCCTTGGCCCTGATGCCTGTTTGTGGTTTCAGAATTATCTTAGTGATAGACGGGGTTAAATCCGAATTTCTTGAACAACTTGAAGTGGTACCCCAGGGTTAGATTTTGGGGCCATTATTGTTCATGTTGTTTATAAATGACCTTGAAAATAGTGGTAACACCTGTAGCATTCCTCTGTATGCAGATGACACAATAATTTATTCATGTGCCTCTTCCAAAAATCCCCAAATCACTTACTGATCTTAAATGAGTGTTAAATGCAAATAAAACCAAGTTTATGCTGTTCTCTAGGTCTCATAATGTTGACCATGAGGACTTGCGTACTCCAAATGGAGCCCAAATTGAGAAAGTTTCTCACTATAAGTACTTGGGTATCTGGCTTGATGCCAATTTGTCTTTTGAAACACAAATTGAAAACTTGACAAAGCAGCTGAGAACTACGATTGTTTCTTATATGGAAATAAATCCTACCTCAGTTTTGAAAATAGAAGTAAGATTGTTCAAACAACAGTTCTCCCTGTAATATACTATGGGGGCATTATTTATATGCACGTGTCAGCCTATGTTTAGAAACAATTGGACTCAGTATTCCATTCAGCAAGACGTTTTAAACACACTGGGGACGGTTTTAGGACTCATTGTATTATGTACAAACATGTAGGATGGAAGAAGAGAACTGCACTCTCTTTTATTTATTTAGTCTTGTAGAAACTTGCTCTGTACATTACTTAATTGATTAATTTTAGATGTACAAATGACCAAACCCGTTCTCAGTGATGTTTAACTCTGGAGATCCCTATGGTCTCCAAAGAATTGGGAAAATATGCTTTTAGTTTTTTGCCCTTATGTATGGAACAATAGACAAAATTCCTTGCAATTAGATATTCTGGTGCCTTTCAGGCATTTTAAATGATTGATTGGAGACGTTTATGTTACAGAATGCAATTGCTTTTCTTAAATATATGTAGTGTTGTGTATTATGTTTTATTATAGTGTGTTTTGTAGGGCTGTTGGGTTTTATTTATATTTTGGGTTGTATTTGAAACTTATACAGGGCTCTCTTCTACATATTGTCACGACTTCCACCAAAGGTGGCTCCTCTCCCTGCGCTCGGCGGTCGTCGTCACCGGTCTACTAGCTGCCACCGATCCTTTTTCCTTTTCATTTGGGTATGTCTGTCTTGTCTTTCACCTGTGTTCTATTTGGGTAATTAGGGGGGGGGGGGGGGTATTTAAATCTCGCAATTTCCTCTGGGTTTTGTGCGGGATTGTTTCGTTTGCTGTCATTTAGTTGTGGGTTGCGTTTGTTTGGGTTCTGTTTAACAGGTGTGTTTTTTTCTCCCCCGGACGGTGTCTGGGTGGTTTGAGGCTACTGTTGTAGTCCTGTTTCCTGTTATTTGGACTTGTTTATTAAACACCCTTTTCGCAACTTGCTTTCTCCTGCGCCTGACTCCACACCCACATCTCCTTTGGGAGATATTGGCACATATTACCTCAACTAACCGGTGCCCGGTTACTCTGTACCAGTGCCCCCCTGTATATAGTCTCACTATTGTTATTTTACTGCTGCTCTTTAATTACTTGATACTTTTATTTCTTAGTCTTATCCATATTTTTTAAAACGGCATTGTTGGTTAGGGGCTCGTAAGTAAGCATTTCACTGTAAGGTCTACCTACACCTGTTGTATTCGGCGCACGTGACTAATTAAAGTGTATTTAATTTGTAGAAGAGTTTTATCTCAATGTGACTCCATTTAATATCAAAAATAAAAGAGGATTAACTTGTGCTTTGAAAAAACGAACAATTTGTTCATATAGTTTGATCTAGGCCTTAAAGATTACTTTTACACACCTTTGTATATACCGTTTCTACAGTCCAGTAGTGTTCTGTATGTTCAGAGGGCTATGAGCATTTTCTTTTCAAATTAATAAATTATAAAGAAATAAAAATACATAGATGGTTGTTTTGTTTGAGCGTTGTTTTTAGGACTTACATTTCATTCTATTTTCTAGTTTCATTAGAAATGTTTGCTTTATCTTGGCCAGGTCGCAGTTGCAAATGAGAACTTGTTCTCAACTTGCCTACCTGGTTAAATAAAGGTGAAATAAAAATAAAACATTTAAAAATCTTATGTGTCTGGGTCTGTTTACTGTGTCTCTGTATGGAATGTGGTTTTAAGAATCATGGGTTGGAGAAAATTATACACATAAATCACTATCCCATTTATAATTTTAATGTTTAATGTTTACCTGTTGAGGAGGTTCATTTGTTATGCATGAAAAGAGGTCATTTGATTTCGACTGTCCATCACAGGTCACAAAATTGGTTAGCAAAAACTACAAGGCACTCAATGGAGGGTACAGCATTGTTTAATGTGCTGCTTTAGTGATATTGCTTCTCAGTAAAAACTGTCGGTAGTTCACCATCACTGGCTGCTCCTCAGGCGCACTCCTAGGCGGTAGGGTTTTTGCGCCTGTGCAATGCCAAAAACCTTGCGGAAGTCGGGTGCACCTTCTTGTTCAGGCCAGACAAATTGGAAACGTCGAAGCAAGGTCACCAGTATCAGAAAGAGCTCTGTGCGCGCTAACCCTTCTCCCAGGCATACACGAGAGCCTGGGAAACACAAACACACAAACACAGTTATTTATGTTGACAACACACTCCTCCTACACATGCTCTAATAAACATGGTGGACAAGCCATTTCTACAAAAACAGTGCCTTCGGAAAGTATTCAGACCCCTTGACTTTTTCCACATTTTGTTACTGTTACAGCCGTATTCTAAAATGGTTTAGTTTTTACAGAAATCTATACACAATACCTAATAGTGACAAAGCAAAAATAGGCTTTTTGAAATGTTTGCTAATTTATTAAACATAAAAAACAGGAATACCTTATTTACTAAGTATTCAGACCCTTTGCTATGAGACTCAAAATTGAGCTCAGGTGCATCCTGTTTCCATTGACCATCCTTGAGATGTTTTTACAACTTGATTCAAGTCCACATGTGGCAAATTCAATTGATTCGACATGATTTGGAAAAGGCACACACCTGTCTATTAATCTTAATCTTCCAACAGGACAACGACCCTAATCACACAGCCAAGACAAAGCAGGAGTGGCTTCGGGACAAGTCTCTGAATGTCCTTGAGTGGCCCAGCCAGAGCCCGGACTTGAACCCAATAGAACATTTCTAGAGAGACCTGAAAATAGCTGTGCAGAAATGCTCCCCATCCAACCTGACATAGATTGAGAGGATCTGCAGATAGGAATGGGAGAAACTCCCCAAATACAGGTGTGCCAAGCTTGTAGCATCATACCCAAGAAGAGTCAAGGCTGTAATCGCTGCCAAAGATGCTTCGACAAAGAACTGAGTAAAGGGTCTGAATACTTATGTAAATTAATTATTTAAGTTTTTTTTTTTTTTACACCATTTGCAAACCTTTCTAAAAACATGTTTTTGCGTTTTCATTATGGGTTATTGTGTGTAGATTGATGAGGTGGAAAAAAAACAATTTAACACATTTTAGAATAAGGCTGTAGCATATCAAAATGTGGAAAAAGCCAAGGGGTCTGAATACTTTCCGAATGCACTATACACACTCTTATATGACTTATATCAACATAATCTCTCTTGTTCAATCTCTATGCATCCTCTCTCTCTATCTCCCTCTAGCTCTACCTCTCTCTCTGTACCTGCTGAGAATGGCAGAAAGGCCTCTGGTTTCACAAATTCGCCGTCCTCATTGAGGAAGTTGTCAGGGTTGAACTCCTGAGGGAACTTCCACTGGCCCTCTTCATGGAGCACAGAGGACAAGTTAGGAATCACCATCGTGCCCTGGAACCAAAGAGGAAAGCGTAGTTAGGGTGAGAACTGGAGAAAGAGATAATTAATTCACAGATAAAAGGGTAAACCGAGTTTGTTTCTAGTAATCGCTCCTCCTTCAGGCTTCTTCTTCTTCTTTGGACTTTATATGGAAGTTGGCAACCAGCTTTAAGGTGCATTATCACCACCAACTGGACTGGAGTGTGGTCCTCAGTTAATCTTTCAATCACCCATGTGGGTATATGCTCGTAAAAAACAATTAGGAGATGGGAGAGGCGGAACTTGCAGCACGTCAAGCGTCACAAATAGAACCAAGTTCTATTTTAGCGCCTGGCTACGCAGACTCTCGTTGACGCGCGCGAGCAGTGTGGGTGCAATGATTGAATAACATGTATGTGTACATTTATTTTGCAACGCACGCGATGTGAGCGGTGTCGTCTTTATGTTAGGGTTCTAAGGTCACCAGTGGCAGCATATTGTTATGATATGGGGAGTAGTTTAGTGGTAGTACATAGATACTACACACTACCACTTCCACACTTCGGGGGCAGCAGCAACCGGGTCTTTAAGCACAACAGTGCAGGCATTCAAGGGGATAGTCAATCCGTGAGAGAGGTGTTTACGGAGCTTCTCCGCCTGCTAGTCTTTATTTTTGGACATATTTTGGAGGCTTCTTTTTGCTTATATGTAATTTGGTCACCACTTTGAACAACAACTGATAATACTCTTGGGCTGGCAGACTCAAGAGGTCAAGAAGGAGCTGGCCCTGAACTCAGAACTCGGCTGTCTCCTGGGGCACATGCATTCAACACCTGGTCCGCATACGTTTACTTCTTACAGTAATGCACACATTAAATCAGGTTACAGACCATTTAGCTAGGCCTAGGACACCAAGACAAAACGAGTGTAGCAAAATCAGTATGCTAGTTAAACGGTTACGTAAGAGTATCAGTTGTCCTGTCCATGCTCACCTGGGGCAGCTGGTAGCCTTGTAGTTGCGTGTTGCAGGAGGTCATATGGAACACGCTAAGAGGAACAGTGTCAGCCATCCGCTGTGACTCGTGGATCATCGCTTGAACATACGGCATGGCGTGTCGGTCCTCAAACAAGGCATATGAACGTCCCTCAAGAACGTCCTCAATTTCCCGGTGACAGCGTTCTGGAACACACACACTCTTTGTGTACCATATACAAAATGTGTCCCAGTATATGTGTTGTATGTGTATTTACTCACCCTGTATGTGTTGGTTGGTCATCAGGTGTAGCATGGCACAGCGGAGGGTGTTGGAAGTGGTGTCTGTCCCAGCAATGAAAAGATCAATAAGTAGAAACACCATCTGAACGTCATTAAATGTGGAGCCTCCATCACCAGTCTGAGACATACACAAACACAGACACAGACACATTCCTAGGACTTAGAACCCAATGTTTGGTTAGAGCGCCAGCACAACACAACTACGAAGTTTGACCTACTTTGAAAATGTCTCTATTTACTGAACTTGCATAGTTATATTTCTCTCCTGATTCATTACCATGTCAATCTGGTCAAGGTAGCAGTCAATGAGGTCCCTGGGCTCTCCTGAGACCCTTGAACTTTTGTGGCTGGTCACAGCCTTCTGTGCATGTTCTTTGATTTCATCATAGATGTGGAAGGCTTTCTTGAAGGGCAAGGGTAGGACCCTCAGGGCAGGTATGATATCATAGAGCTACAAGAGATAGATCAGCAGGTCAAAGAGACATAGAGCAATATATCTATAAATGTTTAGCAAAATAAATTAGTGTCTTGAAGCCTTCTTCTGATCTTAGGCGGATTACAACAAAAGACAATATGTGTCATTCAACAAATAGAGTGTCTTTGGGATAGTGTAATTTAGTAAAACATTAATTACTTGTGTCATGCACAAAGTAGATGTCCTAATCGACTTGCCAAAACTATAGTTTGTTAACAAGAAAATCATGGAGTGAAAAACGAGTTTTAATGACTCCAACCTAAGTGTATGTAATCTTCCGACTTCAACTGCACACGGGTTACCAGTACTGAGTCAATGTGCGGTGGTACAGGTTAGTCGAGATATATTTAGGTAATATGTACATGTAGGTAAGGGTAAAGTGACTATGCATAGATAATAAACAGCGAGTAGCATCAAAAAAGGGCTCAATGCAAATAGTCTGGATAGCCATTTGGTTAACTGTTTAGCAGTCTAATGGCTTAGGGGTAGAAGCTGTTAAGGAGCCATTTGGACCTAGACTTGGCACTCCCGTACTGATTGCCGTGTGGTAGCAGAGAGAACAGGTTACGACTAGCTGGAGTCTTAGACCATTTTTAGGGCCTTCCTCTGACACCAACTGGTATAGAGGTCCTGAATGGCAGGAAGCTTGGCCCCTGTGATGTACTGGTCCATACGCACTGACCTCTGTAGCGCCTTGCGGTTGGACGCCAAGCAGTTGACATACCAAACAGTGAATGTTCCTGAGTGACCGAGTTACAGTTTTGACTTAAATCTACTTGAAGTCTATGACAAGACATAAAAATGGTTGTCTAGCAATGATAAACAACCAATTTGACAGAGCTTGAAGAATTTTTAAATGAATAATGGGCAAAATGCTAATTAATTACTTAAAAATCATACAATGTGATTTTCTGGATTTTTGTTTTAGATTCCATCTCTCACAGTTGAAGTGTACCTATGATAAAAATTACAGACGTCTACATGTTTTGTAAGTAGGAAAACCTGCAAAATAGTCAGTGTATCAAATACTTGTTCTCCCCACTGTATATATGCAATAAATGTATTCTTTTTTGTGTTCAAACTGGGATGTCGCCACCAATATAATCTAAACTGTGCAAAGATAAGTCAGATGTGGGCATTAACAAGCAAGAATTGAAACGGGAAGATAAAGGTGTCGAAAGAAGCCAAGGGGTGTTAATCATTTACATAGAGAGGAGTGATTGTGTGTGTTATCTGAAGGTGGAAATCTATAAAACCTGAGGTCTAAAACAAGAGATTTTCAGTTGTTCCATGGAATTGCTCGGCTTCTGTTACTTTTTTAATAAAGTCTATTTGAATTTACAAGTTCCGGTATCTGAGAAATATTTGATTCAATATTTCCTCAACACTATTGGATTGTTTTTACGTGGATTAGTTTAGTTGGAGCATAGATGTATGTGATCGAAATGTTCAATTGAGTGTTTCATAAAAATGTACACACATAATGGCTGAGGGACATAAAAGGCACTCTATCGGTGGAACGACACTGGTTTTCTATTATGATTTATATATATTATTATTATATTATTATATTATCATTATTTCAATTAAAAGTAGTGGAGTAGCAGCAGTAGTAGTGATAATAGTGTTCTGTACCATGGCCCAAGGTCCGATAGCAATCTTGGTTAAATCCTGTATCCTACTGATGAGGGTGAGGAAGACTGGGTTGTCGTATTCAAACCTTTCCCCGTAAATCAGTGAGCAGATGATGTTAGATGCTGCTAGATGGAACAGGTGCTGAGGGTCCATCGAACTGCCTGCCAGGACACAGCAACGATCACCGCACCAGGCAATACACACAGACAAGATAAGAGCACCGATCACAGAGCTTCCAAAATTGAACACACTGATAGGATAGGTAGAGTAAAAATTACCACATTCTTTACTGTATACCCAATGTTAATACAACACTGTAAATATTGTAACGCTAATTGGTTGATATTTGGGGCGGCAGCGTAGCCTAGTGGTTAGAGCGTTGGACTAGTAACTGGAAGGTTGCGAGTTCAAACCCCCGAGCTGACAAGGTACAAATCTGTCGTTCTGCCCCTGAACAGGCAGTTAACCCACTGTTCCCAGGCCGTCAGTGAAAATAAGAATATGTTCTTAACTGACTTGCCTGGTTAAATAAAGGTAAAATTAAAAAAAAAAAAATATTGGGGAACTTTAGTCTGGATACTAAGTATGTGGTGATAATGACATGAATAGGAATGGTGATGACTATGTGGTACGTTGTGTGTGGCTGTACCAGCATTGCACTCCAGCGCAGAGCAGATGTGGGAGACCTCCTCGAGGATGCGCTCTTCCATGGAGCGTTTGCCCAGACCAAAGTTTCTCAGTGTGGTCAGAGCAAAGCGTCGGTGGTCCCTCCAGCTGGAGCCAAAATCTGCCATGATGACCCCTGATAACACATGAAACAGGGTTGGTTATGTTTCCACTTGCCACTGCAGAAATATGTATTCAATGTTTATGTATTTCTATTGATTCGTTCAAGTCAGATGCCAATAAGGTTTATTGTCATTGGCTATGCTAGCAAATAGGGGAAGATTGTCAATTCTTCCCAGTCTGATGTTGACATGCAAGCAGTAGGTCACGTTCTGAAATACTATTACAATGTGTTTCCTGACGTCTAAATGTACTTGATATATATGTATATACAATTCCAGCCAAAAGTTTGGACACACCTACTCATTCAAGGGTTTTTCTTTATTTTTACGATTTCCTACATTCTAGAGAAATAGTGAAGACATGAAAACTATGAAATAACACATATGGAAACATGTAGTAACCAAAAAACTGTTAAACAAATTAAAATATATTTTCATTGCCTTAATGACAGCTTTGCACACACTTGGCAATCTCTCAACCAGCTTCATGAAGTAGTCACCTATAATGCATTTACATTAACAGGTGTCCCTTGTTAAAAGTTCATTTGTGGAATTTCTTTCTATCTTAATGCCTTTTAGCTAATCAGTTGTGTTGTGACTAGGTAGGGGGGTATACAGAAGATAGCCTTAATTGGTAAAATACCAAGTCCATATTATGGCAAGAACAGCTCGAATAATCAAAGAGAAATGACAGTCCATCATTATTTTAAGACATGAAGGTCAGTCATTCTGGCAAATTTCAAGAACTTTGAAAGTTTCTTCAAGTGCAGTCGCCAAAACCATCAAGCTCTATGATGAAACTGGCTCTCACGAGGACCGCCACAGGAAAGGAAGACCCAGAGTTACCTCTGCTGCAGAGGATAAGTTCATTAGAGTTAACTGCACCTCAGATTGCAGCCCAAATAAATGCTTCACAGAGTTCAAGTAACAGACACATCTCGACATCAACTGTTCAGAGAGGATTGCATGAATCAGGCCTTCATGGTCGAATTTCTGCAAAGAAACCACTACTTAAGGACACCAATAAGAAGAAGAGACACTGTCTGTGATTTATTTAGAATTCAAGGCACACTTAACCAGCATGGCTGCGACAGCATTCTGCAGCAATACGCCATCCCATCTGGTTTTCACTTAGGGGGACTATGATTTGTTTTTCAACAGAACAATGACCCAACACACCTCCAGGCTGTGTAAGGGCATTTTGACCAAGAAGGAGAATGATGGACTGCTTCATCAGATGACCTGGCCTCCACAATCACCCAACCTAAACCCAGTTGAGATGGTTTGGGATGAGTTGGACCACAGAGTAAAGAAAAAGCAGCCAAGAAGTGCTCAGCATATGTGGGAACTCCTTCAAGACTGTTGGAAAAGCATTCCAGGTGAAGCTGGTTGAGAGAATGCCAAGAGTGTGCAAAGCTGTCATCAAGGCAAAGGGTGGCTGCTTTAAAAAATATTTTGATTTGTTTAACACTTTTTTGGTTACTACATGATTCCATATGTGTTATTTCATAGTTTTGATGTCTTCACTTTTGTTCTACAATGTAGAAAATAGTTTTTTTTTTAATAAAGAAAAACCTTTGAATGAGTAGGTGTGTCCAAACTTTTCACCGGTACTGTCTGTGTACAGTACTGTGAACAGTATATTAGATATTGGGGGGCTTCCTGTGGGGGGCTTCCTGTGATGTGGTTTTGTATTCATGACTGCTCTGTAAGTGAGTTAGCTAGCATGCTCTAAATGTAGTGGTCATGTTAGCTCACTGCTAATTCACAGTTATTTCCATGCTAACAGACAAATCACAAATATACAGATCTTATGTGCTTCTTTTTGTCTATCATCAGGTACTTACATTTATTGTATTTTGTGCTATTTTTGACATTGTTATGATGTTTGATTACAAAATGCCCAGTCTGATATACAGTATATATGCAAGTGAGTAAACACCAATCAACTGGGACCACTGGCTGGGAATTTCTTTAAGAACACAACTCAAGAGAGTTACGAAGTATGATCACTATCTGTTAGACACACACAGACATACAGTACATACGTACCAGTGGAGGCTGCTGAGGGGAGGACGGCTCATAATAATGGCTGGAATAGAGTCAATGGAATGGTATCAAAGATGTGGTTTCCATGTGGTTGATACCATTCCATTGACTCTATTCCAGCCATTACTATTAGCCATCTTCCCCTCAACAGCCTCCACTGATACATATGCAGTTCACACAGTACTGACAAGGCGGTGTGTGTTTGTGCTCTGCATTATCTGTACTGATTTAAGGTCACCTCTACCTACACCAATACAATTATATCACAAATTATAAAACTATTCCAGGACCAGCCTCGGGGACACTAGGGGACAGTACCTTTGCCTTCTGTGATGTCGCTGATCATGAGATGGTTTGGTCGTCCTGAAAATTCCGCTGTGCGTGTCACCAGTGCCTCACGAACCGCCTCAAGGCCATTCAGAACCACGACAGGCTGTGATCCGATGTACAGACTGAACACGTTACCATAGCGCCTCTTCAGCTGAAAACAGAGAGGTAGAGAGAGGGAGAGAGAGTTCCCAAGCTGAACAGTAAGTTGTGTGACAAGTCAGACACACCTGAAGATTAAACTAAACCATAGCAACTCCTGACAGTTCCAGCAGAGGACAGCACATAATAATGGCTGAACGGAGCAAATGGAATGATGTATTTGATACCATGCAACCTATTCTGCTCCAGCCATTTACCACGAGCCCGTCCTCCCCAACTAAGGTGCCACCAACCTCCTCTGAAAAGTTATTGTATTGTATCATTGACACTCCTCACTATATGGGTTACATTAATATGGATGAACAAACATCTGTCACAAAACAAATCAATAACCTTTTTGAGGGTTGTCAATGAAGGATACTGTATCTCTAAACACATAGTGAACTAAGTGGACTTTGTTTCAAAAGCAGAGACACTGTTGATTTAGGCCTGATAAAACCTTTGGAACTTGACCTATTTTGGATCAGTCACAGTTTAGTGGCTGTTGCTGGTCTGACATTAATCACAATAGCATTTTATTTAGTATCTAATATGCTTTAGTTGAAAGACTTCTAAAAACATTATGTTGTTTGTAAGGACGCTACAAAACCATATATCCTGCACACAGTTTGGGCAACTTCAAACAAAACCAAATACTGGTAACTATTCAACAAACAGTATATGACACAAACAACATACAGTGACAACACTGACAACATACAGTATATGACACAAAAATAAACCCAGTGTAAACCAAATTTTTCCCGGTTTGTGGATTTTTTGTAAAGTTCTTACCCTTTCCAGGTCTTTGAGGGGGTTGACATGGTCCAGCTGTAGCAGATTGCCGAGGATGGGCAGGGGACGGGGTCCTGGGGGGAAGTTTTTAGGTCTGCGGACCCTGATGAAGAAGAACAGAAGGAGGAAAACTAGCAACAACACCACCGAACCTATCATGGTGACTGGGCTGCAAGAAATGTGTTCTTCACCATTTAAAGGTACCAACTACACCACCCAGGGATATTTTCTGACTCTTAGACACCACCCACACACATTGGATTGCTTTGAACACTAGCAGTCAGATAGTGTTTATGAGGAGGGATATTTGCTTACTCTGAGTTTACAGCCTATTTAGCCTATTAAGGGATTATGAACATGTGGTTGAACACAGTGTTCACCACTAATAATTGCACTCAAATGGAGTTCATTCAAATGTTTGATTTGAGTTGTTCACGATGTAAAGAGAAGCCACCTACACATATACAAACATTATCTGTTTATGCTGCCATTCCATTTGATTATGTATTATCATTTTTCTAATATTATCATCATATTTCTATTTTAATATGCAATATTATATGACCTAGATCAGGCCATAAACAACAGCACTTTAAACAAAGTTATAGTTGGATTTTTCTTTGGTATCTATACCAGTTTGAAGGGAAGTAATTGAAGACTGGGTGCACAAACCTGACTCCTGTTCAACTCACTGACGGGAGGAATCTGTAACATGCAGTAACACAGATAGGACAGCAGTCTGCGCCATTATTTGACTGGCCAGCACCCATTTGAAGTCGCCAGACAGCACTCAGAGCAGCTCATTTCCACTGATGACATATTTGAAATAATAAACATAAATATGTCAGGTACTTCAATAAAATAATTTCTGCATCAGTCATACCATTAGATATGAGTTCAGGCAATGTTTTTATATGGATTGGGCTATGCTTTAAAACGGTTAAAATATTTAATATGGGGCTAATAGGTTTTTAAATTGTCACAAAAATTCCTATTAGTCAACATGAAGTATGTGTCTGTGACATTTGCGATCTAAGAGACAGATATGACTAAAGTAAAGGTAGAAGTTCTAGTAAGTAGTTCATATTGACTTCATAGAGGCTAGGCGATATGTGTTATGGGTGTACAATATGTAGCATTTCTATTAAATATATGGACACTTTTGTGAACAATCGCCTATAGGCTACATCTGTTGAGACTGCAGTTGTTATTAAATTAAACTTAACAGAACCACAAACAAGTAGAGAGGAGATCCGATCAGGGAGAGTTGAGTTTGAGTGTAACCATTTCCCCAGCTCAACGTATTTGTGGAGCCAATTGAGTAGTGTGCAGGGTGACTCTTATCTTTCATACCAACGCTACATCGTGTTTGACAGGGGGCCAAAAACACTTTCGTTTAATTTCTTCAATTGTGAAACTCCTAAGCTGCTTCAGTTACACTGCTTCAACAAAGCTCCAATGTGGTTCTATCACCTTCAGTCAGATAGCCTTAAAGAATGTGGCAAGCAGTCACAACTCTAAGAATTGAAAATGAAAAAATAACCACAAACAAGTAGAGTGGGGTTCCGATCAGGGAAAGTTGAGTTACGTTTGAGTTCAACCATTTCTCCAGCTCAACCTACTTGTAGAGCGGACTGAACAGCGTGCAGAGTGACTCTTATCTTTCATACAAATCAAATGAAATGTTATTTGTCACATGCGCCGAATACAACAGGTGTAGACTTTACTGTGAAACTCTTAATTACGAGCCCTTTCCCAACAATGCAGAGTTAAAAAGGAAGAAACATTTGCTAAATTAAAATAGTTAATATGTTCGCAATAAAATAATAACGAGGCTAAATACTGTGCAAGGAGTACCGGTACCGATTCAATGTGCAGGGGTACGAGGTTGTTGAGGTAATTTATGTATTATGTACATGTGGGTAGTGCTTAAAGTGACGAGGCAATCAGGATAGATAATAAACAGAGTCGCAGCAGGGTATGTGAAAAGTATGAAAGAGTGTGAAGGTTTGTCTGTGTGAGCATGTGTGTGGAGTCAATATGCATGTGTGTGTGTTGGAATGTCAGTGTAGTATTTGTGAATGTGTGGGTAGAGTCTGAATGTGCAGAGTCAGTGAAAAATAGTCAGTGCAAAAAACAGGGGGTCAATGTAAATAATCTGGGTAGCCATTTTATTAACTGTTCAGCGGTCTCATGGCTTGGGGGTAGGAGCCTTTTGGTCTCAGACTTTGTGATCCGGGTTGACAATTTTTAGGGCCTTCCTCTGACACTGCCTGGTATAGAGGTCCTGGATGGCAGGGAGCTCGGTCCCAGTGATGTACTGGGCCATATACACTACCCTCTGTACCACCACTACGTCATGATTGGCAGGTGGCCAAAAACACTTGTTTAATTTCTTCAATTGTGAAACTGCTCCGCTACTTTAGTTACACTGCTTCAGCCAAGCTCAAATGTCAGTCTGTCACCTTCAGTCAGATAGCCCTAAAGAATTTAGCAAGCAGTCACTTACAACTCTGAGAATTGAGCGGGTCATGAATTAATTGAAAGATTGAACTCCAACAGTGGTGGAAGAACTACCCAATTGTCATTCTTGAGTAAAAGTAAAGATACCTTAATATAAAATGCCTCAAGTAAAAGTGAATGATCCAGTAAAATACTACTTGAGTATGTGTAAAAGTATTTCGTTTTAAATATACTTAAGTATCAAAAGTAAATGTAATTGCAAAAATATACTTAAGTATAAAAATTAAAAGTATAAATCGTTTAAAATTGCTTATATTAAGGAAACCAGAAGGCACAATATTCTTGGTTTTATTTTTTTAATATATTTTTTTTTACAAATAGCCAGGGGCACACTACAACACAGACATCAAGTTGAGTGAGTCCGCCAGATCAGATGCAGTAGGGATGACCAGGATGGTTTCTTGATAAGTACGTGAATTTGACGATTTCTGTCCTGCTAACCACTCACAATGTAACGAGTACTTTTGGGTGTCAGGGAAAATGTATAGACCAAAAGTACATTATTTTCTTTAAGAATGTTGTCCAAAAAAATACTTAAATTGTACTATAAATCATTTTTACACCACTGTAAAACTCCAAAATTGTATCCATGACTCAATCTAAATTGCCTCAGCCTGTTTGAAAGCTACAGACCACTTAACAGCCACATACAGCCATTCCAACCACATAACATGCTCCTCATGTTGTCAACTAAGTAGACAAAAAGTGTGTATGTTGTGTGATACAATAAAAGACAAAATTCCAAAAAGTTTTCATATATTCTTTTTCATTCATACCGGTAATCAGGAGTTACTGCCTATTCTTAAAACTAATATCTTCTGAGCCTCCTTTAGCATATATAGAAACATATAGGCAGGTTTACTCAGTAGATGTGGCTTCATGCTGAGTTTGTTTGCACATAGGATAACAAAGACGGGTGTGTGAGTGTCAATCTGCAACTTATACATTGCAGAATTGAAAGAGATAAGGGATAGAAAAAATAACACATTTATGTATAGAACCAATATATCCCCTGTAGAATAGTTTAGCATCTTTATTTCAATTTCTCTCACAATAATTTAGCTTATTTGCTGCCGTCCCATTTCACAGACACTGACCAAAAATATACGGCACCGAACAGATAGGCCGGGGTAACAAAAATTCCCAGGACCGATTTCTGGTTCCAGTTCCGGGTGTGATCTCATGAATTTACTCATCAGAACATGAGCAGGTTAGAAACAGAAAAATGCAATACAACCAAACTATACAATTGATACAGCAGATTTTACACTAAACTTGAAAGATTTTCACTTCTGAACTTCCTGAACGAACACATATCATCATAGTTGAATCTGGATTCGGATGTAAAATAACAGAGACAAAAAAAATGTATGTACTGTACTGTTCCTTGACAGTGTCAGTTCACTAGAAAAATACACCAAAAATAAAAAGCATTTTATAATAGAAATCAGTGTTGAGACGTGAAAATTGCAACAACAAAAATGTGCTCCACATGGACACATGGACTTTGAGGGAGAAACAGACAAGATATCAAATACAACAGCAAATGAAGAGAACTGTAAGCCTCATCAATAGTATCACTAGATTAGGACTGGTAAAGGCTTTTAATGGTTTTACATGTCAGTATATTGTGGCTGGTCTTGTGTGCCTGACTCATAGGAGAGACTAGGTTGCGGCAGGTGAGGGAGCTGATCTTCTCTTCCCGCTGTGACTCTAAGACCACTATGTGGGCAATGGAGTAGCTTCACTCTTCACATGCACAGCTCATTGACCGTAGACAAACAATGAAGCTCCTCACATGCACCGATCCCTACCTACCCTTCGTCACCATGTAGATCTGAAAGTATCAAATAGGTCTGCAATATGGCAATAGCTCTACCTTTCCATCTAAAAGACTAACTGGAATTGTCTTATTGCTTACTATCCAACAGTTTCAGATGTACATAAGTGCCTAGGTGTCGTATATGATTTTGCCTTGAGCATCCCATTCATTTCCTATCCTTCCCTCAACCCAAGCCATCTTTACTCACTCCAAATGGAGCACAACTCAACTTTTAAAACTCATCCACTGCTACTTCAGCAGCACAGATCAAAACATATATTCCATGAGATCATTAAAGCTTATAAGCCAGTAGGGGATGGCTGCTCTCCCTGTTCAGACATCAACGAAGGGGACGTGACAAAAATAAAGAGTATGAAAATGATCCAAAACGGTTTGTTTATCCATTCAGCTTATATTACAAGACTCCAAAAATAGACCACTTCATCAGTTTGTTAGTACTCAAAGAATTGTTTAAAAACTGTTCTTGTCTTTCTAAAAAAAGAAGAAGGCCACTTCATGCGAGCCTTCTGGCAAGGTTCATAGGTCAAAGGTTGAGGACGGGGATGTCAAAGAGGTCGCAGAGGCCCTCGCTATCATCCAGGTTATAGATGTAGTCATGGTCACCCGGGGGGGGGGAGAGGCGGAGGAGTGGAGAAAACACTGGTAGAGAGAGAGGGATAAAAACATATAACTGGAATCATCAAGTCAAAGTAAAGGGGTTTATAAAGCAATCTGTATTAGACTCTTACCTTCTGAAGCCATAAGTTCCTCTATTAGATCTGCACTCACCATCTCTATACACATACACACACACACAAAGAGGTGAGAGAGTGTCTGCTATACACAAAGTCACAATGTATCATTAACTTAATTTCCTGAAATACAACGCAAGTGTCTGTTTGGATACATTTAAATCAAGTTTAAGACATGATACACATGCACACACACAGAGTCACACACAGTACCTTTAGCGGGGTCAAACATGCCAGAAAAGTATTTGGGGAAATCCAGCACTGAAAAACACAAGGCACAAGACACCATACAAGTCATTAGAGGTAGAGCCAATTTACACTGTTTTCCTGTGTACGTTCATTAAACATCCTAAAATAAAAACAGCTTGCGCACACACACATTTCTATAGCAGGCAGGCTTTATACATCATTTGTTGCCACACAGATGCTTCCTGTGTTACAGTGCATTGGGCATAGCCACAAAAAAAAAAGCTGGTTGGAAGCGTGTGCTTACAAAAACAGATAAACAACGTACGTACAGTATAGAGGTCGACCGATTGTGATTTTTTCAACGCCGATACCGATTATTGGAGGACCCAAAAAAAAAGCCGATACCGATTAATCAGACAATGTTTAAAATGTATTTGTAATGATGACAATTACAACAATACTGAATGAACACTTATTTTAACTTAATATAATATATCTATAAAATCAATATAGCCTCAAATAAATAATGAAACATGTTCAATTTGGTTTAAATAATGCAAAAACAAAGTGTTGGAGAAGTAAAAGTGCAATATGTGCCATGTAAGAAAGCTAACGTCTAAGTTCCTTGCTCAGAACATGAGAACATATGAAAGCTGGTGGTTCCTTTTAACAGGAGTCTTCAATATTCCCAGGTAAGAAGTTTTAGGTTGTAGTTATTATTGGACTATTTCTCTCTATACCATTTGTATTTCATATACCTTTGACAATTGGATGTTCTTATAGGCACTTTAGTATTGCCAGTGTAACAGTATAGCTTCCGTACCTCTCCTCGCTCCTACCTGGACTCGAACCAGGAACACAACGACAACAGCCACCCTCGAAGCAGCGTTACCCATGCAGAGTAAGGGGAACAACTACTGACGTTTGAAACCATATTAGCGCGCACCCCGCTAACTAGCAAGCCATTTCACATCACATCGTTACACCAGCCTAATCTCGGGAGTTGATAGACTTGAAGTCATAAACAGCAGAGCTGCTGGCAAAACGCACGAAAGTGCTGTTTGAATGAATGTTTATGAGCCTGCTGGTGCCTACCATCGGTCAGTCAGACTGCTCTATCAAATCATAGACTTAATTATAACATAATAACACACATAAATGCGAGCCTTAGGTCATTAATATGGTCGAATCCTGAAACTATCATCTCGAAAACAAGACGTTTATTCTTTCAATGAAATACGGAACCAGTCTAAATATTCCTGTTACATTGCACAACCTTCAATGTTATGTCATAATTACGTAAAATTCTGGCAAATTAGTTCGCAATGAGCCAGGCGGACCAAACTGTTGCAAATACCCTGACTCTGCGTGCAATGAACGCAAGAGAAGTGACACAATTTCACCTGGTTAATATTGCCTGCTAACCTGGATTTCTTTTAGCTAAATATGCAGGTTTAAAAATATATACTTCTGTGTATTGATTTTAAGAAAGGCATTAGTGTTTATGGTTAGGTACACGTTGGAGCAACGACAGTCCTTTTTCACAAATGCGCACCGCATTGATGATATGCAACGCAGGACACGCTAGATAAACTAGTAATATCATCAGCCATGTGTAGTTATAACTAGTGATTATGATTGATTAAGTTTAATACTAGCTAGCAACTTACCTTGGCTTCTTACTGCATTCACGTAACAGGCAGGCTCCTCGTGAGGCAGGTGGTTAGAGCGTTGGACTAGTTAACCGTAAGGTTGCAAGATTGTATCCCCGAGCTGACAAGGTAAAAATCTGTCGTTCTGCCCCTGAACAAGGCAGTTAACCCACCGTTCCCAGGCCGTCTTTGAAAATAAGAATGTGTTTTTAACTGACTTGCCTAGTTAAATAAGGATTAAATAAAAAGGTGTACATTTTTTTCCCACAAAATTTTAATTAAAAAAATATATTAATAATCGGTGTCCAAAATTATCGATTTACGATTGTTATGAAAACTTGAAAATCGGCCCTAATTAAATCGGCCATTCCGATGTACAGTACCAGTCAAAAGTTTGGACACACCTACTCATTAATTATTATTATTTTGACTATGTTCTACATTGTAGACTAGTGAAGACATAAACTATGAAATGACACATATGGAATCATGTAGTAACCAAAAAATTTCAATCAAAATATATTTTAGATTCTTCAAAGTAGCCACCCTTTGCCTTGATGACAGCATTGCACAGTCTTGGCATTCTCTCAACCAGATTCGCCTGGAATGCTGTCCCAACAGTCTTGAAGGAGTTGCCACATATGCTGCTTTTGTTTTTCACTCTGCGGTCCAACTCATCCCAAAACAGGTCATCTGAAGCAGCACTCCATCACTCTCCTTCTTGATCAAATAGCCCTTACACAGCCTGAAGGTGTGTTGGGTCATTTCCCTGTTGAAAAACAAATAAAAAGTCCCCACGAAGGGAAAAACAGATGGGATGGCGTTTCGCTGCAGAATCCTGTGGTAGCCATGCTGGTTAAGTTTGGCTTGAATTCTAAATCAATCACAGACAGTGTCACCAGCAAAGCACCCCCACACCATCACACAACCTCCTCCATGCTTCGGGAACCACACATGCGGAGATCAGCCGTTCATCTACTCTGCGTCTCATCAAGACACGGCGGCAGGAATCTACAAATCTCACATTTGGACTTACCAGACCAAAGGACAGATTTCCACAGGTCTAATTTGGCCTGCTCGTGTTTCTTTGCCAAAGTAAGTTTCTTCTTAATGGTGTCCTTCAGTAGTGGTTTCTTTGCAGCAATTCGACCAAGAATGCCTGAGTCTCCTCTGAACAGTTGATGTAGAGATGTGTCTGTTATTTGAGCTCTGAAGCATTTATTTGGGACGAAATCTGAGGTGCAGTTAACTCTAATGACCTTATCTTTTATTTTATTTAACTAAGCAATTTAGTTAAGAACAAATTCTTATTTACAATGACGGCCTACACCGGCCAAACCCGGACGACGCTGGGCCAATTGTATGCCGCCCTATGGGACTCCCAATCACGACCGGTTGTGATACAGCCTGGATTCAAACCAGGGTGTCTGTAGAGACACCTCTAGCACTGAGATGCAGTGCTTTAGACCGCTGCGCCACTTGGAAGCCCATCTTGCAGCAGAGGTAACTCTGGGTCTTCCTTTCCTGTGGCGGTCCTCATGAGAGCCAGTTTCATCATAGCGCTTGATGGTTTTGGCGACTGCACTTGAATAAACTTTAAAAGTTCTTGACATTTTCCAGATTGACTGACCTTCATGTCTTAAAGTAATGATGGACTGTCATTTCTCTTTGCTTATTTGAGCTGTTCTTGCTATAATATGGGCTTGGTATTTTACCAAATAGGGCTATCTTCTGTATACCCCCCTACCTTGTTGCAACACAACTGATTGGCTCAAACGCATTAAGGAAAGAAATTCCACAAATTAACTTTTAACAAGGCACACCTGTTAATTGAAACACATTCCAGCTGACTGCCTCATGAAGCTGATTGAGAGAATGCCAAGTGTGTGCAAAGCAGTCAAGGCAAAGCGTGGCTCCTTTGAAGAATCTCAAATATATTTTGATTTGATTAAAAGTTTTTGGGTTATTACATGATTCCATGTGTTATTTCATAGTTTTGATGTCTTCACTAGAAAATAGTAAAAATAAAGAAAAACACTTGAATGAAGAGGTGTGTCCAAATTGACTGGTACTTTACACGCGTGTGTGTGTGTGTGTGTGTGTGTGTGTGTGTGTGTGTGTGTGTGTGTGTGTGTGTGTGTGTGTGTGTAAGAGAGAGACCATTGGAATGCTAGCCCAGTGCCAAGGTTTATCTGCCTCCATCACATTGCTGCTTATGGTTGGGCAGTCAACCTTTGTCCTATTGTGATTAAGTACCCATAAAACATTGTAATGTACGATGGTATCGCCCCCTACTGACCAATCCCACAATTGTATTTTTATTTTTACGGTTTAAAAAATCATTTAAATAAAAGACTGCTAAAAAAGGACCACGAGCGAGAGGAATCATGACAAAATATATCTTGGAGCCAACCCTTTTTTCGTAGTGTATTCCTCTCGGTTGAAGCTGTGGCATGAAAGAGGTGTGTGCCGCTATTTGGTCTGGGTAACATGGCCTAAAAATCATCTCTCGATTCTTTCAAACCTATGGGCAATTTACAATATATATCTTGATTTAAAAAAATATATATATTTTCACTAAATAAGGTTTTTGTAGAATTAAAGAGCAAATACACTGTATTTCAACCAGTCAGCAATAATCAAGTCTTAATGTGGTTCAGGTCTAGTAACTGAAAGTTATGACAAGGTACAAAGTTCTGCCCCTGAACAGGCAAAAATGAAAATAAAATATGTTCTTAACTGACTTGCCTGGTTAAATAAAGGTAAAAAAATAAAAAATTATGAAATTATACCAAGGCAAAAAAATAAAAAAATACACCTTCCACAACCATAAAACCCAATATTAACTTAATCTAAATAATTGAACCTGCTGTTTTGCAATAATCACTGATCTGGCCTTCAAGTCAGTCTATGAAAATTGCCTTTTTGTTACAAATTTTACCAGGACCATGCAAAATGTACATTCACTAATAATGACTAACTTCTTGTAGCAGGCATTAAAGAACATTTACACAGGTCTCAAACAAATTAGACCGCTAGCAGAACAATCTTTGACTAAAATGCTGCTAGCTGTACCACAATGCGTGCGTGACAAACTGAACATTCATTTTCCAGAACCAACGTTCATTGATACTCCTGTTTTAGTAGTGTCCCCTCTGCGAGCAACTTGAGGTGACAGAAAAAGGAAATCGTTTGAAAGGTTGACTTCCTCTAATACAGTAAAATAATGTCTCAATGTGTTTCAGTGTCCATATGACCCATTCTGTTGGACCAAAATTCAAATAAAGAGTTGAAAGCTGTTTGTCAGAGAGGAAGAAGTGATCCCTCATCTTTGTTAATCTGAGTGGCAGGGGGAGGGGCTTGGTGTGTGTGAGTAAATAGAGAGGAAGAGGCAGAGTGAGAGGTTTGACAAATGTTTCCCAAACTTTTCTCTCGCAGAAATCTGTCCAAAATAAGCCCAATGTGTTTCTATTAGAGGTCGACCGATTAATTAGTGCCGATTTCAAGTTTTCAAAACAATCGGAAAATCGGTATTTTTGGACACCGATTTGGTTAAAAAAAATTGGGGTTGTGGACAGGTGTCTTTTATACTGATAACAAGTTCAAACAGGTGCCATTAATACAGGTAACGAGTGAAGGACAGAGGAGCCTCTTAAAGAAGAAGTTACAGGTCTGTGCGAGCCAGTTTGTAGGTGACCAAATACTTATTTTCCACCATAATTTGCAAATAAATTCATTAAAAACCCTACAATGTGATTTTCTGGATTTTTTTCTCTCTCATTTTGTCTGTCATAGTTGAAGTGTACCTATGATGAATATTACTGGCCTCATCTTTTTAAGTGGGAGAACTTGCACAATTGGTGGCTGACAAAATACATTTTTGCCCCACTGTATGTATGTGTCTATGAGTGTGTAGGTACACAGGACAGAAGGAGCAGGGACCAAAAAGACAAGCGCACATAAACACTCATAAAAAAATGATTCCGCAATACAGGCATTTGGAATATCGCACAAAAACATCAATTCTAAGTTATCTAATTAATTTTATAATCGTCCAGTCCTAGTCTGTGTCCTCTATGAAAAATAAAATAGGCGTTTGGCTTTATACAGCATCTTTCACATCACAATGTCATCACCATCGACGCTGGCTGTCAATAATCTTCGATATCCGATACTATCGTAATATCGCCCAACGCTATTGATGCTACCACACAACATGCACACAGATACATTGAATTCTAACTCACAGTCAGATGAATCGGATTTGATTGGTTCAAAGACAGTGAAGTTGTTGTCCAACGAAGCAGAAGACTGGAGGGACCGGGTGTCCAATGACGGTGGTTGCGGAGCAGATTTTTCAGTGCTGGAGTTGTCTGGTAGAGAGCGAGAGCGAGATGGGACATTTCAATGATATTGTATTGAGAGTTTAGCAGACAAAACATTTTCATAGACAATGAGAGATATAACAGTGAGGTCACCTGATGGCGTAGCTGCTGTATGTGCTTTAGGCTTGCCAGTGGCCAGACTCCCGGTGGTCTTGACAAATGTGTGAGTGGTTGTGTCTACAGAGGCTGCAGCAGACTTGGTGTTCTGCAGCATTTCCTCAGGGGGCGGGACTGGCAGCACCACAGGTGTTGAGTTAACTGGGTCCTTGTTGATGAGCAGAACATCAATGGGCCCAGCAGCGCTCATCAGATGGATATGATACTTCCTCCGACCTTTTTGAACCTAAAAGTGGAGACAAACATACACACTTACTTTTCACCCTGAGAAGACTGACAGACTGACTAGGGGGAGGGGGTGGCAGAAACAAATCGAACTTACAGCTTCAGGTATGGGCACCTCCAGCTGCGTACCAGAGGGAGCACGCACCGCCAGGAGGGTATCACTTTTGAAGCAGCTGCAGATGTCCTCATGATTAACATAGGCCAGAGTTGGTCAGAGTTAAGGTCAGACACATGACATGGATACCTACGTACGGTTAGGTTGGGGGTAACAATTTAGATGTTGGTGTAGGTATGAGTATGTGAGTACATAGTAAGGATATGGACTATTGTGTATGTCCTCGGTCACATTCTTGATGCTTTGTTGGACCCACACCTTCTGCTGGTCCAGCTCACTTTCCCTCATATCCAGATCTTCAAGCTCTGACTTCAGGTCAACCAGCCTGTCACCAATCTCCCTTGTGTTACAGCCTGGCCCAACTCCCCTGAGACAGATAGTGCAATGAAATGTAAGCACATACTGTGTGCATACCTACAAACATACAAGTATGCGAACACATACTCACTTCCACTGAATACTGTTCTTTGACTTCTTCTCGATCAGGCCAATGCCCTCCAGTACATTGGTGATGTCATAGATGCGCCTCTTCTGTCTGACGGCCAGGGTGTCTGCTGCCTACAAGAGCAGGAAAAAAGACATTACTCACAACACAATTGTCAAAGGTCACCCTCTCTGATCTGAAACGCAAAATAACTTAATGAATGATTTTAAAATGCAAGCACCCAAATGTCCCTACCAAGGTTTTTTCCTTGGGGGGATGCATATCTATTGTGGGGTTAATAGCAAATCACAAAGGTCAGAGCCTGTGAGACAGGGGCCTGTCAACCAATCACTGGATGGGTCATAGCCCTGGTAGCCAATAATAGTAGAGGTCACAACCCTATGAGCCTATCGGAGGGGGGACTAAACAATGCGGACAATAATGACAGACCGTGACACAGCCACCCACTGAATGATGAGACACGGATTGTCTCGATTTAGGCACACACTCTTTCTGTGTTTTACCCTCTTATTCCTTGAACTCATTACTGACAGTAACCTAGATAATGTAACAGTTTTACAATTAGTTTTATATTAGAGTTTAAGCTTATATTTTATTTTAGAGTATAAATCATCACGATCACAGTGCATGTGTAATTGCGGTATTTTGGCAGATAAAAAAAATGAAAATCAGATTAAATTGGTCAAATTGACTGGGAGAAAAAACAATCCCATTACAAATAATACTTTTTATTCATTGATGGAAATATCAGTTGATGAAAATACATTTGACTGTCATGCTTATCAGTCTATAGGCTAAAGCTGCAATATGTAACTTTTGGAACAGACCAAATTCACATAGAAATGTAAGCTACAGATCTGTCATTATCAAAAGCAAGTTTAAGAAGCGTAACTATGTGCGCTATTTCTATGCTTCCTGTTCTTAAGTTTCATTTTTGCGTTTTTTACTTTCAGTAAAATACACCAGCTTCAAACAGCTGAAAATACAATCATTTTGATTATGGAAAACATATATCATAGCGGTTTAGATGGTAAAATGATTCTCCACCAGATACTTGCTTGTTTTGTAACATAAACTGAAATAAGGCAAACAATTTGAATTTTTGCAACCAGGAAATGGGGGGGGGTGATTTCTGCATAGTACAGCTTCAATGTACAACATTTTGTGGAATTACATTGGGATGTGTGTATTTTCGTTATTCGTCATGCATCTTGTTAATTACACGTGCACAGCATACAGAGACCATTTTTTTTTTTTTACAGAATACCACTTGTTCGACAGCGCGAGACCTGCTGCTGCAGAGCCACAGCTCGTTGCTTCTGGAGTGCCATTGCGCAACAATTCTAAATGCAATCACATGTTAAAAACAGTTTTGATTAAAAATAGCTACTATTGCTTTATTTCTCAACTGGTAATTGAAGCATGCCATGCATTAACCATTTATTTAGATACTTCGGGATTTTGGCAATGAGGCCCTTAATCTACTTCCCCAGAGTCTGATGAACTCGTGGATACCATTTTAATGTATCTGCTTGCAGTTTGAAGGAAGTTGATAACTAGTGCTAGCACATTTGCTAACTAGCGTTACCATAAACACTGGAAGTATATTGTGTCTGCTCGCACATAGACTTCCAGTCATTGCGCTAACACTAGTTAACGTTAGCATTGGCTCGCAAAACTACCCCCAACTTCATTCATACTGGACACAGAGACATAAACATTTTATCCACGAGTTCATCTGACTCTGGGGAAGTAGATAATGGGTCTCATTGTCAAAATCCCGAAGTATCCCTCTAAGCATTACATTATTAGTCTACACCTATTTGATGTTAATTAAAATCTTCCCGGACACATTTTTCTAACGGAAACCCTGGTGTGGTTGTCTGTGTGCATTTCATATTCCACATGCATCTCCTCTGAGTATGTTGCACATCTGTTACAACACAATGCAGCAATATCAACCAAATCAGGCAGTGCTTAGACTTATATGGATGATTGGGGACTTTGCGATGATGCAAAAAAAATAACAAACAATAGATAACAATTCTTACAGTCAGACAGTCAAAAGGGATGCAGCCCATCACTCACTACTTTGAGATCGAGCACCCCGTCCTTCGCTTCCTGCAGCAAAGTAACGAACTTCGTGGTGAGAAGTCCGAGGCTCCTCTCGTGTCTCTGAGACTGTGGAGCGTCGGAACCTTCCAGCTCCGTTCGGCTCACCTCCAGCTCCATAACCTGTCTGAATCGGTTGGATGATATAGTGAATGGGAGGTTTCCCTAAATGCTGTAAAGCACCGGGCCTATGCCCTCGACCGTCCTACTCCAGTGCAACCGCGGGGATAGTTGCAACCCTGGGAAGGATGTGCCAACTACGGGGTCAGTGCGGACAGTACAGTTCGTCTCCCCGTGAGCCAGAACACAGTAAGCAGCCACCAAGCAATGGGCTCGAGCCGTTGGAAGCGGGCTGAAAGCTGGGATGGTTTCAAGCGTAGGGAGCGTCTGTAAAGTGAGGACACCACGGGAAAGTGAAACGAAAAATACATAACTACTCACTGTACCATACATAACCTGCTGTAAGCATTGCATACGGAGACGAAGCTACAGTAGGGTGGCTAGCTATATATATCTTAGAGTTCCGACTCCAATTCGATCAGATTGTGTATGAGTGCAAAATAACAAGTTAGCAGTAAATGCCGGTTTCGATTAGACCTCTGCCACTGGATTGGCTTGGCAACTTTGGCCAACCACCCATAGTTACGTTAGCTAGCTACAGTATGACGTTAGTTGGCACAACAAGGTCGCTATAGCTAAGTAATGTACATTAGATTCAAGTACATTAGGTACATGCATATAACCAAAACAACGATGGCTAGTGGCTTACTGTCTCTCGTTAACTAAACGTTAGGTGGCAGGATAACTAGCTAGCCAACTAGTTAGTTTACTCATCTGATCTAACGTTAGCTAGCTACAGTACAGGAAAGTACCTAGCAATCTCCTGTCACGAGCGTCCTGATGAATGGTCGGATGTACTTACCAATGAGTTCGTGAGTTGTCCTCAAAGCAACATTCCAACACTGGAACGCTATTCAAGTTGAGTTTGTTTCATCGATATATTATTGTAAGCAAGCTATCACTCAAGGCATTTACTTAACTAATATTCGAAAGGCAGTTTAAAAACTCCCTCCTACTACATCTTTCATCCAACAGAACCAATGCATTTTTCTTCCTGTTAACTAATGTCTCGCGTACAGCGAATTTAACACCGAACGAAGCATGGAGCGGCGCATCAGATTTTCATTTTAGCCAATGTCAAGTTAGTGCTAGGGAGCGTCACACATAATAGAGTGTAGTGATACTGTGCTAAATGAACCGATATTGTAATGTACACTGAGTGTACAAAACACGAAGGTTAAATTCACTTCAATCAGTGTAGATGAAGTGAAGGAGACTGGTTAAATACGTTTTTTTAAAGCCTGGATACAATTGAGACATGGATTGTGTATGTGTGCCATTCAAAGGGTGAATGGGCATGACAAAATAATTAAGTGCCTTTGAACAGGTTATGGTAGTAGGTGCCAGGCACACCGGTTTGTGTCAAAAACGGCAACCCTACTGGGTTTTTCACGCTCAACAGTTTCCCGTGTGTATCAATAATTGTCCACCACCCAAAAACACATACAGCCAACTTGACACAACTGTGGTAAGCATTTGGCGTCAACATGGGCCAGCATCCCTGTGGAACGCTTTTGACACCTGGCAGAGGGGGGGAGTTTTGTACACTCAGCGTATATTGACCCAGTGTCTTGAATAAAATATGGTATAAGAATGTCTTTCAGAACTATGTCAAGATGACATTCAAATTTTTTGGAACAATGTAGAGAATTAACAATAAACCATACACCCACAGACAAGTTTAAAAGCAGAAATAATTTTGACAAGTCAAGGACTCTTTTCCACAACTTTGCAAAGCACCTACCCTCTATGAGTCACTCATGTGTAAGGAGATTATCCTAAATACATGTCACTTCAATACATATACAACTTTTCCGTAACAGGGTTAGCAAAAATGCTCTCCTAACATTCTACAAAAAGTCACTTGTACTGAAGTGTCTTGTTTTTAGAGAGTACCCATGTGTATGATTGAAATGTCCAGAAATCATTGTTACCAGAAATCTCCAAAAGTCCCCACAAGGACAGTAAAAACAAGGAAAATTCTCAAAGCCTATTTTAGGCATAGAGGTTAGCTTTAGGATTGGGGTTACAATTAGGGTTAGGATCAGAATTAGGTGTGTGTGTGTGTGTGTGTGTGCGTGTGTGTGTGTGTGTGTGTGTGGCAGTCATGGCCTTGTACTTTAATTGACAGTGTGGCCTTTGGATTGCAATGTATTTTGTGGATTCAAATAAAGTATTTCAAATGTGTGTGTGAGTGTGCGTGTGCATGTGTGTGCTATACCTCTACATTCTACCACTGGATCAGAGTCTAGAGGTGTGATGGTCAAACACAAAGGGGCACAGGGTGGGGAAGGGCCAAGAGGGGGCATCTCCCTTCCAAAATGACAACCTGACCTATTTCTGTCTACCGTGGTTATGAACCCACAAAGAAGCCTTCCCAGGCAGCCCAGCCCAGACAGAGAAGACTGGAGTGGGACAGCCAATTGGGGTAGCATCCCCCTCACCCACATTCAGCATGGAGGCCAAAATGTGGAAATGCTTCAAGATGCACGGGCAGCACAATAAAATACTATAGTACTATTTAGTTCAGTTTAATATATGCCACTTAACAGATTATTTTTTATCCAGAGCGACATGCATGACAGAGTGCATTATTTATTATTTTTTTGTATGTGTTCTTTGTGGGAATTGAACCCAAGTTGTTCACATAATATAAACCAGTTATGGTCAGAGTATTGGATCAAGCCACGGTCAAATGTATTTAAACCCTGGTCTGAGGGTCACATTGGAGAGACAACCCCTGATGCATTGGTTTTGTGTGTGGAAACGGGTGCATTATGGACAGCCATATGCTATGAATGCACAATGAACAACATGAAAGCCCAGGCTGCTGTGTTGTCCCTGCACTGTTGGGGGGGCATTGTTTGACAGACAAAAGGCTAACGGTGCCCAGGACACCCCACATGGTACATTTGGCCCCCATGGGACAGAGGATGAGAGACTAGGGGGGAACAAGTGTATATGGAGAGTACACCCAACCAGATGCCCCCCCATCTCCTTCCAAAACCAAAACTAGAATTTCCCACCTCACATCCCCATCCTAAAGAGACAACAGCACAATGAGAGGGCCTCTTCCTCACAATAAAAAAAGAATGTGAGTATGAGGGAGTGGGGTAAAGGACTGAATGTGATTTCTATGATCTTGTAGGAGCTGATGGTGGGTGACTAATATTCCAAGACAGAAGAACACAACACACCAATTGTCATACTAAATATGTCATACCCTCTTCCCAAATCTGTTTAAGATTTTTCCCAAATTGAGTTTCTCTGGGGGGGGGGTTCCTGGTTTCAGATTCAGTTATTTACTCTCAAACTTCCAATTATTTATAGAAAAACATCAACATTGAATGTTCTGAGTCCATGTCAATGCATCAATCAAATCAAAAGGAAAAGAAAGAAAGTAAGAAATGTAGATTTTATTTTGTGTAGATTCCTTTAATTTCTTGTTACAAAAGGAATAAGCTACTAGCGAACATTGTGACAACCAACCCCATTCTGTGTGACATTCAACCCTGATAATAACCCCATGTTTGAGTAGGGAGAATAAAAATGGTCCCCATTTCAACCCAGGACCTCAGTCTTTCTATTAATGTTGAAAAGATTATTGTAAGAGATATTGGTGCTTGAAAATACACACAAGAGTAAAAAGCGTGACAACCGAAACCCCGGTCCCGGTCTCCCCTACAGCCTTGATAGTCTATACTGACTTGTGTTTGAACAAAACTTTTTGAGTGGAATAGTTTCCCAAGCAACAACTTGTGATAACTGTGCAAGGAGGTGAATCAGGGTGGCACTTTACCAGACTATCAAGTAGGTCCCGACATTAATACGGAATTCAACAATGTTCAAAATGTGTTGAATTTAGAAGATGAATTAAATGAATTGAACTTTTTAGAAAATCTATTGATCTACACAAGTTTTTCACAAGATGTGAAAATAATGCATCAGTGATTGGTATTTCTAGAAACTTTTTGATGAAGCAACAGCATGGGATTGCCTGTCTATGTGGTGCGCTCTTGTCCATCACTTTGTATAGCCAGTTAGCCAGTTTGCTCGACACTATTCATGGTTTCCTCATGCATAAAGGTAGTGGAATTATGAGGGAAATAAGTCAAGGTCAGAATAGGGCGTATCTGTAGACACCCTGCTCCGTCACAACTTAATTTCTTAGATCTCCACCTTGAAAGAAAAGTGGGGTGAATAGCATGCTATTTTCATGTTTAAATTCAAGGTCAGAAAATGCATAGAGAGAAAAGTGCATAAAAATAAATAACATTCAATTTATGGATTAACTCAGGTCAGAATCAGGCCTTAGGTGTGCAATTAGTTAAGGATCATATGACCTCCACCTTATCCGACACCCTAGGCCCACTACAATTTGCATAGAGCCCCAACAGATCCACAGATGATGCCTTTGCGATTGCACTGCACACACCCCAAACAATACACTTAATTTGAACTAGCTAAATCCTGTGTAACAACTAATAATTACATTGTACTTAGGCAAACATTACATTTGAAATAGTGTGTTTCTCCTCATCTCCTCATCTGGGATGACCAAGTTAACCCAGAAGGTACACTTTATTTTGGTGGCAAGTGCTAGCAATAACATTGAGTGGAGATTTATTTTCAACAGTGCACATTCATGGGTAAGTATATTGAACAAAAATATAAACGCAACATGCAACAATTTCAAAGATTTTACTGAGTTACAGTTCATATAAGGACATCAGTCAATTTAAATAAATCCATTAGGCCACTTGGCAGTCAGGCCCACCCACTGAGGAGCCAGGCCCAGTCAATCAGAATTATATTTTCCCACAAAAGGGCTTTATTACAGACAGAAATACTCCTTGGATGGTGTATCAATATACCCAGTCACTACAAAGATTCCTAACTCAGTCACTGGAGAGGAAGGAAACTGCTCAGGGATTTCACCAAGAGGCCAATGGTTATTTTAAAACAGTTACAGAGTTTAATGGTTGTGATAGGAGAAAACTGAGGATGGATCAACAACATTGTAGTTACTCCACAATACTAACATAAATTAAAGAATACAAATATTCCAAAACAAGCATTCTACTTTTTGGGGTTACTGTATTGTTTGTAGATATTACTGCACTGTTGTAGCTAGAAACATAAGTATTTCACTGCACCTGCGATAACATCTGCAAATCTGTGTTCACGACCTATAAACTTTGATTTGATTTTGCCTTTCCTAACCACTGTTCTTCTGCACCTGGATTGTTTGCTCTGTTGGGTTTTAGGCTGGGTTTCTGTAAAGCAGTTTGTGCTGGCCTGAGGATGGAGTTGTCCCAGATTTCAGCCTCTTCTTTGGCAGGACAGTCTCAAAAGCCATACCACTTGGCATTTGGCATGAGGAGCGAGTGAGGGTGAACTACCCATAGTCTCCACAAGGGAGCACTAGTTCTGCCAGAGCTAGGGAGATCTTATTCTGTAATTCATTCACCTTCTGCAGTTGCTAGGTCATGAAAAATATAACTACAGCAGTAGTTTAACAATGTTTTACCCACCATTTAATGCCTTATCATCTGTGGTACCTTCTGTAAAGACCAGATATGGGAATGATCATTCAAGAAGTAGATGATTCAGTATGCTTTACCATGTATTTTGTCTTTATGTCCTTCAATGTGACGTCTCAGAATGATTTCCAACATTGATTTCAGGGGACAGTCAATTGGTATTTCTATCACAGATAAATCATTCTATATTATTTCAAAGTGTGTGTAAGGAAAATAACAATGGTTAAAAACGTGATTTAGATTTTTTAAAATGTGACCATTGATGTTATTTCCTCGGATCCCTTAGCATCTATAACTCTTGTTTGAGGAAAGGAGTCCCTGCACCAGACAAAACATGTATATAAACCTCCATATGAGTTTACTCAAAAGTCTTGCAGACTGACTGACATTCAGCGTAGAGATAGGGTGCACATGCAAAAACATCCGAGTTTGTATCTACATTTATTACATTCAATATATGTATGGCCTCTATTTAACAAATAGAAAAACATCAGATGCAGACACAGGTGGAATTCAAACATTTAAGAGAATGGATTGAAAGGCAATTTACCAAGAAACTCATAAACATCTCCACTAAAACTTTGTGTCCTTATCAGAGAAGAGTGACTTGTCCTCTGACATAAGCAGCAGTAATCATCTCTGGATCTTTTCTGGATTTCAGTCCCAGCCAGCAGCAAAGGCTAACCACGAGGGGTAATGAAAGCTAGAGGAGGCCCTGTCTAAGCAGCTGGCTAGGAGGCATCAGTTGGCTTTTCCTCTTCTGACTGTGATGATTTTACTATTATTAAAGGGTGTTTACTATTATTAAAGGGTGTGTAGAAAAGGACTGTGAAATCCTTTACACTTTTGCCCTTTGTATCAATGAGACACTGATCGGAGTCACCTGAGAGGGAAAAGAGAGAGATGCAGGGCACTATTCAATCACATATAAGTACATTATCTGTGTTACTATTCTGTCAGATACAGATACATACTCAAATATGGACACAGTAACACACAGAGGGAAGATGGTGAGATGGGGGTCAGTAATGGTCACTGTGTCTCAGTTCTTCGCAGGCTACAGAACAAGCACAGCCTGGGAGAGAGAGAGATTCTGTAGCACTACAGCGTATCCCCAGAGGTCTCACACACAGACCCAGGGGCGTAATAATAGTGCACACGCTCACTTTAATAAGACCGGAAAACACACAAATGTATAACATTCAATTAATTTATTATTTATTTATTTAACTAGGCAAGTCAGCTATGAACATATTCTTATTTTCAACTGCCTGTTCAGGGGAAGAACAACAGATACCTTGTCAGCTCGGGGATATGAACTTGCAACCTTTTGGTTACTAGTCCAACGCTCTAACCACTAGGCTACCCTGCCACCTCAATAGTGAATGGACCATATTTAAACTTGTTCAATTTGGCCCAAGGGCTTAGGCTATGTATTGTTAGTGCTTGACTTGGACTGAAATAGGTGCTGATAATCATTTTGGGTACCGGTACTGTTTATATTTAGGTGCAAGAGCTCCACAATACTTTTGAGCAAATATTCTATAAGATATTCTAAAATATTATATTTCGGGGCAGCAGGTAGCCTAGTGGTTAGAGCGGTAACCCGAAAGGTTGCTGGATCAAATCCCTGAGCTGATAATGTAAAAATCTCTAGTTCTACCCCTGAACAAGGCAATTAACCCACTGTTCCCCAGTAGGCTGTCATTGTAAATAAGAATTTGTTCTTAACTGACTTGCCAGGTTAAATAAAATAAGAGGTGCAGAAGCTCAAGCAGTGAAACGTTGAGGTGCCAGTACTCAGCTCCAGTGAGCTCCTGCCCAAGTCAAGCATTGTGTATTCATATCAAATCAAATTTTATTTGACACATGTGCAGAATACAACAGGTTTCACCTTACAGTGAAACGCTTACTTACAAGCCCTTAACCAACAATGTTGTTAATAAGAAAATACACACAAAAAAGAGATAAGAAAAACAAATGATTAAAGAGCAGCAGTAAATAACAATAGCGGGGATATATACAGGGGGTACCGGTACAGAGTCAATGTGCAAGGGCACCGGTGTCGAGGTAATTGAGGTAATATGTACATGTAGGTAGAGTTATTAAAGTGACTATGCATAGATAACTGACTGTATTGTTTAACTGTTGATGTAAAAGGTATAACATTCAATAGTCAATGGGCCAATACATAGCCTTGGGCCTAGCCTTTGTATTGTCTAACTGTTGATAGCTTACCATTTAAAAAAAAAAAAATTATTTCACCTTTATTTAACCAGGTAGGCTAGTTGAGAACAGGTTCTCATTTGCAACTGCGACCTGGCCAAGATAAAGCATAGCAGTGTGAACAGACAACACAGAGTTACACATGGAGTAAACAATTAACAAGTCAGTAACACAGAGAAAAATGGGGAGTCTATATACAATGTGTGCAAAAGGCATGAGGAGGTAGGCGAATAATTACAATATTGCAGATTAACACTGGAGTGATAAATGATCAGATGATCATGTACAGGTAGAGATATTGGTGTGCAAAAGAGCAGAAAAGTAAATAAATAAAAACTGTGGGGATGAGGTAGGTGAAAATGGGTGTGCTATTTACCAATAGATTATGTACAGCTGCAGCGATCGGTTAGCTGCTCAGCTAGCTGATGTTTGAAGTTGGTGAGGGAGATAAAAGTCTCCAACTTCAGCGATTTTTGCAATTCGTTCCAGTCACAGGCAGCAGAGTACTGGAACGAAAGGCGGCCGAATGAGGTGTTGGCTTTAGGGATGATCAATGAGATACACCTGCTGGAGCGCGTGCTACGGATGGGTGTTGCCATCGTGACCAGTGAGCTGAGATAAGGCGGAGCTTTGCCTAGCATGGCCTTGTAGATGACCTGGAGCCAGTGGGTCTGGCGACGAATATGTAGCGAGGGCCAGCCGACTAGAGCATACAAGTCGCAGTGGTGGGTAGTATAAGGTGCTTTAGTGACAAAACGGATGGCACTGTGATAAACTGCATCCAGTTTGCTGAGAAGAGTGTTGGAAGCAATTTTGTAGATGACGTCGCCCAAGTCGAGGATCGGTAGGATAGTCAGTTTTACTAGGGTAAGCTTGGCAGCGTGAGTGAAGGAGGCTTTGTTGCGGAATAGAAAGCCGATTCTTGATTTGATTTTCGATTGGAGATGTTTGATATGGGTCTGGAAGGAGAGTTTGCAGTCTAGCCAGACACCTAGGTACTTATAGGTGTCCACATATTCAAGGTCGGAACCATCCAGTGTGGTGATGCTAGTCGGGCATGCAGGTGCAGGCAGCGATCGGTTGAAAAGCATGCATTTGGTTTTACTAGCGTTTAAGAGCAGTTGGAGGCCACGGAAGAAGTGTTGTATGGCATTGAAGCTCGATTGGAGGTTAGATAGCACATGCACTATGCATACATATGCATAGTGTACAGGCATAGCGTCACCTTGATCATGCATTTTTAGGGGTCTTTTGCCAGGGACCCTTATAAAAACGCATGACCCGATACTCACTTGTGTTTTTGGTTTTTACCCTTTTACTGGCCTATTCAAAACTCAGGTCGACTACAGGCTACCATTTTCTCTGACACTCATCCACCTAATGCACATTGCCACTTAATTATACCACCCTCATTCTTCACTGTCATGTTACATCAGACGTTGATATGTTAAACGCCACGATGGAACAATGTTGGCAAATGTAGCCAATTCTTGGTAGACCTAGTCATATTTTCAGCGTTATACTTTTCTCGATGATTCAGAGCTCGCCATAGTTGTTTTGCTGCCCGCTGGCATTTCGATTGATTAACATATAATTAATACATCGAAATGCCCGTCCTTGATATAACCGAGACACCGGCAGTAATTATTAATGCACAAATGTAGCCTATCAAATGAAACGCAATCCGATGATGAACGTCAAAACAAAAGATCGACCACGTGACCAGAGAGCTCAGTTAATAGTCATATGACCTGCAGTGTTTCGATATGCAGGTCATAGACACCGCAGTTGTTGCGCTCACAGGACTTCAAGTCAAGCGTTTGAGGCCAACATTGTTGGCGTATTAGGATATTTTCGTCCTCGACATGACTAGCATGTATTTTGTTAGTTTGGTGGTGTATTTCCTTGCTGTTTCGTGTCTTACATGGGCTGACTATGCCCCTGACGAGGTAACCGAACTACCGGGAATGTCGTTTAAACCAAACTACCGACAATGGTCGGGCTATTTGAAAGCCAGCACTGGAAAGTTTCTCCATTACTGGTGAGTATCAGTAATGCCATACGTCGCTGCCTTGACTAACTAACAACTTAGTGTTTGTTCTGGTTGGGGATTTTTTCAGAAAATCCAGCTCGTGCACAACATTAGTTTACTACAATATGTATCAGTGGGAATCGGTTTACTCCAAATGGGTGAAATAATAAATGAATCAACGCATGGCTTAAATAACCGTATTATCTTTTAAATAAGTCATTAAATACACTTACAAGAGTGGCTATTGCTCAATAGTAAATTAATACATACAGTAGTTATTACAGAGACAACTGAAGCATGTTTAAACAATAGACAACTTCAAATAGAAAGTCACAGGCAGAAGAGGAAACTCTTCTGAAGCTGGACTAGATGATTGTTTATACTTGCTCTTTTGCTACTTCCTCCAGCATTGATCATGCATGGTGTAGTATGTACCTTTTCATTGAGAAGTTTAAGAGCTAGAACATCCTTTGCCATAAGCTATGAGAAGTTAATGATTGACAAAATAACACATAACAAACGTGTATTCTAGTGTTCTATAGGCCACACGTATGCACACACACAAACATAGTCAGCAGACACTATTGTACCTGGGGTCTAAAATTAAGTGTGGAGTGCACAGTGTACCAAGTGTGTCTTTGGGTGCTCTCGATCTCCTGTTAACCTGGCCCTCTACCTCCCTGCTTCCCCAGGTTTGTGACCTCACAGAGGGACCCACTGAAGGACCCTGTTGTGCTGTGGCTGAATGGAGGGCCAGGCTGCAGCTCGCTGGATGGCTTTCTGTCAGAGAACGGCCCCTTCCATGTGAGTTCTCCCACACGTTACCTTTTCATTATGAACTTAGCAGGACCTGTGATTTCAGTGTGCCTGTATGTCCCAGTGTAACCTTATTGTATGCAGTGATTCCCACAGAATAACAACATAATTGTGTCTCCTTCAGGTGAAGGATGATGGGGCCACTCTGTATGAGAATAATTTCAGCTGGAACAGGATTGCCAACGTTCTGTACCTAGAGTCCCCTGCAGGTGTGGGATACTCCTACTCTGACGACCAGAAGTACAAAACCGACGACGACCAGGTGAGATCATCAGGGTCTCATTCGGGAGAGTGAAATGCATTGAATAAATCGGACACAATTATTTACCTCTTGTCATAGGCATGTCTGTTATACACACTGTATTCCTATCTGAACGTTCCACTGACAGTGGCTCAGAAATCATGCCGTTAACTCTTCCCTACTGAATACTAAAGTAATAGTAACTGATTTATCTCCCCCTTACTATTAGGTGGCTGATGACAACTACCTAGCTCTACAGAGTTTCTTTGCCAAGTTTCCAAACTTCACACAGAATGAGTTCTTCATCATCGGTGAGAGTTATGGTGGGATCTATGCCCCGACACTCAGCCAGCGTGTGGCCACAGGGACCGCAAAGATTAACTTCAAGGTGAGTTGATTCACACACTGACTTAATTGTTTTGAGTGGATTCCACACTTACCCTCTCTGAAAATCTAAAGACTAAGCATAAGTTAAAAGCAATGTAATGGAATTCCAGCCTATCCAACCACCTGTCAATGATTATGTAGAAAAGGCAAGGAGAGGATGATGTGAATCCAATATGAATGACGGTTATAAAGAACTCCTTTAATGTGTTTCTCAGGCCTTTGCAGTGGGTAATGGCCTCAGTAGCTATGCCCTGAATGACCAGTCTCTGATCTACTTTGGTTACTACCACGGCCTCTTCGGAGAACAGTAAGAACGCGCAACACATTCACTCATGTGGGCCCAGACTGTTTTGTTATGTTTACATGACTAGGAATAACTCCTTTTGAAAGCCCCACAACGTATGTATAGGCCCACAATATGAATTCAAGCTTGTCTGATGCAATGTCTTGTAACAGAAGCAATGTGTTTAAGTAAACTATCCTCTTGCAGACTGTGGACAGATCTGAACACAAACTGCTGTGATAAGGGAACATGTAACTTCTTCAACAACAGCAAGGAGGCCTGCAAGACACTGGTACACGTGGAAACACTTTTACAATCGGATAAGTATTATACATCAAATACAAAAATTGGGCTATGATATGCAGTTTTAACATAGAAATGTCTACTTGTACCTTTTTCTCCCTCTCATTCATTCTTGCCCTCAGTTGAGCCAGGCCTTTAGTATTGTGTATGATTCTGGGCTGAATGAGTATGCTCTTTACATGGACTGTGAGGGTGGAGTCAGGGCCAGAGCCTATGAGCGGAGCATGAGCCAGCTCTTCAGGAACTACAGAAAGCACTGGGATACCTTCCAGGTAAGTGCCCTTCCTATGGAGGAAAACAGTGTTCAAGTCCATCCTGGCATTAGATATTGGTAGTCTTGTGTTCTGAAGGGTTGTTCTGGTTATTCTCAAATTGTTTGAAGTGGTTATGATGGAAGAAATTGTTGTTTTATGTAAGTACTATGTCTCGCTGTAGCTGCTGAAGGTGCCGTCCGTCACTGGCCAAACTCCTTCTGTGGGTGAGGTCCCTCCCTGCATTAACAGCACAGCTCAGATGAACTGGCTCAACCGGGGTGATGTGCGGAAAGCTCTACACATCCCTGATACACTTCCAGCCTGGGACATCTGCAGGTATTACACTAGTACCCACATATCCCTAATAGTCAGTAAGTCTAAATTCAGCAAAGGGACATCTAAAACATGACAACAGTAAACTACCTACAAAAGGTTATCTTTACCATAACTTTCTATGTAGTGATGTGGTGGGAGGACAGTACACCAACATCTACCCGACAGTGAAGGATGTATATCTGAAGCTGCTGTCTCTGGGTGTCCGGGCGCTAGTCTATAACGGAGACACTGACATGGCCTGCAACTTCCTGGGAGACAAGTGGTTTGTGGAGCAGCTCAACCAGAAGGTAAAGCTCTTGAAGACTGGTATTTGAGTCAGGTGACATAGAGATTTGAAAGCTGGGTTGCAGGGTATTTGGCATGTTTGTAACTCACAGGGCATGCAATGTGAAGACTCTTTTTATCTTTCATTTCCAGACAACCATCAAGTACCAGAGCTGGATATCTGATGATCAGATTGCCGGCTTCTACGAGCAGTATGGAAACATCACCCTCCTGACTGTGAAGGTAAGCACTACTTAGTTAGCATATTGGCATTGATTTACTGTCTTCAGACTAATTAACACACTAGACATGTTCATAAAGATTAGTGGATGCAACTGGGTGAGGCTGCTGCGTTCTAATCCCATCCTCTGTTTTAGGGCGCTGGTCACATGGTGCCGCAGTGGGCTCCAGGCCCCGCCTTAGACATGTTCCAGTCCTTCCTGTCAAACAAACCCTACTGAGCATGCTCCTGGGGCTGCTTCCAGTGTCTGTAATTGAACTTGTTAGTGGGCAAGGATGATGGCCCGTTTTTCTCAGGGAGAGTTGGATGGAAAAGGGGAAACAACAAATGTTTTGTTTTTGTGATGAAATTAAATGTTTCTGTTGCACTCCAAGTAAGCTCAGTAGATCAAAGTTCAACTCTGGAGGAATGCATGTGTACACACTTATCAGTGTTGGGGTGACAGGAGTGTAATCGGACTATGCCATTTCTTAATTTCAGTAAATGTATAATTTAACTTTTCTTGAAGCAAACTACATATCAATAGCCTTAGAGAAATGTTTTGACATGTGATGCACCTAAACAATCTTCCTTTGGTGATGCTGTGCAATCGCTCTGGTTGGCTTTCTAACTGATTAGCAGCTTATTAGTCGCATCAGAACTGTCATTTGCCTTTTGAATTTCCTCATGCAGTTTCTGAATCAGGGGGTTTCAATTGTCACCACTTGGGGGAGCCGAAATGCCATGGAACTCAAATGGCCAAAAGGCCAATCAGCACTTTAAAAGAATCGAACATTCTTTGTCTTTCTAATAAATGCTTTTTATGAAACCATTTGTATCTCAATTAATTTTAATAGCATTTTTTATTGAACATGATTGATTAATAACAGAATGTGTTAAAACATCCAAGTGATCTTAAGTGACTGTTCCATAAACATGTAAATTCCAGGGATGGTGATTGAGCACCCAAAATCTCCTTCTCAGCCACCATGCTGAAGATTCAGTACACAGGCCAATCAGTGTAGCAGTTTAACTGGACAGGACAAGTGATTCCTGTGTTAATGGAAATTAAGCTATTTTTAGTTGCTTCAAGATATACAGGTAGGACTTGTTGCAAAAGGTATTATACATCAATGTCACTAGTGCTTCCTAAATCTGCATTGTTTGGAGTTTTGAGCAGTTTCAGTATAGCACTTTGACATCTGCTGATTATAAATACATTTGACTAGTCCAGGCGTTTTCCAACTTGGGTACTGCAGGGGTCCGCAATAAAAAACAATTGGAGAGAAATATTTTGTATTTTAAATATAGATTTAATGCCATGTTTGAGAACTAACAAAAGCCAGACAAAAAAAACAGGCATTCGGCAGCATACTTATTGATTTTGTTTGAGCAGAGGAGCATAGCATTAGTCATGGCAAAATTGTCTCACTGTGTAGAATTGCTGGGAATTAGCTTCAAAACTGCTACATTTTCTCTGAGCTCAATGGAAAAATGTGTAGAATTGCAAAATTATTTTACATTTTCTCTCCACCACCAGTGGTGACTTGTCATTTGTGCCCCAATTTTTTTGCAAAAAAATATAGAGTTAATAAAGCCACATACAAACATGGTATCTTTTGTTTTCTTGAGTAAGTCAGCTCCAAAATGCAGGTGTTTCAGCCTAGCTCAGTGCTTTCTGTGGTGGAGGGGCAAGCCAGCAGAAAATACGGAGTGTTGCGCCGTGATTGGCTCAGTGTTCTGTCACTCATGGGGACACTACGTGGCCACCAAGTCTAAGGGTAGTCCCTGAAAATTCTAGCCCCTTCGGTGCTGCCATAGAGTTCCATAAGTGCCAATCCAAGAAAGCTCAAGGTCATTGGCCACAGATAAAAATGACGTCAAATCACATATTTACAGTAGCTTTGATTGGACTGATCATGAATCAAGTCGACAATCTACTGGCAAATCCTTTTTTATCCTTGTAATATGAAAATAAATAACGAAGAGAAATGATTAGATAAAATGTATCAGTGCTCATCAGCCATTGGACATAAACATTACACAAGTTGGAAATCGCAAATTCAACAATGAGTGGTTTGAAAGGAATCAGTGACAGTGGCTGTGTGGTCCCACTTCTGGGATTACGGGGCTCTTTTCCAAGTTTAAAATGATAAACATTCAACATTGGCAATGCTGTCAATGACGCATGATTTGTGCCACGCTCAAAACAACCATTAACTAGGGAACTGCAAAAACTTGACTTCCGGGAGCTCAAGACAACTGGGAAGTTGGGAATAAAACGAGCTCCGATTGGGAAAGTCTGTTTTGAATGGTCATCCAACTCGGAATTGTATATCCGGCCTCTTTCTCGAGCTATGAGGTGAGTGAGGTCATTACGATTGGACCTTTTTCCGAATTCCCAGTTGTTTTGAAAGCACCATAAATTGAGAGAATGCCAGACTTTGATGACAAAATTTTCTCACAAAGGACTGCCACGCCACCTTCCTGTTCAAGTGAGCACAGCACAAGGTGAGTCCAAAAATGTATTGCTGCAGCATAAATTATGTAATATGCCAGGGAGATATGTGTACTGTAGCTAAGAAAGTAGTACTAAGTGTATGTTATGAAGATGTTAGTAGCCCATGTGCTTCACCCTAATAATTTGGTCTATTTACCCCTTAATTTCACCTACTGTTCTAACTTTGTGGTGCACATGTAGCCTATAACCTGTTATAGAGAAATGTAATCATTGAATATTGTAAGAGCTTTCATTGTCTGCTAACATGCCCCCTTTATTTATCATACGGTTCTGACTTGGTGTACAGGGAGAACACTAAGAACGACCCATGTTCTGAATTCTGTCGCAGTACATTTCAAAAGTGCTAAACAAATAGTTATATTGACTGTTACATCCGTCCTAGCTCGCTCATGTCTTATTCGAAATTATGGATTGCCTATTATCCGCTTGCCGTCCCCTTATGACAGTTTGTTCATCTCAATTGTCATTAGAAACCACATTTGTTTAAGCAAGTCAGCCACATTAGCTCATCTTTTTTTAAAGGCAGTTAATGAGGCTAAATGAACTGTTTCGCTGTCAAACAAGGCTCCGCTGTTAGCCAGGTGTAGCAGTGGTAAGAATGTTGGGACAGCTTTATGTAGGCCCTAACAGTGTGTGGGCACCGTTTTTCACCGTTATAGTGCAATTAATGTATTGTTTAGTGTTGTGGATTTTCTGGCACTAATCCCACATTTTTGTTTTATTTTTGCCCCACCAAGATTTACCTGCTAAAATCACCACTGTACACCAATATACCTTTCTAGCTAATAGACTGTTAAGAGTTTACACTTTCTCTTCCAATGAGCTGTGTGTGTCTACCAAATCTATTAATTTTTAAATGTTGATTATTTTTACCTGCCATAGTCATTCACCTGATAAGATGTTTTCACTAACATGAGGGTATAGGACAAAACTATGACAATCTGAATTCAATGACAAAACCGGCATGTTTATTACATTGTAGATTGATAACAGGATAATTCATGACAATATAAGACTGCATATTGTTAAACCTGATTACTAAATTGGTTCAGTTCAGAAAAACGATTTCCCTTGGCTCCAATTATGGAATGAAACAATAAAAAGTCATTGAATTTCAAGCATTTCCAATTTCATTCAAGTCATTGTAAAACAGTAATTGCTGCCCTGAGGAACAATCCCTTTGAACATGATAGATATTTGTCCCTTACCCCTCTGTCTGTAGTCTATAGCTAATCTCTCTATCAGTAAAGCACATTTAAAATATCTGTCTGTTTAAAGCTAGGCCATATACAATCATTTAACCACAGGAATCAGCCTGAGACCCCAGACTTCTGAAATCTCAAAGGCGCATAAAAGTATAATACACTTGCCACATTACATAGATTTCAGAACTGCAGTTGCAGGATACGTCTTCAAACCACTTGATCATTGGAATTGTAAAATTACTATAAAAATGGATGGAAATGTTTGGCCACATTCTTAAAACAGTATGTTCATTACTCATCAGTAACAACACCAATTAGAGAGAGGTACCCTCTCCCACTGCCCAGTTTCTTGAAGGATGGGATGCCACCTGTAGTGCAGTGGTGCATGCTGGGCCAGCAGGGAAAGGCATAGGGAGGGGTTGAGAATGTCAAGACGGATTTGGTACTGCAGCCCACAACGGGGTGAAAATAAATTTAAATCAAAAACATAACATTTGTATAATCTTTTTGAAAAGGTAGGTCCCTTGTCAGAGGTTGCTCTCAGGACTCTCATCCAATCCTAGAGCATCGCTCCATAGGTGACATGAGTCCTTGCTATGGAGCGGTTTCATCATCAGGGAGACAATGAGATGTGCAGGAGAGGTCACAGGAGGGAGTGTGTTTGCATGTATGTGTTGGATCCTCGACATCCTGATACAAGTCAATAAAGTTCAGAATAGCAGCATAGACCTGTATCCTCCTCCAGCAAAGAATCTTCCTGGTCAGAATTCTATTGGCTGTCCAAATAGTGGATGGCGTCTTGATAGATGGCATTGGTGGTGGTCTGGCCAAAGATGAAAGTGCCGATGGTTACCATGATGACACCGTAGACCACCATCCCATGCCAGCTATGGAGAGAGAAGATCAGCGTTCAGTAAACAGTCACGAGGAGATTACGTACAGGTAGTGAGTCTAGTCTTACCTAGCAGATCGAACCGCTGTTTCTGAGAGCTTTGCCTGAATCAGACACAGACCTGCAGGGCAGAGCAGACATTATATACAGGCATTATGCTTATTGCTGATATAAACACATTGTAAACACACACACAGAATCAGACACACTGGTCGTACCTGGGAAGACAAAGATGAAGCAGGCTGCCAGTCCTCCGATGAGGGAGATGACTCGGCCAATGTCGGGGATGAAGAGTGCGAGGACGAGTGTGACCGCGAACCACACAAGCGTCTGCAACACTCTGCGTCTCCGCTCACGCCTCACACACAATTCCACCTGATCGCCGTGGAAACGGAGCCATAGCCCCTCCAGCACCGCCCTAAAGAAATAAGTTTCACAACACAACAATGTAGTACTGAAATGGCATTGGAGGCACACAGTACTTTGTAGGTTAAGGTTAGTGTCTCACCGGCCACAGAAGTGAAGAATGGGATAGGAGGTGATAACACAGATGACGACGAAGGCCCTTGCGATCGCCACGGCGATGTCATTAGGAGGATATGACATCAGCACATCCTGACTGACGTTAGACCCAAATGACAGAAAGCCACAGACACCTGAGACATGGGGTATGCACCATTACACATCAACGAATCACACAAGAAATGGGCCATGTCATAAAAAAACCTCTGATGCTTTCAAAACTGACTATAGAGCCACACAGTAGACACAAACACACCTGTACCAGTGTAGACAAAGAGGCAGATGATCATGCCGACGGTGACCACACCTCCCCAGGGCTTGAGTTCACTCCTTCTCATGCTGTTAAACACTGGCACACTGCTCACATGACACTTGGAGATAGAGAAAGTGAGAAAGAGAGAGATTGTGTGAGGATGTAAATAACTTCCAAGCATTTTCAATCAAGGATTAGAAATAGCCATATGCACACCCCTGCACATTCATACAAACACAAACACAGACAGATACCTGGAAGCTAAAGCATATGGTGGGCATGGCGTTCAACACTGCACTCCAGGAGGACGGGCTGTAACAGACACACTGGCTGATCAACACAAACAAAGCATGATGGGAACTGTAATTTGATGTAGACTGTGCTTTAATGAAGGGCGAGTGGGCTGAAATGCCGTTTCTGGACTCTCTCCCCCATCTGGCACCATGGGTGCTTGTAAACTCTTGGCATTCACTCAACCAGCTTCATGAGGAATGCTTTTCCAACAGTCTTGAAGGAGTTCCCACATATGCTGTGCACTTGTTGGCTGCTTTTTCTTCACTCTGCGGTCCAACTCATCCCAAACCATCTCAATTGGGTTGAGGTTGGGTGATTGTGGAGGACAGGTCATCTGCTGCAGCACTCCATCACTCTCCTTGGTCAAATAGCCCTAACACAGCCTGGATGTGTGTTTTGGGTCATTGCCCTGTTGAAAGACAAAATTATAGTCCCACTCAGCGCAAACCAAATGGAATGGCGTATCGCTGCAGAATGCTGTGGTAGCCATGCTGGGTAAGTGTGCCTTGAATTCTAAATAAATCACAGACAGTGATTTAGCTCCCCACACCTCCTCCTCCATGCTTCACGGTGGGAACCACACATGCGGATATCATCCGTTCACCTACTCTGCATATCAAAGACATTGTGCTTGGAACCAAAAATCTCAAATTTGGACTCATCAGACCAAAGGATAGATTTCCACAGGTCTAATGTCCATTGCTTGTGTTTCTTTCTTGCCCAAGCAAGTCTCTTCTTATTGATGTCCTTATGTACTGGTTTCTTTGCAGCAATTCGACCATGAAGGCCTGATTCACACAGTCTCCTCTGAACAGTTGATGTTGAGATACGTCTGTTACTTGAACTCTGAAGCATTTATTTGGGCTGCAATCTGAGGTTCAGTTAACTCTAATGAACTTATCCTCTGCAGCAGAAGCAACTCTGGGTCTTCCTTTTCTGTGGCGGTCCTCATAAGAGTCAGTTTCATCATAGCGCTTGATGGTTTTTACATCTGCATTTGAAGAAACTTTCAACGTTCTTGAAATGTTCTGGTTTGACTGACCTTCATATCTTAAACTAATTATGGACTGTCATTTCTCTGTTTTTTTAGCTGTTCTTGCCATAATATGGATTTGGTCTTCTACCAAATAGGGATACCTTCTGTTAACCAACCCTACCATGTCAAAACAAAATGGATTAGCTCAAACGCATTTAAAGAAAGAAATTCCACAAATGAACCTTTAACAAGGCACACCTGTTAATTGAAATGCATACGAGGTGACTACCTCATGAAGCTATGTTGAGAGAATGCCAAAAGTGTGCAAAGCTGTCAAGGCAAAGGGTGGCTATTTGAAGAATCTCAAATATAAAATATATGTTGATTTGTTTAACACTTTTCTGGTTACTACATGATTCCATGTGTTATTTCATAGTTTTGATGTCTTCACTATTATTCTACAATGTAGGAAAAAAAAATGGAATGAGTAGGTGTGTCCAAACTTTTGACTGGTACAGTAGTTCAATTAGCTTACCTGGTTGGAATGTAGCCAGGGGTCATCTCTTTATCAGGCCAGATGTATTTCAGTATTATCACAATGGTGACATACCAGGTGCCAACAACACTCAGCGCACTACAAACAGGAGAACAGCCTTATCAGACGGACCTGTGTTCCTGTAGCCTAGTGATACAAAGCAGGCTTCAAATTCTAATTCAATCATCAGTTGTAGACTAAAGGGTGGTGTGGAAAGATATAATTGGTCAATGTGTAAAGTGTATTCATTGGATGCAGGAAGGCATACCTGGCGTATTTCTGGAAGCCAATCTCTTTGGGGATGGAGAGAGGCAGAATGACCAGGACGGCGGTCACACAAATGGTTAACTTACGGTCAATGTACCAGTGACCACCGACCACACCGTCTGGCAAATGAGCTATTGCAGCTATCACTACAGAAAGACAGAGATAGTAAGAGAGATAAAGGCAGCAGAGCAAACAAAACATTCCATTGACTAACGTCTTATTTAAAGTGGAATTGTTGTAGTGCTGGCTATCTGATAGCAGGGTCATAGTCTATCTGAGGCTGACCGAAGGTGGCTTTCCAACTGGTCAGCACTCAAAGGCCTTTTCAGTATGACGGCACATGTAAAATAGCTGAGCTAGAGAGGATCTCATCACAGACTCCCTTGACTCTTATCCACAGTGATAACAACACTTAATTTACTGACGACACTAATACAACACATCAACTAACACACATCTAGTGTGATGGTGCAATAACAGCTGAGGATGACCTTTTTTGAAGGTACAAAGGAAATGGAAAACTGGTGAAAAAGGCTAGCCAATGCTACAATCTGCAACTGAGTGAAATGACCTTCTGTTTCGTCAACTGTGTGTGTGTGTAACCTAGTACTCTGGTACCCTGCAAACTATGATCTGTATTGTATTTTACACAAGTCAAACGTAATGGAGTCTGTGGCACGTTGTTAATGGTTGCGTTCATACAAAGACTTATACATAGCTAGACATGAACGCCTCATTGACCAGATAGCTAGTGATGTGAGACAGACAGTAACACCATTCACAAACAGTCTCTTGTCAGAGGAGGCTGGTTTGACGTTGATGTGTTTTCTTGTGTACAGAACATGCCAGATATTGTTGTTGTGGGGGAGGAGCTCATTTTAGAAGTGGGTTGCTCTTTTGACTCCTACATGGAGCAGACCTTTGCTGACAGGTTGCTGAAATACCAGCCCCTTGTGTGTCAGCTGTCATGGGCAGCTTAGTGGTTTGGAGAAGAAGGTGGGCAATTCTATGGTAACAAGAGTGATGTGGAGACTTCGATTTTTCACTTTAAAATGTATGTCAAACAAAAAATAATGATTGCAAAGTTAAACCACCCAGACAACTCTATGCACAATGACTACTTTTAACTATTACCAAAAACACATTCACCTGAAGAACAGCGCAGATGCCAAGTTTAGTAACCGAGTGCCGTCAAACTTTACATCTGCACTGTCTTCAAGTAAATGCACCCATAAGTGTCCAGATATGCATGTCCTTTTGAGTTTCTTGAATTCTTCTCGACTGTAATGTTATTTGTGGATTAAAATAAAGTATTTAAAAAGGTGTGTGCACACGTTCATTATCTATGTGAGAAACACTCACAGCGTTCCAGCTGGTCTCCAATGACGATAAAGAAGGCGATGCAGGTGCCGAAGGTGTAGACAGCGATGGCCACCTCACAGATTACCCCGGTGACTTTCCCACACGAGGCCCGCACCACCTCCTGGTAGGTGCTCTCATTACTGACCTAGACAAGCAGTACAGGGTCACTAGGATGAGTACTGCTGGATAAGAATGTCTTAAATTGTAGGGGGGGGGGGGTGTATTAACTTACTAACCTGGGAGCAGTATGCCAGAATCACCAGACCGCTGATGATGAAACTCAGCATGGACTACAACACACAAAAACAGGAAGTTTTACCAAATACATCCCTGTATATATATGCAGTATTTATCACTTCTGCTCCTGGAGTGCCACCGTGTGCAGGATTCGGTCTCAAAAGTGTGTGTGTAGCTCTCACCATCTGTAGCACCACCCCTGCAACCACGCCTCCGGCCATGTTGAAGGCGGCGGGGAAGTTGAGTAGTCCTGCCCCCAGCGCAGCGTTCACCACAATGAAGACAGCGGCTGTGGCAGACACTCCTCCCCTCTTCTCCCTGTCTGACGAAGGGGGGTGAACAGACTCCATACTGGGGCTCTGCAGTAGCCACGCCCTCTCACCAGCATCTTCACTCCCAGCCTCGGCCCAGTCCCGCGCCTCACTGTTTATCGCCATGGGACACAACCCGGCTGGCACAGTCCCAAAAACACGATATAAAACACCTTCAAATTCACCCTACTCTGTTCGATGCAGACTTCAACACTAAAGAGCCGAGTTGCGGGTATTCAGAGTTTGGGTTGAGGGGTAAGTCTGAAGGTTGAAAGTTTGTTGTGGCTCTTGTGACATTCAGGACACAGATGACTGCTTGTCAGTTTATCCTCAAAGTGGATGCAGTGTCACCCAGCAGTCAACCCTTTCATCAATCTGCAACAAGACAAACACACATTACATCTTTGGCCTTCTCGACACCTTATCTCAGCACTCTCTATGTGCTTAAAGCCACAACCTGCTTTCCCCAGTAGCCTACACGTTCTTGTCAGTGCGTTCTCCCCCCGGTCCCATGCCTTGTGCTGTCGGCTGACCTTGCTTTACTCACCAACACCAGGATATGACCAAAAATTTAAAAATCTTAAATAAATAAAAAGACTGGTGAAAAAAAGACTAATCACCAGGAACTCACCTAAAAATTAGTTTAATTTAAAAAATCTGTTCCCAAATTATTCCCACAAATAAAATAAAAGAGACACATGATCATTTCTCAAAGTAATCAAGGTATGAAATTGTTATTTTCAAATAGAATCTCTTTTTGGGCCTAGTTGTGGTCAATTTCAGTGTTCAAAATTATTATGTTCCGGCACCCCGACCATTCGCTCTGACAAAAATCGCCCCTAGGCTGAATCTAGTTGCCTACCCCTGCTTTACAGCATCCCTTTGAAACACATTCTAAAGAGACATGTAATCATTAGTTTTAGATAGATCTGATCCCAAGAGATTTTCACTTCATATCCCTGAGAAGGATCACAGTAAAGTGGACTTCAGTGATAAGGGTCACTGTTCTCATGATGACACAGTGTGTCACAGTAGATATCTGTTGTAAACCTCACTGTCAGGCATGTGACCTACAGACTAATTATTGTGCTTGTCAGGGGCTATGCATTTTTGTAGTATTAATGTAGTATTAATTAATGTATTAATGTAGCTAAGCTATGTCATGGACATGTTGATTTTAAGTCATAAATGAGAATAGGCTATATTGAAATACAAGGTGGATAACAACTTCATCTCACTTAATTTAGTCAAAGGGAAATGGACTACATACTTCTCTTACCTCAATTATTTTGTCATTTTGTTTGTGTTCACAAGCTGCAAACTTCCCAAATAACAGCTGTTTTTCTGCTACAGCTCATGAAGTACGCTTCATCACCTTATCACCCCCATCTCCGTCGTCAGGCTTCTCACCTAACTTTACCTCTTTATCGTCCAGGGGATGCGCTGCTGTAACTGACAAACTGCCTTTCTAAGGGGCCTGTCAATAGACCATAAACACAAAATAAAAAGATGACACGTGTCTGCAACTAATCATCCTCAACCACCTTTAGATTTTTCTTTAAGTTGAGGTGACTTGGAGAAATGAATTATCATACCATTAACATTTTCAAATCCCCTGAAAGGGAAATATATTCCCTTACCTACATTTATTATATTTTTTTACCAAATTCTTAAAAAGGTGCAATATGCAGAAATCGCTCCGCCATTTTTTTCCCGCAAAAATTCAAAATAGTTTGCCTAACTTCAGTGTGTCTCTCAAAACAAGCCCTCAGTGTAGAGAATCACTCTACCATCTAAACCACTGTGAAATACACTACCGGTCTTAGAAGGTTTATAACACATACTCATTCAAGGGTTTCTTTATTTTGACTAGTTTCTACATTATAGAATAACACCGAAGACATTAAAAACTATGAAATAACGCACATTAATAACACACACAATGTAATCAAATCATAGAAACGCCACTGGAGCTACCCAAATAATAACGACTAGAAACATTCATAAAATACAGACATTTTGTAGCTTTACTAATAGGCAACTTTGCATATAAAGCAGCTGAATCTTAGATTCAGATCTAGCTACAGGTCTAGAAAAACACAAATCACGACAATTAACCTAATTGCTGATGTCTTTACAGCAAACTGGACACCGCATCATAGTCAGCTGTTGCTCACTGGCTGATAGTCTTCGAAAGCTGATACCGACCTCTTCATCTACATATCCTTGAACCTATTCAGTTGAAAATATGAAAATGCATATAAAATACTCAATAAATACCTCTCTATTGTCTCTCCGATGCTTGTGTTGTTCTGCAACAACCGCACGTGGAATGAAATTCCTTCTGAACAAGCAACGGTGGCATGTGACTTGGTTGGGATGTGATCATGTGACAATGTAAAATTACGTCTTTTAAAACAAAGTGCATGGTGGGAATTGTAGTTTACTGCCAAGAGAACACAAAATCATACCAGAAAGGGTTTAATCAGGGTAGATACTGCAGCACGGGAGGATGCAAAGGGGAGGACGGTTCATAATAATGTCCGGAACAGCGCGACTAGACTGGCTTTAAACATATGGAAACCATACAGTTGAAGTCGGAAGCTTAGATACACCTTAGCCAAATACATTTAAACACAGTTTCACAATTCATAAAATTTAATCATAGTAAAAATGCCCTGTCTTCGGTCAGTTAGGATCACCACTTTATTTTAAGAATGTAAAATGTCAAAATAATAGTAGAGAGAATGATTTATTTCAGCTTTTATTTCTTTATCACATTCCCAGTGGGTCAGAAGTTTACATAGAATCAATTAGTATTTGGTAGCATTGCCTTTAAATTGTTTAACTTGGGTCAAACGTTTCGGGTAGCCTTCCACAAGTTTCCCACAATAAGTTGGGTGAATTTTGGCCCATTCCTCCTGTCAGAGCTGGTGTACTGAGTCAGATTTGTAAGGCCTCCTTGCTCGCACACGCTTTTTCAGTTCTGCCCACAAAATTTCTATAGGATTGCCTCATGATGCCATCTATTTTGTGAAGTGCACCAGTCCCTCCTGCAACAAAGCACCCCCATAACATGATGCTGCCACCCCCGTGCTTCACGGTTGGGATGGTGTTCTTTGGCTTGCAAGCCTCCCCCTTTTTCCTCCAAACATAATGATGGTCATTATGGCCAAACAGTTCGACTTTTGTTTCATCAGACCAGAGGACATTTCTCCAAAAAGTACAATCTTTGTTCCCAAGTGCAGTTGCAAACCGTAGTCTGGCTTTTTTATGGTGGTTTTGGAGCAGTGGCTTCTTCCTTACTGAGCGGCCATTCAGGTTATGTCAATGTCGGACTTGTTTTACTGTGGATATAGATACTTCTGTACCTGTTTCCTCCAGCATCTTCACAAGTTCCTTTGCTGTTGTTCTGGGATTGATTTGCACTTTTCGCACCAAAGTAAGTTCATCTCTAGGACACAGAACGCATCTCCTTCCTGAGGGGTATGAAGGCTGCGTGGTCCCATGCTGTTTATACTTGCGTACTATTGTTTGTACAGATGAACGTGGTACTTTCAAGCATTTGGAAATTGCTCCCAAGGATGAATTGTTTTTCTGAAGTCTTGGCTGATTTATTTAGATTTTCCCATGTCAAGCAAAGAGGCACGTACGGGGTTTGAAGGTAGGCCTTGAAATACATCCACAAGTACACCTCCAATTGATTCAAATAATGTCAATAAGCCTATCAGATGCTTCTAAAGCCATGACATCATTTTCTGGACTTTTCCAAGCTGTTTAAAGGCACAGTCAACTTCGTGTATGTAAACTTCTGACCCACAGGAATTGTGAATTATAAGTGAAATAATCTGTCTGTAAACAATTGTTGGAACAATTACTTGTGTCATGCACAAAGTAGAAGTCCTAACTGACTTGCCAAAACTATAGTTTGTTAACAAGAAATTTGTAGAGTGGTTGAAAAACAAGTTTTAATGACTCCAATCTAAGTGTATGTAAACTTCCAACTTCAACTGTATGTTTGATGTATTTGATACCATTCCACCTATTCCGCTCCAGCCATTATAACAAGCCTGTCCTCCCCAATTACTTTGCCACCAACCTCCTGTGTACCGCAGATACATCTTCATAAAAGGAGAGTATTTTGTGTCTAATAAAACCAATGATTTATGTAGTAAAATCATGTCCGACACTGGTCCCAACCAGGGGTACTAGGACCATTGCCATAGTCCAACGGTATCAGTTCAGTTTCTTACATGTGGTTTGACAATATTCTTGTTCGAAAGAAATACAAAATAAACCCAGTTATTTCAATGATAGATATTTTAATTGTTCAGAGAAAGACTTGACCGATGCTCCATGTTTTATTATTTTTGCGCTAACACGGAAACGGTGACAGCGCAGCTTAATCTTCATGAGTAGACAGCAGAAAGGTGCATTTCCTTGCACAATCTGTCTTGTTACAATCAGGAAGACACACAACAGAGAAAATGTTCAAAGGCTGATCATTGGAGCAAAACACTGTCTATACAACTTTATATATATATATATATATATATATATATATATATATATATTAATAGAAGTCCTATAACCTCTTGGTTCTGATACGGAGGGGATAGGAGTCGCCCAGTGATCCAAATAACACTTGTAAAATGCATTTTCTTATGGAAATACAAGAGCACCATCATAGGACAGTCTATCCTTTTAAAGCTGCAATTTAACTTTTTGGACCAAATTAAAATGGAATTGTTTAGTTAGATCAGACATTGTCATTGTAAGCAAGTCTAAGAAGCAGTAGACCTGTTCTGTGCGCTGTCTCTGCTTACCATTAACTTTCATTTTGCATCTTACTTTCAGTTTTGTACACCAACAGCTGAAAATACAACACTTTCGGTTATTGAAGATATATTCCACAGCGGTTTAGATGGTACAATGATTCTACACATTACTCGTCAAACAGATTAGGCAAACTATTAGAATTTTAGCAACCAGGAAATGGCAGAGCGACTTCTGTATATTGCACATTTAAAACCTCAAACCATTGCTTGGGGGGGTGAGAGGAACATTCAGTGGGCATTTAAGACTGGCTGGCTGACTGCTCACTCATCAACACTTAGAATAAACACAGTAGACCCTGCTCTTAGCGCAAAAAGCACAAAACGTTTACAGTAATATAATTATTTATAGTGAGTATTGAAGACAAGATAATGCAAGTGGAAATGCAAGAGAGGCTGAGTGAAAGGACTGAATGATCATACATTATTGTCCATTTCTAAAGCATATTAAAATATCAATGACTGTATCTCATCTAAAGATTGTCTGGCACCATCTTATAACTAATTGTTTTCTGCTACTCTACTGATGTTGAGGAAACGTTGAACTTTCATATCCTACAGAAATATGCAATGACAGACAAGAGTTCACAATTCTCACACACACACAACAGAGCCTAAGTGTTGGTAAACTCATCTGTAGCCTTACAGTAATTTGGACCACAGCAGGCAGAGTAGGTTTAAAATACAATGTTAACCTGTCATTATTAAGCCATTTATTAAGTTAATTAATATTAACCTTTGACATACAATAAATAAGCGTAGAAGAGAGACATCAGCTCATTAGTCAAATGTAGGGCAGATCATTGGACCATCACTAAACAACCTTTGACATGGTGGCCTCATTGGGGAGGTCACAGGGAACTAACCATTTAAACAACATCCCTACCGCGAGGAGGGTTGAGGTCAAAGTTGAACAATTGACAGTCTGGGTGGAGAGGGCAGGGAGAGTAAAATGACACAAAATGCTATTTTTCAGTTATTTTCATTTGGATTGTGTCCAGCACCACCGTACCCCGCTGTTTCTCCCAGCATTCTCCTTTTTACTTAGTGACGGCGTGGATTCCATGCGCTAGGTATCCCACGTTGCTGGAAGTGACGCCTGCCATGGAGATTCTACCATCCTTGGTCATGTACACTGAAAACTCCTTAGTCAGACGCTCAACCTGGGGTAGACACACACAAACACCTGGAGTCAACGCAATTTATCATTATACTAGAACTTAATTCCAACTGATGAATATGACCAATATGAATATAATAATGTCTTATAAGGTTGTAAGGTACAGGTGTGGATATAAAGAGTGGGTATGGTCATTTGTCTGTACCTGTTCAGGCTTGAGGCCTGTGAAGCAGAACATGCCGATTTGGTCGATGACATGCTGCCAGTCGAGAGTGGAGCCCTCGTTTTTCAGGTTGGCCGCCAGCTGCTCCCTCATCTTGATGATGCGGTTGGCCATGCCGTGGACCTCCTCCAACCTGTGTAGAGAGAGGTTAATCAGGGAGGGGGGGGATGAGGAAACAGAATGGAAGTCGTGTGTAGAGACAGGAGACCACTCCAAAGAGAACTCCGATACCTAAATAGGCAGTCAGCTAGATTATGAAATCACAGGATCAGTGAAATGGGCAAACAACATTTTTAGGTGTGTGTGTATGTACACTTACCAGGTTTTATAAAGGTCTGGTGTGTTGAGAATAGTGGCAGCGATTCTGGCTCCATTCATTGGAGGGTTGGAGTACATTGGCCGGATCAGAATCTTCAGCTGAGACTCTACCCTCTTAGCTTCCTCTGCATCGTTACACACCACAGTGAACCCTCCCACTCGCTCACCTGTCAACACACAGACAGGTAAGATACCACACCGGTGGGAGTTTCTACCATTCTCCTATGTCAATACCATAGTTTATGAGTGAGATTTTGCGCGTGTGTGTTTAATGAGACTGACCATAGAGGCCCATGTTCTTAGCGAAGGACTGAGACAGGACAATTTTGTGGCCCTGCTCGATGAAGTGACGAACAGCCCAGGCATCACGATCAATATCTCCACTGGCAAAACCCTGGTAGGCCATGTCAAAGAACACCAACAGGTCCCTTTTCTGAAGGAACAGCAGAACAGGGGAGGAGTTATTATTAGGACCGTGTGTGTAAATAGTTGTCTGGCACAGTAAAGATGTCAGTCTTCACACAAAACACCTGTAGGCACTGGGCAGTAAAGCTCTTCAGCAATAGAGTCCCAATAGTGACAGAGACTTTAGCTAGTTAGGGCATTTACAGAGAAATCACCATTGAGGTATTTCATATCTATGGTAAGCACACTCACCTTCACCAGGTCAGCGATCTCTTTCCACTGCTCAGGCTTGGGGTCCACACCGGTGGGGTTATGGGCACAGGCATGCAGCATGATCACACTCTTCTCTGGCATTTTCTGTATCAGAGGGAAAATAGTGTTACACTAACATTCAAATCAGATTCTCATGACGGAAATAGACCCCCACACCTTAACCCTAATAAAAAGTCAACATAACATAAAAACAGATCAGAAGATGTGGTAATGGTCCTCCATGTCAGTGTGGAATCATACAACCCCCCCTTTCCCATCCCTCTCTCACAGAGATGTCGTCGAGCGCCCCGTTGAAGTCGAAGCCACAGGTGGAGGGGTCGTAGTAGCGGTAGGCTTTCAGCTGCATGCCAGCATCTCTGAAGATGGGTGTGTGGTTCCCCCAGGAGGGCTTGGGCAGGTACACGTCACGGGACGCACTGTGGAAACGAGACTAGAGAAAAATATAATGAATTAACTGACACCATACACAATCCGCAGTACTACCGGTATGAAGATATTGTTTTATAGAACACAATCATTTGTAATGCATATATATATTATAGAGAAGGCAGTCATTTCAGGCATGTATAGGCTGGTGCACTGTTCTAGGGGGCCATGGGCCCAAATGGAACCGTGGTAGTGTAGGTGCATTCATTCTCTTCCCGTTTAGCTGTTAAGAGGCAGGTCTTTACCAGGAAGTTGGCTCCAATGCACAGAGAGCCGGTTCCTGAGATGGTCTGGACAGTGATGTTCTGAAGAGAGGAGAGAGATGTGAATGATAGAAATGCTATTAACTTAACACACCGAGAGCAAATGTGCTTCCAAGCTACCACACACGCATCCACTCACCCTGCCACTCTTGAGGACCTCACTGTCAGCCCCCAAGGCTAGCTGAGCGCAGGACTTGGTGAAGTCCGCCAGACCACCGATGGCCAGATACTCTTTATCCAACTGCTTGGAAGCAATCAGAGCCTCTGCCTAGAGAGAGACAGAGACAGCAAGATTTGTGACCTGTTGCCACGAGAAAAGGGCAACCACTGAAGAACACACACCATTGTAAATACAACCCATATTTATGCTTATTTATTTTCTCTTGTGTCCTTTACTATTTGTACATTGTTAAAACACTGTATATATACAGTGCCTTGCGAAAGTATTCGGCCCCCTTGAACTTTGCGACCTTTTGCCACATTTCAGGCTTCAAACAAAGATATAAAACTGTATTTTTTTGTGAATGATCAACAACAAGTGGGACACAATCATGAAGTGGAACGACATTTATTGGATATGTGAAACTTTTTTAACAAATCAAAAACTGAAAAATTGGGCGTGCAAAATTATTCAGCTCCCTTAAGTTAATACTTTGTAGCGCCACCTTTTGCTGTGATTACAGCTGTAAGTCGCTTGGGGTATATCTCTATCAGTTTTGCACATCGAGAGACTGACATTTTTTCCCATTCCTCCTTGCAAAACAGCTCGAGCTCAGTGAGGTTGGATGGAGAGCATTTGTGAACAGCAGTTTTCAGTTCTTTCCACAGATTCTCGATTGGATTCAGGTCTGGACTTTGACTTGGCCATTCTAACACCTGGATATGTTTATTTTTGAACCATTCCATTGTAGATTTTGCTTTATGTTTTGGATCATTGTCTTGTTGGAAGACAAATCTCCGTCCCAGTCTCAGGTCTTTTGCAGACTCCATCAGGTTTTCTTCCAGAATGGTCCTGTATTTGGCTCCATCCATCTTCCCATCAATTTTAACCATCTTCCCTGTCCCTGCTGAAGAAAAGCAGGCCCAAACCATGATGCTGCCACCACCATGTTTGACAGTGGGGATGGTGTGTTCAGGGTGATGAGCTGTGTTGCTTTTACGCCAAACATAACGTTTTGCATTGTTGCTAAAAAGTTCAATTTTGGTTTCATCTGACCAGAGCACCTTCTTCCACATGATTGGTGTGTCTCCCAGGTGGCTTGTGGCAAACTTTAAACAACACTTTTTATGGATATCTTTAAGAAATGGCGTTCTTCTTGCCACTCTTCCATAAAGGCCAGATTTGTGCAATATACGACTGATTGTTGTCCTATGGACAGAGTCTCCCACCTCAGCTGTACATCTCTGCAGTTCATCCAGAGTGATCATGGACCTCTTGGCTGCATCTCTGATCAGTCTTCTCCTTGTATGAGCTGAAAGGCTAATAGCAGTGTGACAGGATTGGCCTTTCCCCAATGCTAAGCTCGGGATTACAAAACAATAAGAGCCTGTGTAGCTACTCACCTTTCCTGTGTGGAGTGAACCTCAAAATATGAATGGCTGGGTGAAACTGGGGATAGTTATCTAGTCCCTGTCTGTGTGTGTGTTACACTGGTTGTCATGGTATTCCTACCTTGCGGACACAATCGAGCACAAAGGGTTTGCCGTGGTCGTCCCTGTAGGCTCCCACCCCCAGGTTCATCTTCTTCGGGCTGGTGTCCCTCTTGAAGGCCTCAGACACCCCCAGGATGGGGTCAGGGGGACCCATCTGCACTCCACCCCACCATGAGCTGCAACACAGGGGAGAGGGAGAAACAAACAGAAGCAGCTTAATTTAACATCATTTTGCAGACTTGTGTGTTTACGGACATATTCAATCAATCCTTATCTCAGTCTGCTGTTCCCACATGCTTCAAGAGGGCCACCATTGTTCCTGTTCCCAAGAAAGCAAGGTAACTGAGCTAAACGACTACTGCCCCGTAGCACTCACTTCCATCATCATGAAGGGCTTTGAGAGACTAGTCAAGGACCATATCACCTTCACCCTACCTGACACCCTAGACCCACTCCAATTTGCTTACCGCCCCAATAGGTCCACAGACAACGCAATCCTCAACACTGGGGCCCCTCAAGGGTGTGCTCTGAGCCCTCTCCTGTACTCCCTGTTCACCCATGACTGCGTGGCCATGCACGCCTCCAACTCAAATCATCAAGTTTGCGGACGACACTACAGTGGTAGGCTTGATTACCAACAACGACGAGACGGCCTACAGGGAGGAGGTGAGGTCCCTCGGAGTGTGGTGTCAGGACAATAACCTCACACTCAACGTCAACAAAACAAAGGAGATGATTGTGGACTACAGGAAACAGCAGAGGGAGCACCCTCCTATCCACATCGACGGGACAGTAGTGGAGAGGGTAGTAAGTTAAGTTCCTCGGCATACACATCACAGACAAACGGAATTGGTCCACCCACACAGACAGCGTTGTGAAGAAGGTGCAGCAGCACCTCTTCAACCTCAGGAGGCTGAAGAAATTTGGCTTGTCACCAAAAGCACTCAAACTTCTACAGATGCACAATCAAGAGCATCCGGTCGGCTTGTATCACCGCCTGGTACGGCAACTGCTCCGCCCACAACCGCAAGGCTCTCCAGAGGGTAGTGAGGTCTGCACAACGCATCACCGGGGGCAAACTACCTGCCCTCCAGGACACCTACACCACCCGATGTCACAGGAAGGCCATAAAGATCAAGGACAACAGCCACCGGCTGTTCACCCCGCTATCATCCAGAAGACGAGGTCAGTACAGTTGCATCAAAGCAGGGACCGAGAGACTGAAAAACAGCCACCACTAACATAGAGTGGCTGCTGCCAACACATTGACTCAACTCCAGCCACTTTAATAATGGAAATTGATGTAAAAATGTATCACTTGCCACTTTAAACAATGCCACTTAATATAATGTTTACATACCCTACATTACTCATCTCATGTATATACTGTACTCATTTAAACTGATGCATCTACTGCATCTTGCCATCTTTATGTAATACATGTATCACTAGCCACTTTAAACTATGCCACTTTATGTTTATATACCCTACATTACTCATCTCATATGAATATACTCTATACCATCTACTGCATCTTGCCTATGCCGTTCTGTACCATCACTCATTCATATATCTTTATGTAGATATTCTTTATCCCTTTGTACTTGTGTGTGTATAAGGTAGTAGTTGTGGAATTGTTAGGTTAGATTACTCGTTGGTTATTACTGCATTGTTGGAATTAGAAGCACACTCGCATTAACATCTGCTAACCATGTGTATGTGACAAATAAAATTCAATTTGTTTCACAGTGGACACCAATGGATGGGTCCCTATTCTTAAAAATCACTCAGTGTAGGCTCATATTTCTCCAGGAAACGGATTTACATTTTTAAAAACTCAACGGTAAACAGTACTATGCTCTACTCAAGAAACGGTTGCCCTCACCCAACCAGAGGAGAGTAGCACCAACCACCCACAGTAGACCAACACTTTGGACTATGACCTGGTGAATGCCTGGTCATCCCCCAGTTCCTGCACAGCAAAAAGCCACACACACACACACACACACACACACACACACACACACACACGCATTACAGAATCACCACTACACACATTTAAAGTCTGTCGAGGTGAAGGGCCCGGGTTGGATGGCATTAGGGGGAGTCACTAAAAGGAAGGAGATGTACTGCACTAAATACATCTCTCTCTCCATCGCCACTACACTACCAGAATGACGGATCTAAGGGGCAGGGAGAGAATGGTTGAAACAAAGGCAACGATTGGTTCTTTGAAATTCAGAACAAATTCATTCATCATATCTTTGGATCTGGTCATTACAGCCTGGTCTTTTTTTCCACACTGACCCCACCAAGCCGATTATCCATCCAATACTTCAAACTTCCCTTTCCACAGCCACACACGCACAGATTAACAGCTCATGGAAAAGTCAGGCACTGCAAACAAATGCTCTCACACACAAAACAATTCCATCCCCCTGTATGGAATGTGTCTTATGAGGAGGAAACAGGAAATAAGCAGGGGCCCAGTTCAGGAGCTAATCGAATTACACACACGACCTTGTCCCTGACCTAATCCACTTGACCTCTGAATGAGGGGAAAGCAGGGCCTCTAATCTTACATATTCCTCTCACTGCTGTACTGGAAGCTATATGCCTGCTGAAGCTGAACTAGAGATATGTATAAAACATTGCATGGGAAAAAATGTAAGTTGACAGCAAGACTCCCAACAGAGAATCGCATCTGTTTTAGACAGCCTACATTTCTATTGGAACCTTCTGTAATATTGCACTCTCTAAAACTGTGATGCTACTGATGCTACTCACCAGTGTGTACTGGTACAGTAGTATGTTTCGATATGTCAAATGTAGGGGTGAGCCACTATGACTTGAGCAGTGATACTCCGCAGCTCATTGAGATTCAGGTTCAACGGTTGTGTTCAAACACCCTGGAACTCACAGCGATACTTCGAGCTGAAGGCTTCGCAAAGGGCAGCAAAGCCAAAACCGCAACACAAGACTATAGACAAGAATGATGACATGACACCCACCTTGAGTTTTAGGGAACACACTTAACAGGCATCGATCATAGAGCCTGTTTATATAGCATTATAGAACATCCTTACAGAACGTCCATTGTCCAATAATAAAAAGATCTCAGGCAACTAAAATTGAACACTGGGACTGCACATTAAAATCAGATCCTCAATTAGTAAAACTGATAACAAGTATTCATATTTGTTATCTGATTCTGACAAATCTGTTATCAGAGTGAGAAGAACCTGAGTATATTATCAGCCTACCCACTGGTTCATATTGCTACTACTATCTACATACACACAGAAACTTTGTACATTTTAACTTGTGAGATGTCGAGCAAACATAAATATGATTGGTATACAGTTCATAGGCCCAGGGAGTACACTGACTGAGTCCTATTTATGCCAGCGATGACAGCACCAATGAGGGTCCATCCAATGTGGAGTCACAGACTTGAATATACCCTGCAAATGGACTAAAATGCACTTGAATGTAGACCGAAATGATTTTTGAATGAGAATAATGTAACACTCGGTGCACGGTGTTCTAACAAAAACCGACAGTGACGCAGAGTGTATTTGCAGATGCTTTTCGAATACATAGCCTGTTTTCCAGATATGTGGAGCGGTATCTTATAAGCGAGCAGAGTTTGTCCTCCAAAAGAAAAGAGAAAGGACACCGGTTACTGTCGTCACAGAAACCGGGACATCCCTTGGCCAATCAGCGACCAGGGGCCTGAACACGATAACCAATGATCACCCTAGAATTAGGGAGCAACGGTATGCGAGGGAGATCAAACCGAGAAAATACGTCGAATCTCAAAGGCTAAATGCCTCTGCGACCCTAAAATATAAAAATGTTTGAATAATTGACCTTTCACAGGATGAACTGAATGATCACTATGACAACATACCACATGCCACTGACATCTGAATAATATTTTTACAGAGCCACCAAATAACAGTATCAGTATCCATAGCTGGAAAATAACCTTGCCAAGTCAGATTGTAAGTGAACTGGTTGAGCCTTGAAGTCTACAAGTATGACTTGACTAAAGCCAAAGATACGAACGGGAAATTTCAGTCACGACGGGCGGCAGATGGATGATTGCGAGTTTCAATCAGCTAGCAAATCAAATGTAATTTAAATATTGGTTAGGTCGATAGCTAGCTAAACCACAATGAGAGACGTAAATGCATGACCACTTCGGACCCCCACTCAGTAAACTTGAAGTTAGGCAACTTGAGTCATTGCGGACATGGCTAGCTAGCTATTAATTCAAAGTCAAATATGACAGTGCAGAGATTGCATGTCTGGTATTACCTGTTACGGGTAGACAATACTCCCAGGGATGGGGAGAAAGTCCCAATACTGGAGATGACCTTGCTGGACTTCAACAGAGCCATGGTCAAGCAGGTGGCCGGGGCGCAGAATGACAGAAAAAGCAAAGAGTGAGGATATAAATCGGAGGGACAACAGATGCGCTCAAGCTTCTTTCTTCTTCGATGAGGTTTAACGGTGGTTGGCATCTAATAAATGTTGAATTACCGCCACCTACTAGACTGGAGTATACCTCCCGTATACTTGCTTAAAAATAAATACAAATATTCAACAAATACCTTACCATCTAACACTACACTCACAAAAAGAAAAAAGAAATACCACACTCCACTATTTAAATATATTTAGTCCTACTTCAGGCCAACAGCCTGAAAGGATGGGACACCACCACTTAACACACCCTGTAATTCTTCTGATGTCATATTCTTCTGATGTCAAATACCTCTCTACAGCTGCCACCACACCCTCTATTTTTTGCGACTTACGTTCTATCCCTGCAGTACAGTTGATAACCATAAATTTTACTATAAATGCCAAAAATCCAATCTTACTGAAACATATATCATTGATGGTTTATCCCCCTGTACTGGTACACATCTACTACTCACACCACTCCCCTCAGGATCCCTCCCCCTTGACCCATCTTCATCTACTTTATTTACTGCCTCAGCATATGACAACTTCTGCACTACTCTAACCCTGGAAACCTCAACCTGCCTCTCTCACATGGGACAATTTTGATCCACAGCCCCATGGGCACCCTACCAACTAACACATACCACTACTTTCCCCAATGCTACACATTCCTTTGTCTCATGCCCTTCTGTACTATTCTCACACCTAGAACCTCCCTCCTACACACTGCTGCCACATGCCCATAAGCTTGACACCTGTAACAACGTAATGTAGTCGGCACAAAAGCTCGTACAGGATAACTTATATATCCTAACATCACTTTGTTGGGCAAAGACTCAATATCAATACTCAAAAGTACAGACAATGACTCACTCACGCCACCCTGTCTGTGTCACACCAAACGACGAGCATCACATACACTGGGAATCTTCCCCTTCAGTTGGTCAGCTTTCACATTTACCGCTACCCAATTAATCACTCCTTTCAATGGCACCCTTTTCTTGAGAGCAAAACAATTCACATATCTTCCCCCAATTCGTTTAACACGGAGCGCCTGCTCCCTCTGACCAGCAGAAACACATACAATTATTAAAATACTACTTCTGGTTACCCTCACCGATTCCACAGCACCCAACTCTGTATTCAACTACCCTGAAACCTCAAATGGATCAGCCTTAAAGCAAGGGTCCACCTTTTCGCAAAACTTCACTCCTACTGTCACAGACTCATCTTTATCCTGACCCCCGGGCTCCAAGAACTTCACCACACCTACCACCTCCAATACTTCACCTTCATTCACTTCCATTTCTCCTCCTGTCTTCAACCCACTCTGCTTACACTTTCTACCATTCTTATTTGACAAACCATCTCCCTTTGTCCGCCCTTCCTCCTCTGTATTCCAGGTATGACTCTCCTTATGATGATACTGCACTTCTCCTGACATACATCTTGTTACTGTCTTGTCAAGTGATGCCATTTAACCGGCTGTCACAATCTCCATACAATCAGCACGTACTCCTCAGGATGTAGCACTCAACGGTGCATCCCATTCGTAAAGCCGGGTGAGGGGCAAGCGCTCAGGTCTTCTTCTTCTATGGTATTATGGTGGTCCGCAAACAATCGTTAGAGTTGTATGCCCCCACCAACTGGGCGGGGGTGAAAAATATCAATCGCCACTGTAGAAGAGTAGTGTGTTTGAAGTGGATGGAGTACATGACTTAGTATGTCTCTCGAGGAGGCTAAAAATAGATTGGGGCTTGAAAAAGTTTAATATTTTCAGAAGGAGTTGGGTAATTGGTTAAGGGAGGAGGATTGGAGGTAAAGAGAGAGGAGGTATAAAAGACTGAGGGTGGAGCAGAGGATGGGCTTGAATCTGTTGAGGCTAGCAATAACAAGGGATGGTATGTAGAGGAAGATTGGTGTAAAGTTCAAACAGAGTGAGCCGGAATCCAGTTCTAGCTCTGGAGGTGAAATGGTAGGGGTAGAAGGTCTTGTGAGAAGCTCGGCGCCTGCATTAATGGTTATGCTAAAGATACATTTCGTCCAGTGGGAGTGAGATTTTTGAAGAGGGTGGAACCAGGCCTTTTGGCTGATACATGGGTGGTTTCAGGTTGGGTGGAAAAGGTGATGGGTGCTGTTGAGCCGGTGAAGGTAACCCAAAGTTGACTTGTGATGTTTGTTTGTGTTTCATCAGAGGGAGTAAGCGCTCCGTGCGAGGCAACTTGGGTAAATACCTGTTTTTTGCTTTGCTCTTAGAAACAGGGCATCATTGACAGGAGTGATTTCTGGGGTAGCGTTAAGTGTGGAGGTGGAGCAATTGAAGTTGAAGATTCCTGGTATTTGTGATGCCCTCCGTTTGGTGCGATGCAGACCCAGTGGTAAGCGTGGCAAAATAGAGAAGTTTATGCAAAAAGGTCAGGAAATATCAGTTATCCTGTCAAAGCGTTTGTGCAGAAACCACGACGCTGTTTCAGGGGCAACGTTTATGGTCATGTCACAGTAGTGTGTAGAAGGGAGAGTCCAAGATGTGGGAAATGTGCAAGAGGGCATGGAAAATAGGATTGTGTAGTTTCGGTGGATAAAGTTGTGTGGGTCAACTGTAGGGGTGTACATGTTGCTGGGGATCAGAAGTGTGCGGTTCGAGAGAGACAGGATGAGGAGTCAGAGTAGTGCATAAGGTGTCTTATGCTGAGGCAGTGAAGAAAGTAGAGGACGATGGGTCAAGACTGAGGGATTCTGAGAGGATTCCTGTGAATTGTAGATCTGTGCAAGTATAGAGGAATAGACCAATGAGTGATACAGTGCCTTTGGAAAGTATTCAGACCCCTTGACTTTTTCCACACTTTGTCACGTTACAGCCTTACTCTAAAATGGATTACTTCGTATTTTCCCATCACCAATCTACACACAATACCCCATAATGACAGAGAAAAAACAGGTTTGTAGAGTTATTTTGGCAAATGTATTACAAATAAATAAAACTGAAATATCACATTTACATAAGTATTCAGACCTGTAGGCTAGGTTCTATTTTTCTCCACTTCCTGTCTGACTGATGTGCCCAAAGTAAACTGCCTGTTACTCAGGCCCAGAAGCCAGGATGTGCATATAATTGGTACCATTGGACAGAAAGCACTTTGAAGTTTGTGGAAATGTTAAAATAATGTATGAGACTTTAACACAATTGATATGGTAGTAGAAAATGCAAAGAAAACCCATCCGGGAATTTTTTTTTTTTTGAGAGCCCATGCTCTTTCAATGGAAAGCTATGGGTCCTATGCAATTTCAGCTCCCAGATTGCAATTCCTATGGCTTCCACTAGATGTCAACAGTCTTTTTCAAGGTTTCGGGCTTGTTTCTTCCCAAACGAGGAAGAATGTTGAGTTTTGGTACTGGGAGTCAGTGTTGGAAATCAGTCTGTGCTCGTGTGACGAAGACGACGCGCACTTGCTACTTGTACTTTTCTATTGAACATACTTCTTTCCGTATGAAATATTATAGTTTAATTACATTTTAGGGTACCTGAGGATTCAATAGAAATGTAATTTGACTTGTTTTAACAAAGTTTAGCTGTAGCTTTTTGGATTCCTTTCTCGGCATGTTGAACGAGTGGATTACTCAAATCGATCACGCCAACTAAACTGACTTTTTGGGATATAAAGAAGGATTTTATCTAACAAAACGACCATGCATGTTGTAGCTGGGACCCTTGGGATTGTAAATCAGAGGAATATTTTCAAAAAGTAAGTGAATATTTAATTGCTAATTGTGATTTTATGAAGCCTGTGCTGGTTGAAAAATATTTTGATGTGGGGCGCCGTCCTCAAACAATCGCATGACATGCTATTGTTGTAAAGACTATTGTAAATTGGACAATGCAGTTAGATTAACAATAATTTAAGCTTTTAACCGATATAAGGCACTTGTATGTACCTAGATGTTTAATATCCATAATGTTTAGGATTATTTATTTGAATCGCGCGCCCTCCAATTTCACCGGAAGTTCCAAGAAGTTTTCAGAACATTGTTGAAGCACCTTTAGCAGTAATTATAGCCTTGAGTCTTCTTGAGTTTGATGCTATAAGCTTGGCACACCTGTATTTGGGAAATTTCTCCCATTCTTCTATGCAGATCTTCTCAAGCTCTGTCAGGTTGGATGGGGAGTGTCGCTGCACAGCTATATTTAGGTCTCTCCAGAGATGTTTGATCGGGTTCAAGTCTGGGCTCTGGCTGGGCCACTCAAGGACATTGAGACCTGTCCCGAAGCCATTCCTGCATTGTCTTGGCTGTGTGCTTAGGGTCATAGTCCTGTTGGAAGGTGAACCTTCGCCCCAGTCTGAGGTCCTGAGCGCTCTGTAGCAGGTTTTCATCAAGAATCCCTCTGTACTTTGCTTCGTTCATCTTTCTCTCATTCCTGAATAGTCTCTCAGTCCCTGTCACTGAAAAACATTCCCAAGCATGATTCTGCCACCACCATGCTTCACTGTAGGGATGGTGCCAGATTTCCTCCAGATGTGACGCTTGATATTCAGGCCAAAAAGTTCAATCTTGGTTTCATCAGAACAGATAATCTTCTTTGTCATGGTCTGAGAGTCCTTTCGGTGCCTTTGGCAAACTCCAAGCAGGGTGTCATGTGTCTTTTACTGAGGAGTGGCTTCCGTCTGGCCGATCTACCATAAAGGCCTGATTGGTGGAGTGCTGCATAGATGGTTGTCTTCTGGAAGGTTCTCCATTCATCGCAGAGGAACTCTGGAGCTCTAGCAGACTGACCATCGAGTTCTTGGTCACCTCTCTGACCAAGGCCCTTCTACCCCGATTTCTTAATTTTACCAGGCAGAAGAGTCTTGGTGATTCCAAACTTCTTCCATTTAAGAATGAAGGAGGCCACTTTGTTCTTGGGGACCTTCAATGCTGCAGACATTTTTGGTACCCTTCCCCTGATCTGTGCCTCAACACAATCCTGTCTCGGAGCTCTACGGACAATTCCTTCGACCTCATGGCTTGGTTTTTGCTCTGACATGCACTGTCAACTGTGGAATCTTATATAGACAGCTGTGTGCCTTTCCAAATCATGTCCAATCAATTGAATTTACCACAGGTGGACTCCAATCAAGTGGTAGAAACATCTCAAGGATGATCAATGGAAAAGGGATGCACTTTCAATTTCAAGTCACATAGCAAAGGGTCAGAAAACTTATGTAAATAAGGTTTTTTAGTTTTTTATTTGTAATACATTTGAAAACATTTCTAAAAAAACTGTTTTCAATTGTCATTGTGTGTAGATTGATGAGGAAAAATATTGTACAGTGGGGCAAAAAAGTATTTAGCAGCCACCAATTGTGCAAATTCTCCCACTTAAAAAGATGAGAGAGGCCTGTAATTTTCATCATAGGTGCACTTCAAATATGACAGACAAAATGAGAAAGAAAAATCCAGAAAATAACATTGTAGGACTTTTAATGAATTTATTTGCAAATAAAAAATAAGTATTTGTGTGTTGGGTAGTAGTGTCCCGTCCTCTCAGTCCGTTGGCCTAGGGTAGGATCAGAGAGGGTTAAAGTAGTGGAATAAGGTGATGGTTTTTAATGGGTATAGGGTTAGTAATTAAAATACACTGCTAAAATAAATAAAGGGAACACTTAAACAATACAATGTAACTCCAAGTCAATCACACCTCTGTGAAATCAAACTGTCCACTTAGGAAGCAACACTGATAGACAATAAATTTCACATGCTGTTGTGCAAATGGAATAGACAACAGGTGGAAATTATTAGCAAGACACCCCCAATAAAGGAGTGGTTCTGCAGTTATGACCTCCAGCAGGCCACAAATGTGCATGTGTCTGCTCAAACGGTCAGAAACAGACTCCATGACGGTGGTATGAGGGCCCGACGTCCACAGGTGGGGGTTGTGCTTACAGCCCAACACCGTGCAGGACGTTTGGCATTTGCCAGAGAACACCAAGATTGGCAAATTCGCCACTGGTGCCCTGTGCTCTTCACAGATGAAAGCAGGTTCACACTGAGCACGTGACAGACGTGACAGTCTGGAGACGCAGTGGAGAACGTTCTGCTGCCTGCAACATCCTCCAGCATGACCGGTTTGGCGGTGCGTCAGTCATGGTGTGGGGTGGCATTTCTTTGGGGGGCCGCACAGCCCTCCATGTGCTCGCCAGAGGTAGCCTGACTGCCATTAGGTACCGAGATGAGATCCTCAGGCCCCTTGTGAGACCATATGCTGGTGCGGTTGGCCCTGGGTTCCTCCTAATGCAAGACAATGCTAGACCTCATGTGGCTGGAGTGTGTCAGCAGTTCCTGCAAGAGGAAGGCATTGATGCTATGGACTGGCCCGCCCGTTCCCCAGACCTGAATCCAATTGAGCACATCTGGGACATCATGTCTCACTCCATCCACCACGTTGCACCACAGAATGTCCAGGAGTTGGCGGATGCTTTAGTCCAGGTCTGGGAGGAGATCCCTCAGGAGACCATCCGCCACCTCATCAGGAGCATGCCCAGGCGTTGTAGGGAGGTCATACAGGCACGTGGAGGCCACACACACTACTGAGCCTCATTTTGACTTGTTTTAAGGACATTACATCAAAGTTGGATCAGCCTGTAGTGTGGTTTTCCACTTTAATTTTGAGTGTGACTCCAAATCCAGACCTCCATGGGTTGATAAATTTGATTTCCATTGATAATTTTTGTGTGATTTTGTTGTCCGCACATTCAACTATGTAAAGAAAAAAGTATTTCATAAGAATATTTCATTCATTCAGATCTAGGATGTGTTATTTTAGTGTTCCCTTTATTTTCTTGAGCAGTGTATATGATATTTTTACATTTTATTTTTCCCGGTTCCCCATTCCCACTTTGGATCACAAAGTATAATGGATCTATATTATAGTTCAGTTTGGGGCGACAATGGAACATATTGGATGCCAACCGCTGTTCAACCTCACTGAATAAGAATTCACAAAAGAAAAGTAAATTCCATTACTGGAAGGGAAAAAGTAACATAAATCCACAAAAACTACAAAAAATATACAGTTGAAGTCGGAAGTTTACATACACTTGTTAGAGTCATTAAAACTCGTTTTTCAACCACTCCACAAATTTGTTGTTAACAACTATAGTTTTGGCAAGTCAGTTAGGACATCTACTTTGTGCATGACACAAGGAATGTTTCCAACAATTGTTTACAGACAGATTATTTCACTTGTAATCCACTGTATTACAATTCCAGTGGGTCAGAAGTTTACATACTGTACACAAAGTTGACTGTGCCTCTAAACAGCTTGGAAAATTCCAGAAAATGACGTGATGGCTTTAGAAGCTTCTCATTGACTAATTGACATAATTTGAGCCAATTGGAGGAGTACCTGTAGATGTATCTATATCCACAGTAAAAACAAGTCCCATATCGACATAACCTGAAAGGACGCTCAGCAAGGAAGAAGCCACTGCTCCAAAACTGCCATAAAAAAGCCAGACTATGGTTTGCAACTGCACATGGGGACAAAGATCATACCTTTTGGAGAAATGTTCTATAGTCTAAAGAAACAAAAACAAAACTGTTTGGCCATATTGTCCATTGTTATGTTTGGAGGAAAAAAGGGGAGGCTTGCAAGTCGAAGAACACCATCCCAATCGTGAAGCACCGGGGTGGCAGCATCATGTTGTGGGGGTGCTTTGCTGCAGGAGGGACTGGTGCACTTCACAAAATAGATGGTTTCATGAGGAAGGGAAATTATGTGGATATATTGAAGCAACATCTCAAGACATCAGTCAGGAAGTTAAAGCTTGGTCGCAAATGGGTCTTCCAAATGGACAATGACCCCAAGCATACTTCCACAGTTGTGGCAAAATGGCTTAAGGACAACAAAGTCAAGGTATTGGTGTGGCCATCACAAAGCCCTGACCTCAATACTATGGAAAATGTGTGGGCAGAACTGGAAAAGCTTGTGCGAGCAAGGAGGCCTACAAACCTGATTCAGTTACACCAGCTCTGTCAGGAGGAATGGGCCAAAATTCACCCAACTTATTGTGGGAAGCTTGTGGAAGGCTACCCAAAACATTTGACCCAAGTTAAACATTTTATTATAGGCAATGCTACCAAATACTAATTGAGTTTATGTAAACTTCTGACCCACTGGGAATGTGATGAAAGAAATAAAAGCTGAAATTAATCATTCTCTCTACTATTATTCTGACATTTCACATTCTTAAAATAAAGTGGAGATGCTAACTGACCGAAAACAGGGATTTTGTACGAGGATCAAATGTCAGGAATTGTGAAAAACTGGGTTTAAATGTATTTGGCTAAGGTGTATGTAAACTTCCGACTTCAACTGTAATTATCAACAGAAATGTTCCCACACTCAGTAATTTGCAGGCTCTGGGGCCTGAGAGGCAGGGACCACTCCAGATTGTAGGCGTACTACATGTAGCTCTTCAGATGTGAAATATTTTAATCCCAGATATCGTTCAGCTGCAGAAACAATAATGTTTCTTTCGTGACTTATTTTCAACTTGAGAAGTGCCGTTTATCACCATTGTTTATAAAAGAGACTAAAACCACCTTCACATGAACCATTTCTGGATCCTGTTGATTTCAGGCTGCAGTGTAGGCCTACAGGTATTCATTACCATGGGAAAGCGCTCATGTCAAACGAGATCTCGTGCTTTGAGTGTGTGCAGTAATATATATAACCACGAGGGGGTGCAATTGTCCTACAAGTGTTAAACAGTTGCTCGCATGATCCTGCAGGGTCTGTGCAATCTGGGTTCCTTGGGACATCCCTACTTTAAACCCTAATCTTAACACCTACCCTTACCCAAACCATTTTACATGTTCAATCTCAAAGGGGTAGGGACATCCAAAGTTGGTAGCTCTGCCGTTCCTGCAGTGTATTTGATCTGCGCATTAGCTATCTCGAGAAGCGCAGACTCCCTCGGAGTAAAAAGATATAGGACGAGTATACAAAATGTACATGCGTTTATTATGTTCTCTTAGCGTTGGCTTCCAGCCTGCGGCAGAGGCACGCTTTCTCCATATAGTCCATATTCCTCTTTCTTCTTCTTTGGCATTTATTTAATCTAGCTATTTAGCCCTATTCCCCTTTCCTCTTCCATGCTTGTAAACTACAAAGGGAGAGAGGGTGTAGATGGATATTCCTCCATTTAATTATTTGCTTAGTCCCAGTTGCTTCTTTACCCTAAAGTAGCAGAAATTGGATCTTGTTGTTGTGTTGTTTTGTAGGTTGTGGAGAGAATGGTTCTGTATCAATTCCTGAAAGAGAGTAGGCCTAACTGGAGCAGCCCTCACAATGAGTAACCTCCATTCACAATCCGACATAAATTTAATTCATGTCATTGATATATTAGTAGATAAACTGTAGCCTATTTACTCAATGTGTTTTCTGTAAGTCTCTGTACACATTGACGCATTCTGCATTTCTTTTCTGCATGTTCTGATTATACTTTCATCCTAATCCCCAAGGACCAGCTGAGGAACCTCCACAGACAGAACTTGGAAGTCCATGAAACATCCTCCTTCTGGCAGATGACAACAGCTTCCACTGGCACAAGAATAGAGTGTGTGTGTGTGTGTGTGTGTTTGTGGGTGTGTAGTGTGTGTAACAGTATAGCTTTCGTCCATCCCTCGCCCCGACCCGGGCTCCTCTGCACACATCAACAACAGTCACCCACGAAGCATCGTTACCCATCGCTCCACAAAAGCCACGACCCTTGCAGAGCAAGGGGAAGAACTACTTCAGGTCTCAGAGTGAGTGACGTCACCGATTGAAACACTATTAGCGCACACCACCGCTAACTAGCTAGACATTTCACATCGGTTACATTTGTACATGCATGTGGTCATGTGTACGTGCATGATTCATATTTATGCACAATTTTACTGTCCTGTTTACATTACATATGTCTCGGCTCAGACATGAGAAGTATGTGTCAGGGACTCCAGACAATCACAGATTATACAGAGAAAACCAGCCACGTCGCCCACGCCTTGCTCCCAGACAAGCTAAACACCTTCTTCGCCCGCTTTGAGGACGACACAAGGACTGTGAACTCACGTACCAGGCAAGCAGGGCATTAATCAGAGAGGCAACAAAGAGACTTACGATAACCCTGAAGGAGCTGCAAAGCTCCACAGATGAGATTGGAGTGTCTGTCCATAGGACCACTAAGCTATACACTCCACAGAGCTGGGCTTTACGGAAGAGTGGCCAGAAAAAAAGCCATTACTTGAAGAAAAAAATAATCAAGAATTGAAGGAATGATGGATGGTGCTAAATACAAGGACATTCTTGAGGGAAACCTGTTTCATTCTTCCAGAGATTTGAGACTGGGACGGAGGTTCACCTTCCACCAGGACAATGACCCTAAGTATACTGCTAAAGCAACACTTGAGTGGTTTACGGGGAGACATTTAAATGTCTTGGAATGGCCGACTCAAAGCCCAGACCTCGATCTAATTGAGAATCTGTGGTATGACTTAAAGATTGCTGTAAACCAGCGGAACCCATCAAACTTGAAGGAGCTGGAGCAGTTTTAACTTGAAGAATGGGCAAAAATCCCAGTGGCTAGATGTGCCAAGCTTATAGAGACATACCCCAAGATACTTGCAGCTGCGATTATTGCAAAAGGTGGCTCTACAAAGTTTTGGATTTGGGGGGTGAATAATTATGCACGCTCAAGTTTTCCGTTATTTCTTTCTTATTTCTTGTTTGTTTCACCCCGAAAATATTTTGTATCTTCAAAGTGGTAGGCATGTTGTGTAAATCAAATGATACAAACACCCCCCCCAAAATGTGAAGGGAGGTGAATACTTTTGCAAGCCACTGTATATCCAGGCCATCAGACTGTTAAACTAGCCGGCATCCGCCCAGTACCCTGCCTTGAACTTTAGTCACTGTTGCTAGCCGGCTACCACCCCGGTACTCAACCCTGCACCTTACAGACTGCTGCCTTATGTATTTAGTCATGGAACACTGGTCACTTTAATAATGTTTACATACTGTTTTACCCACTTCATATGTACAGTACATATTGTATTCTAGTCAAGCCTCATCCTATTTAACTACTGCTGTAAACAGATGTTCTATTGATATACTTTCCATAATGTATACTGTATACATACCATCATATACATATATACAGTATTTATATTCCGGACTCTGGCATTGCTCGTTCTAATTTATTTAAAACATTTTGATTTGCATATATTGTTTTGTATTGTTAGGTATTACTGTACTGTTGGAACTAGGAACATAAGCATTTCGCTACACCCCCAATAACATCTACTAACTATGTTTACACAACCAATACAATTTGATTTGATTTAAGCTCATTTTTGCATAGTGTATTTATGCATGTAACATCAAAGACTTAGAAGCAGTGGTGGAAAGTACCCAATTGTCATACTTGAGTAAAAGTAAAGATACGTTAATAGAAAATGACTCAAGTAAAAGTGAAAGTCACCCTGTGTAATGTAGTCTGTGTGTAGCTGGTGTAGAGGAGTCAGGCGCAGGAAAGCAGATATGAGTAAATAAACGTATTTTACTCAAAATAGACAAATACGATACAAAATAAGCGAGCCCACATAAACGGACCGTATTACATAAAAACAATCACTCACAAACAAACATGGGGGAGCAGAGGGTTAAATAATGAACAAGTAATTGGGGAATTGAAACCAGGTGTGTAAGACAAAGACAAAACAAATGAAAAATGAAAAGTGGATCGGCGATGGCTAGAAGGCCGGGGACGTCGACCGCCGAACGCAGCCTGAACAAGGAGAGGGACCGACTTCGGCAGAAGGGTCCAAGACGTCCTCCACCGGCACCCAGCATCTCTCCACCGGACTGTACCCCTCCCACTCCACGAGGTACTGAAGGCCCCTCGCCCGATGCCTCGAGTCCAGGATGCACATGGGCGGCGTCCCAGGTCTCCTCCGAGCGCTTAAACCCTTCGTCCACCGCAGGAGCTTCGATCTGGCTCTGATGCCAAGGTGCCAGAACCAGCTGATACCCCAGTAAGCACTGGAAAGGAGAGAGGTTAGTGGAGGAGTGGCGGATTGAGTTTTGGGCCAACTCTGCCAAGGGGATGAACGCCGCCCACTCCCCCGGCCGGTCCTGGCAATATGACCGCAGAAACCTGCCCACATCCTGGTTTATTCTCTCCACCTGCCTGTTACTCTCGGGATGAAAACCTGAGGTGATGCTGCCCGAGACCCCCAGACGTTCCATGAATGCTCTCCAGACCCTGGACGTGAACTGGGGACCCCGATCAGAGACTATATCCTCAGGCACCCGGTAGTGCCGGAAGATGTGAGTGAACAGGGCCTCCGCAGTCTGTAGGGCCGTAGGGAGACCGGGCAAAGGGAGGAGATGGCAGGACTTAGAAAACCGATCCTTAACAATCAGGATCGTGGTGTTGCCCTGTGAGGGAGGAAGATCTGTCAGGAAGTCCACCGACAGTTGCGACCACGGCAGTTGTGGAACGGGTAGGGGTTGTAACTTCCCTCTGGGCAGGTGCCTGGGAGCCTTGCACTGGGGGCACACCGAGCAGGAGGAAACATAAACCCTCACGTCCTTGGCCAAGGTGGACCACCAGTACTTCCCACTAAGGCAACGCACCGTCCGACCAATGCCAGGGTGACCAGAGTGTGACGTGTGGGCCCAATAGATCAAACGGTCGCGGACAGCAGACGGAACATACAGGCACCCAGCTGGACACTGGGGGGAGTGGGCTCTGTGCGTCACGCCCGCTCTATGTCCGCGTCCAGCTCCCACACCTATCCCAGCCTCGGACGCATCCACCTCCACAATGAATGCCAAAGAGGGATCCGGATGAGCTAGCACAGGAGCCGAGGTGAACAGAGCCTTCAGGTGCCCAAAAGCCCTGTCTGCCTCAGCTGACCACTGCAGCCGCACCGGTCCCCCTTCAGCAGTGATGTAATGGTAGCTGCTATCTGACCAAAATCCAGGATAAACCTCCGGTAGTAGTTGGCAAACCCTAGAAACCGCTGCACTTCCTTTACCGTGGTGGGAGTCGGCCAATTACGCACGGCTGAAATGCGGTCATTCTCCATCTCCACCCCTGAAGTGGAAATGCGGTACCCTAGGAAGGAGACGATCAAGCACCCTTCGCACCAGGGACACATGCTCGGCGCGTGTAGCGGAGTATATCAGAATGTCATTGATATACACCATTACACCCTGCCCGTGCAGGTCCCGTAAAATCTTGTCAACAAAGGCCTGGAAGATTCATCAACCCGTACAGCATGATGAGGTACTCATAGTGCCCTGAGGTGGTACTAAATGCCGTCTTCCACTCGCCCCCCTCCTGGATACGCACCAGGTTGTAAGCGCTCCTGAGATCCAATTTTGTGAAGAAGTGCACCCCATGCATTGACTCGATCGCACTGGCTATGAGAGGCAGCGGGTAGCTGTACCTCACAGTGATCTGATTGATACCTCGATAGTCAATACGTGGGCGCAGACCTCCATCCTTCTTCTTCACAAAAATAATTCGAGGAGGCAGGTGGAGAGCCGAATGTATGCCTGCCCCAGGGATTCGGAGACATATGTTTCCATAACCACCGTCTCTTCCTGTGACAGAGGATACACGTGACTCCTGGGAAGTGCTGCGTCTACCAGGAGATTTATCACACAATCCCCCCGTTGATGAGGTGGTAATGTATTCGCCCTCTTCTTACAGAAGGCAAGAACCAAATTGGCATATTCTGAGGGAATGAGCACGGTGGAGACCTGGTCTGGACATTCCACCGTAGTCGCACCGATGGAAACGCCCACACACCCCCCTAAGCACTCTCGTGCCCACCCCTTGAGAGCCCTCTGTTGCCACGAAATCGTGGGGTCATGACAGGCCAACCAGGGTAGGCCCAGCACCACGGGAAACACAGGAGAATCAATTAGGAAGAGACTGATTCTCTCCTTATGACCCTCCTGCGTAACCATGTCTAGTGGAGTGGTGGCCTCCCTAATCAGCCCTGACCCTAATGGTCGACTATCTAGGATGTGCACAGGGAAGGGCATATCCACAGGAACAAGGGGGATCCCTAAACTATGGGCAAATGAACGGTCAATACAATTCCCAGCTGCTCCTGAATCTACGAGCGCCTTATGCTGGGAAGGCGGGGAAAACTCAGGAAATGAAATAAACACATACATGTGAGCAACAGGGGGCTCTGGGTGAGTCTGGTGCCGACTCACCTGGGGTGGCACGATAGTGCCCTGCCTGCTGCCTCGACTCCCTGAGGAACCCCCCAGCACTGACCAGCAGTGTGCCCTCTGCAGCCACAGATGGTGCAGGGAATGGCCCCTCCTCCGGTCGCCCTAAGTGCTGGGGGATGGAGCAAGCATGTGAGTCCGACCAGATCAGAGGCAGTAGGAATGACCAGGGAAGTTCTGTTGATAATTGCGGGAATTTGACCATTTTCCTGTCCTGCTAAGCATTCAAATTGTAACGAGTACTTTTGGGTGTCTGGGAAAATGTATGGAGTAAAAAGTACATTATTTTCTTTAGGAATGTAATGAAGTAAAAGTAAAAGTAGTCAAAAATATAAATAGTAAAGTAAAATACATATACCCAAAAAAACGACTTAAGTAGTACTTTAAATAATTTTTACTTAAGTACTCTACACCACTGCTTAGAAGCACGTTGTGGCTGTGTGTATTTGCTCTGGGATGAAAGACACAGTCTTTACAGGAATGGAGGTCTTCTGTAGCAGTTCCTCCGGGGAGAAGCTGATGACAGGACAGGGTGGAGAGAGGGAGAAGAAAGAAGGATTGAAGAGGGAGGGACAGAGAGTGACAGAAATAGAAGGAGGAAATGAGAGGAAGAGAGGAAGAAACAATAAATGAAGAGACAGTTGAGGAGGAGTGACAGAGACAGAGAGAGGGGATAGAAGCAGGAGGAAATGTTTAGAGAGAGGTGTTACTGACTGTAATGCTGAGTGACATTTGAAATCCTCCCCTTTCCTTGAGCACCATGTCAGACAGGCTTTCATAAAACCCACAGTATGTGTGTGTGTGTCTCTCTGTGTGTGTGTGTGTGTGTGTGTGTGTGTGTGTGTGTGTGTGTGTGTGTGTGTGTGTGTGTGTGTGTGTGTGTGTGTGTGTGTGTGTGTGTGTGTGTGTGTGTGTGTGTGTGTGTGTGTGTGTGTGTGTGTGTGTGTGTGTGTGTGTGTGTGTGTGTGTGTGTGTGTGTGTGTGTGTGCGTGTGACTCTCTATGTGTATGTAGCTGTGCATGTATATTTGGGGGATAAAGAGAAGGAGAGACGGAGCGGCAGGGTAGCCTAGTGGTTAGAGCGTTGGACTAGTAACCGGAAGGTTGCAAGTTCAAACCCCCGAGCTGACAAGGTACAAATCTGTCGTTCTGCCCCTTGAACAGGCAGGTAACCCACTGATCCTAGGCCGTCATTGAAAATAAGAATTTGTTCTTAACTGACTTGCCTGGTTAAATAAAGGTAAAAAAAGATGAAGATAGAGAGATTGTGTATGTCACTGTCTCACCCTCTATCTGTGTGTCTTCATTCCTCTCTCTTTCTCTGTGATGATGACCCTTGCACTGTTTTGTAGAATAGTAGTGAGATATCATGGTGCAGAAGGAATTCTAGAGCTCTATAATAGATTGTGACACTCACTTATGGGGAGTTAAACATATTTTATAACATCGTTGAATGTCAGTCATTGATGACTGAGTAAACAACCATGTAAAGCCAATTGCTGTCAGGGAATGCAGCTGTCAAAAAGGGGAAAGGTAATTATAGGGAACAATAACAGATCATGTTTTGCCCCCATCCGACACACACACACCCACACACAGACAAACAGTTCCCCAATGTTCCTCCACAGCCACAGGTTGTTTCCCAGGGAGAGATTCAGGCCAGTTTAATTACACTGTAATAAGTTGCTGTGGAAATACGTCACCGCGGGAAATGCTCAAACACTCAAAGGACAGCCATATGTAAGCACACAAACACAGAAATGGGCCAGGGAGAGTGGGACACTCTTTTGCAGGACGTCTTGTGTCTGACAAAGAGAGTTGATTGAGAGACTGAGGCTACAGTATATACATTTTCATGGGTGTATTTCTGTCAGTGTATCCTTGCTAGTGGGGGATTCAAACACATACATGTATATTCACAGAGGAAGCACAGCCAATGACAAGCATTTAAGACTCCAAAGAATAATTGATTAGCAAAACAACAAAAGAAGAAAATGTATTACTACTACTGGTACTGATAGTTGTGATAATTCATGCATCCGTGTGTGTGTGTGTGTGTTAGTATCTTTGTCTCTCTGAGTCTCACTCATTTTCAGAAATGGAGATTAATTTCTCTGCTGAATAAATGGATTAGAGACAGAAACAATGGAGGGAGAATCCAACGAGTGTTTTTTCTTTTGCCACCATTTCAGAAATCAGGGATTAGTGGCACATTGGGACTGTGCTGAGCAGGAGAGGCCTGTGTTCCAAAACCCATCAGGGATTTGACAGCATCTGTTCCCCTCTCTGCTCTGGCCATGTCCATGACTCACCGAGAAGATTCCTGAAAAGCTTTACAACTGTTTGCCTTATCCAGCCAGCGCAGAGCCGTACAACAACACTCAGTGATGTGTGTGTGTGTGTGTGTGTGTGTGTGTGTGTGTGTGTGTGTGTGTGTGTGTGTGTGTGTGTGTGTGTGTGTGTGTGTGTGTGTGTGTGTGTGTGTGTGTGTGTGTGTGTGTGTGTGTGTGTGTGTGTGTGTGTGTGTGTGTGTGTGTGTGTGCGTGTCTTTTCTACTCGGTGTGCCGATAACTCTCAAATGTGTTTGTGCACCGAGGCTGCAACCTTGCCTCATCCTCTGACTCAGCTGAAGCTGTTTTGGTATGTTTGAGACAGAGGAGCATCGAACATTTTCTGTTATTACCATCTGTTTGTTTGTGCCTAATATTGTTTCTAGCTGCATGCATCTCTCCACGTGTGTGTGTGTGTGTGTGTGTGTGTGTGTGTGTGTGTGTGTGTGTGTGTGTGTGTGTGTGTGTGTGTGTGTGTGTGTGTGTGTGTGTGTGTGTGTGTGTGTGTGTGTGTGTGTGTGTGCACCTGTCCTTTTTGTTTGAATGTATAGCAAATCTACTCAGGGGAGAATAGCTAAATATGGACCCCAATCTTAGCAGCTTGTCTTTCCCCCATCTCTTGCTTCCCTCTCTTCCCTTTTTCTTTCTGAGTGAGGAACCATTGTGGGGGAGGGATACAGAGCAGACTCTATTTCTCCTGTACTGTTGTCAGCAGTTGGCTGCTTTGGGATCAAAGTAGTGTGTGTGTGTGTGGTTTGGTGTTTTTTTGTGCTTAAAGAAAACTAGAGTGAGTTTAATTAAAGATGAAAGTGCGGATGATTAATTGATGGAAGTCAGACTATTCCATTTGGTACTAAACCAGGGGTGTCCAGACTTCTCCATACAGTGAAAAATGTGGACAGCTCCCCAAAACATTATACATAAAATGAGATGTATTACCCAAGAAACTGAAGGCTTTCACAAAAATATATATTTAAAATAAATGTGTAACAATGTAATGATTACTGTGTTGTGTGGTGTTGTCCTTTTAAACCTTTAAAGACTAAAAACAAGCCTGGTGCATATTTGTCATTGTCTTTTAGGACTCTGGACATTCCCAAATATATATATATATATGCCCTAAATTGCTCTGTCTGCAAAGGCTCAGATGGAGCTGCTGAGGCAAAAAAACATCAAGGGTTTTTCTTGTAGTGATACAGTAAGTAAACTTTCAATTAATTTGTGATCTCAAAGGTGTGTTAGGCTGTTATGGTAGGACTAGTCTACTAGCAGGAGGTGCTGGAGAATGGCTGTTTAACTCCACTCATATCCCTCCCCTCGGTCACTCATCTTACTCATTGACCCACTCAGTGTTCCTAGTGTGCCATAGAGACAGATGAGTACCTCTGAAAGTTCTCATCTATGAAAAATAGAGTGTGCAGGCTCCATCAAGCTGCCTTTCAACGGGAGATTAGAATAGCGAGAGTGGAGTGCTCAGGGAGATAACGCGCCTGCTCACAACATCTGTATTGAAACCGTTATCTTCATAGGAAACACATTATGCTGGCAAAGAAAAATAGCCCTCCCTTGCTTGGCCAAGATAAAGTCTTCATAGAAACATATTTAACTAGGCGTTTATAGAGATCTATAGGCTAATATAGAAGTTAAGCAGACTGAGATCCCATGGTTTGGATAGAGACAGTTTGGCCCTGTGGTTGTGAGTAAGGCAAAGACACAAGTGATCATCAACTATATTTACTGATGCTCTCAATAATTTATCCATTAAAACAGTATGAGCCTAAACCCAATTCAAAAACAAGGCAACATACTGAAACAAATAGTGAGGGAGGGGGCATTGAGATTAGAGGTAAATAGAAACAGAGAAAGAGAGATTTACAGGCAATCTGTAAAAAAAACTAAGAGTAGGCTAAGGGAGTACAGTATAAAGGACATTCAGGCAAAATGTATATGCATTCAAATAAATAGTCATATCATATATTCCTTCTATTATTTCCATACGTGATGGTTAACTCACTATAGAATTGCATGTAAAAAAAAATAACAAAAAAAGCTGCAAACGCTGATGACATCATCAGGTAGCGCCACGGTGGAGGGGAGGTGGGGTGGGGAAAAGTAATGGACAGGTAGTTAAACAGAGTCGGGCAGTTGGGCTGAGGGTCTTGCTTATGCCTTCAAGTGGACATTCACTTCCACTCTACAGATATTGGAGTGGAGGAGGGGGTCATACATGCACCTGGTTATGCCAGGAGGGGGACAGTGGGGGGTTGTCAGGGGTCATAGGTGAAAGATCACAGTGTGGAGTCGCGGCAGAGGACGATCTCCAGCTCGGTGCGGTAGAGCTTCCCCGCGTCGGACAGAGCCATGATGCTCTTTTTATAGCCCACCAGACCAGTCGAGTCCAACTCCTACAGCAAATGGGGGGCGAAACAGACGTGAGTGCTAGTGCCTCAGCCAATGATGTCATTAACTATGGTGTATACCCTGTAAACAATCATGAGTCATTAGGACGTCCCCAGGACTTCACGAAATGGTCGCCTGAAGTCGTCAGGACTTTGTGTCATGGTACCCTGGAGGTTTTGTCTAGTTCCCGGTTGGACTTGGGGACATCTGAAGGACTTTTTTTTAGGACTTTCTTGGGATGTTGGGTCATGGTCCCATGAAGGTTTTTGCCTAGTTCCCAGTCGCAAATAAACATTTCCTCCCCCCAAAAAAAATCTACCTTGGGCACACACACCCTAGTTTCATTACACATCACCTCTTATTACTGTTGCCAAGACTATCAAGGTGTCACGCCCTGACCTTAGTTATCTTTGCTTTCTTTATTATTTTGGTTAGGTCAGGGTGTGGCGAGGGTGGTATGTGTGTTTTTGTCTTTTCTAGGGTTTTTGTATATCTATGGGGTTTTTGGTAAGTCTAGGTAAATGTAGGTCTATGGTGGCCTGAACTGGTTCCCAATCAGAGGCAGCTGTTTATCGTTGTCTCTGATTGGGGATCCTATTTAGGTTTCCATTTTCCATTTTGGTTTTGTGGGTTGTTGTCTAGTGCCTGTCAGCACTCGGTTTATATAGCGTCACGTTCGTTTTGTTATTCTGTTAGTTTGTTTAGTGTTCTTTCTTTATTAAAAGAAGTATGTATTCATATCACGCTGGCATTCGCCCTGAGGAGCGTGTTAGCTGTCCGATGCCACCTGTGTCAGTTCCTCGTACTCATCCTGAAGCATGTTAAAGTTCCGGAACAATTGATGCCGGCTATACACACCAGGTCTCCAGTGTACCTTCACAACCCGGTCCTGTTCCTACTCCTCGCACTCTTCCTCCAGTACGCCTCCAGGGTCCAGTACGCCCTGTTCCTCCTCCCCGCACTCGCCCTGAGTCACGTGTCACCAGCCCAGTACCACCAGTGCCGGCACCACACACCAGGCCTCCAGTGCGCCTCCAGGGTCTAGTACGCCCTGATCCTGCTCCTTGCACTTGCCCTGAGGTGCGTGTCCCCAGCCCGGTACCACCAGTGCCGGCACCACACACCAGGCCTACAGTGCGCCTCGGCAGTCCAGTACGCCCTGTTCCTCCTCCCCAGCGATGATCCACACAGCGAGGGTCCCCAGCCCGGGGCCTACGGCGAGGATCCGCAATCCAGAGCCTCCGACGATGATCCACGGGTCAATGCTACAAGAGCAGACTCAGTGTAAAGAAGGGGGGCGGCGTCCAGAACCAGAGCCGCCACCGAGGTTAGATGCCCACGCAGACCCTCCCATATAGGTTTAAGTTTGCAGCCGGGAGTCCGCACCTTTGGGGGGGGTACTGTCACGCCATGACCTTAGTTATCTTGGTTTTCTTTATTATTTTGGTTAGTTCAGGGTGTGACGAGGGTGGTATGTGTGTTTTTTCCTTGTCTAGGGTTTTTGTATATCTATGGGGTTTTGGTATGTCTAGGTACATGTAGGTCTATGGTGGCCTGAATTGGTTCCCAATCAGAGGCAGCTGTTTATCGTTGTCTCTGATTGGGGACCCTATTTAGGTTGCCATTTTCCATTTTGGTTTTGTGGGTTATTGTCTAGTGCCTGTCAGCACTCAGTTGATATAGCGTCACGGTCATTTTGTTAGTTTGTTTAGTGTTCTTGCTTTATTAAAAGAAGTATGTATTCATATCACGCTGCGCCTTGGTCTCATCAATATGACAAACGTGACACAAGGCCCTGATTGGTGAACCACTGATCCAGGCACAGCTGTTTATATTTTGGCAATGCTAGGGATTTACTTATTTCCTGACACAATGTCCCAAGAATATGTTAAAAACGTCCTTGGGGACATCCCCAGAACAAACCTGGAACTAGACAAAACTTCCAGGGGACCATGACACGACGTCCCAAGAACGTTCAGGTGACCTTCAGGGGACCAAGACACAACGTGCCAAGAACATCCTAAGGAGTAGTAAAATGAAAGTCCTGAAAATGTACTAAAAGGGTCCTGACATGGTCCTCAGTGACATTCAGGAAACTATAACATTCTCAGAATGTCAGTGGGATAACATCACGCAGAAACCTTTAAGGGGCCTAATGGGAAAGTCGCCAAATATCCTCAGGACGTCCCGTTTGCTGGGTATGGCCCTAACAGTCAATGCAACACCACATCCTGATCCAACAAAAACTCAAAAGACGATAACCTGTACAAGACCAAAATGTTCTGCCAATCATTCTCATCTTGTAAACACTCCAGGTGCAGTACGACATAATCAACTAATCAAAAGATGTGTCAGTAAATAAGTGAAGTCTTTTGTTCTTTACTATTTTTTTCTTGTCATGTAGGTCCTTCAGCAGTGCGTCCAGCTCCTGCTCATCGATGTAACCGTTTCCATCCTAGTGAAACAATGAAAAACAGTGAAACAGCAGACAGGGGCCGGGCATCTCATATCATATTCTCATTAAAAGAACAATCAAACACTCAGATATCCTCCCACTCAGAGTATACACAGGCAAGATCAATCCTTCACAGACCAACTGCCAATTCAGTCATTACGAAGGCATTAGTATGAGACTCCTGTACTGTACACCTGTCTACATACTGTACTGTTTTCTTTGTGGAAGGTTCAGTGGCGTGTATTCATGGATGCCAAGGGAAGCCAGGCTTCCCCCCAAAAAATATTTTTTGTCATTCTATGTTTCATAAATTTCCTTCAATTCGCAAGAGGCTGAAAAAAAAATATCTCAACGGAGAAAGCATCTGACCAAACCAAACAGCTCCCGTCTGTCTCAATATGTGTAGCGTACCTATCTGATCCTCTCTGGTCAGAAAGAGTATGACATTATTGCCGCCCATAGCATTTAATTCAAGGGAAGCCAGCGAGCATTTGACCTCCCTTAATAAAATATTTATAAAATGAAAGTCAATCAGCTTTGAGCTAACCTGAGTGAGCTCAGCAGCGAATGGTCCTGGCGCACCAAAAATAAAAGTGTCAGTTGAAGCCAGTTTGAATTTGGCTTCAGACCAATCACATCACAAGCCAAATGTCATTATTGACAGAAAGAAACTTGTTGTGTTCTTCCCTTTCATAAATTAGGGATTTGGACTCGTGGTTTTACTTAATTCTCTGTACTGGCCAATGACTATAACAGCGATTCTGATCCAACCATAAATTCATACATTGTGCCCCTGGCCTGATAGGATGGAATTTCAACACACAGCTAGATGTGCTCTCTTAGAAAAAAGGGTTCCAGAGGGGTTCTTCGGCTGTCCCCACAGGAGAACCCTTTTTGGTTCCAGGTAGAACCCTTTTGGGTTCTATGTAGAACCCTCTGTGGAAAGGGTTCTACATGAAACCCAAAAGGGTTCTACCTGGAACCAAATAAGTTCTACCTGGAACCAAAAATGTTTCTTCAAAGGGTTCTCCTATGGGGATAGCCAAAGAACCCTTTTAGGTTCTAGATAGCACCTTTTTTTCAAAGAGTGTAGTATGCTAATGTTAACTAGCTGGCCTGGTGTATCGTTGCATATGAAAGAAAGCTAGCGAGCAAGTATTTTACCAAGATAGCCTAGGACACCAAAAAATAAAAGTGTGTACTGTATGACAGAGTCATAGACCGTTTAGGCAACATGAAAGAGGAGGATGGCATTGGCGTTTCTCTACAAGTAGGTTGAGTCAACGTGTTTTTTCTACTTGCACACACACACACACACACACGCTCACACACATAAATCAGTAGCCACATATTTAGCTTACATTGATTGGACTAAATCGTTTTTAGTATCTTTTAATTGTCACTGTATTAGACTAAGAATAGGTTATCAGATGACGTATAAGTTGAAATGGTGCTGGAATAGTGGAGGCAGCTCCTGTTTTCTTTGTAACTTGCAGTAACTCTCTGTGGTTCTAAATCAATAGTTGTTTAGTAGTAGGAAAATGTCAGAAACATTACCTTGCTTGACCATGCTGTAGGTCATGTAACTGTTACATGCAATATGTTTCTGGACTTCACTGGACAGATGTTGCTCTCCGGTTTTGTAATAAAACAAATGCGTGGTTGAATTTATTCTGCTACTGTGTCTTCTTATTGTCTCGGCATTAGGCCTATATATCACGGTGTCAAGGCATATGAACAAACAGGTTATAGAGCAAACAGAGGTTGTAATATGGCTTTTTTCTGGAATTGGCTTCCCCCCTGATTTTACCCACACACCGCTACTGGGAAGGTTACCAAGGTAACACTAACACAATAATTGATACAGACGCAGGTGTGTCTCTGGAGTACTTACCTGTGCAAGAGACCATTTGCATGGAGCTAGTAGCTTGAGTGACAGGGATACAAGCAATCTCTCTCACACACTCTTCCACCTATACACCCTCCCTACAAATATGTATATTGTGCTCATTTACCTTGTCATAGAAGGTGAAGATTACATTGAACTGCTCTGCTGAAAGCTTGCATCCCTGGAGAGATGGAAAAGAGAGGGAAGGGAAAGGAAAAATCTAATATATATTGTAAATGATATACAGTTGGAGATGGAAGTTTACATGCACCTAGCCAAATACATTTAAATACAGTTTTTCACAATTCCTGACATTTAAAAATGAAAAATTCCCTGTCTTAGGTCAGTTAGGATAACCACTTTATTGTAAGAATGTGAAATGTCAGAATAAGAATAGAGAGAATGATTTATTTAACTTTTACTTCTTTCATCACATTCCCAGTGGGTCAGAAGTTTACATACACTCAAATCGTTTTTGGTAGCATTGCCTTGAAATTGTTTAGTTTGGGTCAAATGTTTCGGGTAGCCTTCCACAAGCTTCCCACAATAAGTTGGCTGAATTTTGGCCCATTCCTCCTGACAGAGCTGGTGTAACTGAGTCAGGTTTGTAGGCCTCCTTGCTCGCACACGCTTTTTCAGTTCTGCCCACAAATTTTCCATGGGATTGAGGTCAGGGCTTTGAGATGGCCACTCCAATACCCTGACTTTGTTGTCCTTAAGCCATTTTGCCACAATATTGTCCATTTGGAAGACCCATTTGCGACCAAGCTTTAACTTCCTGACTGATGTCTTGAGATGTTGCTTCAATATATCCACATAATTTTCCTTCCTCATGACACCATCTATTTTGTGAAGTGCACCAATCTCTCCTACAGCAAAGCACCCCCACAACATGATGCTGCCACTCCCCGTGCTTCACGGTTGGGATGGTGTTCTTCGGCTTGCAAGCCTCCCCCTTTTTCCTCCAAACATAATGATGGTCATTATGGCCAAACAGTTCTATTTTTGTTTCATCAGACCAGAGGACATTTCTCCAAAAAGTACTATCTTTGTCCCCATGTGCATTTGCAAACCGTAGTCTGGATTTTTTATGATGGTTTTGGAGCAGTGGCTTCTTCCTTGCTGAGCGGCCTTTCAGGTTATGTCGATATAGGGCTCGTTTTACTGTGGATATAGATACTTTTGTACCTGTTTCCTTCAGCATCTTCCCAAGGTCCTTTGCTGTTGTTCTGGGATTGATTTGCACTTTTCGCACCAAAGTTCGTTCAACTCTAGAAGGTGTCTCATTCCTGAGCAGTATGACAGCTGTGTGGTCCCATGGTGTTTATACTTCCGTGCTATTGTTTGTACAGATGAACGTGGTACCTTCAGGCGTTTGGAAATTGCTCCCAAAGATGAACCAGACTTGTGGAGGTCTACAATTGTTTTTCTGAGGTCTTGGCTGATTTCTCTTGATTTTCCCATGATGTCAAGCAAAGAGGCACTGAGTTTGAAGGTAGGCCTTGAAATACATCCAGAGGTACACCTCCAATTGGCTCAAATGATGTCAATTAGCCTATCAGAAACTTCTAAATGCATGACATCATATTCTGGACTTTTCCAAGCCATTTAAAGGCACAGTAAACTCATCACAAAGCTCTGACCTCAATCCCATCGAACATTCGTGGGCAGAACTGAAAAAGCGTGTGCGAGTAAGGAGGCCTACAAACCTGACTCAGTTACACCAGCTCTGTCAGGAGGAATGGGCCAAAATTCACCCAATTTATTGTGGAAGCTTGTGGAAGGCTACCCGAAACGTTGGATCCAAGTTAAACAATTTAAAGGCAATGCTACCAAATACTAACTGATTGTATGTAAACTTCTGACCCACTGGGAATGTGATGAAATAAATAAAAGCTGAAATAAATAATTCTCTCTACTATTATCCTGACATTTCACATTCTTAAAATAAAGTGGTGATCCTAACTGACCTAAGACAGGGAATTTTGACTTCGATTAAATGTCAGGAATTGTGAAAAACTGAGTTTAAAATGTATTTGGCTAAGGTGTATGTAAACTTCCGACTTCAACTGTATACACTGAGTATACCAAACGTTAGGAACATCTTCCCAATATTGACTTGCAGCACCATGGGAATGCCTGCATCTGTTCCACACAAACTGGAGTCTAACTGGTTTCATTAACGGGCCTGCAGGACAGACAGGTGTGTGTGTGTGTGTGTGTGTGTGTGTGTGTGTGTGTGTGTGTGTGTGTGTGTGTGTGTGTGTGTGTGTGTGTGTGTGTGTGTGTGTGTGTGTGTGTGTGTGTGTGTGTGTGTGTGTGTGTGTGTGTGTGTGTGTGTGTGAACATGCGTGCTTGAGTGCGTGTGCAAGAATGTTGCAAGGACTTTTAAGGGTGTCGATGTGATAGTCTAGACAGGTGCAGACTCAGTAAACATCTCCTGTGATAAACATTCCTCTTAAAGTGAATACAATAAAGCTGAATTGTACCATAGATCTCCCGACATACGTATTGTATGACCTTTACCTTAGGGTTATTGTCAAGACTGCTTTAATTCACATAGTGACCGACTCTTTCACAAATGAATAAGTTGCCCCAATTCCTAAAGGATTTTGTGTGTGAGGTGGGGTGGGGTGTGGGGGTGGGGTGGGGTGTGTGGGTCAGGTCTCACCTCGAACTTGAGCAAGAAATTCTCCTGAACGGGCAGCAGCCTTAAATGAGATAAAATTAAATCGTTCACATTCAGATTCTTTACTTCAAAATGGATTCAAGTATAACACAGAGAGTCTCTCAGTGAACAAGACACACATACACTCACCTGGCCATTTCAGACAGGCCCAGTTTCCCATCACCATTAAGATCAAACATCCTCAGCTGGAGAATGAAATGCAACAGTGAGTGGCGTAACATTACTACACGGTGTTAAACCTGTGTGTTTGTGTACACATGTACAGTATGTGTGTCACACTCACGATTGTCTGTGTGTACTCGTTGAGTTTCTTGTCATCGTAGTGTCTGTTGGCCTTCTTCAGAAGATCTGACAGGAAACCCTGAGGAAGACAGATCCTCGTTACCCCACTAACTGGCTCAATGACCCAACATTAAAGTTTAAGGATGAGTGCTCAGGGGTCCTCCTCTGACAACAAGCACAAGTCCTTGGAAATTAACTAATGAAGGTTATGAATGTTTAAAAGCTCGACACATTTGTTTACCTTCAGTTCATTGGCTTCGATGTATCCACTGCGATCAGTGTCATACCTTCTCCATGCCTGTAGACAGAGCATTTTTAACATCTCATTACAACACAGTACACATGCATTTAAACACAGAGATTAAGAACTCTAAAGCCTTAAAACCCGGTTTACTTTAACAACAAGTGGAAAAGTCATAATGCTATAATCGGTAGAGAGAATGTAGCCAGACGGAGATAGAAGAGGATGAGAGTGAGACAGAAAAGTATATAATTTGTGTTTTAATCTACCAGCTGTCCCATGTCTAGAGCGGAACCTTATCAAAGATGTATGCCCAAACCACATCACCCCTCCCCCCACTCTCCTGCAGTAAGCCTGCAATCCATCCATAATGTATGGCAGTCTGAGAATAGCTCCTGTGTTCCCCCCCACCCCTCCACTTTTAACACGGGGTAGCCAGCACACTGGACCACTGCAAAACTCCTTCCTTCTGTCTAGCCTCCCTTCTCCTTACTTTGTGTGTCTCCACCAGCAGAGAACAGTTAAAAGGAATCCCCTCCCTATCTCTCTTTCTCTCTCTAGTTATTTCTAGATATAAAATGCTTTAGACAAGGAGATGCCTGTTTCCCTGAAATTTCTAAGCTCTCTGTGTAAGTGGATGGATAAGTTTTTGTGTTGGCTTTTGTGTATGGGACGAAGTGATCAGACTTAGCAAAACACCAAAACGTTATCTGTATCAGAGAGCAATGATAGTAGGAGCCATCTTTAGTGATTGATATACTGTACAGTGCAGTGGGTTTACACAGACAGACAGACAGACAGACAGACAGACACACACAGACACAGACAGACACAACTTACCGCCATGAATTCTGCACTGGATCCCACAAATGTTCTGAAACAAAGCAGGAAATTCTCCTCTGTGGGCAGAATCTGAGCTAACTGGAGAGAAAAAGGGAGAGAGAGAGAAAATATATAGAGAGAGGATTAGTACACTTGGCTACTAACTCAATATTAAAGCGGATTTCAACAACAACACTGTGTACAAAATAAAGAACATATATGCAGATATACAGTTGAAGTTGGAAGTTTACATACACTTAGTATGGAGTCATTAAAACTTGTTTTTCAACCATTCCACAAATGTCTTGTTAACAAACAATAGTTTTGGCAAGTTGGTTAGGACATCTACTTTGTGCATGACACAAGTAATTTTTTTAAACAATTGTTTACAGACAGATTATTTCACTTATAATTCACTGTATCACAATTATTGAGTGTATGTAAACTTCTGACCCACTGGGAATGCGAATAAAGAAATAAAAGCTGAAATAAATAATTATCTCTACTATTATTCTGACATTTCACATTCTTAAAATGAAGTGGTGATCCTAACTGACCTAAGACAGGGAATCTTTTCTCTGATTAAATGTCTGGAATTGTGAAAAACTGAGTTTAAATGTAGTTGGCTAAGGTGTATGTAATCTTCCGACTTCAACTGTAGCATCAGAGGAAAACGTAAAAAGTAATCAGACATTTCAACAGAGGAGTTTGAATGTGCTTGTGTACAGTATGAGTCTTACTTCTGCCATCTCGATTCTTCCGTCTGCATTCTTGTCAAATTTCATCATAAACTCCTTCATTTTCTCTCTAAACGCAGCATGTGTGGGATCCTTGAATAGACAAATACACACACACACACACACACACACACACACACACACACACACACACACACACACACACACACACACACACACACACACACACACACACACACACACAGAATAAATCAAAAACAGATAAAACAGAGACTTCCTACCTAACGACTCTCTATTATATGAAATTGTCATTATCCAGCCTATCTAGAAGTCTGAATACACTGTGGAGGATGACAGTCAAGTAAAGTGGACAATTTTATCATTTCAATACAATGTTTAAGGTTGCCTCGACTAGGATGGAGTCAGTCACTCACTTTAAGGCAGGAAGGAAGGGTGCATTTTCAAAGTATTCAAACCCACTCACCACGCCTGTTCCTCTCCGCGCAGTCTCTAGCTGCCGGAAGAAGTTCTCCAGCTCCTTTCCCTCGATGTAGCCATTTCCTGTAGAACATACCCAAGGGTTAAAGAGAATTCCTGGGATCAGTGAGATTGGGATTACATTGACCTTTGAACCTGTGGAAAACATAATAGTTAATTATGTCTTAATTAATCTTTCCTTGATTCCTCGCATCCTCTCTCCTCACCTCCTTTGCAAATCCCATTGAAGAAAAAAGTCAGGGGAGGGACCTTGGACCTTCTTCTCCAATACTGTTGAGAAGGAGGTGAGGGGATAAGATGCTCAGTATATCACCAAATGTGAATTGAAATAGAACCCTGGTATGTAGTGTGTGTTCCATTACTGTAAAAAAAACAGGGTTCAATATAGAGGCTTTTTTTAAAGCCCTTTGCTCAACAAGTAGCTCATTGAAAGTCCAGAACAACGAGTCCACAAGGAATCCAGAGAGTATGACTGTTTGCATACTCTAAACCATATGGAAACCTGCTGACAAAAACACTCTCATTATCTAGCCTAATGCTACAGTCACAGGATATTGTCCATCTGGCCAACACGACTCCCACAGGAGTACAGTAACATAACATTGAGTCACATATATACAGTATATCTAACACACACGCACGCACACTGCTGAGCTCCCTGGCCCTTACTAGGATTAGTCTGATATCCCAGCAAAACCATCAGGCCCAGTATCTGATGGGGATGAGATAGAGGAAGGAGGAGAGAAAGGGAGGGTAGGTCGGAAGGAGGGATTTGAAAAGGCAGGGGCTTAATGTGACTTATTGTGTCATAGCACCATAGGAATAAAATGATAGCTGACCCGCACGGGGAAGAAAATCATTGAAAGGGGAAAGAGATAACTTGATAAGTGTGTGTGTGTGTGTGTGTGTGTGTGTGTGTGTGTGTGTGTGTGTGTGTGTGTGTGTGTGTGTGTGTGTGTGTGTGTGTGTGTGTGTGTGTGTGTGTGTGTGTGTGTGTGTGTGTGTGTACACTCTGGGGGCAATCCACATGCTGTAGATATTTAAGGCTGATTGAGAATATAACAAGTTCCTAATTATCTTGGCTGATCAGATCTCTAACGGTCTGTGCTCTGTGACTTCCCCCAGGTCTGTAGAAGTAGAAGAAAGGACCAGCTCTAACATCCTTGTAGTTTAGCTCAGTGTTGGGAGAAGGTGGGGGTTCTGCATTAGTCACATGACCAAAGCACTGCCCGCATCTGAAGTCTTTCGGCGGATCAGGATGGCATTTACGAATGGGAAGTGTGGAAATTCTCTGTTAATGCTGCTGCAGAAGGATATTTAAAAACAGCAGCTCAGAGAGCATTAGCAACATATTCACAGTGGAATTGCTTTGTGCCTGGGGGATTGACAGTGGGGGGTCAGGTAAATGTTTATTGGGGCACTAGATCTTCTGTAGCGACATTCACAAACATGACAGGCATGTGACTGACTACGCATGGTGTACAGCAAGTTTCCTGATAACCAACAACGACCAGTCCACTTATAGGGAGGCGGTAAGTGAGTCAGTCACTGACAGCACTCAATTAGCACACGAAGCTAAGCATTTTTAGAATGGTAAATTGGTCTTCCCTGCTATATAAATTTGTAGTAATAATGACCAAATTACCGAACGGGAACGAAGGGCACGTGCGCAGTGGCCCTGCCCTCTAGGGGGCCCACATTGATTTTGTTTGCCAATCTCACGTACAAATAGAATTGCATGAAATTAGTTAGACATTTGATCGTTTTTTTTCGCCCTATGGAAAAATGTGTAGAATTGCAAAAAACTTGCTTTAAAACGGCAACATTTTCTCTCTGCCCCATGGCAAAATGTGTAGAATTACAGGAAATTAACTTTAAAAAATAAATAAATATCACCGTGGTCAAGTGGGGAGCCACTCAAATATGTTGCTAGATAGGTGGCAGGCCCCCCAACCAAATCTCGTATAGGGCCCCAAAAGGCTTGGCCTGTTACGCTCATCTATGAAAGGATTGGACCAAGGTGCAACGTGGTAGGCGTACATTTTAATTTATTAAATGAACACTGAAAAAATAACAAATACAAAACTAAACGTAACGTCTTGTAGGGCTAAACAGCACAGTACCAAAAAACAAGATCCCACAAACTACAGGTGGAAAAAGGCTGCCTAAGTATGATCCCCAATCAGAGACAACGATAGACAGCTGCCTTTGATTGGGAACCATACACGGCCAACAAAGAAATAGAAAACATAGATTGCCCACCCTAGTCACACCCTGACCTAATCAAATAGAGAATTAAAAGGATCTCTACGGTCAGGGAGTGACATGGCCCTGTTCATACATTTTCCAGTTATGTTAGACATAGATCTTGTTTCCTTGCATGGAATAATATTTGGTGTGAAGAGTGGAATAGTGCATGCGCTTCCCAAATATCATAGGCCTATTGTCCAGTCCACATACAGACACATTCTGCACAAACCATAACACACACACACCATACAGATCCTGTCTTAAGAGTGAAAAATCTAAGGTTTTAAGTCTGAAACGCATCATTGACATTGAACCAAAATTAAAATCTATGATTCTTGAAAAGCATGCTCCACTACCCCAGCTCTAGTCCCACTTTATCATGTATGAGACTATGGACACAGATTGGCACACGGATTCGACTTGACAGACCGACACAAACCCACTTGGTGCCCAATATGTTTCTGTTAACCACCTCTGCCTCTCACAGATGGATCACTGGCACGACATCTCTGAAAAGCCTTAAATGCATTCATGTATTCACAGCGAACAGTGAGACCTATTTTTACATTTGTGATGAGTGTGAGTGTGAGTGTGAGTGTGAGTGTGTGTGTGTATGTGTGTGTGTGTACGTGTAATTGCACCCCAGCCTCATCCCTGGCTCTACTACTTCTAGGTCCATTCCAGCCCAGTGCACGCCAGGGATGCGTATGGCTTAGTTGACCCGGTGGGCGGATTTAACCCTCGGCTGGGGCAGTGGAGTGCTTGAGCGGCTCGGAGAATCCCTGCGCTTGCTCAGGTGTGACTGTTTACACGCTCTAGGTGAGATGCTGCAGAGCTCAGAGTGAGCGCTATGGGGCGGAAACATGTCAAGTCTGCACAATGTCACAGACATTTTGGCACATCTTTACACACTTCAACAGGGCGTGTTTAGTAGAGCCCTCAGTAAGTCTAAGCGTTTTGCTGCCAAGCAGAACGTCTCCAACGGCCCTAAGGGACCACCATGGGATGGGGGAGAAGGATTCAACATGCTTTGCGCAGTGCAGTAATGAATGCATGGGTAGAGTAAAGAAAGAGAACGCACTGCTATATATACCATGCAATATATATAAATCCAAAGACGTAAATAAGAGGTACTGGGGGTCATGGGATTTAGCAATTCGTATAGCTGTTATAATCACTGTTAATAACCTTTCATGATCACCTTTGAGTGCTGTGACGCACACCATACCCGCGACTGGGCCTTCGAGCCCCCCATCCTTTCCCCAATGACTGTAAAGGCTATATGGCTATTCCCTATATTCATTCCATCGCCCTCCTTTTCCCCACTTTCCCTCCTCTCTGTCCTCTCTACCCATCTACTTCACACACTGCTCCCCCTTCTCCCACCCCCCCCAGTTTGACCGCAAACTGCCTGTCAGTACACGCGCCACGCGCGCCTGGCAGAAACCCCGGTGATGACATAGGCTACTGTAAATTCATTCATTGGAGACGCGCGGATCCGGTTGCCTCGTGGGGGTCGCTACAAGCCAGAAACATATATAATTCACAGCGAACAAACAGCGTTAAAAACAGCCACTCCGTAATACACCCACGTCACCACATAATATGATCACGCAAGAACGCATGTTCAATCTCAAAGAATGTAAATGTTTTATTAGACTTTTGTGTTTTACGCACAAATGTGGTCCAAAGCAGCGCTCTTCTGTTCCATAGCTTTGCGCGGTTCTTACTGAGGCGTAATTGAGGAACAACAAAAAAACAAGATGATTAACAAACATGGTTATAGGGGATTATATGTAGCCTACGTGTCGACTGAAATCTCATATAATGAGAACAAACTGAACTATTTGAAAATGCTTTTCTACTTTGCTACTTTAAAATATGTTTCCTTATCCAACAGTTCTGAAACAAATATCTGCAAACCCCACAAATGCCCCTTTATACAACTTCAATATGCTAATTGTGTAATTAAAGTTAATAAACAAGTGTAAAGTTACAAATCTTTCCAGAAGTGCATGATCACGGAACAGGGCACAGGACACACTGACTGACAATCACTGCCAAGAGTCCCAAGACTCTGTCCAAATAACAACCCATATGAGTCCCACAGCACAACACACAGAACTTCCTGCCCTCATCTATCACATCTTCTCACTTCCTCTGTCCCGCAGTACAACACATATGACTTTCTACCCTCATCTATCACATCTGCTCACTTCCTCTGTTCCACCAAGCACTAGTCTATCAATTTAACAACTATCCAACCATTCTGAATTTACAACCAGCCTACTCCTATGATATGTTTATAGTACAGTCCTGCCCAAGTTTAACCCCCTGGCCGCAGTACTGACCGTCTGCATCGAAATGTTTCCAGATGTCAAGAAACTGCGTTGCAGTGAGCTCTGCCAGGTGTAGATGAGGTGGCTGCTGTGCTTGAGTCGCCATCGTTCAGTCGCTACTGCTTTTTCCCTTCTTCCTGGAGCACGTGGAAATCCCGAGTTAATTTTGTCCCAGTCGGATCTAAAGCCTCTCTAAACTGTCAGCAGCTCGCGCTCAACCAGGGTTTTTAAACCCACCCGCGGCGCATGCACTTCTCACGCTGACCGAACGGGGGCGCAGCGGCTCTGAGCCTGCATGGAGTGTGAGACAGGCTGATCGGTTCTCAGTCACTCCTCTCAGAGGGATGAGAGATGCTCAATGGCACTGTCCATGCATGCTCCTCGCTCTGGAGGCAGTTATCTGTGTTGATTGGAATTATGGAAATCTAATCATATAGAGAAAGGCCCCATATTCTTGCACTCATGAGACAAAAATTACATCAAAGCATTCCATCACATAGTCTGTTCCAGCAAACAGGCCAACACCTCAGGAAGACAGTAGGAATCCAACTAAGTGTGTGTGTGTGTGTGTGTGTGTGTGTGTGTGTGTGTGTGTGTGTGTGTGTGTGTGTGTGTGTGTGTGTGTGTGTGTGTGTGTGTGTGTGTGTGTGTGTGTGTGTGTGTGTGTGTGTGTGTGTGTGTGTGTGTGTGTGTGTGTGTGTGTGTTCGTGTGTTCGTGTGTTCGTGTGAGTGTGTGTGTGTTCGTGTGTGTGTGTGCGTGTGTGCATGTGTGTGTGTGTGTGCATGCTCCAGTAAGGAGTATTTTGAGCATCAGAGTCAATCCAGCATCTATCTCTCTGCTCTACCAAATGCCTTCCTCACTATTGATCTTACTGTAAGTATAAAGTATAACTTTGAAAAAAGACTGTACTATCCCCACTCTCACCTTCTTAATTTACTCCTATTTTCTCCCCCCATCCATCCAAGCATCCCTCTTTCACTGCTTCATCTCCCTCGCAGTAAGCCCAGCTCTTCTATAGGGTCTGTTTAGATTTAAGTTTCTCCTTAGACTCCTTGGCCATTCAATCCCATAGCTGGCATAAATCATATCACCCAGTAGGACAACTATATTGTACTGCCACTAAAGTATGATAAAGCCTCTTTAGGCTCTGGTATGGGGGATATCCCCACTCTTCCTTTATCTATTTTCTTCTCACTTTTCTCCCATTATTTCTATTTGGGGCTCCAGCAGCTTTGATAAAGCTTGAAGGTGTGTGTGTGTGTGTGTGTGTGTGTGTGTGTGTGTGTGTGTGTGTGTGCGTGCGTGCGTGCGTGCGTGCGTGCGTGCGTGTGTGTGTGTGTGTGTGTGTGTGCATGTACGTGTGTTTGTATGTTTAAGAACGATTGGGTTCGGCAGTGCTCTCCCTAATGTAGAAAGAGAGTTTTTCCAAGCTAGGGGGATGAAAGAGAGACAGACAGAGAGAGAGAGAGAGTGTGTGTGTGTGTGTGTGTGTGTGTGTGTGTGTGTGTGTGTGTGTGTGTGTGTGTGTGTGTGTGTGTGTGTGTGTGTGTGTGTGTGTGTGTGTGTGTGTGTGTGTGTGCGGACCCCTGTTGTGAAATCTATACTGTATGAATAATAATTACAGACAGTGTATATAGGAGTGTTTCCCTCTGATCTCTCTGGGGAAAGGACAGAGAGGGGGGAGAGGAGAGAAAGGGGGAGAGGAGATAGAGAGAGATTAGAAGAGAGAGAAGGGTGCAGTAATTAGAGTAGATGGACCACTGATCAGCTCTCACATGAATATACATCTGAACATAAAAAGTCCCCACACACATGTACAGTGGGGAGAACAAGTATTTGATACACTGCCGATTTTGCAGGTTTTCCTACTTACAAAGCATGTAGAGGTCTGTCATTTTTATCATAGGTACACTTCAACTGTGAGAGACGGAATCTAAAACAAAAATACAGAAAATCACATTGTATGATTTTTAAGTAACTAATTTGCATTTTATTGCATGACATAAGTATTTGATACATCAGAAAAGCAGAACTTAATATTTCGTACAGAAACATTTGTTTGCAATTACAGAGATCATATGTTTCCTGTAGTTCTTGACCAGGTTTGCACACACTGCAGCAGGGATTTTGGCCCACTCCTCCATACAGATCTTCTCCAGATCCTTCAGGTTTCGGGGCTGTCGCTGGGCAATACGGACTTTCAGCTCCCTCCAAAGATTTTCTATTGGGTTCAGGTCTGGAGACTGGCAAGGCCACTCCAGGACCTTGAGATGCTTCTTACGGAGCCACTCCTTAGTTGCCCTGGCTGTGTGTTTCGGGTCGTTGTCATGCAGGAAGACCCAGCCACGACCCATCTTCAATGCTCTTACTGAGGGAAGGAGGTTGTTGGCCAAGATCTCGCGATACATGGCCCCATCCATCCTCCCCTCAATATGGTGCAGTTGTCCTGTCCCCTTTGCAGAAAAGCATCCCCAAAGAATGATGTTTCCATCTCCATGCTTCACGGTTGGGATGGTGTTCTTGGGGTTGTACTCATCCTTCTTCTTCCTCCAAACACTGCGAGTGGAGTTTAGACCAAAAAGCTCTATTTTTGTCTCATCAGACCACATGACCTTCTCCCATTCCTCCTCTGGATCATCCAGATGGTCATTGGCAAACTTCAGACGGGCCTGGACATGCGCTGGCTTGAGCAGGGGGACCTTGCGTGTGCTGCAGGATTTTAATCCATGACGGTGTAGTGTGTTACTAATGGTTTTCTTTGAGACTGTGGTCCCAGTTCTCTTCAGGTCATTGACCAGGTCCTGCCGTGTAGTTCTGGGCTGATCCCTCACCTTCCTTATGATCATTGATGCCCCACGAGGTGAGATCTTGCATGGAGCCCCAGACAGAGGGTGATTGACCGTCATCTTGAACTTCTTCCATTTTCTAATAATTGCGCCAACAGTTGTTGCCTTCTCACCAAGCTGCTTGCCTATTGTCCTGTAGCCCATCCCAGCCTTGTGCAGGCCTACAATTTTATCCCTGATGTCCTTACATAGCTCTCTGGTCTTGGCCATTGTGGAGAGGTTGGAGTCTGTTTGATTGAGTGTGTGGACAGGTGTCTTTTATACAGGTAACGAGTTCAAACAGGTGCAGTTAATACAGGTAATGAGTGGAGAACAGGAGGGCTTCTTAAAGAAAAACTAACAGGTCTGTGAGAGCCAGAATTCGTACTGGTTGGTAGGTGATCAAATACTTATGTCATGCAATAAAATTAAAACGAATTACTTAAAAATCATACAATATGATTTTCTGGATTTTTGTTTTAGATTCCGTCTCTCACAGTTGAAGTGTACCTATGATAAAAAAATTACAGACCTCTACATGCTTTGTGAGTAGGAAAACACACACAGTGACCCAAACACACATACTGTGCAGTGACCCTCAGACCTACTCCCTTTATTTAACCATCCGGTCTTCAGAAAGGCCATTATATTGAAAAGAGGACATCTGCTGATAAGAATGTGAGGGTATTATTTTAGCATGCCACTCTCACTGCACCCCCCATGGAACATTTGAAAGTAATTTCTCAATTTCTCAATGTCATTAAAAAAAACTTAATCTGTATATTTAGCATTTAAATGCAAATTAGAGTGAGGATGAAATGGCTAGAATGTAATAGATATTAATAAAAGATAATGTGCACATTTTAACACAATAGGGGACATGGGGGAGGGAGGGGTCATAAAATATGTGGCATGTGTTTAAGAGGCTTTTCAGTCCATTTTAATTTCATTTCTGAAATGGATAAACAAACAAAAAACACTGTAGTTGAGGTAGAGCTATGTGGGATGAGAGTATGCATAACGTGTGTGTGTCCATTAGGCATGTGTGTGTTTAGGGTGGGTGTTCAGGGAGTTCATTCTAAACCAAGAGGTTAATTTTGCTTACTGTAGATCCTGTCATCCCCTCTATGCAGCTGAAAAACTCTCCTTTTCTCCCTTCATCATTTCTCTCTAATCCCTTACTATCATTCTAACTCCCTCCCTCTCTCCATTTGGTTATTGATCCCTGTTATTGATGATGACACCTTTCTTGTCTTCTGTAGTTTCACCACAACATCCAACACGTGTTTGGATTAATGAGACTTATTCTAGCATTTCTCCATCTCCCCATTCCCACTCTTCCTCCATTCCCACTCTTCCTCCATTCCCTCTCTTTCGATGTAGCATGATCAGAGAAGCAATATTGGTTTAACTTACCAAACAAACGCACCGGGTACATCATCTGCACAACACACAGAATATACAGTATATATAAACACACACGACTTCAGCAGTCAGAGTGGCCTAAATCATTACAGTGTCTTAGAGTGACAGAGAGCATCATCACATGAATCAGCTGTCTTTACTTAGGACTCAGCAGCTCACTGCTGTCCCAACTATAATGTCATCTGCCAGCCCTGTGGTCAGAGTAGTCTAGGTGTAATGAGGTGCATACTGGCGGCAGAGAAGTCAGGCGCAGGAGAGTGAAAACTGATTTACAACAGTGTCGTTTAATATCCATAAACCACCATCAACAGAACAATACAATAAATGGGTCAAACAAAACCCGGTAAATACCAGCATACCGTGCACAAGCACTACAAGGAAGAATTACGGACAAGGACATGGGGGGAACAGAGGGTTAAATTCTCAACATGTAATTGATGGAATTGGAACCAGGTGTGATGGAAGACAAGACAAAACCAATGGAAAATGAAAAGTGGATCGGGAATGGCTAGAAGGTCAGTGACTTCGACTGCTGGACGCCGCCCGAACTAGGAGAGGGACCAACTTCGGCGGAAGTCGTGACAGTACCCCCTCCTTGACGTGCGACTCCAGCTGCGGGCGGAACTCCTGCAGCATTGAAGGGTCCAACACGTCCTCGACCGGAACCCAGCTCCTCTCCTCCGGACAATACCCCTCCCACTCCACGAGATACTGAAGGCCCCTCATCCGACGCCTCGAATCCAGTATGGAGCGAACGGAGTACGCCGAGCCCCCCCAAGTTTGAATCTTGAAATTATGCAGTGGAATCCTGCATGTTTTAGCATTGTTTTTTTGTAGGGTGAGCAGCTTCTGTAGTTTGTATGCTAAATAGACAGTTACACTTTAATACGGTCCATATTCAACTATTTATAAGGCATTTACAAAAAAAATCACATTATTAAGGATTAAGGTTAGGTTAGCTTAGGGTAGGGTAGGTAAGGGTTATGGTTAAAAAGTGCTCTCTAAAGATTAGGGACTGCAAAAATACTTTACTGATGATTATTAAAGGTTTATAAATGTGGGAG